>NC_141700.1:58359061-58959061 GCF_964263255.1 Lissotriton vulgaris
TAGATAGATAGATAGATAGATAGATAGATAGATAGATAGATAGATAGATAGATAGATAGATAGATAGATAGATAGATAGATAGATAGATAGATAGATAGATAGATAGTATTTTTTCCATCTCACAGCATAGACCTTACTGTTGACATACCCAAAAGACCAGGGGCTTCATTACGAGGTCCCCGGTGGTGGACCCTTAATTCTGCCCCTGGAGTTACCAACACTAGGGTTAATCATAACCCCTGGGAGTGGAGTTAACGGGGGATCACCGGGTGAACCCTGAATTTCCTCTGAGAAATTAAGAATGGCTGAGGGAATCTGTTACCTTCTGTCTGAGTCCCCTGATATTTTCGTATTTCTCATGGCAGTTTTTCTCAGCAGTTTTAGCTGCTTTCAGCATCCAATGTCCCAGGGTACAATGCACCAGCTCAAGCACAAAAACTATAGTAATTCCTAAACCTTGAGACTAACCAACATGCTGCCAATAATCAATAGAGGACTCCAGGGCTGGGTTGGGAGTGGACTTCAAATTCTAAAATGTTCTTTATTCCAGTAACAAAAGTCATCAAAGCAATAATTTTCTCCCAAACCCTTATGGAACTCCCATTGCATTATAATTTGTCTTGACTTGAAGTGATATACCATAGCAGAATGAACTGAGCTGTGACGTGATTGACCAATGTTTGACCAAGTGACGTGGGACAGCGGACTCACCTTCCCTGCTGGTCCCTCGCGTTGACGCTGGAGCCGCGGTGCAGCAGGTACTGGCACAACTCCGAGTGGCTCATTTGAGCTGCAAGGATCAAAGCAGTGGAACCTTCCTAAAGGTGAACAGAGAGGAGGTTGAGGCAGAAACAGACTTACTAACAAAGGGTGTCAACGGTTGGTCATTTATCAGATCAAGGTGGCGCGTTCTTACCCGGTCCTTGGCATTGAGCGGAGCCTTGAATTCGCAAAGGGTGTCGGTACAGGCCATGCACCCGCTCACTGCTAGCGAGAAAGAGAGAGAGAGCGCGTGAACGAGTGAGGCTGAGATGTGAGGACCAACCAAGAGAAATATCATAAGAATGATGTATAAAAGAAGGAAGGAAGAAGAAGGCAAGGAACTCATTTAGCATTTAGAGGGTAATGAATAGCTTCTGATGTTTGGAGGAGAGTACGAAGTAGAATCCTCTGGCTGAATTTTCTCCACCTTAGGGATTGCATCGAAACGCAATTTACACCTCTAGATTTTGCTCCAAATCTAAAGTTTCCTTTCTTGCAGGATTTGCTGATCCCTCCAAACTTTAGATGATGCACATGGTGTTAAGGTGCCACTCCAGAACACGAGTGGGCAAAATGTGCCTGGGCACTCTCCCTCACAGTCTAATCTAGGAGTGTTTTTTTCTGGTGAGTGAAGTTTGAAATGTATATATTACTTTTTGTGACTAACATGGACAACATAATCTATGTAGATGACTCTTCATAATACAATTGTGCTACTCATTGTACAGATGTAACGCATTTCAACGAAAGGGATTTAAAGAAATCAGATAAGTCAGATAAAAGAAAAGCAAAATAACAAAGTGGAAGAAATAAAGGAAAAAGGAAGTTTCAAGGTAGACCGAAATTATGGAGAATTTGCCTATACAATGAACAAGGGGCAAAGACTGTGTTATAAGCTGAAGGAAAGAAGGTGAATCTTTTACTAATGCCCGCCACATTTGCAGTCAAAACAAGTTCTACGCGGAGTGAGAAATTTTGATAGAAATTGGAAAATGCGTTATTTCAAATCCCTGTGTACACTGTTTTGTTGGAGGGACTGGCTAAATAAGTGTTTCCTTGGTTTAAGACGGTCAAAGACTAACCGAATTTTTAAAGGACTATGTCTTAAGGAACTGCTAAAGCAGTGTTAGAATCATACTTCATGGTTTAAGACAGTCTTACGACTATATATTCTGGCTGAAGGCAATCTTAACACTGTCTTAAGCAAGGTAAATCAAGAGGTCTCTACACCCAAGCTGACATCATCAAAGTAAGGAACATTGTGGCATGCTAATTGTTAGTGATTGTTAGCAATGCAGGACTGTGTAAAGGGATCTGTTTTGTCATTTATACTAGATAGCCCCTGTAAAGTGTACCTTTGCCTATTTACCTGCATGGTGCAAAGCTGTCCGGCCATTGCTGTCAGCGAAATCCACAGGACAAGGTTCCTGTGAAGCAAGAAACAAAGACCTCCAATGTTTGGTTGGCAAATATTGTTGAGATATTGTCAACTTCGTAAAAGTACTAACCGAGTAGGGAGCCATCAGATCCATAGACGCCGATGACAGCTGTGAACCTGATCCCGCTTGATGTCCAAATTGTGCGTTCTGTGTATTGATGCTTGGCAGTCAAGTCAAGTCAGAGAATTTATATAGCGCACTACATACCCAGAGGGTCTCAAGGCGCTTGAGGAGGGGTGGGGAGTTGTTCTTGTTGGTTTATTCTGTTTTTACAGTGTTAGGATGATGTTAGCACCGAAAAGCTCAATTTAAGTCATGGTGGGATAAATACATGACAGGCTTTCAGGATATCCACATATCACCTAAATGGAACCAATTTCAACCACAAGTAGCTATCTCTGAAGCTGAAATGGACCCAGACGTCCAGGATATATAGCTGTAAAGAGGTGCTATGAGAATTTACAATGTCTATTGTACATGTATGTATTTATTTAGGTAATTATGTCTAAGTTAATTTCGTTACTAAACGTAAACAATGTAGAATAGAATTGTTTAACAATTACACTGTTGCATGAGCCACCTGCAAGACATGTTACACACAAAATGAACTGCTGTACAAAATTCACCTGTTCTTTCAAAATTCGAATTACCATAAAAACACATGGTATGAATTTCCTCTGGTTAAACATTCTCCTTTCTCTGCCCTGCAGCATCCTTCAAGCTTGGTTGCCTTCCAGAAAATACACTTATGCTTCCTCCCTGCAGTGGGCAGGCTACTATCCTTCAATGGGTACTTACTCATAAGTTGGCAAGAAGTAAACACATGCTCTCATTTCTATATTGCACGGCTCAATTACCCGTAAATGTCCCATGTTTTACATGGCCTGTCCTTAAGGCCGCACATGGACCATACAAGCACCCAATATTGAAAGACACATTTCTGATTGAGTATGTAATTTGTCAAAATATAGTCATGGTATGTTCAGAGCGTAAAACTGCTTTCTTATTCCCTCTTGGAGGTCACCCTTTTCCGGGTAACTGCGTTTACAACGCTGTCATTACATTGCAGTACTATTACAATGAAGTCGTTACAGTGACCGCATTGTTAGTACGCAATGCATTTACATCGCAAGTCATTACAACGACTTGCTTTAGGGGGCGCTGCGGTATTGGTCATGAATTCCATCACCTTCGATACTGTTGCACAAACTGGAGTAGGAATAGTAAATAATACTATTCCTAAGTCCAGCGTGCCCCCTACTGCAAGTCGTTGTAATGGCTTGCAATGTAATGCATTGTGTACTAACAATGTGGTCATTGTAACAACCGTGTTGTAGAAGCACGCAATGTAATGCATCATGTTGTAATGTGCTATATTCCCTTTTTCAACTCACTTTTCATTTTTAACAATTCTCTCAGGAGGAGGCTTTTAAAGATCCCTTCGCCAACAAGACTGGACACCTCAAGCTTAGTTGCCACTCTGCAGTCAAACTCAAGCTCCCCACTTAAATGGCATAGCAAAAGGCAAAAATATATTCCCTGGAGACATAATTTTTTGACTGTCTGCCATGACAATGAGGCCTGATTAAAAAAATGTCCTTCTGTTTGTTCCAATGTAATTGTACGAAAATGGCTGTTCTTCCTCTTTGTAAGGTGCATGTTTCTACAAAGATGTTGAACCCCAGTGTTCATGAAGGTAGCTGCTTTATTTGTAGTAAACTACAGCTGAGGATAATTGTCTGCCTAGGTGCCCCACCAGTAGCTGGGTAACACCCTGCTCAACCCCCAGCTGTTCTTAAGATCCACTCAAACACATGAATTTTATAATGTATTGTTGTAAACAGTTTTTATTAACCATATACAATAAAGAGTATCACTCAGACACAAGATGACCTGCCCAACCCCCCATGAAGAACTGATACTGCAGACTGGGCAGCAGCAGCGGGCCATGCAGGGAAAGCAAGAAACAGATCACAAAACATCTCCCACCTTCAAAGTGAAGACATCAACTAAGACATGTAGAAGCAGAACCCAACAGTTTCATCTTGACTTGGCGCTTCTTATTAATGCTACTCTGCGTTTATCCTCAGCGTGGGCTCTATTCATAGCCCTTGATGTGACTTCTAAGGTTTCAGCATTTTAGAGTTTAGCTGCACTTCTCCAGATTGTTTCCTCTTCTTTTCGGTTACCTCTTTCCTGGATCTTGTTTCAAGCACCTAAGTTATGTTGATTATTTACAGCGGAATCTCTCATAGTCGATGATCACCTACGCTGATACTCCACTGCGCCCTCCACGGCCTGGTTGCCCCCACGCTCCCCGCCTGCTCTGCCTGCCTCCTTACCTGCTGCCTGCCTGATGCCGATCCGGAGCCCCAGCCGCCGCAGGGCCGCTCCACCTCGGATCCCCGGCGCCACAGCCGCCGCAGGGCCGCCCGCATAGGTTTTCCCGCCAGTACCTGCCGCGACCACGCCCCCCCGCCTGCCGATTGGCCCACGCGCTCCCCACCTCCCAGCGGACCCTCCCTCCTGGCTCCCTTCTTATGACGCCCCCAGAGGGACCGCGCAGCGGACGCGCGCAGCGGGAGCACCGAATGAGCGCCGAAGGCGCGCCAAAGGTAAGCCCGTCTGCGCCTGGACCGCACCCAGCGCCAGGACCCCTGGCCCCCGTGGACCCCAGCCCACCCGCCGGACGTACGACGCCGCCACCCTCAGCGCACTCAACGCCGGCCGAATCCCAGGATGCTACCGAGCCACCCCGAGACGCACCCACGGACCCTTCTGCTGCAGCTCCTGCAAGTTCACCTGCATCCGGACCTGCACTACTCCAGCACCAACCAAGACCAAGACGAGCAACAGCAGCAGCCACCTGAAATGCATCCTGCTCAACACCCGCTCCGTCCACAGGCACGCCGTCGAGCTCTGGAACCTGCTCGACACCACAGCCCCAGACGTCGCCTTCCTCACGGAAACATGGATGAACGCCTCTTCAGCGCCCGACATCGCCATCCCAGACGGCTACAAGATCGTCCGAAGGGACCGCATCAACAACACCGGAGGAGGCATTGCCATCATCCACAGGAACACCATCCGCATCACGACCAACACCGATGACACCCTCGCACCCGCCGAGCACCTGCACTTCCAGGTCCACATCAACCCCAAGACCACCCTCAGAGGCACCCTCATCTACAGACCCCCGGGACCACGCACACAATTCAGCGAAGACATCGCCGACTTCATCAGCCCGCACGCCCTCCCCTCCGCTGACTACATCCTCCTCGGGGACCTCAACTTCCACCTGGAGAACAACAACGACCGCAACACCACCACCCTGCTGGACAACCTCGCCAACCTCGGACTCAAGCAGCTGGTCACCACCCCCACCCACTACGCCGGACACACACTCGACCCCGTCTTCTCATCCAGCAAGGACATCGCCTTCAGCCACGCCACCGGACTCCACTGGACGGACCACAGCTGCGTCCACTTCAGCTTCAGAAGGACCACGATCCACCACCACCAGCAACAGGCTGCATGCAGAAGCTGGAACAAGATCACAGCCGACCAGCTCGCGACCGCCCTGAGCAAGAACCCACCCACCAGCGCAACGAACCCCAGCCAAGCGGCCACCAACCTCACGAAGTGGATCAGCGACTGCGCAGACGACCTCGCCCCTCTGAAGACCCCGCCTAGCAGACCCGGTAGCAAGAAAGCCCCATGGTTCACCGACGAACTCAAGAGCTCCAAGAAGAACTGCAGAGCACTCGAGAGAACCTGGCGCAGAGACCCAACTCCGGACAACATGGCTGCCCTCAAGCTCGCCACCCGAAAACACCACCAACTCATCCACGCCACCAAGAAAACCGCATTCAAGGAACGACTGGACAACAACGCACACAACAGCAAGGAACTCTTCAACATCGTCAAAGAGCTCTCCAACCCCAACGCCGGAAACAACGACATCACCCCTTCGCAAGACCTCTGCAACTCCCTCGCCTCCTACTTCCACAACAAGATCGCGGACATACACAACAGCTTCAGCACTCAACCGACGCACGCCACGACCGAACCACCGCCCCCCACCACCACCCTCCGTGCCTGGACCCCGATCAGCACCGAAGACACCGTCCGCACAATGAACTCCATCCACTCCGGATCTCCTACCGACCCCTGCCCTCACCACGTCTTCAACAAGGCCGACGCTGTCATCGCACCCCACCTGCAGGACATTATCGACACCTCTTTCAACACCGCTACCTTCCCGGAGAGCTGGAAGCACGCCGAACTCAGCGCTCTACTAAAGAAGCCATCAGCCGACCCCACCGACCTCAAGAACTACCGCCCCATCTCGCTGCTCCCGTTTCCTGCAAAAGTCATCGAGAAGACCGTCAACAAGCAGCTGGCCGCCTTCCTCGAGACGAACGGATCCCTCGACCTCTTGCAGTCTGGCTTCCGGGCCACCACAGCACCGAGACCGCCCTGATCGCAGCCACCGATGACATCCAAGCTCTGCTTGACAACGGAGAAACAGCGGCCCTCATCCTCCTAGACCTCTCCGCGGCCTTCGACACTGTCTGCCACCGTACACTAGTGCAGCGACTCAGCAACGTCGGAATCCAGGAGAAGGCACTGGAGTGGATCATCTCCTTCCTCGCCGGTAGGACACAGAGAGTCCGCCTCCACCCGTTCAGATCTGAAGCCACCGAAGTCATCTGCGGCGTTCCTCAAGACTCCTCGCTCAGCCCAACCCTCTTCAACGTGTACATGAGCCCCCTCGCAGACATCGCACGCCAGCACAACCTCAACATCATCTCCTACGCCGACGACACCCAGCTGATTCTCTCCCTCACCAACGACCCCGCCACCGCCAGAGCCAACCTCCACGAAGGGATGAAAGAGGTAGCCGAATGGATGAAGAACAGCCGCCTGAAACTGAACTCGGACAAGACGGAAGTCCTCATCCTGGGATCCTCACCCTCCGCCTGGGACGACTCCTGGTGGCCCCCCGCCCTAGGCAGCGCACCCAAACCAACAGACCACGCACGCAACCTGGGCTTCATCTGGACTCCACCCTCTCCATGACCAGACAAGTCAACGCCGTCTCCTCGTCGTGCTTCAACATCCTGCGCATGCTACGAAAGATCTTCCGGTGGATCCCCACCGAGACCAGGAAGACGGTCACCCAGGCCCTCATCACCAGCCGTCTGGACTACGGCAACTCCCTCTACGCCGGCAGCACCGCCAAACTCCAGAAAATACTTCAGCGGATCCAGAACGCCTCAGCACGACTCATCCTGGACATCCCCCGCCTCAGCCACATCTCCGGACACCTGAGAGACCTGCACTGGCTCCCGGTCACCAAGAGAATCACCTTCCGACTCCTCACCCACACACACAAAGCCCTACACAACCAAGGACCAGGATACCTCAACAGCCGCCTCAACTTCTACGCTCTCAAACGCCAGCTTCGATTGACCGGCCACGCCCTCGCCACCGTCCCCCGCATCCGAAGAGCCACCACAGGGGGACGGTCCTTCTCCTACCTCGCCGCCAAGACATGGAACTCCCTCCCGACCCACCTCCGCCTGACCCAGGACCACCTCGCCTTCAGGAAGCAACTCAAGACCTGGCTGTTCGAGCAGTAGCTGACCCCCCTCCCCTAGCGCCTTGAGACCCTCTGGGTGAGTAGTGCGCTATATAAATGCTTTGATTGATTGATTGATTGTGGGATTCCTCTGTTGTATGGCGTTTTAAGCTCCGGGGGAATTTTCCTGATTCATGCCCTTATATAGGTACAATTCACATTGCCTTTATATAGCCATAGAAATCAAGCCCTTATTTAGACATAGCCCATGCAGTCCAAATACAGGCATGGCGTTTCCACCCGTACCAAACGTCACAACGATTTCTTGGAAAATCAGCTTAAGCTGTTAGGGAACTTCCCCTTGCTAGAATATTGATTTGTCCAAGAACTCATGTACTTTACAAAGAACGACTATTCCCTAGAGGTTCTTTCCTGACCTTATTATGCCCAACTTTACGTCAAGCTATGGTATTCCTAGACACCAACAAGGTATAAATATACCTTCACTTGCTCTAGCAAGACACGGTGGTTCGGAGCAGTTCGACTACCTACTTGCCCGACGCAGCTTGCTACAGCAAGTGCCAAAGGAAGCCGACCCTCCAGCAGACACACTGATCAAGAAGCTGTCTCTTCTCCTGCCGAGAATCCAGCTCCAGTGTTTCCAAGCTCCCCTTGCGGGGTGTTAGGAAATTAAGTCCAGAGACAGAGATGCCAGACCTCCCTTCATTCTAACTAAGGTATGGAGCTGATTAGAACCTAGAGAAATCTTGGATAGATTCTTGGCAAAAGAAAACAAAACCTAGGCTACACAAATACTTACTTCTTCCCTCGTACTAGACTTAGGTACACTGGGGTAAGCGTATTTTAAAAGCACCAGTTGAGTATTTTTTGTCATTGTTATTTATGCATGTATTTTTATATGGCATAGAAACCATACAATGCTCTTACAGTATTATTTTATAATATTGTTCTCGCTGTAAGCATTATACTTTGCAGCCTGCATTACGATTGTAGCAGTTCACTTTTCTTGCATGAGAAAGAAGACTGTTCAATAAACCCTTTTTATTGAAAAAGCCAGTTTCTCTATTTCTCTGCAACTCTGTTGAAACGAAGCATGCACGATTGACTAAGTGAAATACTTATCTATTGTTTCCGCCACTCTAGAGATATATTTCCTATTCTTGGGAAACAAAGTTGTCATGTTTATGTGGTTGTCAGAAACTAATCCCTTCTTGTGAATTCGAGAAAGTTTCTAGTGACCTCTGAGCTAGCTGGCACTCACTATTAAGTTTAGTATATTCGATAGAGACCTAGTCGACCTCAGTCCTACATCTAATCTATAGGATATATTATTCCAATGCGCAGAGTCTATTGGGAACATATGAACTACACTACACCTCATCAGGCTTTGCACTATCGAGGTTCTTACAGCATCCAGTGGCACTGAGGAGGGGGTATCAGACATTGGAGGACAATGGTAAACTTGTGTCCCTTGGGATGACCTTGAACAAGTTTCCATAATTTGCCAACCTACAATGACAAGCAAAAGTGCTTTTTGTTTTGTCCAGAACTTCTCCATTTAGGCCCAAAGCCAGCGCATTGTCTTTCACAGTCATTGAAAGGGAGTGCAAACATCTTAAGTTGAGGGCATGGCTGCAATCACTGCCAGGTTAGAAGAGTGCCGATCAGAAAGATCACAGCTGGGATTTACATCTGGACTTACCACTAGAGGAAGCATGACCTGCTTTCTTTCTGGGGTGGTTGAGATTGACCCTCCTTCTGGGCGGCGTCCATGGAGGTAGTTCACCCCATGCATGATCTGTGTATAGCTAGGCCATCTGCTTTCACCGCAGTACCAGGATTCATTAGGGCATGTATGTTCTTCTGAAATATTTGCTCCAGGGAGCTCTGAGAATACTCAGCTGCTTAAGGTTACTCACATCGCAGCATGCACTTCCCTGTGTGCTTAGTCCAGGACACACAGCTCGTGTTGCCCTTCGATTGTTTGATGTTTCGCCATTATCAAGGGTTTCCGCACAATGCTTACTGACCACATTGTCCAGAAATGGACCCCTGAATCTGCAGGCTAGGGGCTATTTCAGTGTGGAAGTACATTAAGTTCGGGTGTGTAGGCACAGAACAAGTGAGGGCCACGATACTCCCTATCAATCTTTCTTGGTTGCATCCAGTATCTTCAGATTTCAGTTTCCGGAGCATGGATGGCTGGCTCATGGTCTTTGTTCCTTTCTTAATCTCTGTAGACTTCTTATCTATATTGCCAGTCTATTCCTGCTTGCTGTTTATCTACTTCTAGTACCATATATGGCTTTAAGAAACTGCCAGTTCCGCCCACTCCTACTTAATTGACTTAATTGTCTTGCTTATTTTTCATGGCTTGCTTATACTCCCTTTGAGCCAAGGGTTGCAGGTGAGGCGGACCGACACTAATTTCGAGGGACTGGGACTTGTTTTTCACCATCAAACCTTTTCCCAGTGCAGAAGAGAGGAAGGCAGAAAAGGGAGAAAGGAAGAGGATGAAAAATATCGGAAAACAGGGGCCAATTGAGAAAGCAGCGATGAAACAGATCCTACTAGAGGGGGGGGGGCGTGGCTTGGACGCCGATCGGGATGGCGGCGTGAGCTCGCAGCTCCGCGCGGAATCCCGCTAATTCTCCTGTTTTTCGGGACCCTAGGCGACCCGGAGACGACGTTCCTGCCCTCTGAAGTGTAAGGGGACAGCTGGACGTAATCGATGAATCGCTGGGGGACTGCTGGCCCCGAGGAGATCGAGGGAGAAGCGGCCGAGGTGTAGTCCGGGGTGTGAAGAAAATGGCGGCGAGGAGGTCGGACGGTCCCGAACTTCAGCCCTGAATCCGGCTGTCGCCGAGCAGAGAGGGACCCTGAACCCGGCTGCCCAACGCACTGGGATTGGCGGCACGAAGCCCTGAGACCGGGGGAAGCTGCCCGATTCACCCAGGAGATCAGGGGTTCTCGTCGACCACCGCCCTACGACTCATCCTCCCCCCACAGGCCCAGTGGGGGTGACGGAACGGAGCTCGTCCGCCTGGTCATTGCTCCTGAGACCATTGGCGGTGACATAGCACTGCCCGGTGCCCGGTGACCGGCACGGACCCGCGGGGGAACCCGCAGTACGGGTGGCCGGACTTGTGACGCAGCGCCCTGACATGGCGGCGATCGGAGGGCCGATGCCCGGGAGCAGCGAGGGGGACTCGGCGACATCGACCCAGCTGAATGAGAGTCCCTCCCCGGAGCTTGACCAGGAACAGCGGCTGAACCGGCGCTTGGATGCCATCCTTGAGGCGATCACCTCCACTAAGGAGGCGTTGCACAATGACATTGCCCAAGTGGCCACGGGCCTGGGGCTGCTACGCGCGGATCACGCGAAGCTGGCGGATCGGGTCAAGGATCATGACCAACTGTTGCTGGACCTGAAGCCATCGGTGGTGACCGCGGAGCACAGGATTACAGACATTTTGGCCCGACTGGACACTTTAGAGCGGAGGGCGGAGGATGCCGAAGGCCGCAATAGGCGGAACAACGTGCGGGTCGTAGGCCTGCCGGAACGGATTGAGGGGGAGGATGCGGTGGCCTACATGGAGAACTGGTTCCGCACTGTGGTGGCGCCGGAGGGGCTTACTCCATTTTTCACTCTGGAGCGGGCTCACCGGGTGCCCGCTCGCCCGCCGGGGCTTGGCCGCCCCCCCCGACCAATGGTGGTGCGGCTCCTCCACTACAAGGACCGAGACCTCCTCATCCAGCGGGCCAGGATGTCGGGCCCTTATGAGGTGGAGAACAGCAAGGTAACGATCTTTCCGGACTATACGCAGGCGGTCCAGAAGGACAGGGCATCGTTCCTTGCTGTGAAGAAGGAGCTCAGGGAAGAAGGCATTCAGTACTCCTTGCTCTACCCGGCCAAGCTGCGGATTATCATGGATGGCACCACACACTTTTTCCAGACTCCGGACGAAGTTTGGCAATGGCTTGAGTCGTACAGAGCAGGGACGGATAGGACGCACCAAAGTCGGCGAGACCAGCCCAAGCAGCCCCGGGTGCGGCAGTCACAACGCATCAGGTCCCGCAACAGGCGCCAGCGGGAGAAGCGGGAGGCTCAAATGGCGGCGGAGAAGAGGGATGCACTCGCGGCGACGGCGGCCATTACAGGGTCGCAACAGAACAGTGAACGGGCCGAAACGGACTCGGGAGGAGAAGGCAGCAGAACAGGAGAGGAACTTTCGGAGGCAGAGAGCCAGAAGGGGCCGACGGTGACCCCACAGACTTCGGATACTATTTTCTGCGGCTGAGATAGACTTGGGACTAGATCGGGACTTCATGGTAGGGTGATATCCTGTCGCTGGAGGGCGGGTTGCCGGGTGGGGGAGCTGAGTGTATCGGAGGGGATGAAGGGCGGGACGCGGGCTCCGCTAGCTGGGGTTGGCGGCGACTCACCCCCCCTAGGCCCTTAAGGTCGACTGTGGTGGAGACCACAGGGTAAGTGTGCGAGAAGTTGGATCAAGGTTTGGATGGGGGCGGCCATTGGGTTTGTGTGCTCTGTCCTGGGGAGTGGGGTTTGGGGAATGTTTCAGTTTTGGGGTTGTTTGGGGGGGGGCAACTGCATTGGGGGGGTCATGGACCGTTGTTGTTTGATTCGGACTGTACGGAATTGGAATGGGGACATTACCTAATTTGAAATGCCTAACGTGGAATGTCCGGGGGCTGCGGACTATGGTGAAACGTCACAAAGTACATGCATACCTGGTACGCAGGGGGGTTCAGATAGCTATGCTCCAGGAGACTCACCTCACCAAAAAAGAGTGCGCTGCCTTGCAGAAAAGATGGCGGGCCAGGTTTTTGGCACCACTTACTCAGCGTATGCCAGGGGGGTTTTGATATGGGTGAGGGCGGGGATACCCTTTCAAGTGCTGAATCAGGTAATAGATCCGGATGGCAGGTTTGTAGCGGTGGAGGGGAGATTGTATGGACGGGATGTGGTTTTCTGTTGTGTTTATGCACCGAACACTGACCAAGGCCGATACTTTGATAGCCTCTCGGGGTCCTTGGCCTCTTTCCTGGCGGGTCCGATAGTGCTAGGGGGGGACTTCAACTCGATTACCGATGTGGCTCTGGATAGGTCCCATCCCCCCCTAGTAGACTCTCCTGTGCGCAGGCTGGCCGCGCACAGGAAGGACTGGCAAGAACGATGGGGGTTGCTGGATGTCTGGAGGGAGAGGCACAGGGGAACCAGGGACTACTCCTTTTATTCCGCCCTCCATGATTTACATGTCAGAATTGATTCGGTGCTTTGTGGGAGCTCCCTAGCCCCATTGATTACCCATCCTGAGTACCTTGCTAGGACGATATCCGATCATAACCCCCTGTTGGTGCATATTCAATGGCAGAGGGAGCGCTCAGTAATACCAACATGGCGGCTTCGTCCGGAGACGCTAGAGGATTCTGTGTTCGATGATGCGGTCCGGCAGGGCATTGATAGTTATTTCGGTACGAATGAAGGAACGGCGACGAGTAGGTCTACTGAATGGGATGCAATGAAAGTGGTGGTGAGAGGGGTGTGCTTGGGCAGGTTCTCGAATGCTCGAACGACTGTGCTGAATGACTTAATGAAAGCGGAGGAAACTTTGAGGGACCTGGAGCGTCGCAGGCCAACTAGGCCAGGTCTACAGGCCCAGTTATTGGAGGCGAAGGAAGTGGTAGCCGCGGAGACGGAACGTTTGAGATGTTATGACTATAGGCAGTACATTATCAGGGCACACGCAGAAAGGGACAAGGTGGGTACCCTCTTAGCCAGATTAGCTAGCCCGGAACTTAGGGGTTGCCCGATCCTCAGCATTACTAACGCGCAGGGACAGATGGTGTACTCCCAGGCAGCTGTATTGGACCGCTTTAGGGGTTACTATGAGGAATTGTACCGGAGTCAGTTGGGAGTGGGGGTTCAGGACATCGTGGAGTACCTGGGGGAGAGGCCGCTTCCGGTCTTGGACGAGGACGACGCGAAGGACTTGGGTAGCCCGATCACGCTTACGGAAATTCGAGTGGCTATCAAACATATGGCCCGTAACAAGACGCCCGGGGTGGACGGACTCCCAGTTGAGTTCTATCAGCACTATGTAGACGCTCTGGCGCCCAGGCTACTCGTGGTGTATACGGAGGCCTTCGAGAAGGGGGCATTGCCTGGCTCCATGCGGGAGGCCTTGATAGTACCACTCCTCAAGCCTGGCCGGGATGCCGCGGACGTGAGGTCTTATCGCCCGCTGTCCATGCTGACGGTGGACTATAAGATCCTGAGTCGCATCCCAGCCACTAGATTGGCCCCGCACATGACGGGCCTGGTGCACAGGGATCAAGCCGGGTTTATACCCACGAGGAGCACGGCGATGAATATCCGCCGCCTGGTGGGAATAATGGACGCCATCTTGGATGGGGAGGGAACGCCGGCGGTTCTGTCCGTGGATGTCGAGAAGGCCTTCGACAGTTTGGAATGGCCTTTCTTGGATGGAGTGCTGGAGCGGTTCGGCATGGGCGATGGGTTTCGAAGGTGGACGAGGGTCTTGTATACCTCGGCGACGGCGAGAGTTCGATTGGGCGGCTTGGTATCTGCCGCGTATCCGGTGGGCAGGGGAACACGACAGGGATGCTCTCTCTCCCCTCTGTTGTTTGCCCTGGCGATGGAACCCTTGGCGGTCCATGCGAGGTCAGGCGACCGATACGCGGGAATAGTGAGGGATGGGCAATGGCATTATATATCGCTCTATGCAGATGACCTGCTCCTGTACCTAGCTGACACTTCGGGGGCACTGGCTGGAGCGATGGATCTGCTGTCCGAGTTCGGCCGACTGTCGGGCCTTAAGGTCAATTGGGCAAAGACCTGCGTGTTTCCGCTGAGAGCGGGATCGCCAGCCCCTAGCAGCGACGTGGGTGTGGCATGGGAACCCTCTTGCATCACCTACTTGGGTGTCCGCATTTACCACTCGGCTGCTGACCTTTTGGAGGGTAACATTGGCCGTTGTGTCCGGTCACTGCGGGGTAGCTTGTCTTTCTGGTCGACCCTCCCGCTGACAGTCCTGGGCAGGATAGCATTGTTGAAAATGGTGGCGCTCCCCCGCTTCCTTTATTATTTCCGAACGCTACCTGTCTGGATTCCCCAGGGGGTGTTTAGGGAACTGCGGTCACTGATTATTGGCTTTCTGTGGGGGCATGGCCGTCGCAGAATAGCCTTGAGCACGCTACTTCGCCCCAAGCTGGAGGGGGGCATGGCCGTGCCCGACCTTGAGCTGTATTATCTGGCGGCGCAGTTGCAGGTCCTTACGCAGAACGTAGCCAGGGTGTTCCGGGGGCCGGAGGAAGACCGGGGTCGGGGGATACAGCGCCACGTGCTGTCGTACATCATTATGCAGCAACGGCTCGAGTTACGGGCCCTCACCATGGAGGAGCGGACGCTCCGGCTGTGCTGGCAGAGGAGCCTTCGGAGAGCGAGGGCATCGCGGCCTTATGCCCCGGAGATCCCGATCGGGATGTTGACGGCTTTGCCGCACGGAGGGGATTGGTCCCCGTTGATGGACTGGGAGGACGCGGGGTTGCAGGTGGTGGGTGACTTGTATATAGATGGGGCGTTGGCGCCGTTCGTCGTGCTTCGGGACCAGTTCGGACTGCCTGAGGGGGGCTTCCTACTACACGCGGCTGTAGTGGCTGCCATGCAAAAGCACTGGAAAGAGGGGCTCCTGGAGCCCGCGACGACTATGGCATGCCAATATGTGGTGATGGCGGCTGGTACATTCAAAGCTGTGACGTGCCTCCATAATAGGATGTTGAACGAAGGGCTGGAACCACTCCACGGGCTCAAAGCTAAATGGGAGGGGAGCGTTGGCCGGCCCATACCGGATACGGCATGGGGCCATATCCTGCGACGCACGTGGAAGGGCACCAGGAACGCGCGCTTTCAGCAGGTCCATTTTTATGTGCTCCATAGGGCCTATTTAACTCCAGAGAAACTACAGCGGCACTTTCGGGTGCCGGATGCCTGTTGCCCCCGGTGCTCGTCCCTTGGGGCGGACATGGACCACTTGTTTTGGGGGTGTCCACAACTGGGATCTTATTGGGCGGAGGTAGGGGAACTCCTGAATGAAGTGACTGACAGGGAGGTAGAATTCGACATGGCGGCGTGTCTATTGCTCTGGTTCCCGCATACTAAGCACACCAAGGTGACAAGTAAATTCATAGATCTGGGCCTGATATTGGCTCAAAGGGAAATATCGTGGCACTGGAAGGCCAAGGGGGGTCCCTCACTGCGTAGATGGAAGAATGAGTTGCTGCGATGGTCTGACTGCGAGAGCGTGCTCCGGATGAAGCAAGCAGTGAAGTTGGGGAATGAGAAAGCTCTGGATGCGGCGCGTGCATGGGAGTTAGTGGTACAGGCTCTGCGTGATGCTTTGGTTGAGGATGAGGACGGCGAGGACTAAGCCGCTGGACACCGTGGGGCGAACACAGAAGTATCTCACTACGCACTGTAGTGGAACCATCCAGTTCAGTAGAGCGAAGCACACACCTTAGCAGTTGCCAGGGGGGGGGCGTTGGGGGGGTTAGTTGTAGAGGGGCTTGGGGAGGGCCGGAAGCCATTGGAGGGTTGCTGATGGAGGCCTTGGAACTACTGGGACAGGGGGTATTGAGTGGCGGGCAGACTGATTGGGTGGGACGGCCTGGCACGAAGGCCCGAATAGCCTAGAGTAGGCCCGACGGAGGCAATTACGTTGATTCCACGGAGATGGCTGACGGGAATGTTGTTGCGGTGGGGGGGTAAAAGCAGATACGTAAAACGACCTTCCGCCAGGGTCCCAATGGGACGTACACTGTGTTGTGTTCCTCTCGAGCGATCTGATATGCCGCCCGGCCTCCGGGATGCGGGCTGAATGGCTGTGTACAACTGTGAACTGTCATTGGACGGGGGGAGCCCACAAGTGCACTGGCTGTTTACTTTTTCCTGCTGTTTATAATTCTGCAATAAAAATATAATTTAAAGAAAAAAAAAAAAAAAAGAAACAGATCCTACTAGAGAACATTAAAGGGGCATGCAGTGTAGGGGGTGGAATAAAGAGGCAGGAGGTGGAATCAAGACCAGGCAGCCTCGGATTTCATGAGATAAAGAGACAGGAAGTGTAGGGGGAAGAAAGAGGCATGAGGTGGAATCAAGACCAGGCAGCCTCGGTATTCATGAGATAAAGAGACAGGAAGTGTAGGGGGAAGAAAGAGCCATGAGGTGGAATCAAGACCAGGCAGCCTCGGTATTCATGAGATAAAGAGACAGGAAGTGTAGGGGGTGGAAGAAAGAGACATGAGGTGGAATCAAGAGTATGCAGCGTCGGTATTCATGAGATAAAGAGACAGGATGTGTAGGGGATGGAAGAAAGAGGCAGGAGGTGAAATCAAGGCCAGGCAGCCTCGGTATTCATGAGATAAAGAGACAGGAAGTGTAGGGGTGGAAGAAAGAGGCATGAGGTGGAATCAAGACCAGGCAGCCTCAGTATTCATGAGATAAAGAGACAGGAAGTGTAGGGGGTGGAAGAAAGAGGCATGAGGTGGAATCAAGACCAGGCAGCCTCAGTATTCATGAGATAAAGAGACAGGAAGTGTAGGGGGTGGAAGAAAGAGGCATGAGGTGGAATCAAGACCAGGCAGCCTCGGTATTCATGAGATAAAGAGACAGGAAGTGTAGGGGGTGGAAGAAAGAGACATGAGGTGGAATCAAGAGTATGCAGCGTCGGTATTCATGAGATAAAGAGACAGGAAGTGTAGGGGATGGAAGAAAGAGGCAGGAGGTGAAATCAAGGCCAGGCAGCCTCGGTATTCATGAGATAAAGAGACAGGAAGTGTAGGGGTGGAAGAAAGAGGCATGAGGTGGAATCAAGACCAGGCAGCCTCAGTATTCATGAGATAAAGAGACAGGAAGTGTAGGGGGTGGAAGAAAGAGGCATGAGGTGGAATCAAGACCAGGCAGCCTCGGCATTCATGAGATAAAGAGACAGGAAGTGTAGGGGGTGGAAGAAAGAGGCATGAGGTGGAATCAAGACCAGGCAGCCTCAGTATTCATGAGATAAAGAGACAGGAAGTGTAGGGGGTGGAAGAAAGAGGCATGAGGTGGAATCAAGACCAGGCAGCCTCGGTATTCATGAGATAAAGAGACAGGAAGTGTAGGGTGGAGGAAGAAAGAGGCATGAGGTGGAATCAAGACCAGGCAGCCTCGGTGTTCATGAGATAAAGAGACAGGAAGTGTAGGGTGGAAGAAAGAGGCGTGAGGTGGAGTCAAGACCAGGCAGCCTCGGTATTCATGAGATAGAGACAGGAGGTGTAGGGGGTGGAAGAAAGAGGCATGAGGTGGAATCAAGACCAGGCAGCCTCGGTATTAATGAGATAAAGAGACAGGAAGTGTAGGGTGGAGGAAGAAAGAGGCATGAGGTGGAATCAAGACCAGGCAGCCTCGGTATTCATGAGAAATAGAGACAGGAAGTGTAGGGGGGAGGAAGAAAGAGGCAGGAGGTGGAATCAAGACCAGGCAGCCTCGGTATTCATGAGATAAAGAGACAGGAAGTGTAGGGGTGGAAGAAAGAGGCATGAGGTGGAATCAAGACCAGGCAGCCTCGTATTCATGAGATAAAGAGACAGGAAGTGTAGGGTGGAGGAAGAAAGAGGCAGGAGGTGGAATCAAGACCAGGCAGCCTCGGTATTCATGAGATAAAGAGACAGGAAGTGTAGGGGTGGAAAAAAGAGGCATGAGGTGGAATCAAGACCAGGCAGCCTCTGTGTTCATGAGATAAAGAGACAGGAAGTGTAGGGTGGAAGAAAGAGGCCTGAGATGGAATCAAGACCAGGCAGCCTCGGTATTCATGAGGTTTAGAGACAGGAAGTGTAGGGGGTGGAAGAAAGAGGCATGAGGTGGAATCAAGACCAGGCGGCCTCTGTATTTATGAGATAAAGAGACGGGAAGTGTAGGGGGTGGAAAAAAGAGGCATGAGGTGGAATCAAGACCAGGCGGCCTCGGTATTCATGAGATAAAGAGACGGGAAGTGTAGGGGGTGGAAAAAAGAGGCATGAGATGAAATCAAGACCAGGCAGCTTTGGTATTCATGCAATAAAGAGACTCGGGGTGAAGGGGTGGAAGAAAGAAGCATGAGGTGGAATCAAGAGCAGGCCGCCTCAGTATTCATGAGATAAAGAGACAGGAAGTGTAGGGGTGGAAGAAAGAGGCATGAGGTGGAATCAAGACCAGGCAGCCTCTGTATTCATGAGATAAAGAGACAGGAAGTGTAGGGGTGGAAGAATGCAGTATGAGGTGGAATCAAGACCAGGGAGCCTCTGTATTCATGAGATAAAGAGACGGGAAGTGTAGGGGGTGGAAGAAAGAGGCGTGAGGTGGAATCAAGACCAGGCAGCTTTGGTATTCATGCAATAAAGAGACTCGGGGTGAAGGGGGTGGAAGAAAGAAGCATGAGGTGGAATCAAGAGCAGGCAGCCTCAGTGTTCATGAGATAAAGAGACAGGAAGTGTAGATGGGGGAAGAAAGAGGCAGGAGGTGGAATCAAGACCAGGCAGCCTCAGTATTCATGAGATAAAGAGACAGGAAGTGTAAGTTGGGGGAAGAAAGAGGCGTGAGGTGGAGTCAAGACCAGGCAGCCTCGGTGTTCATGAGATAAAGAGACAGGAAGTGTAGATGGGGGAAGAAAGAGGCAGGAGGTGGAATCAAGACCAGGCAGCCTCAGTATTCATGAGATAAAGAGACAGGAAGTGTAAGTTGGTGGAAGAAAGAGGCGTGAGGTGGAGTCAAGACCAGGCAGCCTCGGTGTTCATGAGATAAAGAGACAGGAAGTGTAGATGGGGGAAGAAAGAGGCATGAGATGGAATCAAGACCAGGCAGCCTCAGTGTTCATGAGATAAAGAGACAGGAAGTGTAGATGGGGGAAGAAAGAGGCAGGAGGTGGAATCAAGACCAGGCAGCGTCAGTATTCATGAGATAAAGAGACAGGAAGTGTAAGTTGGGGGAAGAAAGAGGCGTGAGGTGGAGTCAAGACCAGGCAGCCTCGGTGTTCATGAGATAAAGAGACAGGAAGTGTAGATGGGGGAAGAAAGAGGCAGGAGGTGGAATCAAGACCAGGCAGCCTCAGTATTCATGAGATAAAGAGACAGGAAGTGTAAGTTGGTGGAAGAAAGAGGCGTGAGGTGGAATCAAGACCAGGCAGCCTCGGTGTTCATGAGATAAAGAGACAGGAAGTGTAGATGGGGGAAGAAAGAGGCAGGAGGTGGAATCAAGACCAGGCAGCCTCGGTATTCATGAGATAAAGAGACAGGAAGTGTAGGGGGAAAAAAGAGGCATGAGATGGAATCAAGACCAGGCAGCCTCGGTATTCATGAGATAAAGAGACAGGAAGTGCAGGGTGAAGAGAAAGACATGAGGTGGAATCAAGACCAGGCAGCCTCGGTATTCATGAGATAAAGAGACAGGAAGTGTAGGGGGTGAAAGAAAGAGGCATGAGGTGGAATCAAGACCAGGCAGCCTCGGTATTCATGAGATAAAGAGACAGGAAGTGTAGGGGGTGGAAGAAAGAGACATGAGGTGGAATCAAGAGTATGCAGCCTCGGTATTCATGAGATAAAGAGACAGGAAGTGTAGGGGGTGGAAGAAAGAGACATGAGGTGGAATCAAGAGTATGCAGCGTCGGTATTCATGAGATAAAGAGACAGGAAGTGTAGGGGGTGGAAGAAAGAGGCATGAGGTGGAATCAAGACCAGGCAGCCTCAGTGTTCATGAGATAAAGAGACAGGAAGTGTAGATGGGGGAAGAAAGAGGCAGGAGGTGGAATCAAGACCAGGCAGCCTCAGTATTCATGAGATAAAGAGACAGGAAGTGTAAGTTGGTGGAAGAAAGAGGCGTGAAGTGGAGTCAAGACCAGGCAGCTTCGGTGTTCATGAGATAAAGAGACAGGAAGTGTAGATGGGGGAAGAAAGAGGCGTGAGGTGGAGTCAAGACCAGGCAGCCTCGGTGTTCATGAGATAAAGAGACAGGAAGTGTAGATGGGGGAAGAAAGAGGCAGGAGGTGGAATCAAGACCAGGCAGCCTCAGTATTCATGAGATAAAGAGACAGGAAGTGTAAGTTGGTGGAAGAAAGAGGCGTGAGGTGGAGTCAAGACCAGGCAGCCTTGGTGTTCATGAGATAAAGAGACAGGAAGTGTAGATGGGGGAAGAAAGAGGCATGAGATGGAATCAAGACCAGGCAGCCTCAGTGTTCATGAGATAAAGAGACAGGAAGTGTAGATGGGGGAAGAAAGAGGCAGGAGGTGGAATCAAGACCAGGCAGCGTCAGTATTCATGAGATAAAGAGACAGGAAGTGTAAGTTGGGGGAAGAAAGAGGCGTGAGGTGGAGTCAAGACCAGGCAGCCTCGGTGTTCATGAGATAAAGAGACAGGAAGTGTAGATGGGGGAAGAAAGAGGCAGGAGGTGGAATCAAGACCAGGCAGCCTCAGTATTCATGAGATAAAGAGACAGGAAGTGTAAGTTGGTGGAAGAAAGAGGCGTGAGGTGGAGTCAAGACCAGGCAGCCTCGGTGTTCATGAGATAAAGAGACAGGAAGTGTAGATGGGGGAAGAAAGAGGCATGAGATGGAATCAAGACCAGGCAGCCTCGGTATTCATGAGATAAAGAGACGGGAAGTGTAGGGGGTGGAAGAAAGAGGCATGAGGTGGAATCAAGACCAGGCAGCCTCGGTGTTCATGAGATAAAGAGACAGGAAGTGTAGATGGGGGAAGAAAGAGGCAGGAGGTGGAATCAAGACCAGGCAGCCTCGGTATTCATGAGATAAAGAGACAGGAAGTGTAGGGGGAAAAAAGAGGCATGAGATGGAATCAAGACCAGGCAGCCTCGGTATTCATGAGATAAAGAGACAGGAAATGCAGGGTGAAGAGATAGACATGAGGTGGAATCAAGACCAGGCAGCCTCGGTATTCATGAGATAAAGAGACAGGAAGTGTAGGGGGTGAAAGAAAGAGGCATGAGGTGGAATCAAGACCAGGCAGCCTCGGTATTCATGAGATAAAGAGACAGGAAGTGTAGGGGGTGGAAGAAAGAGACATGAGGTGGAATCAAGAGTATGCAGCGTCGGTATTCATGAGATAAAGAGACAGGAAGTGTAGGGGGTGGAAGAAAGAGACATGAGGTGGAATCAAGAGTATGCAGCGTCGGTATTCATGAGATAAAGAGACAGGAAGTGTAGGGGGTGGAAGAAAGAGGCATGAGGTGGAATCAAGACCAGACAGCCTCAGTATTCATGAGATAAAGAGACAGGAAGTGTAGGGGGTGGAAGAAAGAGACATGAGGTGGAATCAAGAGTATGCAGCGTCGGTATTCATGAGATAAAGAGACAGGAAGTGTAGGGGGTGGAAGAAAGAGGCATGAGGTGGAGTCAAGACCAGGCAGCCTCAGTATTCATGAGATAAAGAGACAGGAAGTGTAGGGGGTGGAAGAAAGAGGCAGGAGGTGAAATCAAGGCCAGGCAGCCTCGGTATTCATGAGATAAAGAGACAGGAAGTGTAGGGGTGGAAGAAAGAGGCATGAGGTGGAATCAAGACCAGGTAGCCTCAGTATTCATGAGATAAAGAGACAGGAAGTTTAGGGGGTGGAAGAAAGAGGCATGAGGTGGAATCAAGACCAGGCAGCCTCGGCATTCATGAGATAAAGAGACAGGGAGTGTAGGGGGTGGAAGAAAGAGGCATGAGGTGGAATCAAGACCAGGCAGCCTCAGTATTCATGAGATAAAGAGACAGGAAGTGTAGGGGGTGGAAGAAAGAGGCATGAGGTGGAATCAAGACCAGGCAGCCTCAGTATTCATGAGATAAAGAGACAGGAAGTGTAGGGTGGAGGAAGAAAGAGGCATGAGGTGGAATCAAGACCAGGCAGCCTCGGTGTTCATGAGATAAAGAGACAGGAAGTGTAGGGTGGAAGAAAAAGGCGTGAGGTGGAGTCAAGACCAGGCAGCCTCGGTATTCATGAGATAGAGACAGGAAGTGTAGGGGGTGGAAGAAAGAGGCATGAGGTGGAATCAAGACCAGGCAGCCTCGGTATTAATGAGATAAAGTAACAGGAGGTGTAGGGTGGAGGAAGAAAGAGGCATGAGGTGGAATCAAGACCAGGCAGCTTCGGTATTCATGAGAAATAGAGACAGGAAGTGTAGGGGGGAGGAAGAAAGAGGCAAGAGGTGGAATCAAGACCAGGCAGCCTCGGTATTCATGAGATAAAGAGACAGGAAGTGTAGGGGTGGAAGAAAGAGGCATGAGGTGGAATCAAGACCAGGCAGCCTCGTATTCATGAGATAAAGAGACAGGAAGTGTAGGGTGGAGGAAGAAAGAGGCAGGAGGTGGAATCAAGACCAGGCAGCCTCGGTATTCATGAGATAAAGAGACAGGAAGTGTAGGGGTGGAAGAAAGAGGCATGAGGTGGAATCAAGACCAGGCAGCCTCTGTATTCATGAGATAAAGAGACAGGAAGAGTAGGGGTGGAAGAAAGAGGCGTGAGGTGGAATCAAGACCAGGCAGCCTCGGTATTCATGAGATAAAGAGATAGGAAGTGTAGGGGGTGGAAGAAAGAGGCTTGAGGTGGAATCAAAACCAGGCAGCCTCGGTGTTCATGAGATAAAGAGACAGGAAGTGTAGGGTGGAAGAAAGAGGCCTGAGATGGAATCAAGACCAGGCAGCCTCGGTATTCATGAGGTTTAGAGACAGGAAGTGTAGGGGGTGGAAGAAAGAGGCATGAGGTGGAATCAAGACCAGGCGGCCTCTGTATTTATGAGATAAAGAGACGGGAAGTGTAGGGGGTGGAAAAAAGAGGCATGAGGTGGAATCAAGACCAGGCGGCCTCGGTATTCATGAGATAAAGAGACGGGAAGTGTAGGGGGTGGAAAAAAGAGGCATGAGATGAAATCAAGACCAGGCAGCTTTGGTATTCATGCAATAAAGAGACTCGGGGTGAAGGGGTGGAAGAAAGAAGCATGAGGTGGAATCAAGAGCAGGCCGCCTCAGTATTCATGAGATAAAGAGACAGGAAGTGTAGGGGTGGAAGAAAGAGGCATGAGGTGGAATCAAGACCAGGCAGCCTCGGTGTTCATGAGATAAAGAGACAGGAAGTGTAGATGGGGGAAGAAAGAGGCAGGAGGTGGAATCAAGACCAGGCAGCCTCGGTATTCATGAGATAAAGAGACAGGAAGTGTAGGGGGAAAAAAGAGGCATGAGATGGAATCAAGACCAGGCAGCCTCGGTATTCATGAGATAAAGAGACAGGAAATGCAGGGTGAAGAGATAGACATGAGGTGGAATCAAGACCAGGCAGCCTCGGTATTCATGAGATAAAGAGACAGGAAGTGTAGGGGGTGAAAGAAAGAGGCATGAGGTGGAATCAAGACCAGGCAGCCTCGGTATTCATGAGATAAAGAGACAGGAAGTGTAGGGGGTGGAAGAAAGAGACATGAGGTGGAATCAAGAGTATGCAGCGTCGGTATTCATGAGATAAAGAGACAGGAAGTGTAGGGGGTGGAAGAAAGAGACATGAGGTGGAATCAAGAGTATGCAGCGTCGGTATTCATGAGATAAAGAGACAGGAAGTGTAGGGGGTGGAAGAAAGAGGCATGAGGTGGAATCAAGACCAGACAGCCTCAGTATTCATGAGATAAAGAGACAGGAAGTGTAGGGGGTGGAAGAAAGAGACATGAGGTGGAATCAAGAGTATGCAGCGTCGGTATTCATGAGATAAAGAGACAGGAAGTGTAGGGGGTGGAAGAAAGAGGCATGAGGTGGAGTCAAGACCAGGCAGCCTCAGTATTCATGAGATAAAGAGACAGGAAGTGTAGGGGGTGGAAGAAAGAGGCAGGAGGTGAAATCAAGGCCAGGCAGCCTCGGTATTCATGAGATAAAGAGACAGGAAGTGTAGGGGTGGAAGAAAGAGGCATGAGGTGGAATCAAGACCAGGTAGCCTCAGTATTCATGAGATAAAGAGACAGGAAGTTTAGGGGGTGGAAGAAAGAGGCATGAGGTGGAATCAAGACCAGGCAGCCTCGGCATTCATGAGATAAAGAGACAGGGAGTGTAGGGGGTGGAAGAAAGAGGCATGAGGTGGAATCAAGACCAGGCAGCCTCAGTATTCATGAGATAAAGAGACAGGAAGTGTAGGGGGTGGAAGAAAGAGGCATGAGGTGGAATCAAGACCAGGCAGCCTCAGTATTCATGAGATAAAGAGACAGGAAGTGTAGGGTGGAGGAAGAAAGAGGCATGAGGTGGAATCAAGACCAGGCAGCCTCGGTGTTCATGAGATAAAGAGACAGGAAGTGTAGGGTGGAAGAAAAAGGCGTGAGGTGGAGTCAAGACCAGGCAGCCTCGGTATTCATGAGATAGAGACAGGAAGTGTAGGGGGTGGAAGAAAGAGGCATGAGGTGGAATCAAGACCAGGCAGCCTCGGTATTAATGAGATAAAGTAACAGGAGGTGTAGGGTGGAGGAAGAAAGAGGCATGAGGTGGAATCAAGACCAGGCAGCTTCGGTATTCATGAGAAATAGAGACAGGAAGTGTAGGGGGGAGGAAGAAAGAGGCAAGAGGTGGAATCAAGACCAGGCAGCCTCGGTATTCATGAGATAAAGAGACAGGAAGTGTAGGGGTGGAAGAAAGAGGCATGAGGTGGAATCAAGACCAGGCAGCCTCGTATTCATGAGATAAAGAGACAGGAAGTGTAGGGTGGAGGAAGAAAGAGGCAGGAGGTGGAATCAAGACCAGGCAGCCTCGGTATTCATGAGATAAAGAGACAGGAAGTGTAGGGGTGGAAGAAAGAGGCATGAGGTGGAATCAAGACCAGGCAGCCTCTGTATTCATGAGATAAAGAGACAGGAAGAGTAGGGGTGGAAGAAAGAGGCGTGAGGTGGAATCAAGACCAGGCAGCCTCGGTATTCATGAGATAAAGAGATAGGAAGTGTAGGGGGTGGAAGAAAGAGGCTTGAGGTGGAATCAAAACCAGGCAGCCTCGGTGTTCATGAGATAAAGAGACAGGAAGTGTAGGGTGGAAGAAAGAGGCCTGAGATGGAATCAAGACCAGGCAGCCTCGGTATTCATGAGGTTTAGAGACAGGAAGTGTAGGGGGTGGAAGAAAGAGGCATGAGGTGGAATCAAGACCAGGCGGCCTCTGTATTTATGAGATAAAGAGACGGGAAGTGTAGGGGGTGGAAAAAAGAGGCATGAGGTGGAATCAAGACCAGGCGGCCTCGGTATTCATGAGATAAAGAGACGGGAAGTGTAGGGGGTGGAAAAAAGAGGCATGAGATGAAATCAAGACCAGGCAGCTTTGGTATTCATGCAATAAAGAGACTCGGGGTGAAGGGGTGGAAGAAAGAAGCATGAGGTGGAATCAAGAGCAGGCCGCCTCAGTATTCATGAGATAAAGAGACAGGAAGTGTAGGGGTGGAAGAAAGAGGCATGAGGTGGAATCAAGACCAGGCAGCCTCTGTATTCATGAGATAAAGAGACAGGAAGTGTAGGGGTGGAAGAAAGAAGTATGAGGTGGAATCAAGACCAGGGAGCCTCGGTATTCATGAGATAAAGAGACGGGAAGTGTAGGGGGTGGAAAAAAGAGGCATGAGGTGAAATCAAGACCAGGCAGCTTTGGTATTCATGCAATAAAGAGACTTGGGGTGAAGGGGTGGAAGAAAGAAGCATGAGGTGGAATCAAGACCAGGCAGCCTCGGTGTTCTTGAGATAAAGAGACAGGAAGTGTAGGGGGTGGAAGAAAGAGGCGTGAGGTGGAATCAAGACCAGGCAGCCTCAGTATTCATGAGATAAAGAGACGGGAAGTGTAGATTGGTGGAAGAAAGAGGCGTGAGGTGGAGTCAAGACCAGGCAGCCTCGTTGTTCATGAGATAAAGAGACAGGAAGTGTAGGGGTGGAAGAAAGAGGCGTGAGGTGGAGTCAAGACCAGGCAGCCTCGGTGTTCATGAGATAAAGAGACAGGAAGTGAGGGGGTGGAAGAAAGAGGCGTGAGGAGGAATCAAGACCAGGCAGCCTCGGTATTCATGAGATAAAGAGACAGGAAGTGCAGGATGGTGGTAGAAAGAGGCATGAGGTTGAATCAAGACCAGGCAGCCTCGGTATTCATGAGATAACGAGACAGGAAGTGTAGGGGGTGGAAGAAAGAGGCAGGAGGTGGAATCGGGACTAGGAAGCCTTAGTGCTGACTGAGGGCCCCTGAAAAACACTTCAGGTACCAGCATTTATTTTACAAATTTAGCAATGCTCACACCCTCTGCCTGCTCTGACTGTTTTTGGGACAAAGACTAGTGTTCTTCTCCAACTTGATTGCGTTTGCTTTGTCTTCTTTGTTTGGCTTGTCTGTTTTTTCCCTCTCCCTTAATTGCTCTTCACTCCTGGGCTCCTTATTTTTAAAACAGTAAGAGCTAAGTCGTATTTTACTGCCTTTATTCTGCTGCAACCTACAAATCTAACACAGTAACACCTTACCCCTGTCACTGTTTTCCTGTTCGCCCTTATCATTTCCTTTCCTTGACTCCCCAACTCGGTCTCGTTCAATGTCCCTCCTGTAAGTTCATGTCTATGTGTGACTGAAGGTTTATTTTGCTGGTGCCGCATTCTGAGGTGCCCAGTTTTCAGGCCTCCTGAGGGTTGCCAGGTTTCCTGGCTGCTTTCAACACTGTAGATGTGTTTTCTGCATTGCAAGATCCTTTTAATCAACCAGGGGATTCATATTTTGATTGTAATGTATACATACTTTTATGGTCTTATTGACCGAAATAAAGGTCTTTGAACTGAATATTACCTGCATACCTTCCATGCTGAGTTTTTCACTTGGAAGTGATGCATAACACGCAGGATCAGTTTTTAAGACACCAAATTCAGTATGTTTTATCCTTTGATAGGCCTTTTCACCCCAGAAATTTCAGAAGATTTGATCCATCCCAGTGCTTAATTTGTAAAAAGAAAAAAAAGAAAAACTGCCAGGGCCCTCGCCAGGAAGCCACTGAAGCTTGCATACACTGCCCCTGCTATGCTGCCAATGGCAATATTCAACTACTAACCGTCAGACTCCTATAAGTGTGACAAATCGGACTATTCCAGGCCCCCAAAGCTATAGGAATGGCTTGGGCGGCAGGTCACAGTTCTTTTCTGATGTGTATTGAATTAATAATTAACTGTTGTGGTCATCTCTAAATTTTGCTAGACAGCGCCACCTTGTGGCCGACTGTCACCAGCGCCATTGTTGACAATTAAGTGCCAGTGCCAAGCACCAGAAACCACTGGCTCAAATTATGCACTGATCCACCTGAATATAAAACTGAGTGCTTGATATTTAGCACACCATTTGTCACTTTGATCCCTTTGAAAACTCCCCTTTACACAGGGATCAGAATGTATTGTGGAACTGGTAATCGGGGCCTACGGGGTTTATTAAGAGTTATGGAACATCTATCGAAAAGCAGGTTATTTCCCTCTCCCCCAGATGTGGTACATCCGCCTCATATAGAGATGGGGGACCTGCTTGTTTTCTGACAGTGGAGCCTCAGCGGACTGCGCGACCACCTGCCACAGGCATGCCGGATCATCCAGGCGAGAGGAGGCATCTCATGACAAGCCAGTCCTCCAAGGGCTGAATGCTGGCCCTGCTGGTTCATGCAAGGTATATTTTATGCATAACCATTCTGTCAGGGTTAAAGAAGGGTATGCGTGACTCAAACGCTGCAACAGGCACAAGCAAAAAACAAGGATGCAGGGTTTTTTTTAATTGGAAAAGTTTTTTGCACTACTTTTCGAACACCGTGTAACAATCTTTCGCAGTATAGCTTGCCTCTACTTAGATTGCATGCAGAAAATACAGGATCTACGTTTCTCTTATTTTGCCAATAGCAATTTTGCCTGTTACAATTTTCTCCTAATTTATATTCCTATTTCTTTAATTATATGTTTTGCAGTAAAGTTTCTCAGCATTGAATTTCATTTTTCGGTGTTTGCCTGGGAGTTGCTATTGGGGGCTGTGTATGTTTTTGTGAATTTCTCATACTCCTGATGAACTTGCAATTGCGCTTATTCCCAGCTTGAATTTTATTCAAATTGACATTTACTCTAAATAAAGATGGGAAAGAAGGAAAGGTCAGCACCATGGTTTGCAAGTAACTTAGGGGCATATGTATCTACCGTTTTTTTTTGTCGCAAACGCGGCGATTCGCAAAAAAGCAGCGTTTGCGACAAAAAAATCGGAAAATGCGATGTATCATTGAAATCGCATCACAAAATTAAGGAATCGCTAAATTTGCGATTCCTTTATTCTGTGTCAGCATTTAAGGAATCGCAAATTGCGATTCCTAAAATGCTATGTATGAAGCACACAAGTTGTGCGAACCCTAATTAAGAAATCCCAAATTAGCACCAACTTGAAGTTGGTGGTAATTTGGGATTTCTTTCACAAATGCACTTTTTACCATTTGTGAAGGTGCCATGTGGCGCACATACATGCCCGTAGGGCATGTATGTGCGCCATATGCGCACACATGTAAATTTCAGGAGTGCATCAGGGTTTCCTCATGACACCCTTGCACCCTTGAAATTATTTTCAATTTGCGATTCGCAAATTGCGAATTGCGAATTGCAAATTGAGAATGACTTCACATTCATTCTTATGGGCCTCCTGGACCATAGAAATGAATGGGAAAGTATTCCTTAATTGTGAATTCACAATTTGCGAATCACAATTAAGGAAAACTAAGAAATCGCAAAAAAATTGTGATTTTCTACATACATCCCATTTTGCAATTCTCAAATAGTCATTCTCAAAAAATCGCTATTTGAGAATCGCAAACACGGATGTTGATACATATGCCCCCTAATGTCCTTAAAAAAACTATAAAGTCCTTGAAAGGAACTAGAGGAACAATTATGAAAACAACCAAAAACACTCTTATAAGCCACCAGACACTATCACCAAGAAATTAAAAGAGCGCAAGCAGCATAATATGAAACCTCAATTTTGATCGCAGCTAGTTCTCGCAGGGAGCTTTTTCGCAGAGTTAAATCACTCACTACTCTGAAAGTTGAAAACTCGCTGCCCACCCCATCTCTGGCACCCTGTAATGAACTGACAGCCTATTTTCAAGATAAAGTGGCAGATGTTTACAGTAACTTACAGCATACAAGAAGCTTGTTGGCAACGCCTCCAGATATTCAGGCCTCACAGGACAAGAGTACTTCTCTCTCTAGCTTCCCCCCTCCCGTCATGATGGAGTCGCTCCCTAAGCTTCTGGAAAAAGTAAAATCTGGCTCCCCTCTGGACCCGGAACCACTACACATTCTCCACCCCGGAGCACAAGATATCTTGCCCACAATGGTGGATCTCCTTAATCTCTCTCTCTCTTGACACGAATAGTTCCCCAGGCGTGGAAACGCGCAGTGGTTAAGCCTCTGCTAAAGAAGCACAATCTGGATATGTTGTGCCCGGGAAACTATAGACCTATCTCTCTGCTTCCCGCAATGGAGAAGATACTTGAACGACATGTCCATCAGAAATTGTCCTAGTTTGCGGAGAACTCCTCAATTCAACTCAAACCGGCTTCTGGCCTCAACACAGCACGGAGCCCGCATTGCTAATGACCACGGAGGAGTTGAAATTGCTGCTTGACAAGGGAGGCTCAGCAGCTATCATACTCCTTGACTTGAGTGCCGCATTCGACACAGTCCACCATGTAACACTGGTGAAAAGGTTGAGAGACACAGGAATAAAAAACACTGCACTCAACTGGTCCTCTTCGTTCCGGAAGGAGAGGTCCTTCCAAACCTGGGAGCCCCCCTGCTCTTCTGATGTCTTTACATTAAAATGTGGGGTCCCACCAGGCTCCTCGGTGAGACCAACATTGTTTAACATTTATCTAAATCCGCTAGCAGATACTGTGAAGGAATTTGGAGTGTCGATTGTGTCTTGTGCCGACAACACTCAACTGGTCGTCTCACTGTCCCCAGAGACAGGACATGTTCAACAACATCTAGCCCCGTGCCTGGAAAAAGTTGCATGGTGGACGCCAAATCACTCACTCAAGCTGAATGGAGATAAAACCGAGGGGATGGTACTAGGAAATAAACCAACCCCTCAGATGAACATTGCATGGGGAGGATGTCTATGACCCCTCCCTATCCCCCATCTCCCCCATAAAGAGCCTGGGAATGTGGCTCGACAGTGCCTTAACCATGGAACCACAGGCAAAAAAGTACAGCATCCTGTTTCCGGACGATCAGAACCCTACGAAAAATCCTTGACGTTCTACCTACTACCTCCAGGAGAATAGTAGTGCAGGCCCTAATATTGTCCCGTCTTAATTAAGGGAACTTCCTCTATCTGGACGCCCCTCAATATGTTTTCAAAAGACTGCACTTGATCCAGAATGTGGCAGCCAAACTGATTCTTAAGTTGCCCAAATACCCCTCAGCAACAAATGTTCTGGACACTCTTCACTGGCTCCCAGTAAAAGAAAGAATCCATTTTAAGACATTATGTCTAGCTCACTGAGCAACACATCGGAGGGGCCCTTCTCTGATCATGAACCTTCTAGCCCCTTACACTCCTTCTAGGGTTTTAAGATCCTCAAAGGTGCAACTGTTGAAAGTGCCTAGAATGCAAAGGATAAGATGGGGTAGAAGGTGTTCGTATACCTGACTCCAAAACTGTGGAACTCTAAGCCGGGAGAACTCAGAAACGAAACGAATGAGTTTTGCTTCGGCAGAATGCTCAAAACATGGCTACATCCTCACAAGCCAACTTGCTCAGCATTGCTCCGCCTTCAAAGGGCTAAGCCTCACTCAGTCCTGGGAAGCTTTTGGGTAGCCATGCGCTCTACAAATCAGGATAGAAAAACATAACATAACTCTGCCCCCCAAGAATAATCTCTACCTTTAGGCATTTTTATGCCCAAAGTGACATACCATCTCTCTTTTCCTACCTGTAGCAGTCTGCTGACACATTCAGGGTGGCCATATCTTGCTGCCAAGTGCAGTGCAGTGTGCCCTAAGAAAAACACAGTATAGAAAGTCAAGAACATTACTTTTCTGTCCCTTAAAATATTGCAACAGTAGATAAGAGGGGCCTTCAATCTTTACTATCGTACATTCCTAAGGTCTCTTTAGTGATCTTTCCACCGAGGGTGGAAATTATAATCAATCTGCATTAGAATGCACCCTTTGACCTCACACTTCCAGGATCAGTTCCTTAGGTGAGCAGGAAGAACAAGACGTACATCTTTCACAAAGTTTTACTACGTTATAGCTCATGTATGTTCTCATTAGAGCAAACAGAAGGCTTGAATTAGAGTTTGGTGGAGAGGGTACCCCGTCGCAAGCGGGAAGGAGTGCCGTGTCTTCAAAACCCTCGATCCGCTACCTCATTTAGGGCCAGATGTAGGTAAATACTATTTACCGATTCTTAAATCCCATAGGAATGAATGGGAATTATCGATTCGGTAAATACCGATTCGGTAAATGGAGAACACATACAAGGGTGGCAGGGTGTCAGATTGACACCCTGTTGCACCCCTGAATAGTGCATGGGTGCACATGTGGCACACATACATGCCCTAAGGGCATGTATGTCTGCCATATCGCAGTGTTGTAAAAGCAAAAAATTGCTTTTTCAAAGGTTTTCTTTATTTACCACCAACTTGTAGTTGGTGGTAAATAACGAATCCTTAACTGAGGAATCCACTCACTTGAGTGCCCTCTACATTACGGATTCGGTAATTTACCGAATCAGTATGTTAAAAAATCAGTAAGTTACCGATTCCTTAAGTTACCGATTCGGTAAAATACAGAATCCTACAAAAATGCCACCTACATTCCAAATGCCAAATACCGGTCGGTAACGGACGAAATTCGGTAATTTCGGCCGTTACCAACCGGTATTTTGCGACCTACATCTGGCCCTTAGAGACAAGCAGATCATAAGGTTTCTGCTGATGGCATTTACGTTACTTCTGTTAACTGAAAGCTTCCTGGCATGACTCCATGATAGCAGCCATCGCAGGAAGGGCATTAAACTGCCCACCCTATTTAGAGTGGGCAATGTAATGCTTTTTTTCTGCCCATCACTGCCAGGAAAAGTCTTACGGTGAGGGACAGAAAAAAAATATTAATGACCCTCACACTCTAGGAGAAATCTCCAAGGGTGTGGGGGCCATTCGTTTTTTGTTTTTTTTTTAGAAACAAACTTCAGCTTTGGCAGCTTTGTGTTTGAAAAACTAAAACATTTGAAAAGTTTGGTGAATGGCCCTCAAAATCGAAGGCGGTGCCCACAAATCCTTTTGTACATTGAATGAAGCCTGTGTGATTGGTTTCTTTCAATGTATATAGATGACCTCTGGGCTTTCGTTCATCTCTGCATTTCTCGGATGGTTGTCTATCAGGAGGGCAGTGGTAATGTCCTCCTCCACCCTGACTGATGGCGCACCATCTGTTAAACTATCAGTCAGGCCCAAACTAATTTTAAGGTTTGTAAGGCCTCAGGGTGAGTGACCTGGATACTTGATATATATATATATATATATATATATATATATATATATATATATATATATATATATATATATATATATATATATATATATATATATATATGGTAGCTCCTGTTTTAGATACTTCTAAGAGTAGACTGCATCCTGGCTGCTGCTCCATCATATATAATTGAATCCAGTGCTCTTTCCTGAGACTGTAGGCGGTGCCGTGACCGCGTTACCTGCGCTATCTTTAGCCATCACGTCGGCCCCGTTGGTTATCATCACCTCTAGGCACTCCACATTCCCTCTCATGGCAGCCAAGTGCAGCCTAGAAGAAAAGAAAATGGCAACAATCAACAGAAAATCCTTTCTCACACTCATCCACATTGTGGAAACCTTTGAAGGAACCTCCTGGACAGAGCGAACACATGATAGCCGCACAAGGCGATGATGCTTGGTGATGCCAACCCATGCTGGTGGTGGAGGATGGGTGATGCGACAATTCAAGCTCTCAGTTATAGGCAATCTTCGGTGAATGCTGGGTATGTTGGTTAGAGTGCCTTATCTTGGGTAAGGGCTCAAATGGATCCTGCTGTGGCATCTGGGAGGCAATGGTGTAGCAACTAACTGGGGGTGGATTTCTTTTAGCTCCTGCTTGAATGAATTGAGGTGGGTGAGACCTCAGGTCAGGGGGATGGCAAGTGAGTTCTAGAGAAGTAGAGCTGGGAGGGAATGGGCTTCAATTTGGCTCTGATGGAGATGCGAGGATTTGGTGGTGGTGAGATGGTGGCAGGTTTAGCGATGAAGGGACAGCTGGGGTGTAGATGGAAAAGGAATGTGCGGGGTGTGGTTGCAAGGCTAAGACAAAGATAGAGCTCACATGGAACATCACTCAGGCTGGTCACCTCACCTTGCGACAACTGGTGTCTTTCTAAGGGATGGGTCTTCCTACTTCAGTGAACCTGCAGGTACACATGCTTTGCACCTTGGTTCGCCAGAGGCAGAATGTGAATGAACAGCTTTGCACCAGCCAGCATGGTGGGGAGGTTACACGGGGCACTGTTGCCAAAGATGTGGACCGTGCATGTGGACTTGGACAGTGTATTGTCGATGCTTAGAAACAGGAAAGTTGGAATAATCTGAAAAAACATGCAGCAATTGTGTTCTTGGTGGAAAGGGATTATAGAAGGTGGAGATATTTCAGACATGAATTAAGTTCCAACTGGTTAGAGATAAAGGCATCCACAGTCCGCACACAGTGTGAGAAAGGCAGATTCTAGAAAGCTGCGGTATGTCTAATACATATTGGAAGATAAATGTATTTGTTCATTTCTGCCTCTAGATGTTAAATATCTCAAGCTTTGCTTATCATTTTCGCAGATTATAAACAGTGCACACATTTGACCTGAAGATTATGCATTTCGTATGCCAACTTAATCCCAAATGGACCACCCCACACTCCCAGCAACATCTCCAGAACCTCTTCAGTCCGAAACAATTGTCCATGTGACACGCGTGTGGATAGTACTTTGGTGGAGACGTAATGCTGGGGCATCTTTTTTCTTCTACACAGAAGTATTAGTATGTAAAGACAAAAAGGCCGGGAAAGAGGGCAACTGTATGGGAGATACTTCTGTTTCTGCAGATGCAATACCAACAGTCAGGATAACAGGTAAAACACCTTTTCTGAGACATTAAGAAAGGTTCTTTGTCTCTCCAACCAGCTCCAACACATAACTGTCGAGCCTGGCTACGCATAGGCCCACACTACCATGACCCTCCACACACACACCATCACTCACATAACCCCAACCAAGCACACAAATATACACTTCCAGAAGTTGCTAGACACAGCCCGCCTGCATCATATACCAGGACACCATCATCTAACACAACCACAGACCCATTGCCAGATTCTCACGCCCTTGAGCATCTGCTGATAACCCAGCTCCTACATCTCACAAGTATTTCTTCATTCCTAATTCTCATTTGGTATCAAGTGTAGAGTTGACTACATTGACCCCACAGGTTTCCATAGACACACATGATCTCGGACAGTCCCTAGCACCACATAATTACCTTCATATAGTCAAAACACATCATGCAGGTGATCAAGACTTTTAGAAGTTACTGCAGAGACCTACAGAACCTACCTCCATGAAATCTACCAAAGAGTTTAAGCTTCCTTCCTAATCCCCTTTATTGCTCTTCTTGTACGTCTACTGATAAAGAAGGCTTTTACTTCTTTTGTAGCAGTTACACCAGGTTAGCAATAATGTGGAGAAGGAAGAAGGTGTTTACCTCATCAGCAGAAGTTACACCAGGAGAGTTATAAAGGGGAGAAGGAACATGGTGTTTACCTCATCAGTAGAAGTTACACCAGGAGAGCAACAAAGGGGAGAAGCAAGAAGGCCTTTACCTCTTCTGTAGAAGTTACACCAGGAGAGCAACAAAGGGGAGAACCAAGAAGGTTTTTACCTCTTCAGTAGAAGTTACACGAGAGAGCAATACAGGGAAGAAGCAGGAAGGCGTTCACCTCTTCAGTAGAAGTTACACCAGGAGAGCAACAAAGGGGAGAAGCAAGAAGGTTTTTACCTCTTTAGTAGAAGTTACACCAGGAGAGCAACAAAGGGGAGAAGCAAGAAGGCGTTCACCTCTTCAGTAGAAGTTACACCAGGGGAGCAACAAAGGGGAAAAGCAAGAAGACGTTCCCCTCTTCAGTAGAAGTTACACCAGGAGAGCAACAAAGGGGAGAAGGAAGAAGGCTTTTACCTCTTCTGTAGAAGTTACACCAGGAGAGCAACAAAGGGGAGAAGGAAGAAGGCTTTTACCTCTTCTGTAGAAATTACACCAGGAGAGCAACAAAGGGGAGAAGCAAGAAGGCGTTTACCTCTTCTGTAGAAGTTACACCAGGAGAGCAACAAAGGGGAGAACCAAGAAGGTTTTTACCTCTTCAGTAGAAGTTACACGAGAGAGCAATACAGGGAAGAAGCAGGAAGGCGTTCACCTCTTCAGTAGAAGTTACACCAGGAGAGCAACAAAGGGGAGAAGCAAGAAGGTTTTTACCTCTTTAGTAGAAGTTACACCAGGAGAGCAACAAAGGGGAGAAGCAAGAAGGCGTTCACCTCTTCAGTAGAAGTTACACCAGGGGAGCAACAAAGGGGAAAAGCAAGAAGACGTTCCCCTCTTCAGTAGAAGTTACACCAGGAGAGCAACAAAGGGGAGAAGGAAGAAGGCTTTTACCTCTTCTGTAGAAGTTACACCAGGAGAGCAACAAAGGGGAGAAGGAAGAAGGCTTTTACCTCTTCTGTAGAAGTTACACCAGGAGAGCAACAAAGGGGAGAAGCAAGAAGGTGTTTACTTCTTTAGTAGAAGTTACACCAGGAGAGCAACAAAGGGGAGAAGCAAGAAGGCGTTCACCTCTTCAGTAGAAGTTACACCAGGAGAGCAACAAAGGGGAGAAGCAAGAAGGCGTTCCCCTCTTCAGTAGAAGTTACACCAGGAGAGCAACAAAGGGGAGAAGCAAGAAGGCGTTCACCTCTTCAGTAGAAGTTACACCAGGAGAGCAACAAAGGGGAGAAGCAAGAAGGCTTTTACCTCTTCAGTAGAAGTTACACCAGGAGAGCAACAAAGGGAAGAAGCAAGAAGGCGTTCCCCTCTTCAGTAGAAGTTACACCAGGAGAGCAACAAAGGGGAGAAGCAAGAAAGCCTTCACCTCTTCAGTAGAAGTTACACCAGGAGAGCAACAAAGGGGAGAAGCAAGAAGGCGTTCCCCTCTTCAGTAGAAGTTACACCAGGAGAGCAACAAAGGGGAGAAGCAAGAAGGCGTTCACCTCTTCAGTAGAAGTTACACCAGGAGAGCAACAAAGGGGAGAAGCAAGAAGGCGTTCACCTCTTCAGTAGAAGTTACACCAGGAGAGCAACAAAGGGGAGAAGCAAGAAGGCGTTCCCCTCTTCAGTAGAAGTTACACCAGGAGAGCAACAAAGGGGAGAAGCAAGAAGGCGTTCACCTCTTCAGTAGAAGTTACACCAGGAGAGCAACAAAGGGAAGAAGAAAGAAGGTTTTTACCTCTTCAGTAGAACCCGTTCTTGGGGACGATAACAAGGTGGATGCAGATGGCTTTAGCCTCTTCTTTAGAAGTTATATCAGAGAAGTGACATATGGGTGAAGAGGAGAAACATCTACTACTTCTGAAGAGGTTATAGAAGGAAAGCTGCATTCCAGAGTAAAGAGGAAGGGTTTTACCTCTCTGTAGAAGTCATATCAGGAAGGAATAAGGGACTGATCAGGCACTCTTCTAATTTTTGGTAAAAGCCATGCGTGGTACTTTTACCACCTCTGTGCTAAGGGAAGTGAACTTACGCGGCCTTTCCTTCAAAGTCCAGCTTGGTGGGCACCAGGCTCTTCTTGCGGAGTAGAGATGCCACTCGGGCAGGGTCATTGTACTCCACGGCCTGCAGTAGCTTCTCGTCATACTTGGTCCAGTCCTGGCTCTATAAACCCAAAAAGAGACTCATATTTAAAAGTCAGATCAGACACTTCCTCAAGTAGATAAAGGAAAAAGTAAACTACTGAGGGGGAGGAAGAGAGTCAATAAGCTGGCAGGAGAGATAAAAGGAGGGAGGAGAGCTGGTCTGTCAGGCACAGGGTAGAAGATATATACTGTTTGTCGAGGAAAGTGAGACCAGGAGGGAAATGGGGTATGAAGGTTTAGTGAGGAAAAATGCTTTTTGGGAAAAGAGAAAGTAGGGTCTGGATAACCATGAAGGAAATAGAGAAATATTGATGGAAGAATGGCAGTATGAGACAGTTTTTAACTTGTTATTATATGATTTACCAAATGTAAATTGTGTGTGGAAGATTTCTAAACAATTGTCCTGAAGAAGGTGGTTAACAACAATACATACCACTGAAACATGTCAATGAATATTGAGAACTTGCTTCTCCTATCACGTATTGTGTCCTATGCAATTGTTAAATGGTGAGAAGTCTTTAGGGATTATTAAACCTATAAGTTGTATGGTGTTTGCATTTCAATTGAGAGTAATAAATTGTATATTTTTTATAAGGGTCAGGTTTGTTTTTTGCACAACAGGCAGATCAGTCTAAGTTAACATTTTATGTAGCATATCCTTTTCGATATCTGAAGGGAGATCTGTTTTTCAGTGTCTGGTGAATCGAGAATAGTCTGCTTGGTTTTGGGCAACCCCAGCATTTTAGCATTTAGCAGCCTCGGTTGCAGGTTCCTATGACATTTTTTGGCCCCTCTACTTATTGCTTTTCTTTATTTTTACAAATTAAGCACTGGAAGAGATGAAGATGGATGAGGAGGTCTTGGAGACAAATAAGGGTAGCAATTGATATTTATTGGGAACTGTTCTGAGGGTGGGGTTGCAGCGACCACACAGAATTAAAAAAAGAGGCTGATCCCAAGCAACTTACATGCCCATTTAAGAAACGGTGGAACTTACAAGTGCAAAAACATCCAAATTGCAAAACACATTTCTCAAGAGTATCTGGTGTGTTACCACGACCATGTACACACTGCAGTAAACGATAGGGTGTGTGTGTGTGTGTGTGTGTGTAGATGGTTTTTCTCGACTGCTTAGCCTATGTTATTTGCCTTTGGCTTGATATTTTTTACCTTTTGCAAAATAAGGGTGGTAACAGCCCATGCAAAACATGAGTGTGTACAATCTGTGTTCGGGTCTCAATATTTTGGGAAATAGTGGTCATATGTACAAACACATATTCCCATAGACACAGAATGGGTAAAACCCTTTGCTACATCCGACCCTAGGTTCTAAGGTTCACAACTTTTCGGCCCATCGACTTTTCTTTTACAAGTCACTAATTTCGGGTGTTTTCAGGCATGAGAGTCACATGAATTTCATTGAACTAACCCAAGATTTCAGGTCACAGAGTTCCCAGAATGCATTGGTCTGGGAAATAAAGGCCTAGGCTAGAAACAAGGTGTTCCTATGATGTCCTAACCCCCGATTGTACCAGATGATGTAGGGTTTGAAGTGAAGAACAAAAGAACCATCGCTCTAGTGGCCTGGAACCTAAGATGGAAAGACACCATTGAGTATTGACGTCTGTCGATAGCCCCTTCTGTGGATATCTTAGATGGGGTTGCCATTTTTTTCACTGAAATATTATCAATTATTGATTCATTTATTTAGAGTCTTGAGGAGTCATGTGCTGGTACTTTATTATTATTTGGTTTAAAACCAACCATACCCAATTAATTTTTATGTCTGGCTCAAAAACAGCTTCTGATGGCCATTGGTCCAGCCCTTTTTATCTTTAGTTTTCATTCCATTGATTTTGATTGACATTTTCAACCATTGGTTCTGCCCACCACAGCATTTGGGATGGGGTATTGATCCGCTTCAGCCATTGGCTCTTTTACGCTATTATTGATGGCTTTTTTCTTGATCACAAGTGCACATCTGCCTAAAAATAAGTTCACTTCAGTGCTGATCCCTAATGGGTTAATACTTTACTTTTACACTGCTTTTTATATGTTCTTTCCATTTATAATCCTATTTGTAGTCATCCTTGTGTTTTAAAAGTTGTCTTCAAGTTACAGTTGAGTGAAATCAACAGTACATTTTCTTTGTTCCAATAAGAATCACATTTTCTTGAGATGTGCATAAAAACTAAAAAAAAGTGTATTTGTCTGCTCTAAGAATTTCTGCAGGCTAGTTCTATTTGAATTATATGAGAGGGTATATTTTTGTATTTAATATTTTTATATTTGGAATTTTACCCTCATGTTTAGCGGCCGCATGTTTACTTCTCTTCTTCTTTTTTATTTTTGTGGCTTATGCTTTCCATAACTGATAAGAAAATAACCACTGCACCAGCGTGCCAAGACTAGACCTATTTGCTTTGACAATGCTTATTAACACGAAAGAGGCCTTTGTGCGCTGTAATAAATATTTGATGATAATTCACTCAGCTCTAAGGTCTTTTCAAGAATTTTTGCTGGTTTAAGTTTATATTTCAAAGTCAAAACGACTTACTTTATCTTATTTCCCCGATATTTTAACGAGCCGTGTGAGTGGAATGCTGTCCGGAAAACAACATATGACGTAGAAAGAGGGGGACGGTGGAAGATGCTATAACGCGGCCACAGCGCGGCTATTGTTACACACAGTGATGGCGGCTCCTGCTGCTTCCTCGTGCATAATTCAGCACCAGCCTGACAGGCTGGACTGCGTGTGTCTGTGTCTGCTCTGGTCTCGGGGGGAAACAGGACGCTCTCGGAGGCACCCGAGACACCCCTGAGCGGAAGAGCTTCACAGACACAGCACACCTGCCCAGTGCCCACCCGCACCAGGCTCGTGTATGCACCAGCTGCCAAAGAGCGTGTCCTTCTCCATCCCGGCCAGGGCACAAGCGGTCCCATCACACACACCCGGTGCACGTGTCAGGAGCCACTATTCCCATCACTCTCAAGATGCAAGCCTTGCCCTCAGGACACCTACCCAGTCTGGGGTCCACTAGCCACAATGCCCCACCATGCTCATCTGACTCAGGATGTTAAGATGTCAGGCAATGGGTTAATAATATATTTTGAAATTTAAAAAAACTGCCAAAACCTTTATGTGCCTCTGTGGCAGCATATTGGCCCGCTCAGTGCTTCATTTGTAAAACAAAAGTAAGTACCAGGGCCCTTCTCAGGAGGCCACTGCAGCTGCGCGGCCCCTTGCCTCTGCCAGCGCTGCCAATGACAGCACCAAACCGGCTACCAACCATCACCCCCTATGAGTGTGACAATTCAGACTATTTCCGGCCCCCAGGGCTATGAGAATGGCTTGGGTGGCAGGGATTAGTCATTCTTACTTTATATTGAATTAAAAAACAACTGTTGTTGTGTTCTTTTCTAATTTAGACAAACAGCGCCACAGTGTGGTTGACTGTCATGAGTGACAGTGTTGACTGTTAAGTGCTGGTGCCGAGCACCTGAAACCACTGGCTCAAATTAAGCACTGCTTGAAGTGTTTGAAGAGGCGTCTGAATGTGTAAGGGGTTGGTGTGGAGAGGGCAATAAGAGGGTGTCGATGAACTTGATCTCCGATTTACTTGCCTCAGCTTTCTTGAACTTGGACTTGAGGCTCTTCATGGTAGAGGCTGGCGAGCTCTCCGATTCATGCGCGATCCGGGCTCCGTCGATACTACACTCTCATCGTCTCCACTCATTCACGTTGAGAAGCAGCTCAAGGCCGTTCACGTGTTGAGAGCCTGAAACACACAACAAAGAATAAAGGTCAGCCTGCTGTGACCCCCACCACTCCTCACACCTCACTCTGCTGATACCTCCTCCCGAACCCTGCTCTCAGCCCAAGGCCGATAGAAGGGGGAACTGGGGGGACCTACATGCCTCTGACCCTCACCTCTCCTCACACCTCACTCTGCTGATACCGCCTCCCAAACCCTGCTCTCAGCCCAAGGCCGATAGAAGGGTGCGAAACTGGGGGAGTGGGGGCTATTATTACCCAGGCACTATGCTTTTTAAGGGCCACGCGCTCCTGATGCAAATAAAGCAAGCATCAGCAGCGGCTGCTACTGGACCTACATGCCTCTGACCCTCATCCCTCTGGACACCTCTGACCCTCACCCCTCTGCACGCCTCTGACCCTCACCCCTCTGGACACCTCTGACCCTCATCCCTCTGCACGCCTCTGACCCTCACCCCTCTGCACACCTCTGACCCTCACCCCTCTGGACACCTCTGACCCTCCTCCCTCTGCACGCCTCTGACCCTCATCCCTCTGGACACATCTGACCTTCACCCCTCTGCACACCTCTGACCCTCATCCCTCTGGACACCTCTGACCCTCACCCCTCTGCACACCTCTGACCCTCACCCCTCTGGACACCTCTGACCCTCATCCCTCTGCACGCCTCTGACCCTCATCCCTCTGCATGCCTCTGACCCTCACCCCTCTGCACACCTCTGACCCTCACCCCTCTGCACGCCTCTGACCCTCATCCCTCTGCACGCCTCTGACCCTCACCCCTCTGCACACCTCTGACCCTCACCCCTCTGACCCTCACCCCTCTGGACACCTCTGACCCTCATCCCTCTGCACGCCTCTGACCCTCACCCCTCTGCACACCTCTCACCCTCACCCCTCTGCACGCCTCTGACCTTCATACCTCTGCACACCTCTGACCCTCACCTCTCTGCACGCCTCTAACCCTCATCCCTCTGGACACCTCTGACCCTCACCCCTCTGCACACCTCTGACCCTCACCCCTCTGCACACCTCTGACCCTCACCCCTCTGGACACCTCTGACCCTCATCCCTCTGCATACCTCTGACCTTCATACTTCTGCACGCCTCTGATCCTCACCCCTCTGCACACCTCTGACCCTCACCCCTCTGCACACCTCTGACCCTCACCCCTCTGCACGCCTCTGACCCTCACCCCTCTGCACGCCTCTGACGCTCACCCCTCTGCACACCTCTGACCCTCACCCCTCTGCACGCCTCTGACCTTCATACCTCTGCACACCTCTGACCCTCACCCCTCTGCACGCCTCTGACCTTCATACCTCTGCACACCTCTGACCCTCACCCCTCTGCATGCCTCTGACCCTCACCACTCTGCACGCCTCTGACCCTCACCCCTCTGCACACCACTGACCCTCACCCATCTGACCCTCACCCCTCAGCAAACCTCTGACCCTCATCCCTCTGCACACCTCTGACCCTCACCCCTCTGACCCTCACCCCTCTGGACACCTCTGACCCTCATCCCTCTGCACGCCTCTGACCCTCACCCCTCTGCACACCTCTCACCCTCACCCCTCTGCACGCCTCTGACCCTCACCCCTCTGCACACCTTTGACCCTCACCCCTCTGCATGCCTCTGACCTTGATATCTCTGCATGCCTCTGACCCCCATTCCTCTGGACACCTCTAACCCTCACCCCTCTGCACGCCTCTGACCTTCATACCTCTGCATGCCTCTGACCTTCATACCTCTGCATACCTCTGACCTTCACACCTCTGCACACCTCTGACCCTCACCCCTCTGCACGCCTCTGACCTTCATACCTCTGCAAACCTCTGACCTTCATACCTATGCACACCTCTGGCCCTCACCCCTCTGCACGCCTCTGACCTTCATACCTATGCACACCTCTGGCCCTCACCCCTCTGCACGCCTCTGACCCTCACCCCTCTGCACACCTCTGACCCTCACACCTCTGCACACCTCTGACCCTCACCCCGCTGCACGCCTCTGACCTTCATACCTCTGCAAACCTCTGACCTTCATACCTCTGCACATCTCTGACCCTCACCCCTCTGCACACCTCTGACCCTCACCCCTCTGCACACCTCTGACCTTTATACCTCTGCATACCTCTGACCTTCATACCTCTGCACACCTCTGACCCTCACCCCTCTGCAAACCTCTGACCTTCATACCTCTGCATACCTCTGACCTTCATACCTCTGCACACCTCTGACCCTCACCCCTCTGCACGCCTCGGACCTTCATACCTCTGCATACCTCTGACCTTCATACCTCTGCATGCCTCTGACCCTCACCCCTCTGCACACCTCTGACCCTCACCCCTCTGCACACCTCTGACCTTTATACCTCTGCATACCTCTGACCTTCATACCTCTGCACACCTCTGACCCTCACCCCTCTGCAAACCTCTGACCTTCATACCTCTGCATACCTCTGACCTTCATACCTCTGCACACCTCTGACCCTCACCCCTCTGCACGCCTCGGACCTTCATACCTCTGCATACCTCTGACCTTCATACCTCTGCATGCCTCTGACCCTCACCCCTCTGCACGCCTCTGACCCTGACCCCTATGTCCACCTCTGCCTCCCCATATTCCTTTGCCCTTTGACTCCAATATTTGCCCATCTCTAACTATCTGATTACTCCTTCTTGGACTCATCACCCCAACATATCTTCGTACTTTGATCTGAAACCTCTCCGCCCCTCGGCCTTAATAAGGCTGTCTTCCTGAACAGTAATAAACCACTGCCTCTCACACCACCCTCTCTAGGCGGTGTTCATGCCCTACTGCACATGTTTCATTCTCTTCTCAGACATCTCTGAGCCCCACCCTCTTTAACATCTACATGGCCCCCCTCGAAGCCATCGTCCGACAACACAGCCTCAACATTGTACCCTATGCCGACGACACCCAGGTCATCCTTTCCCTCACAAAAGACCCCATCACTGTCAAACTCAATTTAGATGACTCCCTCACACTTTGATGCAGTGTATCAAGCTGTTCAATGACTCCCTCACACTCCGATGCAGTGTATCAAGCTCTTCAATGACTCCCTCACCCTTTGATGCAGTGTATCAATCTCTTCGATGACTCCCTCGCCCTCTGATGCAGTGTATCAAGCTCTTCAATGTCTCCCTCACCCTTTGATGCAGTGTATCAAGCTCTTCGATGATTCCCTCACACTCCGACGCAGTGTATCAAGCTCTTCGATGATTCCCTCACACTCCGAAGCAGTGTATCAAGCTCCCCAATGACTCCCTCACACGCCGATGCAGTGCATCAATCTCTTTGATGACTCCCTCGCCCTCTGAATCCGTGTATCAAGCTCTTCAATGACTCCCTCACCCTTTGATGCAGTGTATCAATCTCTTCGATGACTCCCTCGCCCTCTGATGCAGTGTATCAAGCTCTTTGATGACTCCCTCACACTCCGATGCAGTGTATAAAGCGCTCCGATGACTCCCTCACACTCTGATACAGTGTATCAAGCTCTTCGATGACTCCCTCTCCATTTGATGCAGTGTATCAAGCTCTTCGATGACTCTCTCACACTCTGATGCAGTTTATCAAGCTCTTCAATGACTCCCTCACACTCTGATGCAGTGTATCAAGCTCTTCAATGACTCCCTCACCCTTTGATGAAGTGTATCAATCTCTTTGATGACTCCCTCGCCCTCTGATGCAGTGTATCAAGCTCTCCAATGACTCCCTCACACGCCAATGCAGTGTATCAAGCTCTCCAATGACTCCCTCACACGCCGATGCAGTGTATCAAGCTCTTCAATGACTCCCTCACACTCTGATGCAGTGTATCAAGCTCTCCAATGACTTCCTCACACGCCGATGCAGTGTATCAATCTCTTCGATGACTCCCCCACACTCTGATGCAGCGTATCAATCTCTTCGATGACTCCCTCGCCCCCTGATGCAGTGTATCAAGCTCTTCGATGACTCCCTCACACTCTGAGGCAGTGTAGTGAGGCCCTAGATGACTCTCTCACACTCTGATGCAGTGTTTCAAGCTCTCTAATGACTCCCTAACACTCTGATGCAGTGAATCAAGCTCTTCGATGACTCCCTCACCCTTTGATGCAGTGTATCAAGCTCTTCGATGATTCCCTCACACTCCGACGCAGTGTATCAAGCTCTTTGATGACTCCCTCACACTCCGATGCAGTGTATCAAGCTCTTGGATAACTCTCTCACACTCCGATGCAGTGTATCAAGCTATTTGATGACTCCCTCACACTCTGATGCAGTGTATCAAGCTCTTCGATGACTCCCTTACCCTTTGATGCAGTGTTTCAATCTCTTCGATGACTCCCTCGCACTCCGATGCAGTGTATCAAGCTCTTCGATGACTCTTTCCCACTCTGATGCAGTGTATCAAGCTCTTCGATGACACCCTCCCACTCCGATGCAGTGGATCAAGATCTTAAATGACTTCCTCACACTCTGATGCAGTGTATCAAGCTCTTCGATGACACCCTCCCACTCCGATGCAGTGAATCAAGATCTTAGGTGACTCCCTCACACTCTGATGCAGTGTTGCGAGGTCCTAGATGACTCCCTCACACTCTGATGCACCGTATCAATCTCTTTGATGACTCCCTCACACTCCGATGCAGTGTATCCAGCTCTTCGATGACTCACTCACACTCTGATGCAGTGTTGCGAGGTCCTAGATGACTCCCTCACACTCTGATGCAGTGTTGCGAGGTCCTAGATGACTCCCTCACACTCTGATGCAGTGTATCAATCTCTTCGATGACTCCCTCACACTCCGATGCAGTGTATCAAGCTCTTCGATTACCCCCCTCTGATGCAGTGTATCAAGCTCTTCGATGACCCCCCTCTGATGCAGTGTATCAAGCTCTTCGATGACTCCCTCACCCTCTGATGCAGTGTATCAAGCTCTTCGATGACTCCCTCACACTCTGAGGCAGTGTAGTGAGGCCCTAGATGACTCTCTCACACTCTGATGCAGTGTATCAAGCTCTCCAAAGACTCCCTCACACGCCGATGCAGTGTATCAAGCTCTCCAATGACTCCCTCACACGCCGATGCAGTGTATCTAGCTCTTCAATGACTCCCTCACACTCTGATGCAGTGTATCAAGCTCTCCAATGACTTCCTCACTCGCCGATGCAGTGTATCAATCTCTTCGATGACTCCCTCACACTCTGATGCAGCGTATCAATCTCTTCGATGACTCCCTCGCCCTCTGATGCAGTGTATCAAGCTCTTCGATGACTCCCTCACACTCTGAGGCAGTGTAGTGAGGCCCTAGATGACTCTCTCACACTCTGATGCAGTGTATCAAGCTCTGTAATGACTCCCTCACACTCTGATGCAGTGAATCAAGCTCTTCAATGACTCCCTCACCCTTTGATGCAGTGTATCAAGTTCTTTGATGATTCCCTTACACTCCGACGCAGTGTATCAAGCTCTTCGATGACTCCCTCACTCTCCGATGCAGTGTATCAAGCTCTTTGATAACTCTCTCACACTCCGATGCAGTGTATCAAGCTCTTTGATGACTCCCTCACACTCTGATGCAGTGTATCAAGCTCTTCGATGACTCCCTTACCCTTTGATGCAGTGTTTCAATCTCTTCGATGACTCCCTCGCACTCCGATGCAGTGTATCAAGCTCTTCGATGACTCTTTCCCACTCTGATGCAGTGTATCAAGCTCTTCGATGACACCCTCCCACTCCGATGCAGTGGATCAAGATCTTAGATGACTCCCTCACACTCTGATGCAGTGTATCAAGCTCTTCGATGACACCCTCCCACTCCGATGTAGTGGATCAAGATCTTAGGTGACTCCCTCACACTCTGATGCACCGTATCAATCTCTTCGATGACTCCCTCACACTCCGATGCAGTGTATCAAGCTCTTCGATGACTCCCTCACACTCTGATGCAGTGTTGCGAGGTCCTAGATGACTCCCTCACACTCTGATGCAGTGTTGCGAGGTCCTAGATGACTCCCTCACACTCTGATGCAGTGTATCAATCTCTTTGATGACTCCCTCACACTCCGATGCAGTGTATCAAGCTCTTCGATGACCCCCCTCTGATGCAGTGTATCAAGCTCTTCGATGACCCCCCTCTGATGCAGTGTATCAAGCTCTTCGATGACTCTCTCACCCTCTGATGCAGTGTATCAAGCTCTTCGATGACTCCCTCGCACTCTGAGGCAGTGAATCAAGCTCTTCAATGACTCCCTCACCCTTTGATGCAGTGTATCAAGCTCTTCGATGATTCCCTCACACTCCGACGCAGTGTATCAAGCTCTTCGATGACTCCCTCACACTCCGATGCAGTGTATCAAGCTCTTTGATAACTCTCTCACACTTGATGCAGTGTATCAAGCTCTTTGATGACTCCCTCACACTCTGATGCAGTGTATCAAGCTCTTGGATGACTCCCTTACCCTTTGATGCAGTGTTTCAAGCTCTTCGATGATTCCCTCACACTCCGATGCAGTGGATCAAGATCTTAGGTGACTCCCTCCCACTCCGATGCAGTGTATCAAGCTCTTCGATGAGTCCCTCACACTCCGATGCATTGTATCAAGGTCTCTGAGGGTTCCCTGGCCCTCTGATGCAGTGTTGCGGCTCTTAGATGGCTCCCCTCTCCTCCTGGGCAGCGATGGGTCTCTCTCAGCCCTCACTGTTCTGCATTGTGTGCTCTTATGCTGGACAGAGATCCCCCTCATCCTGCCTTTCAAGCTCCTGTCACTTGATCTGAGAGCTGGACCGGGCTCTCCCTGTGCAGCCATCCAATGGGTGCTGCCGCCCCTGCATTGGCCCAGCACCCAGATGGCCCAGTCAGAAGGGATCACATTTCCCAAGCACTCGAGCAGGTGGAGGCTCCTGCTCACCTGACTGCCCAGCAGGAGGAGGCAGGCCCGACTCTCCTGGGATGAGAAAGGGGTCATGTTTCTATAAAGCCCGAGACAGAGGCATCTGAAAGGACGCAGAACAGGGAAACCTGACATGTCTTCACGCAGAGGATGGCCAGCACTTTAAATGGAAATACATAAGTGCAGGCACTCCATGGTTACAGTACTTGTTTGCTGCCGAGAAGTGCCGGTACTCTCCCATTATAAGTATTGCGCCACTGCTGAGAAGTGCCGGTACTCTCCCATTATAAGTATTGCGCCACTGCTGAGAAGTGCAGGTATAAGTATTGCACCACTGCCGAGAAGTGCCGGTACTCTCCCATTATAAGTATTGCAGCATACCTGAGAAGTGCCGGTACTCTCCCATCATAAGTATTGCACCACTGCTGAGAAGTGCCAGTACTCTCCCATCATAAGTATTGCACCACTGCCGAGAAGTGCAGGTACTCTCTCATTATAAGTATTGCACCACTGCTGAGAAGTGCTGGTACTCTCCCATCATAAGTATTGCGCCACTGCTGAGAAGTGCCGGTACTCTCCCATTATAAGTATTGCGCCACTGATGAGAAGTGCCGGTACTCTCCCATTATAAGTATTGCGCCACTGCTGAGAAGTGCAGGTATAAGTATTGCACCACTGCCGAGAAGTGCCGGTACTCTCCCATTATAAGTATTGCAGCATACCTGAGAAGTGCCGGTACTCTCCCAGCGCCAGACCCCCTGCCCCTCGCGCTGCCCAACCCCCCCGCATTACCTACGATGCTGCCACCCTCCTAGCCCTTAACCCCGGTCGCGCCCCCAACTGCGTCCAAGCCGCTCCTGGACGCACCCATGGCCCATTCTCCTGCCTCTCCTGCAGATTCATCGGCACCGACAGCATATCCGCTGCGTCCACAACACAGACTCCCGACCCCAACCACCTAGAATGCATCCTTCTCAACACCCGCTCGGTCCACAGACACGCCATCGACCTCTGGAACCTACTAGACACCATCTCTCCAGACGTCGCCTTCCTAACGGAAACATGGATGAACGCCTCCTCCGCCCCAGACATCGCCATCGCTATCCCTGACGACTATAAGATCACACGCAAGGACCGCACGGACCATACAGGAGGCGGAATCGCCATCGTCCATAAGAAAACAATCCGCATCTCGACCAGCTCTGACGCCAACCTCGCTAACTCCGAACACCTTCACTTCCAGATCCACACCGACCCCAAGACCACACTCAGAGGCACCCTCCTCTACAGACCACCAGGACCCCGCGCAAAATTCAGTGAAGACATCACGGACTTCATCACCCCACACGCGCTCCCCTCTAAAGACTACATCCTTCTGGGAGACCTCAACTTCCATCTTGAAAAGAGCAAAGACTGCAACACCACCACCCTCCTGGACAACCTAGCCAACCTCGGACTTAAACAACTGGTCACTTCCCCCACCCACATCGCAGGCCACACACTCGACCCCATCTTCACCTCCAGCAACCATGTCTCCTTCAGCCACACTACGAATCTCCTCTGGACTGACCACAGCTGCGTTCACTTCACCTACAACAAACCGAAACCCATCGCCCACCTCCAACCAACTCTACAAAGAAACTGGAACAAAATCACCACGGAGCAGATCTCCACATCGCTCCTTCAAACCTCCCCAGCCCTCTCTTCTAACGCCGACGAAGCCGCATCTAACCTCACCCTCTGGCTTTCCAACACCGCCGACACCCTAGCACCAATGAAAAAACGTCAACACAAACTTGGTATCAAGAAGGCCTCATGGTTCAACGATGACCTCAAGAAGTCCAAGAAACTGTGCCGCTCCCTTGAAAAGGCCTGGAAAAAAGACCCATCCACCAGCAACAAGGACGCCTTCAAAAGCGCCATCCGCACTCACCACCAACTGATCCGAAAAGCCAAGAAAACAGCATTCAAAGATCGACTTGACAACAACGCCCACAACAGCAAGGAACTTTTCAACATCGTCAAGGAATTTTCCAACCCCTCGGCCAACTCCAACAACATCTCCCCCTCTCAAACCCTCTGCGATTCCCTAGCCTCTTTCTTCCACAACAAGATTGCTGACATCCACAACAGCTTTGACAACCAACCCGGAAACCAACCCACCCTACCATCAGCTGACCATCTTCCCCCCGTTAACACCCTTAACGCCTGGAACCCCATCTCCACGGAGGACACCATCCGCCTGATGAATTCCATCCACTCTGGATCCCCCACAGACCCATGCCCTCACCACATCTTCAACAAAGCAGACTTCGTCATAGCTCCGCACCTCCGAGACGTCATCAATTGCTCCTTCAATTCCGCTACCTTCCCAGAAGATTGGAAACACGCTGAACTCACCGCCCTTCTGAAAAAACCAACAGCAGACCCCACCGAACTCAAAAACTACCGCCCCATCTCGCTTCTTCCATTTCCGGCCAAAGTCATCGAGAAAGCTGTCAACAACCAACTCGCCGCCTTCCTCGAAGCCAACAATTCACTCGACCCCTCACAATCTGGATTCCGAGCCAAACACAGCACTGAGACCGCCCTCATCGCAGCAACAGACGACATCCGTACTCTACTGGACAATGGAGACACAGTCGCCCTCATCCTCCTCGATCTTTCTGCAGCCTTCGACACAGTCTGCCACAGCACCCTTTTACATCGCCTCAGAAACATCGGAATCCAAGGAAAGGCACTGGAATGGATCACCTCGTTCCTCACCGGAAGAACCCAGAGAGTCCGCCTCCCACCATTCATTTCAGAGGCCTCTGAAATCATCTGCGGCGTACCACAAGGATCCTCACTCAGTCCCACCCTCTTCAACGTATACATGAGCCCCCTCGCGGCCATCGCCCACCAACACAACCTCAACATCATCTCCTACGCAGACGACACTCAACTGATCCTATCTCTCACCAAAGACCCCAGCACCGCCAAAACTAACCTTCACGAAGGAATGAAAGAAGTCGCCGAATGGATGAAACAAAGCCGACTGAAACTGAACTCAGACAAAACAGAAGTCCTCATCTTAGGTAAATCCCCCTCTGCCTGGGATGACTCCTGGTGGCCGGAAGCCCTCGGAAATGCACCCATCCCGACAGACCACGCACGAAACCTTGGCGTCATCCTGGATTCCTCACTATCAATGAACAGACAAGTCAGCGCCGTATCCTCCTCCTGCTTCAACATTCTTCGCATGCTCAGAAAAACATTTCGCTGGATCCCCACCGAAACAAGGAAAACAGTCACCCATGCTCTGGTCACGAGCCGACTGGACTACGGAAACACCCTCTACGCAGGCACCACCGCCAAACTCCAGAAGAAACTACAACGAATCCAAAACGCCTCAGCCAGGCTCATATTAGACATCCCACGCAACGAACACATCTCTGGTCACCTTAAAGATCTCCACTGGCTACCCGTCAATAAGAGGATTACTTTCCGACTGCTCACCCACGCACACAAATCACTCTACGACATCGGACCAGACTGCCTCAACTCCCGACTGTCCTTCTACTCCCCCCCCCGCCTACTTCGCTCCTCCAACCAAGCCTTCGCCACTGTACCTCACATCAACAAGACCACCATGGGAGGCAGATCCTTCTCTTACCTGGCTGCCAAAACATGGAACTCACTCCCCGCTTACCTTCGCCTCACCCAGAATCACCTAGCGTTCAGAAAGCAGCTTAAAACGTGGATATTTGACAAATAATCCTCCTCCCCTTCCTAAGCGCCTTGAAACCCTCTGGGTATGTAGTGCGCTATATAAATTGTATGACTTGACTTGACTTGACTTGCTGAGAAGTGCCGGTACTCTCCCATTATAAGTATTGCGCCACTGCTGAGAAGTGCCGGTACTCTCCCATTATAAGTGTTGCGCCACTGCTGAGAAGTGCCGGTACTCTCCCATTATAAGTATTGTGCCACTGCTGAGAAGTGCAGGTATAAGTTTTGCACCACTGCAGAGAAGTGCCAGTACTCTCCCATTATAAGTATTGCAGCATGCCTGAGAAGTGCCAGTACTCTCCCATCATAAGTATTGCACCACTGCTGAGAAGTGCCAGTACTCTCCCATCAAAAGTATTGCTTCACTGCTGAGAAGTGCAGGTACTCACTCATCATAAGTATTGCACCACTGCTGAGAAGTGCCAGTACTCTCCCATTATAAGTATTGCACCACAGCTGAGAAGTGCAGGTAATCTCCCATTATAAGTATTGCACCACTGCCGAGAAGTGCAGGTTTTCTCCTATTATAAGTATTGCACCACCGCCGAAAAGTGCCGGTACTCTCCGATTATAAGTATTGCACCACTGCTGATAAGTGCGGGTACTCTCCCATTATAAATATTGCACCACTGCTGAGAAGTGCGGGTACTCTCACATTACAAGTATTCCAATCCAATCCAAAAATTCTTTATTTCGGTCTTTTAGACCATAAAAGATACAATAAAAACATTCAGCATTAAGAAACATTCCATTATATAAAAAACATTGCACAAAAATGTAAATTCCTGGGAAGTCTATTCATGAGAGGGAGTACATTACAGTTCATATCAATGTTCAGTCTTTTAGAAGTTTAATCCTAATCTGCCACATGACCATTATGTATTTGGCGACTGCAAAGACTATTTATTTATTTATTTAAAGGTTTTATAGAGCGCGCAGTAACCCTGGAGCATCCCGGCGCTAAACCTGAGTCTCCTGTAGTTTCAGCAGAGGAGGAAATTATGGGTGAGGAAATAGGAGAGTCTTTAGTGATTTCCTGAATTGGAAGAGATTTGGTTCTGTCCTCAGTCTTCGTGGAAGGTTGTTCCAGTGTTTGGCCGTGTGGACCGCAAAGCGGCGGCCACCGGCTCTGGCTTTTCTAGCTCTGGGGACTGTAATGAGGTTTTCTCCGCTGGACCGGAGGGCCCTTTCCGTTTTGTAGGGGATGATAAATTCCTTAAGGAGAGGGGGGCCATTGTTATTTAGGGTTTTGTGAGCAAGACAGAGAGCCTTAAAGGCAACCCTTTCTCTGATAGGGAGCCAGTGGAGAGCCTGGAGAGCTGGCTTAGCCGAAGATCTTGCGGGTGTGCCCGTGAGCAGGCGAGCTGCGGCGTTTTGGACTTTCTGCAAGGTGTTGAGGGTGGCTTCAGGAGCTCCCAGGTAGATTGCGTTGCAGTAGTCCAATCTCGCCAAGATAAGGCCCTGAATCAGGAGTTTCTTGGCGTTCGCAGGAAGCAGGGGGAAGATCTTTCTACAGGCTCTGAGTAGTCCGAAGCATGTTCCTGCCGTCTTTTTTGCCTGTATTCTGAAGCTCAGGTCTTTATCGATCCAGACGCCAAGGCTTTTGACCTCTTCCTTGGGGGCGGGAGGATCACCCAAGCAGCTGGGCCAGAGGTGAGGCGGCAGGGAGGTCTCTTTGTGGCCAAGCATCAGTATCTCAGTCTTTGAGCCATTTAGCTTTAGTGAGGAGAGGTTCATCCAGCCGTGAACTTCAGAGAGACAACTGTGAAGGTCAGAGGGAGAGTGATGGGGGTGTGAAAGGGTTACCACCAGCTGGGTGTCGTCGGCGTAGTTGACAATTGAAACGCCGAACGGACTGACCAGTTTCTCCAGAGGGGCCATGTATACGTTGAATAACGTAGGGCTCAAGGATGAGCCTTGCGGCACTCCACAGCGGAGGGGGATAGCGGGTGAGTGGCTGTTGTTCTCCCAGACTTGGAAGGAACGGCCTGCTAGAAAGGATTTTAGCCACTTCAGAGCCGTACCCCTTACTCCGATTTCTCCCAGTCGTTGGATTATGTGGGGCAGAGTGCTAGTTTTCAATATTCTCTAAGAGTTCAGATGGCTCCTTATGCCCAAGTTCCTACATAATGGCACAAGCCAATATTTCCTTGGTCTATTTTAGGCTGGGCAGAAGAACAGAACATGAATTTCCTCCTCATCATAATTACTGCACCCCGGACAGATTTTATCATCACTCTTTGGGCCCGATGTAGGTAAAAGGGATTTTCCGATTTCAAAATACCGAGGCGGGCCGAATCGGTATTCTGAAATCGGAAAACGACATGTAGGAAAAAAAGAGCGAAATAATACCGATTCGGTAGGCATCGGTATTGTGAATCGCTACGTACCGAATCGGCACGGACCGAATCGGAAAGTACTGAATCGGCTACCACCGAATCGGAAATAGCCGATTCGGTAAATTCCGATTCGGCAATTACCGAATCGGAGGTCTGAAAACACACCCATGGCCAAAAAGCCCATAGGAATGCATTGCACAAACCGATTCGGTAAAAACCGAATCGGTAAAATCCGATTCGGTAAAATACGATTCGGTAAAATACGATACAGCCAAAGAGGTGGATCCCCCCTCCCCCACCCAAGCAGGGAGTGGCAACCCTGGCAGGTGCAGCTAATTAAGAACTTTCTGGAGAGCCTGCCTGAGCTGAACACTCACAGTGAGCAGCAGTGGGAGCAGGAGGCAGAGAACTGTTGAGAGCAAGATGGCAAACACCACTGAGACCCAGAAGCCTGGCCAGAAGAGAAAGCCAAAGTTCAGCAGCACAGAGCTGCAGGTGTTGGTGGAGGAGGTGGTCAGGGTGCACAGGCAGCTATTCGGGAGGCTGTCCCTCACTGTGCCGGACAGCACTAAGAGGAGGCTCTGGAGTGAGATATCAGAAAAGGTCAACGCTGTAGATGTCACCCCCAACTCCCTTGATGACCTTAAAAAACGTTTCTACGATATCCGCAGCCTGACCAAACGAAAGATGGCTGAGATCCAGAGGCAAGCTGGAGGGACAGGTGGAGGCAGGAACCCGGCGCCTCCCCTCACTGACCTGGAGGAACTGGTGTCCAGCACCATCGAGCGGGAGTGCGTGACAGGAATCGGGACCCTGGACAGCTCAGCCAGAGCTACAGCTACAGGTAAGAAGCATGCGCATCATGACACACCCTACCAGACAGCTCCCCTTTAGACACAATGCACAGCCAAACCCCAGCCCAGTACTGTAACCAACATACAAGAGAAAGGCATCATGGTATATGTAGTCAGCAGAAGGTAGCAAAATATGGCAGTGCAGAATCACAAGATAGGAAACAGTGGAACACATTAAAAGGAGATGCAAGGACATGTGCAATGCTTTAATTGTACTGACTGCAATACATCGGCACTCAATTTACTAATGCTTCTTTATATCTAGGGGCACCATCAGGCGGAGGACCACAGGCAACAGAGGCACCAGCACCAACTACCAGTGCAGTCGCAGGGCCTAGCACGAGTCAGGCTGCCGAGGAGGAGGAGAACAACACCATTGGGCTGGGTAGTGATGGAGACCTGGCAATTGACTATGACTTACTACACTCCCCACAAATGTCAGGCTCACCCCCCTTGCTGTTCTCCCCAGAGAACTCTCCTACAAGGGCCCACCCTGCACCTACACCACCTCCTGCCACGATTATGGCTGTGGCTCCAGTAAACCCTATCCTGGGAGCAGGGGGTCAGGCCCCGGCCACCACCACACCCACACCAGTGGCACCCCAGCCCACACAGCAGGGCGGCGGCAGCACCAGCACCCGGAGGCGTGCCATTCCCAGCACTGCAGCGCCGGCACCGGAGGGCAGTGTCTTCCAGGGCCTTGAAGGGAGTATGGTGAAAATCCAAAGCAGCAGGCGAAGTCCATCATGGCCTGCCAGCGCCAGCTCCGCCATCATAACCTACAGATGGGCGAGATGGTGAAAGGTTTCAAGGCGTTTGTAGACACTAACAAAGAGGTAGCTGCAGGTCTTGCCAGGCTGACCACAGCCATAACACAGTTATGCGGCAGACTTGAGGAGCATGAGCTGTCGCGCAGGCGGGATGCCCGCGTGCAAAACCGCTCCATTAGCCGCCTTGCTGCAGCAACGGCGCAACTTTGTCAGCGCGGTGCCAATATGGAGGCAAGTTTAACCCAAAACACCGCCGAGATAACAAGGGGAATGGCCCGCATCACTACAGCAATGGAGGCTATGATAATCTCAAACACTGCTGCCAATCCAGCCCTGGACCTGGGGGATGCTGGGGACAGCAGCAGCCGCAGCAGCCCGGCCAGCGCTGCGTCAGAGCCGCGCAGGAGCACCAGGCGCTCCGCAGAAGCCGCAGGACATTCTGAGGGGGGTGAGGGACACCCCAGTGGGGCTGCCAAGCGCTCCAAGAAGTAGGCTGGCCAGGGCGGGTGAGGCAACCCGGACCTTAGACTTTTGTTTTCTTAGCTTCTACATTTTATTTTGTTGCACATCAGTGCAGTAACGGTGTTGCAACAGTATTAAAATTGCTTTTTCCCACAACCATTTACCTGTCTGTGCATCTGTACTCACTCAGAAATAGTTTTCTGTAATCTCCTCACATCTGTATCTGCCATCACTTGGCGTACACACCCCAGCTGGCTGTGTTAGTGGCACTGCATCGTCGTCGTCATGGTCCTCATAGTCAGACAACTCCACCTCAGTGCCCTTCTTCACCGCAAGGTTGTGTAACATTGCACAGACAGCTATGATCTTGCAGCAGGTGATGGGGGTATACTGCCTTGCACCTCCACTCTTGTGCAGGCATCTGAATCTACTTTTCCAGATGCCAAAGGTCCGTTCGACGACATTCCTTGTGCTTTTGTGGGCCCGGTTATACCTCCTTTGGCTGGGTGTGGAGGGGTTGAGGTAGGGGGTGAGTATGAAAGAGCGGAGGGCATATGCACTGTCGCCTGGAAGGAAAAGGGGTAACATTACACACATGCATACATGTATTACACCTAGCTACTTTGTGTTATGGGGGTCTGATGATGTGTCTCACCTAGGAGGTATCCTTCACCAAATTCGCCAGCCATCAGCCGTGCATAGATGCCGCTCTGTTGAAAAATGTAGGAGTTGTGGGTACTCCCTGGGAATTTTGCTACCAGGTCTGTGATGGTGCACTTCGCATTGCAGATCACCTGCACGTTGATGGTGTGCGTAGACTTCCGATTGCGGTATATGTATTCTGTGTCAGCTGGGGGGCAAATCGGAATGTGCGTGCCATCTATGCAGCCAATGATTTGGGGAAATTGTGCCATCTGGTAGAAGTCAGCTTTAGTTTGTGGCAGTTCTGCGTGGGTTGCAGGGAAAGAGATGTATTGGTCCATCCTGTGTATCATGGCGTCAAGGAATGTGTGGAAGAACCTTGACAGGCTGCTCTGGGTCACCCCTCCTACCGCTGCTACTCCACTTTGATAGCTGCCAGACGCAAGCAGGTGTAGGCTGCATAACACCTGGACGTGTGCTGGGATGGCGTGTGCCCTTGGGGTGGGGTGGTCCAACAATGGTTTGAGGTCCCTGATGAGCTCAAGAATGGTGTCAGAGTCCAGCCTGTATCTCTGTAGGATCTCTGCCTCTGTGAGCATGAACAGGGTTATCCTCTGTCTGTAGACCTGTTCTTCTCTTTGCCATTCCCTCTGTCCTTCCTGCTGTAGCCGTAGCCGCCTCACAATGACATAAAAAGCTGCCATCCTGCAAGTTGCAATGCATTTTGGGGCTGTTTTTATGGGTTGGAGTTGGTTACCACCTGATTGTAATCCATGGTAAATACCGAGTGAATACTACCGATTTTGAGCCGAAATCGGTGTTTCTGTGCTTCCCTACATCTCGCCATCTGTCCGAATCGGGGACTTTCCCGATCGGTGATTCTACCGAATCGGTAGGTTCTCCGAATCGGCTTATGTCCGAATCGGTGTCTCTACCGATTCGGTACATGGACCGATTCGGCTTATTTCCGATTCGGTGTCACTACCGAATCGGTACATGGACCGAATCGGATATTTTCCGATTTGGTGTCATTACCGAATCGGTACATGGACCGAATCGGATATTTTCCGATTTGGTGTCATTACCGATTCGGTACATGGACCGATTCGGTATTTTCATCCGATTCGGTGTGTTACGATTTTCGGTATGTACGTATCGGATTATTATCCATTCGGTACTCATTCCGATTCGGTTTTTGGTCCGATTTTGACTTTTTTCTTTGCCCTACATCTCGATGGCAGTATACCGATCGGTAAGGACCCAAAATCGGTATTTTCGGCCGTTACCGATCGGTAACGGCCTACCTACATCGGGCCCTTTGTCCATTTGCAAGTAAAAGTTTTAATAGGCAGGGTGCCCAAGCTCCATTGGATGAACAGTTTTCATGCTAAAATGGGGAAAATAATGTCCATAAAACTTTCAAATTTATAAGAATTTTTGGAATCCAAAAATCGATCTGTTAAAGTGCCGTTATTGGGTGCAGATACCTGAGTAGAAAGACTTTTTTCCTTGTGTATTTCCACCAGTCTTTTGCGGGAGACCCTTTGACAGCCTTGTTCGGGAACCTCCCATAACTCCTGGAGTCTCAGACGATACAGTTCTTTCTTAATGAAGACCAACCAAGGAATTTTGTCACGCTTGTTCAAGTTCATTACATGAATGAGGTCTTGCCTATAGTGAGCAAACTCACTTGTGGTCCAAAGCCTGTGCCAGAATCTTAGAGGCTTTAATTCCAGATCCTCAGCTATAGAGGGGAGACCCACATCTAGTCTCAAGGGGAGCAGGGGTGTGCCACGGGGAGGGCTAGGAGACGTCTGAGGAAATTATTTTCTACACTGAGGAGTTCTTTCCCTGCTTTGTGCCCCCATAGCTCACTACCATTAGAAGCGGCCGCTTTGGCTTGAGTTTTGTACATTTCTATTGCCAGGCTAATGGGTTTAAAAGTAGAAGTATTTGCAACCTTCAAAATTGCACCAGACAATTGACAAAGCTTTAGCCGGGACCTTACTATTTGGGGGTCTCAAGATAGGTTCTCATGTAGGGTTACACCCAAATACTGGAAGGTTTTTACCCTTTCCAGTCTTGCTGGGCCCAAGGATGGGTTAGGTCTGGTTTTAGGGGAGGGGTCGAATATCATGAATTTGGTCTTCTCTGTATTGATCTCAAGACCATGTTGTCTGCAGAAAAGACCAAATCCATCTAGGATCCGCTGGATCCCCATCGGTGATTTGGAAAGCAGGAGGGTATCATTGGCGAACATGATAGCCGGTACCCTCCTGCCTGCCAAAAAAAGAGCATTGTTGTCCCTAACATTGTCAAGATGGGATATGACACTGTTAACGTAGAGGCAAAACATGGTTGGTGCCAAAACGCAACCCTGTCTTACCCCTCTAAGGACTGGGAACCTGGATGACAATGCTCCATCCCTCCCGCACCTAACCTGTGCAAAATTACTGGTGTGGAGCCTAACTATATTGCCCCACTGCTGAGAAGTGCCGGTACTTTCCCATTATAAGTATTGCAGCATGCCTGAGAAGTGCAGGTACACTCCCATTATAAGTATTACACCACTGCTGAGAAGTGCAGGTACTCTCCCATTATAAGTATTGCACCACTGCTGAGATGTGCAGGTACTCTCCCATTATAAGTATTGCACCATGCCTGAGAAGTGCAGGTACTCTCTCATTATAAGTATTGCACCACTGCTGAGAAGTGCAGGTACTCTCCCATTATAAGTATTGCACCACTGCTGAGAAGTGCAGGTACTCTCCCATTATAAGTATTACACCACTGCTGAGAAGTGCAGGTACTCTCCCATTATATGTATTGCACCACTGCTGAGAAGTGCAGGTACTCTCCCATTATAAGTATTGCACCATGCCTGAGAAGTGCAGGTACTCTCCCATTATAAGTATTGCACCATGCCTGAGAAGTGCAGGTACACTCCCATTATAAGTATTACACCACTGCTGAGAAGTGCAGGTACTCAGTACCTGACCGTGTCTACCTGTTTAAAGCACAGCTTGTGTCAGAGTTAGGAACCAGGAATAGGGAGGAAGGGGACATAAGAGGACAGACCACAAGTCAGACTGGCCTACTGGCAGAGACAGTGGAATTGAGCATCAGGGAATGATCAAACTATGCAGCAGGGTTGACTAATTTATGCAGCAAGAAAAGACAAATTATGCGGCATAATGCAGCACATTTTGTTACAGCACTGCTTTATTATTTAGCCATGCGCATTGAGAGCGGGAGCTCGATATAAAGGGGCTTAAACAGAGCTTACCGAGATCGGGCGATTCCATGAGGTGCCCATGAAAGCTCGCTCAATGCGCATGTGCATTGCCATTAAAAGCGCGTGCACAGACACCAGCCTCCCTCCCACAGTCATCCCCCAGCGTGCGCTGTGCCAACAAGCCTTTGAAGTGAAGCTTAGCTTTCAAAGGTATCCGCTACCCCCGCCCCCTGCTTCACACGTTTCTCGCATTTCTCCTCCCTCCCTCGCCCTTCAGCGTGCCTTCAGCCTCCATCCTTTCTTTCTCTCTTCCTTGTCTTTAATTTGTTTTCTTTGTTGTTGTTAGTCTTCCTTTTGCCTTTACGGTGTCGTGCATATTTTCAATCTCCCCCTTCTCGTCTCCATCCCCTTAACCATACGCCGGCGGCCCTGCACCCATTCGAGCCACAAATTGCTTCCCTTTGGCGCAGCGTTTTACTTGTCAGGGCGGGTGCATTTATATGCATTCTACCCCCTGCTCGCGCACATACTTTGCCTCCCGCTCTGGTCTTTTAAAAGAAGGATGCGCACCTTTTAACCGTCGTCTCTTCATCCTTAGTACAGGTACGTCTCGGTGGGCGTTTCTTGAACGATGCTGATAAAGTAATTTGAGCACACGCAGCTCTGTCCCAAAACTGATCTGACATGCACACCCCCCACCTATTGTAGTACTAGGACCTGTCCAAACTGTTGACATACACTTTCGTGCCTGTACTGGGACCTCCGTCCTAACCTGCATCATAACTTCTCGGCCGCGTCTTAGGCCCCTGCTGCTTCACACCCTCATGCCGCTCTCCCCGCTCCGCCCCCTCCCCTGCCCGCCGTGTCGCATTTCTCCTCGTACTTTCACTTTGACGGCCACAGGCCGTCTCTCGTGTTTCACCTTTTTTTTACTTTTCTTGTTTATAGAGCGTTGACCTCAACACTATGCAATATTTATACCCAAGAGCTGTGCTCTAGTTTTGCAGTTTCTGTGCTGTGTACTACAAATGCAGATGTTATTACCATATAAAAGAGTTGTGCCAGTGTGGGCTGTTGGCAGCTCTAGATAAAGTGTACTATTTTACAAACATTCGTGCACTTAGTCCCAGCATCTTTATCAAAGTCTAACCATTATCGCAGCTACAAGTTAGTAATAATTGTTAGTGTGGTAGCGGTTGGCTACTTGCATTAAATTAGGCATACACGTTTCATTGTCGGTCTTTTAAATTCAGTGTTTTACTGTATGCACATCCACTGAAAATGAATTGGCATTATTTCTGCAAGTGTTTTCTTTTATGCCGTTAGGAAATATTTATTTATATTTACGTTTCCAGGCCGTAGTTGGGTATAAGTTCCAAGAACCGAGCAGATACTTACTTTTAGTATTAACTTTCGATTAAGTACATCTGCTGCTTTGAAGTTTTTTTTTTTTTTTTTACCTGAGTCCAGTATTTTTTTTAAGCTTTCTGGTCGTGTCTCATATCCTGAAGAATACCACATTTTTCCAGTTGCTAATTTTTATTTAATGCAGTGTGATGGGAAGAATCATTTTTCTCTTTAATGAGAAAAGAGTGCCAGACCCATTTAAAGCAGTTATTGCCGAGTAGATATATTCATCAATTGGCTGTGAGCCTACAAAAACATGACATCCACCGCATCCACCATCACCGCATCCACCACCACCACCACACCCACCACCACTACATCCACCACCACATCCACTACAACCACCACCCCATCCACCACTACCACCACCACCGCATCCACCACCGCATCCACCACATCCACCGCATCCACCACCACATCCACCACATCCACCATCACATCCACCACCACCACCACATCCACCATCACCTCCACATCCACCATGACATCCACCGCCACATCCACCACCACATCCACCACCGCCACATCCACCACCACTTCCACCGCATCCACCACCACCACATCCACCACCACTTCCACCACCACCGCATCTACCACCACTACATCCACCACCACCACCACTACATCCACCACCACATCCACCACAACCACCACCCCATCCACCACCACCACCGCATCCACCACCACCACCGCATCCACCATCACCACATCAACCGCATCCACCACCACCGCATCCACCACCACATCCACCATCACCACCACATCCACCACCACATCCACCATCACCTCCACATCCACCATGACATCCACCGCCACATCCACCACCACCACATCCAACAACACCGCATCCACCACCACCACCGCATCCACCACGACCACCACACCCACCACCACTACATTCACCACCACATCCACCACAACCACCACCCCATCCACCACCACATCCACCATCACCTCCACATCCACCACCACCACCACATCCACCACCACTTCCACCACCACCACCGCATCCACCACCACCACCGCATCCACACCACCACCCCCACCACCACTACATCCACCACCACATCCAGCACAACCACCACCCCATCCACCACCACCGCATCCACCACCACCACCGCATCCACCACCACATCCACCGCATCCACCATCACATCCACCACATCCACCATCACCACCACCACATCCACCATCACCTCCACATCCACCACCACCACATCCACCACATCCACCACCACCGCATCCACCACCACCGCATCCACCACCACCACCACACCCACCACCACTACATCCACCACCACAACCACATCCACCACCACAACCACAACCACCACCCCATCCACCACCACCACCACATCCACCACCGCATCCACCATCACCACATCCACCGCATCCACCATCACATCCACCACCACCACATCCACCATCACCTCCACATCCACCATGACATCCACCACCACCACATCCACCACATCCACCACCACCGCATCCACCACATCCACCACCACCACCACCCCCACCACCACTACATCCACCAACACATCCACTACAACCACCACCCCATCCACCACTACCACCACCACCGCATCCACCACATCCACCGCATCCACCACCACATCAACCGCATCCACCACCACATCCACCATCACCACCACATCCACCACCACCACCACATCCACCACCACATCCACCATCACCTCCACATCCACCATGACATCCACCGCCACATCCACCACCACATCCACCACCATCACATCCACCACCGCCACATCCACCACCACTTCCACCACCACATCCACCACCACTTCCACCACCACATCCACCACCACCACCACTACATCCACCACCACATCCACCACAACCACCACCCCATCCACCACCGCATCCACCACCACCACCGCATCCACCACATCCACCATCACCACCACATCCACCACCACCACCACATCCACCATCACCTCCACATCCACCATGACATCCACCGCCACATCCACCACCACATCCAACACCACCGCATCCACCACCGCATCCACCACCACCACCGCATCCACCACCACCACCACACCCACCACCACTACATTCACCACCACATCCACCACAACCACCAGCCCATCCACCACCACCACCACATCCACCACCACCACCACATCCACCATCACCTCCACATCCACCATGACGTCCACCGCCACATCCACCACCACCACATCCAACACCACCGCATCCACCACCACCACCGCATCCACCAACACCACCACACCCACCACCACTACATCCACCACCACATCCACCACAACCACCACCCCATCCACCACCACCACCACATCCACCATCACCTCCACATCCACCGCCACATCCACCACCACATCCACCACATCCAACACCACCACCGCATCCACCACCACCGCATCCACCACCACCACCACCACCACCACCACCACTACATCCACCACCACATCCACCACCCCATCCACCACCACCACCGCATCCACCACCAACACCGCATCCACCACCACCTTCCACCGCATACACCACCACCGCATCCACCACCACATCCACCATCACCACCACATCCACCATCACATCCACCACCACCACATCCACCATCACCTCCACCACCACTACCACCACCACATCCACCATCACCTCCACATCCACCATGACATCCACCACCACCGCACCCAACACCACTACATCCACCAACACATCCACTACAACCACCACCCCATCCACCACTACAACTGATAGAGCGCGCAGTTCACCCGGGTCACCAATTTCTTACACGCACTGGGCCCCGGCGTGCATTTGATTCCAATCAGTGATTCTCGTGAACCGGGTGAGATCCTGGTGCGCTACTATGAGTAATCAATGGTTCAGAATTACCTCTGCTTACCATGCACCTGACTTACCACAGGCACAAACTTACGATGGACCTGGAGCTAAAAGGGAAAATAGTAGACAGGACCTTAAAACATTTCTTTTACGTCCATATATTTACCCACTTTTCTGTAAAATGACCACAGACACCTGATGAAGTTTAACACTTTATATGAAAATTCAAAAAGAAGATGCCAAGACAATAAGCGATATGCAGAACACTATGTCAAACATTAATATCAACACCAATAGGTAACTTTGCACGAAGAAAATCACGACCATTAAAATATATGGGAAGACTAGAGGTGGGATTTGGCATAGAACTAATCACTGCAATTTTATACTAAGACAGGAGTTGTGGAGGGACCTAAAACATGTACTTATCCTTACCACTTAAGACTATTTCTTACTAAGTTCACTGCAAACCACTAAAGGAAAGGAAAAAAATGGGAACAATCTATTATTTATGACAAAATCAATGAACTCCTAAAGGAGGGGGGGAGAGAAGGAACCCAACTAAATCAGACACATATACTGGATGTTTCAACGGCAATAGAGCAATATCACAGGTAGAATGCTTTTATAGATTGTACGAAAGAGCGAGAGAGAGAGAGAGAACAAGATACCAAGAATACGCAAACCCACAGACAATATTTACCTAATTCAGATTTGAGACCAACCCTGGCCACGGGTCAGTTGGGAAGACGGGGACAAGGACCCTCAGGAAAGGCACACCAGAATGCGAACAGGTACACCCCACGGACAGATCAGGACAGGATACCCCTCAGGTTCGGGTCGAAGGACTGGGCCTCCCAGGGAAACGACCAACACCCACAGCTTCGGACAGCAACGCCTGCGTTACCCCTTTCTGCAAGTAATCCGCCAGAAACCCCGATTGGATTTTCGAATCTCCCAGCAAAGTGCTTCGCCAGCACTTAGGAATTTCCACCCCTTAGGAGCTTGTGGAAAGTATGGACAAAGTGCTCCGCAGCACTTTCAGAATGAGCACCTATTGAGATCGTAGGGTCAGTGACAGGTCTGCTACTCGGACAAGTCGGACAATTTCCATAAGCTAAACTAGAGTAATTATACAGTTCGGGGGACCCTCAGACCACCCACTAATGTTGCAAGTGACAGTTTCCCATATTTTGATTGGTCAGGAGTGGTGGTGCGATTATTACCACCTCCTAAAATTCAGCTTTCCCAGATTTAATATTCAGGTTTGCATACCCGCCCCCTGGGTTCACGTTCCCATCCATAGAGTACAACAGAAAGTATGAGCGCATAAGACAGTTGCAACAAGTTTGTTAAATTCAAGGTGATTGTCCATATTGTGTGCTGGGTTCTCAGGCGCATTTTGCTTCAGGAGCCAGCTGGCTTGGTTCAGCTTCTGCGCAGTCGAGTTTCTCCCAGGTCACATGGCAAAACCCAGAGGAGCTTCAAATATGGTGTAGCTTAAGAACTCCCAGCCCCAAAAGACGCGGTACATGAAAAGTAAGCGAAAACAAATTAATATCACATCCAGAATGATCACACTGTATACCATGAAAAATCTTATCCCACCCTTATTTTATAATGACTATAGCATTAAGTTTTAGTGCGAAAAGATAGATAGGCTAAAGCAACAGCAATAGCAGAGAGCGTGGTGAGAGTCAAGCGGCCATTTAGCAATAGTGCGCATGTGCACAGAACTCCCTCCAGAATGCGAGTGCGTCACATCATATGGGTATGGCCGACGCATGCGCAGACTGAATTTCAGCGAAGCAGCCGTTTTCCTTAGTGCAAGCTTCGTTAATATGAGAAAGACATACAGGCAAGCATCCGGGGACACCCGCGTGTTTGGAAAAAAACGTGTAATAAACGACAACAATGATTTTAGTAATATTATACATTTTGGCGAGGTTCTTGCACGGGGCAAGGCGCTTCACGTGCAAATCCTTGCTCCATCAATCCCCTCTTTGATGATATTTACTATCATCACTACATAATGGAAACAGATGCCAACTTTTCTCATTCATCCACATCACTCATTTCTATTTCAATGAATTTATTGTTCAGTTTTCTTTCAGCTTCTCTATGAGAGTGGTGATTTTTCGCCTTTTTGTAGATAGAATTCTTTAATTCTTCTAATTCCAGTTCATCAATATTTCTTTTCACCCCTCTTTGATTCACTGTGTATTTCTTTTTACACTTCTGACATTTGCAGCAGATAAAAATAATCAATATAATTATACCTACCACAACTATTGGCATCAGTATTTTCCACAACAGGTTTCTACCTAAGTTAGCAAACCAACTACCTATAGAGGAGAGACCTCCAGTCAGTCTTGTCCAGGCACTGTCAACCTCCAATGGTTTGAGTTCCTTTTCCAAATTGGTTATGTTCTTTACATATTGTTTTAATTCGATACTTTTATCTGGAATGTAAGTGCAACAATGTTGCGCCTTCAGCATTCTACAGACCCCGCCCTCTTTTGCTAATAGGGTGTCAAGGGCAAGACGGTTTTGTAAAACCATTGATCTGATCGCAACCATTTCAGTATTGACCAGCAGGAATCCAGCTGCAGTGTCCGTTGATAACCGGTCCACTACCGTAGACAATTTGCAGATTCTATGGGTGTTCAGAACTACCCCCATTCCAGGTATCAGTGCACTGAAAATATCACCTATAACTTCACCTACACTTTCGCGCTTACTACGCACTAAGCCATTAGTTTCTTCATCGCTTCCAGCTGCATTATTCACATGGTATATTTTCGGGAAAACAATGCCAAAGTAGCAGCTTCCATACCAGTGATCCGGCAATTTGAAATAAGCCTTGTTCCCACATATATAATATATTCCGGGAAACACAGGTTCTGACCCATTTTTGAAACCCCAACCTCCAATTACCTTGTAATTATGTTCACATTCGCTGGAACCGATGAATTCATTGTTATAGTACTCTGTCTTTTCCCTATGGATACAAAGTTTCCCCTTTCGTTCAAGATCCAGCAACAAGGCAGGATTGGCTTCGCCTTGCGAGGTGTTATCCATGTGTTCAGCCCACCTAGGGACTCTATCTTTATCGTCATTTGCTTTCTTTTGAAACTTTTCTCTCCTTCTGTCTGCCATCTTTATGAACATCTTTTCCTGCTCTTGCAGAGAACAGGTCAGATTAGATTCTCTTGCTTCATTTAGATCTATATTACCTATAGTCAGAAAATATTCTCCCATATAACGGGTCACGTCACTGGTAGTATGTACACGGTTCAAGTGCTTTCTAACAGGAAGTTCAGAAAAAACTACGTCATCATTTGAATAATAGTATTGCAAGGTGCTTCTATAGAACAAGCTAGCTAAAATACTACAGGAAATTCCATAGGTTAACGGTAGGTGGTGATATGTCACACCTTCAGCTACTGAGGTAGGTAGCTTCATGCAGACATAACAGTCTTCTATTTCCATAGCTTCTACGTAATGCACTAACAAGTTAGCAAAAACATTTAGGTGTGTTTTGTTTTTCATTTTGTGAAAATGTAGTCCATCCTCATCTGATGCTTCTAAGTTAGGTTGTGTATGTGTCGAGCCTACTAGTTTGTCGCGTCTTTCTAAGCTTCGTGGTGTTTCTGCAGTCGGGTCAGCCCCTACGTCTACTGCCTCAGGTTCAGTAGGGGAAAGGTTAGGATTCTTACTTATCATAAACGGTAAGAAGATTGTTAGTCCTATCCATATTATTATTAGCACAGCTACGCTACATAAGCATACTTTACAGCAAGTTTTTAGACACCCACATCTGGATCTCCCAGAGACACTCGGATCAGACATTCTGGCTTACAGGTGGCTTTCGCTGCCCCTCTTCGTTTCTTTGCACCAAAGGCTCACTTCTGGGCTTTTTCAAGGAGGGTCTTCGTCAGAGCTTCGATCAGCAATGGACTCGTCTTCACTGTTGCCACTATGGAGTGGTTCGTCTATTTCTTCCAACACATAATAAGTCCATTCAGGGCTTCGATACCGTTTGCTCTGTTTCTTTATTCTGTCGCTTTTTCTCAGCGATTTTCCTTGGGCTGTCCTTTTTTCACTTTGAGCCCTTTTTCGGTCTTTGTCGTTTTCTGCGACTGTCTTCAGTCTGAGCCTTAGTCTTTTTACGTATCGGGGTGCACTTCTGCCTCCTTTCCTCCCAGTAGTTGAGGAAACTTGCCCTTCTTCGTGCACTCTTTTTATTTTATGTTGTGGCACATCTGTTTCCCTACCTGACTGGCTAGTTCCAGGTCTTTCATCTATCTCTTCTGCCTGGTCCCTATTCTGACCCTGCTCAGATTCAAATCGCACTTTCTTTTTATTTTTGGTTGCTGTTGTTTCCGCTGTCTGAGCACTTTGTTCTAGTTCTATCTGTTCCTGTTCATGCTCTTCGATCCCTTCGCTTTCTTCTGCATGAACGTCAGCCCTAATTACTATCTGTCCCTTTCCAGACTCCGGAGTTCCAGGAGGAGTCTCGATGCCTTGATCTGACCCTACTTGGCCTACTTCCTGATCAGGTGTGATGTGATTCTCGTGGACCTGATCTGCTTCGTCTATTTCTAACTCACCTGGACTATCCCACTCACTGTCTAAGTAGGAATATTTCCGGGTTCGTATTGGATCATGAACCAGGTCGTCTGCGGGATACCATTCAATGCCTTGACTTGTGCTCGGCAGCTCGATGTCAGCTAGTTCTGGACTTTCCTCTTCGGAAGCCTCATCAGCTGTGCTGCCTTCAGCTTCAGTCGCGTTTTCTCCGGCTACCCGCTTGGTGTGGCTGGCGTGGATCCACTTCGGTACGCCCGCACACTTTACAGCAGTTGTAGTGACGAGGATCACTTGTCGTGGCTTTCCCCACCTCGGTTTCAGGCAACTGCTCCGGGTGTGTTTCTTTAATGCCACCCAATCTCCTGGATGCAAGTTGTGTGCTGGAGTCTTTGGCCACTCGTCTTCTGTCTCTCCAATCTGCTGAGAGAGAGAACGCACTTGGTCACCCAGCTGCTTGCAGTATTCTAGCACCATATCATCAGAAATGCTTAGCAGTTTGTGTCCGGGTACCCATGCCTGCCGCATCACTCTTCCCATCAACACTTCATGGGGACTCAGGCCAGTCTTTCGGTTCGGGATACTTCTCAAACTCATCAGCACAAGGGGTAAAGCCTCTATCCAATTCATTTTTGTGGAATCACACATTTTTCCCAACCTGGACTTCAGGGTGCCGTTTATTTGTTCCACTACTCCAGAAGCCTCTGGATGGTAGGCACAATGTAGTCTTTTCTTCATTTTGAATGCTTTACAGAGTTCTTCTAGCACATCGTTGGCAAAATGCCCACCTTGGTCCGTTTCGATAGTCTCTGGGATTCCATACCTAGGTATCAACTCCCTGAGCAACAGCTTAGCTGTGGTTAGGGCATCAATTTTCTTTGCTGGGTAAGCCTCCACCCACCTGGAGAACAGACAAACTATGACTAGGATATATCTATATCCTTTGCAATTTGGCATGGTTACAAAGTCTGCCTGCATTCTTACAAAGGGTCCTACTGCCTTCCCAATTGTACTCTGTTTTACTACAGTCTTCTTTCCTGCATTAAATTGCTGACACACTAGGCACCTCTGGCAAAACCTTTCCGCCTGGTTCCTGAACTTTGAGTTACAGAACACCTGTTCAAACACCCGACACATAGCGTCTCTTCCCATATGTGTTGGTTCATGTATCATTCTGACCATGGGGTCTACCAGGCTATCAGGCAGTACAGGTACCCCAGCCGGATTTACCACCACACCATCCTCTCTCAACTTGCATTCATTTGCTGCCCACCTGCCTTTCTCTTGCCTGTCTGTTGCCTGTTGCAACTCCTTTAGTTCCTCCCACGTTGACACATTCTCAAACAACATAAGTTGGCAGCTGTTTCCACTCCACAATGCAATTTGGAGAGACATTTGATGTCGGGCACAAAACTGTGCCATTTGGTCAGCGTATCTATTACCGGCGGTCACATCATCATTTCCTGATCTGTGAGCCGCACACTTGACCACAGCCAATTCTTTGGGCAATTGGATAGCTTCCAGTAAGTTATGCACCACTTTTCCATTTCTGATAGGGGTGCCGGAGGAAGTCATGAATTCTCTTTGTAACCACAACTGGCCGAAGTCATGAACAACCCCGTAACAATACTGGCTGTCGGTGTACACAGTTATTCTTTTGTTCTTACCCCTCTTACAGGCTCTGGATAACGCGATGAGCTCTGCCACTTGTGCAGATTTCACCTCGCTTAGGTATGATGCCTCTATGGTCTTCGTCAATGTAACCACAGCATAGGCAGCACTCAGGCCCCCATTCTCATGTCTTAAACACGAGCCATCCACGAACATTGTCTCATCCCCATCAAGTAATGCTATTTCACGAATGTCTGGACGGGGCTTTGTACTGAACTCAGTCAGATCAACGCAATTATGGTCCCCTTCTTCTTCAGATTCTATATCCAGGGGGACAGGTAACAGTGTCGCTGGGTTCAGGACATTGCACCGGGAAATGGTGACGTTTTCAGCACCAATCAGGATTCTTTCATACTTAGTCAGCCGACTAGGTGTGAGGTACTGGGTCTTAGTTCTAGTTAGCAGGATTACAACAGAATGAGGAACATATACAGTGACGTGATGTCCCATGACAATGTTCTCACTCTGTTCCAGACTGACACAAGTAGCAGCAACTGCCTTCAGACACCCCGGCAATCCAGCAGCCACCGGATCTAGGGTGGCCGAAAAATAGGCCACTGGGCGTCTAACTAATCCGTGCTCCTGAGTCAGGACTGAAAGAGCACAATTTTCTCTGGTGTCACAGAATAGTTCAAAAGATTTAGAGTAGTCCGGCATACCTAATGCAGGAGCGGTACATAGGCAATTTCTCAATGTTACCCAAGCATTCATGCTTTCACTGTCCCAGCTGACGGGGTCTTCTACTCCTTTCTTGGTCATGTTTATCAGGGGCCTGGCCAGTGCAGCAAATCCTACAATCCATTGTCTACAGTAACCCACAACTCCTAGAAACATTCTTACCTCTTTCTGAGTTTTGGGCAGTTCCATTGCTCTAATTATTTTGATTCTTTCAGTAGTTACTTTCCTGATTCCTTTTTCTATCTGGTGCCCCAGATACTTCACTGAGTTTTTACAAAACTGCAATTTGTCAGGCGACACTTTATGTCCTCCCTTTCCTAGGTGATTCAGCAAGGCAATGGTGTCAGTGACACAGTCAGTTTGGGTTTTAGATGCCACTAACAGGTCATCTATGTACTGCACCAGAACAGACTCTCTTGGCAGCACTAGGGATTCAAGGCACTTTTTCAGTATCTGGTTGAAAATCGATGGACTCTCGGTGTACCCCTGAGGGACACGATTCCAGACATAGATATGGCTGTCGAATTCAAAACTGAAAAGGAATTTGCTCTCGGGATGTAATGGGATAGAAAAGAATGCGTGGCACAGATCAATGACAGTGAACCATTCTGCATTCCAGGGAATCTGATAGAGAATTACTGCAGGGTTAGGTACAATAGGACAGCAAGGTACAACAATTTGGTTTACCTTGCGCAGATCCTGCACTACCCTGTACTTCCCACTAGGCTTTTTGATCCCAATGATAGGCGAGTTACAGGGGCTGCTCATCACTTCTTCTATGATTTCGGCTTCGAGCAGCCGGGTAATTTCAGTCGCCACTCCTGCTTTCACTTCTGCACTCATCTTATACTGTCTGGTTTTGGGGTATATAGCATTCGTTTTTATTGCTATTTTAACTGGGTCCACATTTGCCATCAGGCCTACATCTTTTCCTGTGAAATCCCACACTTCTGGTACTACTCTTAATTGGAGCTCTTCAGGTAAATCTTCAATTGTCAATGTCTTTATATCAGCATCTTGTCTGACTAACATTAGTTTGTATAGGCCATCTTCATCGGGGGTCTGAATTTCGACACCATTTGGTGTGCAGTAGATGGTACAACGCATCTTGCACAACAAATCACGTCCTAGCAAGTTTACGGGACTGGAATCACAGACCACAAATCTGTGCATTTCCTTGAAATTTCCTATAGAAATTTCCATTGGTTCAGTTACTGGAGTACTTATTATTTGATTTGAGACTCCCACTACTTGGATTGCTTCTCCCGAGAGGGGTAGGTTAGGAACATCCACTGTTCTTACAGTAGATCTGGTAGCACCAGTGTCCAACAGAAAGGTGACATCTTTTCCTTCCACCTTTCCTTCAATGTATGGTCCAGTCTGGTCTACCGGTAAGGAGGCGCCAAGCACGCACTCCCCATCCTCCCCCCTCAGGCCCCGTCAATCTTGATCTTCACAGAGGAAGGTGTCATTTAACAAATACTGTGGAATGACTGCGTTTCTTTCATTCTCGACCTCCCATACTTCCGCCCTTTCATTCTGCTGACCCTGATTCTTAAAATTCTGTCTAGGAGCGCGAGGCACTGGGGGTAATTTTACCTGTTGCTGGTTCTTTCTCGTCCCCTCTTTCGGCACCTGTGGATTTAAACCATTTACAGGGGCATTACCGGCCTGTAGGTGTGGACACTCGTCTCTCCAATGCCCTATCTGGCCGCACCCATGGCACGGGAATTTCTTCATGGCTTCTTCTCTACTCATTTTAGTGCGGGGCTTCCCTCCTCCCCCAGCAGTGGCATTCTGAGCATTTTTATCAGAAGTCAATCTACTTAGCTGCTTTTCTTGTTGTTCGGCTAATTTCACCTGTGCCCACATTACCTTCTCCTTGAGGGCCTTCCTTTTGTTTTCGATTTCATCTTCGCAATATTTTGCATATTTCAGGACAGTATCTATTGGTTCTCCCTGCCAACTGATTTTATTGTCTCTAATCCATTGGGAAATTTCAGGCCTTAATCCTAGCACAAATCTGTAACTGAAATGTGTCATGTCTTTCAGGTCCACATTGTCGATACCACTGTATGTTTTAAACACTTGCAGTAGCCTTTCATAATAGGAGTGAACATTTTCATCACGTTCTTGGGTGGTTCTGTCTATTCGGGTCCAATCTGTTTCCTTTGCGGGAACCTTTTTCTTAAGGTACTGTATGACCTGGTCATATTTCCTCATTACATCAGGTGAGGGAGCTCCGGTTTTCTCATCTCTGGGATATTCATCATTAGGCCAATCAATTTCTATCTTACATTCGGTCCATAGATCTACAGGGACCACAATGTCGAAAAACCCATCCAGGTCTTTCAGCAGACATTTCTGAACTTTTATGAAGCGTTCTACCTGCCTGTACCAGTCAACTGGCTTCTCCCGTAATTTCGGGAAGTCATTGGTAAATGACACAATATCCTGTCGGGACCAAGGGACATGAACATATTTTCCTCCCGGGACCTCCCTCATGGGGCACAATTTTTCGGCTGGTGTTACTTCCTTCAATAAGAATTCCGAAGTCACTGACCCAGCCCTGCTGCTTTCCTTTTTCTTTGCCCACCGGGTTCTCCATTTCCCCACCTCGCCCCACTTCTGCAGGAGTTTTAACAATTCCTTTACCTGGACCTGTTTTCCCATTACATTCAGGCTTTCTAAATCTTTGTCTGAAAAATCCACTCTGTAAGGTTTCTGAAGGATTTTGGAGCGACTAACATCTATTCCCATTTCTTCTGCTGCATCCATTATTTTTTCATGGAGCGACCTAGCACTCCGGGTAAGATTTTTACTAATAAACAGCAACTCTTCTTCGTTATACGAGCTTAGGCGCTCTACTCCTACGTTTCCAGCCATCATTTCTTCTATTTCTATTCTCAATTTATATATTTCTAATGCTTTAGGTTGGGGAGTGGCCTCCTTCTCTAGCTCCTTTGTCCATCTGTCCAATTCTTCAGGGGAAACTAAAGTGGCACTCCTAATTCCCGTTGCACTTTCAATTCCCACCTCCTTTGGTCTGGGCTGACTTCTTGTCCCTATTACACTGGCCCTTGATTCCCTTATGGGCAGATCCATCAAACTTCCAGATTCACACTCACTCTCTTGATCCTCATCTATGAATATCTCTTTCTTCAAGGTCGGGATGCTAGAAGTGGGCAGCATCGAGGGGAGACCAGGAGGCTGGGGACTGGTCATGTCATTTCTATACAGTGGAATAGCTGGACCAATAGTTACTGGAATAGTCAAGGAATCGGGATGGGGCTGCATTTGGGTAATGGTTCGAATTAACTCATCTCGCTGTTTAGTCAGGACCTCTCTCTCTTTTTCCCCTAATACCTTTCCAGTAGATTTGTCATGCAATACCTGGGGTACTAAGGACGGATAAATACTCGGAGCGGTCGGAGTGACCAGTCGCGGAGGATCTTCTCCGAATGGCTGATAATTTGGGACTGTTGGTTTGGGTCTGCAAAACCCGTCCCTTCCACTGGATTTACTGTCTGTCCCGGTTCCATCTGTATCACTATCTCTCCTACATCTGGGATACTTTGCAAAGGGATTTCGAGAGGTCACAGGTTCTGAGTCTGCATCATAGGGAGGTGGATTTTTCATTAGCAAATCTTCCAAATGGTCATCATCCAAGTCCCCCATAGGAGCTAGGTGATGGGTCTTTTCTTTGCTTTTTCCTTTCCTTTCCTCAACCACCCCCATCATCGGGAACAGCCCTTCAGTTATCATAGACTGCCTCAACTGTTTCATTTTCTGCTCTTTAGTTGGCGTTGGAAGCTTAGGATACCATTTACTCACTCCCTTATCTATCCTGGGTTTATCTCGCTCTGCAGCCTCAATCTCCCATTCCTCCAGAGCTTCGTACTGGGTCAACCTAGGTCTGGGGTGCAATTCATTCATGCGGGTCCTTAAGTTAAACAGGATCCGACCATTAAAAGTACCTTCAACAGGGAATGCTAGAACTCCGTCATCTACTGTATAATTTGCCCAATTCTCTAACCAGACACAAGTGTGATACCCTTTTTCAAACATCATGAAAGAAGCAGGCGTATTCGGCGGGGGAATGAGCACACCTTCCCTCGTTCTAATGGGCTTGTCGGCTTTGAAAAAATTCTTTATTTTGTCAGAAAATGACAATTTCCTTTTTATTCCGTACATCATGTGTGGTCTACCTCGCATAAGCTGATCCTTATAAAATCCTAGGTACTTTGGATTCGGTATAAAATCTGGATACCACATATAATCTTCGGGACTTTCCTTAAACTCGGCTTGATCAATTTTGTTTACCTTTGAGCTTCCAATGCTAGCGCGACTTCTATTTCGCACTACCCAATCAGGTCAGTGAATACAAAAATTCTTAGCCAATGGGTGCGCGGCCTTTTCGTGAGACAGAGTCTCACTCTGCGGCACTCACCCCTCCTTCACAAATTCAGCTTCACTACACGCCCGCTGTCTTGACCAATACCAGCGCGGCACGGAGTGACGTCAGAGCAGCTCTCCGACTGACTCCCTCCTTTACAAGGTAACGGAAACCTTTAACTCTTCCTAAAGTGCAATTGCAAAACTTAGTTACTAACACACAACGTCTGCCACTATGTCTGAGTGTTCTAAAAAGATAGAAAAACTTCCTTTTACTGCAAGTAAACCACTTATGTCTACTTCTCATTCACTCTGGGTAGACTTCTTTGCCTAACCTCGCACTCGAGTAATATAGAACCCGTTATTCTTCCGACTCACCCACTGTCATCAGGGATATGTACTGAGCCGGGATTTCACCAGTGAACTATTTTACTTACCAGACAAGCCTCGGAGACCCTACTACTCCTTCCGTATGCGACCCTTACTAGGTGATATCGCAATGAAAGTTTTATACCGGACTCGTAGCTATCAATTATTCAGATATAACAAAAGATCCTAATTAGTGCTTCTAGTTATTCATTTAACCCTGCACTAATGATTCAGACCCTAGTGACTTCAACAGCTAACCGGATTCTGCTCACCGTTAGCTAAAATACTTCCCCGGGGATTCGGACTACACTGAACATCCACAAACAATTCTGGGTTAATTCAACATTTATAGCAGCAATGTAAAAATCATATACATTTACATATAAAATTTTAAAACATTTCAAAAAAAAAAATTTCAAGCAATATAAAAAAATCAGCAGCACATTATTTTCACGGTTTGTTTCTTAACTTTCCCTGTCTACCTAATCTAGCTAGTCCAAACCATCCTCTGCTTGCCAGAAAATTACTGATAGAGCGCGCAGTTCACCCGGGTCACCAATTTCTTACACGCACTGGGCCCCGGCGTGCATTTGATTCCAATCAGTGATTCTCGTGAACCGGGTGAGATCCTGGTGCGCTACTATGAGTAATCAATGGTTCAGAATTACCTCTGCTTACCATGCACCTGACTTACCACAGGCACAAACTTACGATGGACCTGGAGCTAAAAGGGAAAATAGTAGACAGGACCTTAAAACATTTCTTTTACGTCCATATATTTACCCACTTTTCTGTAAAATGACCACAGACACCTGATGAAGTTTAACACTTTATATGAAAATTCAAAAAGAAGATGCCAAGACAATAAGCGATATGCAGAACACTATGTCAAACATTAATATCAACACCAATAGGTAACTTTGCACGAAGAAAATCACGACCATTAAAATATATGGGAAGACTAGAGGTGGGATTTGGCATAGAACTAATCACTGCAATTTTATACTAAGACAGGAGTTGTGGAGGGACCTAAAACATGTACTTATCCTTACCACTTAAGACTATTTCTTACTAAGTTCACTGCAAACCACTAAAGGAAAGGGAAAGAATGGGAACAATCTATTATTTATGACAAAATCAATGAACTCCTAAAGGAGGGGGGGGAGAGAAGGAACCCAACTAAATCAGACACATATACTGGATGTTTCAACGGCAATAGAGCAATATCACAGGTAGAATGCTTTTATAGATTGTACGAAAGAGCGAGAGAGAGAGAGAGAACAAGATACCAAGAATACGCAAACCCACAGACAATATTTACCTAATTCAGATTTGAGACCAACCCTGGCCACGGGTCAGTTGGGAAGACGGGGACAAGGACCCTCAGGAAAGGCACACCAGAATGCGAACAGGTACACCCCACGGACAGATCAGGACAGGATACCCCTCAGGTTCGGGTCGAAGGACTGGGCCTCCCAGGGAAACGACCAACACCCACAGCTTCGGACAGCAACGCCTGCGTTACCCCTTTCTGCAAGTAATCCGCCAGAAACCCCGATTGGATTTTCGAATCTCCCAGCAAAGTGCTTCGCCAGCACTTAGGAATTTCCACCCCTTAGGAGCTTGTGGAAAGTATGGACAAAGTGCTCCGCAGCACTTTCAGAATGAGCACCTATTGAGATCGTAGGGTCAGTGACAGGTCTGCTACTCGGACAAGTCGGACAATTTCCATAAGCTAAACTAGAGTAATTATACAGTTCGGGGGACCCTCAGACCACCCACTAATGTTGCAAGTGACAGTTTCCCATATTTTGATTGGTCAGGAGTGGTGGTGCGATTATTACCACCTCCTAAAATTCAGCTTTCCCAGATTTAATATTCAGGTTTGCATACCCGCCCCCTGGGTTCACGTTCCCATCCATAGAGTACAACAGAAAGTATGAGCGCATAAGACAGTTGCAACAAGTTTGTTAAATTCAAGGTGATTGTCCATATTGTGTGCTGGGTTCTCAGGCGCATTTTGCTTCAGGAGCCAGCTGGCTTGGTTCAGCTTCTGCGCAGTCGAGTTTCTCCCAGGTCACATGGCAAAACCCAGAGGAGCTTCAAATATGGTGTAGCTTAAGAACTCCCAGCCCCAAAAGACGCGGTACATGAAAAGTAAGCGAAAACAAATTAATATCACATCCAGAATGATCACACTGTATACCATGAAAAATCTTATCCCACCCTTATTTTATAATGACTATAGCATTAAGTTTTAGTGCGAAAAGATAGATAGGCTAAAGCAACAGCAATAGCAGAGAGCGTGGTGAGAGTCAAGCGGCCATTTAGCAATAGTGCGCATGTGCACAGAACTCCCTCCAGAATGCGAGTGCGTCACATCATATGGGTATGACCGACGCATGCGCAGACTGAATTTCAGCGAAGCAGCCGTTTTCCTTAGTGCAAGCTTCGTTAATATGAGAAAGACATACAGGCAAGCATCCGGGGACACCCGCGTGTTTGGAAAAAAATGTGTAATAAACGACAACAATGATTTTAGTAATATTATACATTTTGGCGAGGTTCTTGCACGGGGCAAGGCGCTTCACGTGCAAATCCTTGCTCCATCACAACCACCACCGCATCCACCACCACCACATCCACCGCATCCACCACCGCATCCACCACCGCATCCACCATCACCACCACATCCACCACCGCATCCACCACCTCATCCACCACCGCATCCACCACCACCACATCCACCATACCCACCACCATCACTTCCACCACCACATCCACCACCACATCCACCACCACTTTCACCACATCCACAACCACCACATCCACCACATCCACCACATCCACCAGCACCATATCCCCCAGATCCACCACCACCACATCTATATGTGTGTGGCTCTGTGTGTGTGTAGGTGCAAATGCAATGTTCTTGGATTTTCGTCACAATAAAATACACTGAACATAATCTTCACAAAAGTTATTTACAAACGTTTAAGCTATTGCCATTATAAATTACAATAACTTTTATTTAAGTATTAATTATTTACAAAATTAAAAGCCATTGTTATTTGTAATATCAATACATCTAAGTCACGTAAATACAACACAAAAGTTAAAACTATTGACATTGTAACTGACAAAGCTATTAATTGTGCTACTTTCAAAACCAACACATAAATTAAAAAAAGTGTCATTTACACAATACCAATAGCTCAAACTTTCCTAATGCGAGACCTATTGCATTTCCAATGCTTGTTACACATGATAATACTGTCTGGGAAACGATTTCATCTTATTAGTACCAGTTGAATGCCCAAATACAGCAGTACGCATCTGATAGAGGGCCAGTCAACCTTTGGGAAGGGCCTTTCACTGCACAGCAACACGTTTCACTGTGTTTTTAGTAACTTTTGATCTGTTTGCTCTAGAACCAAAAATAACCTTGGAGTAAATCTGCTGATTTTGATACAAATGGATAATGTGGCAAAAGAGCAATTCCATAATTATGCAGAAAAAGCTACAGTCATAGAATCACATAATTGAAATGGCTCTGCCTATTCAGGCAATCTGACAGTGCCTGAATAGCTGGTCAGATAGCTAAGTGAGCGCGCCAGTTTATGCTTATTTTGGGCCTGTTTTATGGTCTGGTGGGCAGTTTTTACTATTGATTTCTATGATATTACCACAAACATTGCCTGCAGCAAGCAAAAACAATTGCAGTCTCCCATATGTTGTGAAACACCTAAACAGAATTTCTGTACAACTTCAAAACTGCCCTAATTTGCAAATTTGACCCACTTTGTTTTACCTTTGTGGTGCACTAATGCAGCCACTTGTATTTTGGTGCTTGGGCCTATTTTCTGTCCTAGTACCCCCAGATAGTCTTTGGTGATGTCTCTCCTGCATAGTCAGCAGTGGGACTGTCACCACTGTAGCTCGCATTTCCCCCCCAAAAATTAGCTTCCACTGTTATGGTGGGAGCTGCTTCAAGGGAAACAAGCCCTGGGAAAGCTAACAGGTCTAGGTTTGGGAAGAGTGCAATTTAAAAAAAAAATATTTTTGGAAAACATATGCGGCATGAAAAAAGTATTTGGCAACCATATATACAAAACAAAAATAAAAGGGTGACCTAGCAACCAGACACTGAAGTGCACTCCTTTTCAGGCAGATTTAACATGTGATTAGGAAAAATGCCATCAGTGATTTTGCAAGGGAGACAGCCAGCAGGTGAAGTGGGCTGGTCCATTGCCCCTCTGCCCCATGCTATGGTGGGCAGAATGATAACGGAGCTGACCAATGGATAAATAAGATTGACCCATGCGCTCCACCATCAACCGCTGGATAGCCCCCATTGTAAAAGGGCTTCAGCTATAAAGAGCCCTCCGTCGGTGGCCGGCCGCGCTTGTATTGGCCTGTTCAATGGCGGTTGGCTGCGGGGTCTAGTCTGAAACCAGACCCTTCTTTCTCTTTTTTGAAAGCATTTTGTTTTCGATCCATGGATACCAATATACTGTGGACAGAGGCGTAAATTAGGTACAGGTGGCCTAGTGGCCAGAGCTGCTGTTTTTGGAATTGAGGAACAAGTTTCTTGACTCCGTATCCTGTGAATCTGGGCAAATCAATTAATCTCCCCGTCACTGACAAGAAAGTGTAACATCTGGTTCTCAGGTAAAGTGCTCTACTGCCCTTGGGCCTAGTTCACATGATAAAAAAACTGCAATAAATGAATGCATTAGTTAAATAATACACCCATATGTACATAAATAAGTAAATAAATAATCCTGTGTTGATTAGTTCACTCTGACCCCCACAGGTTTAGATGTGCAACTCATTTATTTAGTTCTTACAGAACTGCAGTCCCACCTCTAACCTCGGCTTCAGCCAAATGGCACTGCTCAGCCAGATCAAATCAGCAGTTCCTTACTAACAACGGGGGTCATTATGATGGCGGACGGACCTGGGTCCGTCCGCCACCCCAGAGGTGGAGGGACCGTCCGCAGGGGCAGCGGCGATCCCTCCGTGCGAATTAGGATGTCACCGCCACCCTGGCGGTCACATCCTGTATTTTTAACATTGCGGCGGGTGCTGCTTGAAGCAGCACCCGCCGCAATGCTAAAAATACATGCAGTGCATTGGCATGCACAAAGCGGCAGGCCCCGCGCGGTGCCTGCCGCTATGTGCATGCAAATGCATGGGGGTACCATAGGTACCCCCCATGTTCACCCCCACCCCCTGACACCCTGGGGGCCCGCTACGGGCCCCGAACAGAAAAGACCACATGCTTTTCCGCGGCGGAAAAGCCGCAGTGGAAAAGCATGTTTCCCCATGCATCCTAATATGGCTGGTGGTGTCTGATAGACCTGTACCTTGCATGGATCTTGGAAAGGCCTAGACCTCTGTGCTTATGCTAGATTAGTGTGATATGAGGGCCAAAATATATCAGTATACTAGTTTCACTGCAGTCGGGCACTCAGGATAGGGGTCCACACCCATACGCCATCAAGGGACTTTCCAGTCCCACGCTGTAACAATGGCCTACAAGAGGAAAACTCTGCCCGCGGTCTAGAACAGAATAGAATAGAAGTGACATTTATAGAGCGCATGGCTACCCATGGCCATCCCAGCACTAAGAATGACAGAAGCTTTTTGAGATCTAGCTAGGGAAGAGCCAGGTTTTCAACAGCTTGCGAAAGGTCATATGGTTTGTTTCTTTCCGCAGCTGAAAAGGAAGAGAGTTCCAAAGCTTGGTGGCATTATAAGCGAAAAGCCGACCTCCACTTCTGGCGCTTTTGATCCTTGGGTCTAGATGCATTTCAAGTGTGATTCTACATCACTGCAACAGTTTATCCCTTGCATTGTAGCCTGGATCTATATGAATGTCACAAAACTCAACAAAAGAGCATAAAACACATATACAGATGTGCAGACTGTAACATGCTACTTGTTACCTTTCTTGAGAGGGAGAAAGAGTATCATGGCCCACTCAAGCCTTCTCTTTTCTCTCTTCCTTACACGCAACAATGGTAATAGAAAATATATTACACTCTAGACATTGGCATATAAACTACATATTAATGGCAAGAAAACAAATACAAGTTTATTCAGTTCTATATATCATCAATCTTTTTTTTACAGAGTTGTATATAGCGTGAACTTGACCCGGCAATGACGCTGAACATCCTGTCATTCTGGGCAAATCACTTAATCTCCCCGTGCCTAACAAAAATGAATGTGTCCTCATGTAATGCAACTGGTGCTATGTAAAGCGCTCTGATACCCGATTTGGGTCAAGTTTGCTCTATATAAAAAAAAAAAAAAATTTTAACTAACCAACTCTCTTTATCTAGGAATTGGCTGTCTGACCATACTTTAACCAAAATGAATTTCCAGTTATCAATGCAATAGAATGTTTACAAAGCCCATTTCTTGACATAATCAATGGATTCTCAGTCACTTGAATGTCATTCTCTAACTGATGCTGTCTTGAAAATGCATCCGCCTTCTTAAGATCTGGTCTGGAAGGAGAGTGTGGAGTGTTGCTCTAGAGTGTTGGTAGTTGATGAGGGGGCTGGTTGTTATCTTTGAGGTATCTTTTTAATAAACCTACATTTGATCTTAAGACAGTTGAATGTTTTCTTAATGGAAGCTGAGGTAACAGTAGGCTGTAGCATTGCTAAGAAAGCAGCAGTCTACAGTGGAAATCAGTGGCTCTGATGAGTACCATGCCACAACTGTTGAGTGGGTCATATGTACTGCTTACGATTACATCTTCACATTACTTTCTGTACAACCACAACCATAAGCTGCAAATTCATGCAGTTGTGCCATGTCTGGTGCACATCCTCTGGGACTCACACAGCACAAAGCTGTCAAGTGTCCAGTTTTTGCCAGGACAGTTCCGGCAAGTTGGAGACTGTGCTGGGTAATTCCCTATCCCGGGACAGTCCTGGCAATTGCACTTCCAGCCAAGTGTGACACATCTGCTGTTAGTAATGCCCACACACCAGATGCCTTGCTTCTGGGGTTCCCCTCGACGCCACTGAGAAACTTACCAGGATGAACAGTATTCTGACTATTTGGGAGTTATTTTCTGGTCTGGTGGATGTGCTGCACGCTGCTCAGGGAGTTGCACAGCGCACTCGGACAGCCCTTCGGGGTAGTGCAATGGAGGAGATTGCTACTGGCCTTACGTGTAGGATTGTGGCAGCAGAGCCCGCTTGCTGATGACCCTGCTAGAGGTAAGGAATGAAGTGGAGGCGGCCTGATGGGATTTGTGGCCTGCAAAGGACTCTTGTGAGGCGGGCTGAGTGCTGTTGAGGAAGCGACTATGCTACTCTTGCCTGCCGCCTCATATAGATTTCCAACCATCTCCCTGTCGGCCCTAGAGGAAGACGCCTCAGTGGTGGCCGGCGACCTGTTTTGGGGTTGAGCGGTCAGGGGCTTGGCATTGTCTCTGGTGCTGTGATCAGAGATCCGCTGCAGGACCGGGGAGTCTGTAGCTGACGACTGTCCCATACAGTGGCTAGATTTCTGCCTCACCCCTGGGCTGCTGGTGCTTACTTCCATGAGGGGAGGGCAGTGTATTGCCCATTGTTGCTCTATGTGACCCAGAGGCCCTGCCTCTGGTACCTGGACTCAGCACTGGCACGAGGTGTCGATGGGGCTGATGGCGATGACCTTGCTCTTGTCCAGTTGATGCCTGCACTGCTCTTGGGGGGTCGCCAGGGGGCTCGACTGTGTCGAGTATCTAAAGCCACAGAGTATGACACCAAAGACAGTGTGTCCCGCGCCATGACCTAATGACCCTGACTTCAGTCAAAAGCTCAACTGTAGGTTAGATGTGACGCAAAAGTAACTCCACAGACTGCAGCTGAGCTACAGGGACTAGGCGGAGCAGGAGAAGGTGTTTTCCCAGCACTGTCAGTGACTCCTGTGAAATTTACTTCGTATTTGCTTAAGAAACTTCTTTATTGCCGGAGCGCCGGGAATTGCGACCTCTCTTCTAGCGGTCGGCGCCTCTAACCAATATGGCCGCCTTCCGCTTCCTCCCGCTCCCCTTCCTGTTCCGGCTGCGGAACAACTAGAGCGCTACCACATATCTCCCCCCTTTTAACCAATACAAACAATGTAACATAAAGTCCTTACTTCCAGTTCATATCAAAGTCCTTGAACTTCTCCGGTACCTTTACAGTCCTTCCCGCTCTGGTTCTCACCCCTTCAATACCACCTTCTCCCGGTTCCTTCCTGTTCAGACTTCCTCCATCACTTTCTCCTCCTCTGTCAATCACTTCCTCACTGCTTTCTACTTTGCACCAGCTCCTCGTTCCCTCGTTCGTTCCTCCTTCACCTTCACTGTCTTTCACTTGCTGCATTCCTTCTTCGACCTCCTCATTTCGCCTTCTGTCACATCCTTCTTCGTCCTCTTCTCCTACATACTCTGCGCCTTCTTCTTCTTCGTTACTCCATTTGATGATCTTGCTACACCTTGCCATTCTGTCCTGTGACCACACTTTCCCGTCACTGAGCAAGGCCGAACGTGCGTAGGGTTCCAGTACCTGCAAGGGCGGTGAGAATTTGCTCTCTCCCTTCTTCTTGAGAACGGCTAGTTTTACCCTTACCCAATCGCCCTTCTCCAGCACTGCACTCTGTACGTTGCGTTTCTTGTTGAAGTGTGTAGTGTACGTTTCTTGAGCCTTTTCCAGATTTCTTCTGACCCCTGCAGGTGACCATTTGCTCTGCACCACTAGTTTTCTCCATGCTACGTTGTCTCTAGTGAATGCTTCTCTTCCTCTTAGAACTTTAAACGGGCTGTAGCCCGTGCTCCCTGGGGTGATTCGATAGGCCCAGATCATTTTCTCCAGTTCTTTCTCCCAGTCCAACCCATCATTGATCGCCGCTTGAATGGTGCCCATGATCACTCGATTGAAACGCTCTACCTGGCCGTTACCGGCCGGGTGGTAGATGGGTGTGTGCTTGACCTCTATCCCATTCCTGGCGGTGAAGGCCTCCCATTTGGCTGAGGTGAATTGCGGTCCATTGTCGCTCGTGATTACCTTCGGAATTCCTTCCCTGACAAACGTGGAGTGCAAGAAATTCACTACTGCTTCCGTGTCAACGTTCTCCGTCACCTCCACCTCTGGCCACTTGGAAAATCTATCAATGAGAACTATGACGTACTTCTGTGTACCTGCACTATTGAGGATGGGGCCCATAATGTCCACCGACAACATTTCCCAAGGACCATCCGGGACTGGGAACCTTCCCAAGGGTGGCCGCAGCATGCTCTGTGATTTGTCCGCCTTGGCACAAGATTCGCACTGTCGCACATATCGTTCCAATTGAGCATCTATGGCCGGCCACCAGTACGCTTGTCTAGCAAGGGCCTTAGTCTTTGTGATGCCCTGGTGTCCTTCATGCATTAAGGCCATCAGATGATTAAGAATGCCTCGGGGTGGAACCACTTTGTCGCCTCGCAATAGGAATATCGGGTTCTCTGCCAACGACAGTTCCTCCCTTACTTACCAGAATCTCCTGAGATCCTCCCTGAGGTGCCTCTTTTCCGGCCACCCATGGATTACATATCCCTTGATGGCTTCCAAGTCGTCGTCCTCTTTGTAGGCTTCTTCCCATTCCTGAGCACTGATTACGTTCTCTGTCTCCTGTATGGTGGCCACCACAAATCCTTCCCACTTATGTTGCTCCGGGTTATTCGCCTCTTCCATGGCTGCTGCTCTACTAAGGAAATCCGCCACTTTGTTTTGTGGCCCTGGGATGTGCTCTACTTCATACACATAGTCCAAAAGTCTGAGTGTCATTTTCGCGATTCTAGGTGTCGCATGGGCATGGCCACTGGAGGTCAGCACCTTGACCAGGGGTTTGTGATCCGTCTTCACCAGGAATTTTGCGCCCCACAAGTGCTGCCTGAATCTTTCCATGGCCCAAACAACGGCCAACATTTCTTTTTCCACCACGCTAAACTTTTCTTCGTTGGGCGCAAGCGATCTTGAGGCAAAGCTGACTGTGGACATGTCTCCGTTATCGGATTTCTGCATCAGCACCGCTCCCAAACCTCGGTCACTGGCGTCTGTCGTGAGGATAGACGCTGCAGTTGGGTCAAAACCTTTAAGTGGAATGGCGGCTCCCATTTCTCTTTTGAGGGTGTCAAATTCTGTCTGTTCCTCCTGACTCCATACAAACTTGTTCCTTACCTTCAGTAGTTGGCGCAGGAGATGAGTTTTCGTTGCAAAGTGAGGAATGAACTTGCTGTAGTATTCGGCCATTCCCAGGAATGACCGAACGTCCTCTTTCTTGCTCGGGGTGGGGGCGTGTAGGATGGCGTCTATGTTGGCTTTCTTCGGTTCAATCCCCCTTTCGCTCACCTCATGACCCAGGTAGGTGACAGATTTCACTCCGAACTTGCATTTGATCCATTCCGCTGTCAGTCCATTGTCTTGTAATGTGCGCAGCACTTTGTGAAGCTTCTCTGTCGTGGATTGGCAGTAGCGCAAGCACACAATCGCCACTAACCTTTGCTCAGGGTGTCCGGCAGAAACGACTTCAGATGCTAAGTTCTCCTCCCCCTGCCAGCTACGGAACACACAGTGGAAGGGAAGCTCACTGTGAGTACACGTACCTAGTCGGGAAAGGGTAAGTGGATAAAATAATAAATGGGTAGTGATGATTCCTTGGGATCCCCTGGAGTCTGGTCACAAAGAGGCGCAGAATAGCTTGAGATGGCCCACCTGATTAGGGAAGAGTAAGGAACACCGTTAACACTACACTCAACGTGTCTCCAACTTATACTATCCCAACTCTTAGGCACATCACTCACCAGAATCATACAGAACCCAGGCCGGGAAGGAAAACACCACAGCAATCCTGCAAGACCAATGTTCCTTTCTTTCAGGAGTTCAGGACTGCTGTAGGCAGTATACAAAAACAATACAAATGGTAACGGTTGTTCAACGCACAAGCCGTTCCCAACTTTCGTCCATGAAAAAGAGTCAACGAATAAACAAGGAATAGGGCTGGAACAGAGTCTCTGTCTCTTTTGGCAGGGTATTCCCGTAGGGACAAAACGAATCCGGAACTACGTGTCCCAGAAACCCTCTCGGGAGAGACGTACACGGCAAAACAGCAAAGCGCGTCTTAATAGCAGAACGCTCTCGCCACAGAGTCCTCCGTGAGGAAAGTACATAACAGGCAAAACGTACCGTACCAAATCTCCCTATCTAACTAAGGTACGCACAAGCGCTAGTGTAGGCAACGAAAGCGAGCCCGCTTCCGTATTCCGGTACTTATCGGGATTTCGGCGGGGGTGCAAGACACTGGATGATGCACGGCTTCTCATTCCTCGGTAACTTCTGGCTTCTCGCTGGAATCCGGCGGGGAACACCATCCGCCACTCCGACAGTCTCTGGAATCAAATTGACAAGCACCGTCCGCGAGGATGGGAGGTGCTAATATGCCCTAGGTCCCATGACTCCTCTGACTTGCCCCTTGGAATGCTGGTCAATGTAGTTCAATCGTCCTTTCCTGCACACTTCCCCACACGCATACCACCTATGGGATCTAGACAGCAGAACCATCCCTCGACCCCTGGACACCGTAATCGCTACAGAACCCCCTCTCGAGGACTGCCGACTCGGCGGTCGACCCAGTTTACCCGGATGCAGGGCATGGAAACGGTCAACTAACTCAGGACAGTGCAGATTCCCCAGAGGCTCCCAGGACCTGTCTTCTGGGCCATAACCTTTCCACTCCACCAAATACTGGATACGGCCCCCTACCATCCGGGAATCAAGAATGGACTGCACTTCATATTCCTCCTGCCCATCCACATCAATAGGAAGAGGCGCAACCGGGAGTCTCATACTGGGAGGGCAAGGAACAAGGAGGGAGACATGGAACACTGGATGTATCTTCCAACCCACCGGGAGTAAGAGTTTCACAGCTACAGGGTTAATCACTTCCACTATACTGTAGGGTCCCACGTATTTGGGCGTCAATTTGGTATTCCCCTTAATGTGGAGGTTCTTGGTGGAGAGCCACACCTTGTCTCCCACCCCATAGTTTGGTTCGACCCTCCTTTTCCTGTCAGCGAAGCGTTTCTGCGCGGACTGGGCATCGGCCAGGCTATTTCGTGCATCCAACAACACCGCTCTGAGATGTGCATGGTGTTCGTGGATGCTAGGAACAGGGGAATGGACAGGCCACTCAAAGGGAAGGATGTTTGGATGATACCCATGGAGGCAAAAAAAAGGAGAACAACCCAGCGTTGAGTGCACAGCATTATTGTATGCGAATTCGGCCATCCAAAGTAACACGGTCCAGTCCAAATCATTCCGCAGAGAGAAACACCGAAGATATTGTTCCAATGTCTGGTTCAGGCGTTCGGTCTTTCCATCCGTCTGTGGATGGTAACTGGAGGAAAGACGGGCATCAATGGTCAGGGTGGTACATAACGCTTTCCAGAACCGAGACGTGAACTGAGTACCTCTGTCGGTGATCAATACACAAGGAAGACTGTGGGCTCTGACTATATGTTGGAGAAACACTTTTTCTAATTCCGCTGACGTAGGTAGCTCTGCCAGCGGTATGAAATGGCCCATCTTGGTCAAGTGGTCCACTACAACCAGAATCACAGTCAACCCGTTACACGGGGGCATCTCAACGATGAAATCCATGGAGAGAGTGTGCCATGGTTGGGGTGGTATGGGCAAAGGTCTAAGCAGTCCCACAGGTCGAGCATGTACAGCTTTTCCTTGTGTACAGATGGCACAATTCCTCACGTAAGACCGAACTTCATCTCTTAGTTGGGGCCACCAGAAGGAACGTTCCACAATAGCAATAGTTTTGTACATTCCCATATGTCTGCCCAAAACAGAATCGTGAGACCAAACCAACACTCGTTGCCGTAGGGCTTCCGTGGGGATAAACAACGCTGCATCCTGATAGGCGAGATCATCCTTTTCTGTGCGATGTTCCGGGTCTTCTTGTATCCATTCAGGTATGTTCATGTCTGCAAGGGCTATCTTCACGTCCTCAAGAAAGTTGTTTGATGACATGAGGGCTACGGATCCTAAGCTTGTTTTTGCTTCCTGAAGAATCAAAGGTGTTTCTGATTCTTCGGTCTTTCTCTGTTCTCCATCCTCCAAACGCGACAGTGCGTCTGCCTTCCCGTTTTGGGGTCCAGGTTTGTATTTGATGATGAAGTCATAGTCTGAAAAGAACAGAGACCACCGTAACTGTCTGGGAGTAAGGGCCTTGGCTGTCTTCAAGAATAACAGATTCCTGTGATCAGTATAGATCTCTACTGTATGTACCGCCCCTAGTAGGTAATGACGCCATTCCTCACATGCCCTTTTGATGGCTAAGAGTTCTTTATCTGTTATGGCATAGTTAACCTCACAGGGCGTGAGTTTCTTAGAGAAGAAGGCGACAGGATGTACTTGGCCAGTAATTGGGTGTCTTTGAGAAAGCACTCCTCCCACCGCATATTGTGAGGCATCGGTCTCCAATATATACGGCAATTGCGGGTCAGGGTGACGTAGGATAGGAGCTTGGGTGAACTGCTTCTTCAGATACTGAAAGGATGTATCAGCTTCCTTACTCCACACAAAGGGCATATTTTTTCTCAACAGACAAGAAATCGGATGTATGATTTTGGAGAAGTCCTTTATGAACCTACGATAGTAGTTTGCAAAACCGAGAAAGCTTTGTACAGCTTTCACGGTCTTCGGAGGGTTCCAATTGAGTATTGCTTCCACTTTACTTGAATCCATTTGAAAGCCCTTTGCATTGATTACATACCCAAGGAAAGACACTTCCTGTACGTGGAATAAGCATTTCTCCAACTTTGCGTACAGCGAGTTTTGTTGTAATCTGTCTAGCACGGACTTCACATGCAAGACATGTTCTGAAAGAGTGGTGGAATACACCAGGATGTCATCGATGTAGACAATGCAATAGGTTTCCAGACATCCACGCAGAACCTCATCCATAAAAAACTGAAATGCTGCGGGGGCATTGCACAGCCCAAAAGGCATCACCCTGTATTCGAACAGGCCCAGCTTTGTTCGAAACGCTGTTTTCCACTCGTCCCCTTTTTTAACACGCACCAGATGATAAGCTCCACGGAGATCGAGTTTTGTGAAATATCTGGCTCCTTTGAGTTGGTCCATGAGCACTGGTATCAAAGGGAGAGGGTACCGGTTTTTGATGGTCACACGGTTAATAGCTCTGTAGTCTATACAGGGTCTTAATTCCGCGCAATCCTTCTTGGGAATAAAAAACATAGGGGATGAGGCAGGAGAAGTTGAGTGTCTTATAAATCCCGATGCTAGGTTCTCTTCGATGTACGTCTTCAGATAATCTGTTTCTTTTTCGGTCATGGCATAGACCCGACTGCATGGAATGTCGGCTCCTGGTATGAGGTCGATTCTACAGTCATAAACCCTGTGCGGCGGCAAGTGGGTAGCCTGTTGTTTGTCAAACACAGGGAAGAAAGACTGATACTCCACGGGGAGTATGGTAGCACAACAATATCGCTCAGGGGAACATGCAGCCGCCAGACAGAGAGAAGATGAGATTTCAGTAATGCTGGTGACTGAAGAAACCTGAGTACAATGTTCCTGACAATAATCAGATGACAGAGTGATGGTGCGTGCTGCCCAACTGACCTTTGGATCATGGAGAGTTAACCAGGGCATTCCCAAGATGAGCCGGAATTGGGGTGCATCAATGAGATCGAACTGGATGTATTCCTGATGATTGTGGCCAGTTTGCATTAGCATAGAACAGGTGTGGTAAGCCACTGGACCGGATGACAAAACCGTTCCATCCACTGCTTTCACCAACTCAGGCTTTTCTTTTTTCTCACAGACGATCCCTATCTTCAAGGCGAATTCCTGATCAATGTAGTTTCCGGTGGCTCCTGAATCTACTAAAGCGTCTATATTCAATGATTTCTGAGGGGTGACCCATAGGATGATTTGGAGATTCATGTGCGCCACAGCAGGATGCAATGTGTTAGCAAGACATGGGGAGATCATTGGCGGCAAACAACCCAAGACAGAGACCTCCTCCTGGTTTGGGTTCTTCAGTTTTCCGTCGGTTGATCAGACTGTACTAGAGCTTGCGCCCTTGGAACGGGGTTTCTTGCGGGGACTGTATTCCTTGCTCGACAGTCCTTAATGAAGTGACCTCCTTTCCCACAATATAGACATTGTTTCAGGCGACGTCTTTTCTCCTTCTCCTCCTGTGTCAGAGGTCCACGGATACCACCCATTTGCATGGGTTCAGGGCCTTCGGAGGATTTGACACGTTCTTCCATAGGTCCCCTAAAGCGAGGATAGAATGGATGGTTGTCCCCTCTTGATCTATCCCCTCTTCTCTCTAGGAGCCTGTGATCCAACTGGGCTGTTAAATCTATGAAGTCTTCACAGGTGTCGGGTAACTGGACCACTTGTGCCAGGACGTCCTTTAACTCTCCACGAAGGCCTTGATAAAACAATGAAATGCGTTTTGCAGGGGGCCAGTCGGTCTCAACCACCAGCCTGTTGAATGAGGTGATGTAAGATAACAAGTCCTGAGACCCTTGACGTATGGTTAGCAATTCCCTATCCAGGGTCAACATGTGGGATTTCCGATCAAAAAGCTTGCGCAACTCAACACAAAAAGCAGAAAAATCGTGCAACACTGGGTCGTTCTTCTCCAGCAATGGGATATTCCAACTGGCAGCATTACCCCCCATGTAGGACATCATAAATGCCGTCTTAGCGGAATCGTCCTGAAAAACCCCAGGTTTACATAAGAAATGTAATCTGCACTGATTCAGGAATGTTTCAAATTTGCGGGGGTCTCCGTAAAAGCGTTCGGGGGAAGCTAAGGGAACGCCTACTGTCTGTACCACATGAACGGTATGAGCAGTATCAGTCGAGGGGGCTGTAGAGGTGGCTATTTGAGGGGGAACAGAGAACCCACCCCCTTCTGCTTCCAAGGGTTTTTTAGCGCCAGGAGGAGGTAATGTAGCTGGTTTAAGATAAGGACTCCCTCCTGTCCCTTTCTGGAATAATCCTGCGACTTCTCTCCTTAAAGTCCCCACTTCCTTATACAGTGTCTGATTTTCGGCTCTAGAAGTAGCTACTTCCTGTTGTAAAGAGGCAAGGCCTTCTACCAAGGAGGCCAATACTGCTTCAGCATTCATCGTTCGGGCCGGTGTGTCAACTTGGGCTTGTCAATCTGTCGTGGATTGGCAGTAGCGCAAGCACACAATCGCCACTAACCTTTGCTCAGGGTGTCCGGCAGAAACGACTTCAGATGCTAAGTTCTCCTCCCCCTGCCAGCTACGGAACACACAGTGGAAGGGAAGCTCACTGTGAGTACACGTACCTAGTCGGGAAAGGGTAAGTGGATAAAATAATAAATGGGTAGTGATGATTCCTTGGGATCCCCTGGAGTCTGGTCACAAAGAGGCGCAGAATAGCTTGAGATGGCCCACCTGATTAGGGAAGAGTAAGGAACACCGTTAACACTACACTCAACGTGTCTCCAACTTATACTATCCCAACTCTTAGGCACATCACTCACCAGAATCATACAGAACCCAGGCCGGGAAGGAAAACACCACAGCAATCCTGCAAGACCAATGTTCCTTTCTTTCAGGAGTTCAGGACTGCTGTACGCAGTATACAAAAAGAATACAAATGGTAACGGTTGTTCAACGCACAAGCCGTTCCCAACTTTCATCCATGAAAAAGAGTCAACGAATAAACAAGGAATAGGGCTGGAACAGAGTCTCTGTCTCTTTTGGCAGGGTATTCCCGTAGGGACAAAACGAATCCGGACTACGTCTCCCAGAAACCCTCTCGGGAGAGACGTACACGGCAAAACAGCAAAGCGTGTCTTAATAGCAGAACGCTCTCGCCACAGAGTCCTCCGTGAGGAAAGTACATAACAGGCAAAACGTACCGTACCAAATCTCCCTATCTAACTAAGGTACGCACAAGCGCTAGTGTAGGCAACGAAAGCGAGCCCGCTTCAGTATTCCGGTACTTATCGGGATTTCGGCGGGGGTGCAAGACACTGGATGATGCACGGCTTCTCATTCCTCGGTAACTTCTGGCTTCTCGCTGGAATCCGGCGGGGAACACCATCCGCCACTCCGACAGTCTCTGGAATCAAATTGACAAGCACCGTCCGCGAGGATGGGAGGTGCTAATATGCCCTAGGTCCCATGACTCCTCTGACTTGCCCCTTGGAATGCTGGTCAATGTAGTTCAATCGTCCTTTCCTGCACACTTCCCCACACGCATACCACCTACGGGATCTAGACAGCAGAACCATCCCTCGACCCCTGGACACCGTAATCGCTACATTCTCATTGTGGTCCTGTTTAGTTCTTCCCATGACTAAGATGTCGTCTTGAAAAAACTGTACATCTTCAACGTTTCTTAGGATTCTGTGCATCATCTTCTGAAATACAGCCGCTGCTGAGGCCAGGCCAAAGGGCATTCTCACAAACTCGTAGCAGCCGAAGGGCGTGATGAAGGACGTGAGATGACAACATGATGGATGCAGTTTCACTTGGTGGTAGGCCGACAATAGATCTACTGTGGAAAACCACTTGATGTTCTTTGTCTTCGCCAGCATCTCATTTATGCGGGGCAGAGGGAATTTGTCGATTACAATGTTCTTGTTTAATTCCCTGAGGTCGACACATAGCCGCACTTTACCGTTGGGTTTCTGGGCTACCACCAGTGGTGAAAGCCACTCTGCGCTCTCTATGGCTCTGATCACCCCTTCTTTTTCTAGCCTGTCCAGTTCCAACTGTACTGCTTCCCTACAACGGAATGGGATGTTTCTCACCTTGTGAACTACGGGTTTGGCCCCTTCCTTGAGTTTTATTAGGTGTTTGTACTTCGATAGTTCTCCGACTTGTCCATTGAAGACTTTGGGGTATGCTCTGTGCCATGATTCCGCATCATCTTTCTCTTCCCAATCCATTAGCAGGATTTTCTCAATGCCTCCTGGGTTGAGCTGTATCCCCAACGCTCCCTGGTCCTTCCAGCTCAATAATGAGGGTCCCTTCTCTGCGATGTATAGCTTGCACTGTGCGTGATGACCCCTGAACTCGAACAGGAGGGGGCAGTATCCCAACATGGGGATCTTCTGTCCCGTGTATGTGACCGGCCTCAGGTCCATCGGGCGCAGATCTTCCTCAATGTTGGAGACAAATTTTTCTTCCCACACTCGCCTCTGTATGATGGAGATGGGGGCACCGCTGTCTGCAATCATTTCTATGGGAATTTCTCCTATGTGCATGTCCAGCCGGGGTTTGTCCGACTCTGAGCCATCCATCTCCAACACTTGCACGTCAATGTAGAGAACCTCTTCTAGGTCATCCTCTTCGTCTTGGTTGTCCACATTCTCTTGTTGCTCTTTGTCGACGTACCTGACCATAGCTCCCTTTGGCTTCTGGCGGCACACTTTCTCGTAGTGTCCGAACACGTTGCAGAAGGAGCATCTTGCTTTGAATGCCGGACATGCTTTGTCGTTCCCTAAATGTGCTGTGCTCCCACACCTGTAGCAGCTTAGTCGCCCTCCTTTATTCGTTCTCTAGTCCGCTTGATTGGTTGGGGCCGGGCGTCGTCCCTCTTGATTCTTCTGTTGGTCTCTTGGCTTTGGCCGCTCGCTCTTCCCCGGTGTCATTATCTTGCACACGGTTGGCGATCCTCCAGTTTCTTTCTTGGCTGCTTGTGCACATCGTTTGGATAATTCGGCCTTCTTCACCATCACCCAGATTTCTTTGAGGGGTGCATCCCCATTTACCCACAGTTTCTCTTGGACGTGAGTGCTTGATGTGTGCATGATGATTTGGTCTCTGATTAGTTCGTCATGTAGGGTGCCAAATTTACACGACAGGGCCAACTTTTGGAGGGCCACCACATACTCGTCCACTGACTCACCGCTCTTTTGCTTCCTTTGAAAGAAGTTGTGTCTGTCAATGGCGACACACACCACCGGCCGGTAATGTGCGTCGAGGTCAGCAATGGCATGGCTGAATACGTCTGTGTCGTTGGCGTCCCTCGCTTCTTTTACTATGGTGTCGTATACTCTAATTCCTTCCGGGCCCAAGTTGTGTAGCAGAATTTTCTTCCTTCTCTTGCTTGAAAACTGGGCACCACCTTCTTCCTCGAGGGCGTCAAGGTAGTTCAACAAGTACCTCTTCCAGTCTTCCCATTGTCTTTCTGGCTCCCCGCTGTTCGTTAGGAATGGCACCAGCTGGGTGAGGGAGGAGGACTGGACCGCCATTTTGGGAACACCCATCTCTGGACTGCAGTAGCAGGGATCGCCCGACTGGGTGGACTCCCTGGCGTAGTTTGCTCAGCTGCGTCCCTCTCGCTGCGATCGCCGTCGCTATCTTCCCCACTCTCCCTTTCAGTGGGGCTAGGTGATGCCTGCACACTACCCCTCCTGTCTGGGTCTGAAAGGCCAGGTGCTTCCGTGCCTGATTGCTGCTCCGCCAGCTTGCCGGGTGTAACTCTGCGTGGCCTGGGATGGTACTCTCCTAAAGAGAGGGTCAGGCGTCCCCTCTATGCTCCTCTATGCTGCCCCCGTCTAAGTATGCAGCCACACCGCTTTTGCTGTATGTCAGGGTGGGGAGCTCCAATTCTCAGGGCTCAGTGGTGTGTCCTGTGTTTTTGTGCACCAGAGACATTAATTTCTCCCCCCCAGACTTTTCCTTCGTAGGCAGAGCCCGGTACCGCTTACTTGTTGGCCTTGTGGCGCCTTCTGGAGGGCTGGCGCCGATTCGCGCCCTTTTGCTGGGTCAGGTCGGGACCTCTGCCACGCTCCGGCGTTTTCCCCTGATTGTGGCGCTGCACTAGGAAGCAGGTGGAGCGCGGGTTCATTGACTACTCCTCGTCGCCATTGTGGAATTTAGATTTATACACCAAGACTTCGTATTTGCTTAAGAAACTTCTTTATTGCCGGAGCGCCGGGAATTGCGACCTCTCTTCTAGCGGTCGGCGCCTCTAACCAAGATGGCCGCCTTCCGCTTCCTCCCACTCCCCTTCCTGTTCCGGCTGCGGAACAACTAGAGCGCTACCACAACTCCTTTGCTAAGTCAAAGAGAGCGTGTTGTTTAATGTTCTTGCTGGAGAGAGATTGGAGTTTTGTCTCGCGCAAGATTTGACTCAACAGTAGCGCAGGGGGTTGATGGTGCCTGCTGCAAAGAATGTGCATCATGCATATCACAGAAGTAATGTTCAAGTAGGCGGGGTTAAATTATGCTAATTATGTGGGTTGGGCTGAATGGGCGGAGCTTTGGGCAGTAAGTGTAGTACATTTTCAAGTAAGTAATTGATAGCTGTGCTGCAGAGTGTCCCTGGAATTGTTTTCAATTGTTGGCAACTATGAGTTAGCACCAGAACTCTGATGTAACTTCTATAACACCCTCTTATTCCTGATCTACAAATGTGGTAGTTACTCCTCTGACTGCTGGAAAGAGCTTTGAACACTTCGACAAGGAGTAGGAAACTGCTATAGAAAAGATAAGAGTATTTTTCAGCAGTGTTGAAGTAGGAGCACATTTTTGTGCTACACAAAACCCACAAATAAATACATACATAAACAATACAAAAATAAACACAAAAATAAATTAATTTAAAATGCGGACTCTGTGAATCGATATAAATACATGTGTTTGTCTCACTTTTTCATTGCATGATCTACTGTTTATGGCTCTTCCTTCCCACCCGCGTATCCTCTTCACATCACTTTGGGGGCGGGTCTTCGTTTGGGTTGTTTTTCCTCGTAGCTGGATCACTCTGTTTTCTCAAACAGGAACACCTGCAGCGTTGCCGGAAGTAGGTAATGCTCAGCTTTGGGGGGCCGGAAGTGCATCCCCGAAGATTGTAGTGAGGATCTGCGGTTCATCATGTCTGTGAACTACGCGGCTGGGCTCTCCCCCTACCCCGACAAGGGAAAGTGCGGCCTGCCCGAGGTGAGGGGGGATGGAAGAGGGGGGGGAATGGGGACAAAGAGGGAGGAAGGAGAACTGGTGTGGATTGGAGAGAAAAGAAGGAGGGAAGGGAGAAGGCGTGAACAGAGGAAGCGGGTCTTGGAGAGAAGGGTGCAGGGAGGGGGACACGGGGGGGGGGGGGTAATTCTGGGTAGCCGGAAGTCCTTCCCAGAGGAGGCGGGGTGTTTGGTGCAGGGATCAGAGATGCAGGGGCTGAGATCCTGGTCCGTACACCTGGGGAGTGAAGGTACCGAGTAATGTAAGAGGGGTGTGTGAGAGAGAGAGAACCGATCAGGGGGTTCAGGGACAAGTGATCAAGGGGTGCATACATGGGACAGCCCTGGTGGATAGGATACCTATTCCAGGGGTGCAGATAACCCTGTGATGGGATTGTCTGTACAGCAAGTGAATGCACTGAACCTTGACTCGAGTATTAACAGAGGTTAAAGTGGTGGGTGGGTGGCCACCTTTCCATCATCATTTTGCAGTGCTCTGTGTGTAGACATTTTGTGCTTGCAGAGACATCAGAAGATGTCTGTTGAGGAGTGGGAGAATTATAACTGCAGAGCACGAATTTGAGACTTCATTCTATTATGTTGATTTATATAGTGTTCAATTCCTTGCTTATTTGCTTCGAGGGCATTGTAGCTTTCCATCCTGTGTTTTTGTGAGTGGCTGCAGCGATACAAATAAGCTAGACAGTTTGGGTGAGATAGATGACTGGGTTGCATTTGATGTTTCTTTTCCTTGTAGTTTTTATCTACACATTTAGAGCTGTTTGAGTAACATTATCGCTTGATGATGCGACTGTGGATTTTCTTAATCTCTGAGTGACATTCCTGCCTTAGCAGACCATGACTTTGATCAGTAGCAGTCATTTTTTCCCCATTTTTGCCATAAACCAGATGTGTCAGGGCACTGCTTTGAGGCCATCTCATATGTTTGTGAATTAGTCTTTGCCTCATGGCTCGAGTAAATAGATTGGTGTGATGAAGGAGTCGTAGCTGAGTTATGGGTTCAGAGGTGGTCTGTAAGCAGTGTTGGAGGTAGATATTAAAGTGAGTGGCATAGGGGGTCATTTTGAGGCTCTGCAAGTGTCTGTACTTGGCAAGGACTCGAGGTCCTCTGGCTTGATATTTTAGCATGTTCCACAAGGAAGTTTCTGAAACGTTTAAGGGAGTGGACTGGGATGTGTGGAACCAATTGCAAGTGGTGTAAAAGTGGGATGTGTTTCATGGTATCAATCACGTCTGTGAGGGCAAGAGGAATTGACATGCAGAGTAACCCTTCTAGCCTTCTAAGCCTCACCTCTCACAGAGCTTGCCAGCATACTCAACTCCATCAAAGTCACTTATTATTAAGATGATTTACCCTCATCCTTCATCAAAGGTCTCTCTGATGATTCTGTATGAACCCAACCACTATTGTCAATGTGTTTGATGCCAAGGCATATTCTCAGAAACTTGCAACACAGGTAAGATCCTCCCATTCCTAAAGAAACCAACAATAGTCCTTGTCGACTGAGCCAACTGATGGCCCAACATTTGCCTACTGTTCCTCTGCAAAATCCTTGAAGAAGCAGTTTGTGTTCAACTCCAAGGCCATATTAATTCTGACCATCTCCTACACGACTTCCAGAATGACGTCTGATCACAATGCAGCACGGAGACTGCTTCATTACACATTGTAGACTATGACCACTTGACCACAGATAAAGATGCCACCAGCTTCCCGATACTGCTTGCTCTCACAGCTGCATGCAACACATCCCACCTGCATATGCAGTGCACTCTGGAGTCTCGAATGGGATTCAGCATCAGTGTCCTTGGCTGGTACTTCTCTTGCCTAGTTTATTCACCTCTGCACCACCAAGTCCCCAAAGATCCCTGTCACCTGTGGAGTCCCTCAGGGCTTCTGCACTGTCCCTGTTTCACCTTCAACCTCCACATGGAGCCTTTTGCTGCGCTACCCACATAGAACAGCATGAAGAGTCACCAATATGCAGATTATACACAACTTTACTTAGAAGTTGCCGTTATTTCAGAAATCCAGTGCCTCAAGCACTGCTTATGCATCATCTAGACACAGATGTCCAGCTCCTACCTGAAGCACGACCAAAACAAGGCAGAATTCCTGTTATTTGTCAAGAACAAGAAACTTTACAAACCTTACTCAACAACCTGAACCTTGATGACTTGGATCCCCAACTTTCATTGAATGCCAAGTCACTGTGTTTCCGCCTGGACACCAGCTTCATCCTCAAGTAACATGTTGCATTACACGGGGTATTGTACTAGAGAGACAGGATGTTATGACGCCCGGGGCAGCGTACAGGCCATCTGTATACTTATGCTATGGTCTTTCTACATGATTAAGATATGAATCAGGAGGCACTATATCACAGATATTTCACTATGACCAGGAGACGAGGGAGGTACTGGGCGGGGGGAAAGGGTTGTTTTATTCTTGTTATGTATGAAGGAGCTGGATGACAAATGCAGGCTCTACCCATGGTGGAGCTGGAAGGATATGTCACTATTGGGCACTAATATGAGAATGTTGGACTTCAGCCGTAGTATTATATATCTCTAGACAGTCTCTCCTGTTGCAGGATTAATTATAGGCAATGTGACGACTGGTAAGATGTATTGTTTCCTTCAGTTATTGGTTGGGGAGAAAAGAAGAAAAAGATACTGATAAACATTACATGTACTAATTTGTAACACTGATACATTGCTTTACTCAGTCTTGAATAAAGAGTTAAAAAAAAAAGTAACATGTTGCATAAATAATAAACACGGACTAGTTCCAACACATTCTTCACAAAATAGAGTCAGAAGTGCTCTACAGCTCTTGTACGTTTTCATCTCTTTAGTGGGGATGCCCTGCTCCCTAATTTCCTAGGCTCCTCACTAGATCCCCACTAAGGGCATCACACATGCCTAAGCATGTGTCTCGCAGGCTTGAATACATATGGTTACTGCATTATTTATAAAACCATCACGACGAGCACCCCTGCTTGGCGTGCCCACAAGCTCGCCATCTTGTGGTGGTTGTCTGTGCTCATGCAGCCAAGACACCAACAGATTGCAAACCAATAAATGTAAAATGAAAAAATAAGGCAGGAGGTCTTTCCCATCAATGCACCCAGGATCTGTAATGACATACATGTGTTCAACAAGACCATACCATGCTGCTTCTATTTAGGAAGGAGTTGAAGTAACATGCCTTTAATGAACATACCACTATGCTTTAACAGTCAACTAACCAACTACCTCTTCTGTTAATTGTTGACTTGTTATTGTTTTAGCCCTGCCAAGCTCGTCTCTACCTTTTGACTACATTCCTGCTCTAGAAGTACCACATACATGCATACAGTGCATTGGCCCATTGTAGTGATGTTTCTGTCCTGACTTGGGGGCATAAGTCTGTGTATGTTTGCCTAGGATGCTGTTTGTTTCTGTGTGGGCTTGGAGTTGAGCAGTGACTACTTTATCCATTATTTGTGGGAACAATGGGAGTCCTGCAATTGGGTGATAGTTGGTTCAGTGTGTTGGGTTCAGGGTTGCTTTTTTGAGGAGGGGATAGGGTGTGGTTCGGAACTGTGGGGTACTTTCTTGCCTTCATGGAGTTTGAATGAGGCTAGTACCTTCACTTGTAATTCAGCATTGATGGCAGGGCAGAGCCCTACAGATTCGTTACTGGGTCTGAATTTTAGTATGGCAAGGTTTTCTTTGTGCTTGCCTCATGAAAAGAGGAGCATCGGAGCAGTACCATGATAGCTGTGCGTGGGGCGGGTGTACTCGGTACAATTGCTGTAGCTGACCTAGTATTTTGTACTTTTTCAGTGAATGAGCAAAGGGTTGTGGGCTTAGAGGGTGTCTGGTGTAGCAGATTGGGCATTTATAGGCCTCTGAACCACTTTGTGGAGTTCCCATTGTTCTTTAGGCCTGTAGGACTGATCTGGAGTATTAGCAGAGGCCTCTCTACCTTGGTGTGAATTTAATAGGGTTTCAGCTTAGCGTGATTCTGTCTGAGGCAATGAGTTGCTACCATTCCAAACTAAGGGCCTGATTCAGATCTTGGCAAACGGGTTACTTCATAACAATGGGGACGGATACCCCGTCCGCTGAAATATAAATCCCATAGGATATGATGGGATTTATATTTCGGTGAACGGGATATCCGTCACCGCTGTGAGAGAGTAACCTGTCCGCCAGGATCTAAATCGGCCCTAAATTTGATATTTCACAACCTGCATGCAGGAGCTTTGTAGTTACTGAGAGAGAGCTGAGAGACAGTTTGTTTCGTTGATGTTTTTTTGACCGGCTTAGAGACTTGTGCTGCACATATTCATGCCGGTTATTTACTCCCTCCATTGTAACTTTCATTGTCAGGTGTTTGATCCCCAAGATGAAGTTGAAAGAAAAGTCCAGGAGCTTGCAGAGCTGGTCAAGAATTCCTCTTACACCGTTTTCCACACTGGTGCAGGCATCAGTACAGCTTCGGGCATACCTGATTTCAGGTGAGTTTACATTGAGTGTGGGGTACCTGGTTGTGCTGAGCCTTGGAATTTAAAAGCATAGATGTGCTGTTACTCAGCAGGCTTTTTTTTTTAAATCTTCTTGTATCGCAGGTTGTGTCCTTCCCCTTTCTTCGTTCTATACTAAGCTTTTTTTCTTTATTTTCAGGGGACCAACAGGCGTATGGACGATGGAGGAGAAGGGCTTGCACCCCAAGTTTGACACCACTTTTGAAAATGCGCGCCCCTCGAAGACTCATATGGCCTTGCTGCAGCTGGAGAGAGTCGGCATCCTAAAGTTCTTGGTCAGCCAGAATGTCGACGGATTGCATGTGCGCTCTGGTTTCCCACGGTATGAAGCTGCATGTGCCGCAAATGCTGGCCACTACATTGAACCTACTATGCTTCCACTTGGTATTATGCTCTGCTGCATCTTCTGCAAACACAGGGTCCTGCCTCTAACCTAGGGCACACCAGCTTTTAACGATGCACTGCTGTACCTTATGTGTAATCTGGATTATGCCTCTAAGTGTGCTTGTCCATCTATGATAAAAGGCTTTAGATAATGTGTACATTAGGCCTCTGTAACACGAAGTAACTTAATCCGGTAGACTGTTTGTAATATATTGTTTGAGTGCCTCAAAGCTGGTGTTCTAAGGTTGCTCACGATTCTCACCTGTAAGTAATACTTAGCCGTAAAAATGAGAAAAGGCTTTGTCGCTTTCTTGCCCGACATGAATGGCACTATTAATCTTATGCTTAAAAACTCTGATAGAAAAAACAGACATTTGAGGTGAGCAGTTTCAGAGTGTCGTGGGGTTGTAGGGTGCATTATATAAAGGAGCAAAAAGCAAAAGCTGCCTCTATGCCAGAGACCATCTTTTAGGCACTTGGGAGGATTCTCCCCATTCCCTTGTGTAGGGCCTTCCTGTCTCCCATATTTAATGTAATAAAAAAGATATTTTCTTGGCTGCTGGAAAGTGCTAATCGCAGACACACTGTGCGGGAGGAAGCGAGCTCTGGAACTTACGGCCAATCATTCACCTCTCATGCATGCCACCAGCCGTTGACCACAGAAGGGAGAAGCTTTAGACCTCTCTGCCCCAGAAATATGTACTGTAACCTTCTCCAGCTGCAGTATGGATCACAGACTCAGATCACATGTGTACCTGCAGCACACTAACCGCCTGCACTCAAGGCCTGGCAGTTGCACCATTAGCCTTTCTTAGCCAAGGACCAGTAAGCAAACCATTTATCTGCAATCAAGATGTTGCAAAGCAGGATAACTCCTTTCACAATCGCAGAAATTCTTCAGCAGTTCCCATCAAGATGTGTTAAAACACCAACTATCAAGCCGTACTCGGAGTCCTTGAATCTAGCAGCAACATTCAGAACACCGTCCACCACCTCCCTTATTGTGTACTATCTGAAAAGCAGCATCCAAGGGACACGCACTGTGCTAACTTCTTTTAAGAATTGCAAATCCTCAAGTCGGCAGCTGCCGTTAAAAGTCCCCCGATGTTCCTAGAATGTAGCAATTTCACAAAACACAGAACCTTAGCACCCCCCACCGCCCCCAGTTATGCACAAGTACCACAAAGCATCTAGTCCATCATTCAGCCTTGGATCACTATCCCCACAAGAATGCTCTAACCCCACTCCCACCTCCTGTCACCTCCCCAAGACCTTCTTTGATTGCTGGAGAACCTTAAAGAGAATGTTTTTGGTTTCCAAGAGTCTTGCACAGGTGAATTGTTCCCATGTATCTAGTGCTGTGTGAAACATTTTCAGCCTTTTCTGTTTCTTTTTTTTAGCTAGCAGCAATTTAGATCCTGAGATTTGAGCCCATACTTGGAATGTTAATAGAGAGGGTCCCAGGATAAGAGCATTGGTGGCTAAAAGACCAGAGCTGAATGTGTCATGTGGTATGAGTCCATTTGCTAGCTATGCCTGTTCTGTGTGAGAATAGCTTTCAGACCTCATGCTAATCTCTGCTCCTACTCGTTCTGTGTGAGGAGAGTTGGGACAGCTGCTAACCATGTTGATCAGCTGCACATGCCCACCTGCTTCACAGGCTACATGTTCAGAACATGCGAGTGAAGCTTGCACTCAGTTGATGATAATCAGGCTCTGTTGCACTTAGTACTCAAGTGAAAACAGTTGGGAATGATCCTCTATTTCCACAATCTCATGTGTATGGATGATGCCCCAGCCCCTATGGCTGCAGCGTCTACAGCCAGTTGGAGAGGGACTGCTAATGGGTTCAGAATACGCCCAATGAAGTGAACAGTTTCAGTTTTGTCTCTGGTGCTGTTCCACCTTAGAATAGTGCACATCTGCTGCAAGTGATCGTCCTTGGCGTGGCAAATGTTATACTGCAGTAAGAGCCACTGTACACTTGGTGGTACACAAAACACTGTCCGCACTTATGAATATAATAGTTTCTAAGGGAGACAGGGTGCGTTGTAAAGCTGAGCAATCTTAAAATATATGGATAATTATGCATATCTGTCAAAATCACTGTGAAGCATATGTATTCTATAGTTCTGTGGTCACATCTTTGCCAAGTGTGCCTATGTATGACACTCTCACCGGGGTCTGTCTTTACAGCGAACTGCACTTTACATGCTTAGGTTTTTGAGCCAAGACTAACAACTCTGAGAGTTGACTATACGTCCCAGAAAGCCAAATGCCTGTGGCTAAAAAAGAAGGTTGACTGACATGAGGTTTACATGAGGCCACTTGACAGCTAAATGATCACATATGCGAAAAGTGAAACAATCCCAAAGGGAATAGGAGGCACAAAAGAAGCAGTATTGATCAAGTTGCAGTGCATCGGAGCTGCACAGCAAAAAAAGCAAGTGTCCAAGTGGGAAGCAATTGTAAAATGTAATAACAGAAATTAAGTTGGAATATTGATGCTATAGATTTTCTCCAAACCACGGCCCTCGCTGATTTAAAGGCCGGGCAAAGTTTTTCTTGTGCACTTCTGTATACGGACCGCGGAAGAGTAAAGTCTAGGTGGACAGGCGGGGAATCGTCAGCCATATAATGCTGACGTGAAGGTTTTTCCCCCACCGCGTGTCCAGGAAGCGGGTAACAGGATAAACCTAATTCCTTAACCCTCAGAGATTAGAGGGTGTGCATCTGAGTTTTCCAGTGCAGCGATTCCAAGTTGGTAAACGCTTTTCAATAGAAAATAATTTTCCTCCTAGTTTGAGTAGGTTCCTTAGGGTGTGCCTCCATCTAGGTGAGAATAAACTATTGGTCCTGAGGAATGCTGAGTCGAATACGACTCATAAGCTGAAACATGTCGACTGTTTTTTAGGACATTGGGTTCAAATTGACATAACCCTCATGTGTCCGATTTTTTCACTTTGTTTTTAACTGAGTTCGAATCACCCCTCTATTAAAAGTTTTGGTTGAGGGAGTGGTCTATACTCCTTTTAATTTGCACTTAATGTTCTGCATCATTGCACATACTAAAAACTGGAACCCGATGAGGACAATTGGCTACCTACCTTGTGTGGGTGACTGAGGGTTCCTTTTTCCTCACTGTGAATACACAACCTTGATTTTGACACAGTCAATGTTTGTTTAGTGCACTTACTGGTGGTGGTGGTGATAAGTTGTCTCACTCATACTTTTTTGTGTTCTATTTGTATTATAGTTGGAGATACTCTCTAGTTGTTTTTGATAAATTATTCCAAGGGGTGTGAGAGTAATCTGATTTACCCTTTCTCTCTTGTTGTTCGAGTACAGTTTGTATTAAGCATGGTTTTGTGTTGTTTGCACAAGTGCTTTTAATCAGAGGAGCTTGTTGTGAGAGTGTGTTGCTGACCGTTCACAGTGGCTGGTGCAGACTCATGCCATCTTGAGTTAATCCGGATAGTGCTCACAAGTGTGTATAAACCGTAGAGTACTGTCGAAGTCATGTAGACACTGATAGATTAAGTCATCTTCCTGTTATGAAGGACCCACAACTTGGCCTTAATGGCCCACTTATATTTGAATGCAATGTATGAGGAGCCCAGCACTTGCAATGAAACCTCTTACTTCTTTTTAATTGCATGTCAGTGGAGCTATTGCTTTTCTAATGAATTTGGCTGTATATCATCCTCCTGAGGTCTGATATTTTATGTTCATCCTAATTTCAAGATTTCAGTCTTGTGCGGTGTACACCCGCACCGCACTCCTCCGTCTCATCTCTGCATGAGATTTGATGGACAGCTGTGTGTCTGGAGGAGCAAGAACTGGGAGTGAAAGAAGGAGAAAGCAAATGAGTACTGCAGAATGAAGCTGCCCGCAAGGGTGCCAGAGACCTCATTAGCAAGGAGAACCACCAGGAAACGGCTACAAGGAAAGCAAGCGGTTTGCTTCCTACCACGCTTTAGCCGAGAGCAGCAGCACTTGATGACCTTCAGCTTTCGCCAGGAAGAACAGTGGCTGTGTTAATGTACTGGGGAGTTTCTCCATTTGAGAAGCCTTTGAGAGGCCTTCAAAGACGTTCTCCGTAGAGATTGGGTTGTCTTGCATCTTCGATAGCTGCGTTTCTCTTCTCCTCTAGGGTCCTCATTACTATAAACTCTGATGTAGCGCAGCATCCCTCGGGCTTGCTCACTACCCTGCTTTTATATTAACTGCGATGCAGCCAGCCTGCCTGTCAATCATTAAGTACATTAATGTATGTATTCATGGATACTCTCCGGATGGTTCTATTGTTGAACCCGTAGAGGCGGCTGGCTCGGGATATTCTGTGTGTTGCCTCAGCAAATGATAGGGAATGTGATGCCATTTGCCGAGTAGATCTGTTCTAGTTGTACAGATTTCCCTCCTTCGTGAAAATTGCTAGTTTACAAAGTTTGACAAAATCTGCTCTTGACGTAAACATGTTACCATGCATTCTGTAACTCACTGTTAGGTATAGAGGTTGCCCTGCTACAAATTGTTTGCTGTAGTGTGGCTTTGTAAAGAATGAAGGCACTAGACTGCTTTGCTCACAGCGATAGAAGGAATAGCCCATTGCTTGGGCCCACTTTAAGTTTGCTGGGAACGTGGGGGGGGGTAGTAGCCCACCGTTACAGATTGCATATTGTATCTCTACCCCACCTACCTTCAATTACGCGTCACCAGATCCCAAATTGAAACGGACATGCTGGACCCAGCTTTACAAGGCCAGTACTGTGTGCAGTTCCTAATTCTGGCGCCTGATTATGCAGGTAAATGTACCTGTGTAAATGTAATTTTAGACTTTTGTGTACATACACTACTTTTGGCTATTCACCATTTCTGAGTGTACATTATCTCTAACGCGTACACTTACAAGTCTCAACCACCTAAAACCAGAGGGCTGGCACAAATATCAGTACGCATGACTTGTAATTATCCACACTGTGACCAATGATTGTCTACTTAGTGGTAATCAGTTTACATATTAACTACTGTAAGGTAGTGTAGAGGTCACTTACACTATGACCTCGTTTTGGGCATTATCGATAAATAGTTTTTTTGACCATTGCAACAGAATTGCAGCGTCTGCATTTTTCATTTTGCATCTAGATATTGTCTCCTGCAAACATAGGAGAAGGCCTCTCTTGTTGGGCGAGGCCTCAGTTAGACTAGAAAAATCCACATCTTGGGTAAGTAATCCAATCCTCTTGCACTACAAAGACATTTCCTGCTCCGGTGAGAGATCAGAGTATATTGGGTTAGTCAGAACACGCAGGGTGGATTATGTTAAAATCGCTGGTGGCCAAAAGTATGTATACGATTGCATCAGACATTACATGTCTGTACAGTCGCAGTTGATTGGTACGGGTATCGCTTTGGATGGAATATATGTCCTCTATTGGTCCGACTCATATCAGTATATCAGGACAATATAGTATTAGCATCTATTCTACAGCTTGGCTCGAGTATGATCGATTAGAGGGCCACTAAATAATTTGAGTATTAGGTGGGCCATAAGCAGGGTAGTTATCCAGGGAGTGCCTGTTGTTACTAAGGTATTAGTCTGTGGGTAGGCGCTAAGGTTAAGCCCTTCATCTCTCCAACTTGAATGCAAATTTCCTCGCGTTGGTGGGTCAATCTAATATTCCTTGGAGAGACCAACTTTGCAGCGAGCCTGGCTGGTTATACTCCATCTGTATGCACGGATCATCGCTCGGCTGACGCGACTGCAGAGATTAGAAGTACTCATCAATTATTTGTCACCTTCAGGCAGTTATGATGCAGCAAACCATCTGAAGCATCTTGGTCCAGCGGGATTGTGGCAGCTATGTGCCCGTTCTGTAAATTAGCCGACAAGGATTTGCGAAGTATGCCAGGAGCGCGTTCATTCCTAAGCAGCATCCCAGCGGTGGTTGCATGAATAGGGACAATATGGCTTTCTGTCTCGTTCCTCTGCTAAGCACCACTCTTTGGACTATTATGCCAGTCAAAATATGTATCGTTTGTTAATCTTCATGGCCCCTCCTCACCAACGCTGTGATTTTGACTTCTTTTTGTTCTTTATCTTTGATCACTTTCATTGATTTTTCTATTATTTTGATATGTTATGCACCGCCTATCCTGTGCCAGAAATTGAAACCCTACATTTCAAAGCTCTGAAGATTGTCACATTCATCCATTTAGCTTTTATTAATTTCTTCCTTTTATGTAGAGCTCTGTTGATGATGATAGTATACAATCCTAAAAATAAATAAGTTGCAGGGTTGGCACCAAGTGTCTCAAACCTGCCTCCATGTGATTTAAGTCTCTTTCCTTTATGCAAAGCGTTTCAGTTGAACAGATCCTTGCTGCAGAATATGCAATTGCTAACCTGTAGCCTTCGTTATGCAGCTTTATATATGATATTAATCGCACAGGTAACACTTCTGATCGTGAAGCATACACTTATCTCACGTTAATCCTGCGTATTCCAAATGGAGTATAGAGTCCGAGCGGTCCTCTGATTAAGCTTTCCATCATGGTGTGCCTATACATGAGCTAGGTTCTCCTTTCTTGATTTACATATGGAAAGCCTTAAGTGTCCCTCCATGATTGCATTTTCAGTGCCTCATATTTTCTGGAAGGATCTTCTATTGTGTTCTATGAAATAAAACCCATCTCTGGAATTGCAAATGGACAACAGTCCTTTTCATAAATCTGAAATAAATGTTCGCATTTCATTTTCCTCTTGCAGGTTCCGATTTATTTTAAAATTATTTGTTATTTCATGAATCCTTCCAAAAGTGCTTTTAATGGTAAGCACCAGAATTACTATGGGAGCCTGTGGATAGAATTTGAAGCAATAACTTGTAATTAAAAGTATTCATTAAAAACTAAATAAGGCTGTAAGTGTCATCCCGAAAGATGTTGCACAGACCTCGTGGTGTGCTTTGACCGCCCTGCTGCAGTGGATTCTCCACTGTTCTCCAATTCCAAAGCAATGTACTATTCCATCATTTGCACATTTTTCACCATTGGCCCCCCCTTTCTTTTAAACCCCCTCCCCCCCCCCCATTTCAACAATACTGAATTAGTTACGCTAAGAATGGATGCGTTTTTTCCTGTCACTCAACCCCTTTACTGCTCCTGCCGCCAAGAGTGGTCCGGACCCACTTCTAGAAGCCTCTTCACTTGGCAATATTGTGTGAAAAACTTAGATCCTATGGACTCCTTACCCTAATCAACACTAGTCATTGTTGGGAATGCCAGTGATTGGATAGGATATTCTGCGACTCAGTCAGATTCAGCGCTCCCCATTATGTCAACGTAGTGCTGCCCTGCCCTCAATATGATCTTGGTATATTTAATTTTGTTGGTACTCTTTGCCCCTTTTCTGTCATCGGAGATCCCACCCAACATGGGTTCTCCTTGCTAAGTGCATCTCCCAGGCACCGTTGTGTGGCACGCGATGCTTTCTGGGCGCACTTGCAGCTAAATGAGTTATTTTTTTTAAAAACTTGGCTTAATGGAAAAGTTGAAGCAGCTGCTGGGAAAGTGTCTGCAAAGAAAGGCCTTGAACAAGAGATAAATAGTAGATGAAATTTGCCGCCCCTCGGATCTCTCGGACCTTTTGATCTGCCTTTGTCTCTCTGGGCCAGTCTCACACTTTGCCAGTAATCATCTTTGCTTCCCTTGGAAGGCTTACGGCATAAGAGACTCCGCCACCAGTCGCAGGTTGCTCATTTATGGATTAATGCACGACATCCATATTGCAGTTTCATCCTCCTTTTCCCTGTGGGGAATGGCTGTAAGATTGGCCCAGTTTTTAGTGGCGCTCTTTCTCTCTGATGCTGTCTTTCCCATTTATCTGTTTGTGCGCTCATGAGTAAAGTGGTAGCAAGAGCCCTCCCTGCGCACCATCATTTACAAACACAAGAAAGTATGGATCACAAATAGGATGTGAGATCAGATCTAATAACTAGAGAAGAAGGAAACAGACCCTTCCACTTGGATGGATCACCAGCAGGCGTAAATGTGTGAGTTATGGACAGAACAGTCTGGCGTTCTGTGGGTTTCCTGGTGCTGGTAGAATTATGAGAGGGTGAGGAACATTCTTGTCTGTGGCAGACTTTAAATGACCATTCAGAAGAAAAACCTCCATCACCCCAAAAGAGAGTGCATTCATATTTAGCAGCATGGAAACTGCAGCTTTTACCTCCATCACCACATTAGCTGGGCAGGCCTCTTAGTGCCAAAGTGAGACTCAGCCAAGACTGTGGTATTATTTTGTATATTGTATTGTATTGGCTGTAAGTCTGTGGGGCTATTGCTGTGTTTCTGTCAATACTTGCATCTACAGCAGGTCACTCGTATTTGTGGGGCTAGAAGCAAACATTTTTTAAATGGTTTTTAAAGTTACGAGCATTTCGCAATTTTAACATTTCCCTTCATTTCTTGCACATTGTTCTTGTTACTCAGCGCCATTATCTTCTGCCGCTTCTGTGTGTGCGGAGAGGCCAGCCTGCTCGACCCTGGCGGTACCCGGATGTTAACGAGACCGCACTGCACCTGGGTTGGCGCGTTACTTTCTTTTGACAGGAAGTATAAATAGCGCTATCGGGTGAACGCGCAGCGGGCGCACCAAAGGCAAGCCCGTCTGCGCCCGTCCGCGCTCGAGACGCGCCCAGCGCCAAGACCCCTGGTCATTCTCAGGCAATTATTTACAGTAGACAGCAGCTATTGGACCTTGACAATTGTGAGTGCAAGCCATTTGGTATCTGGCCCTTGGGAAAGGACCGGAAAAAGTTTGTCTGTAGCAGCTGTACTTTTGGGCTGAACTTTGGCTCTGTAGACAGAGCTAACAGACCTGTTCAAGCCCGCAACCAGGGGGACATTGGGGCAGTAGGACTGAACACTGCTTGTAAAAGTTCTGACAGTGAAGCTACACCACATAATACTTCAACTCCTGACGCACATGGGAAACATTTGCAAGCCACAACTCAACAAATTCAGTGTGTGTTAATAAATATACGGTCATTGGGGAAACATAAATATCAAATTGAAGACCTGATTCAGAATACCACGCCTGATATCCTCTTTTTAACCGAGACCTGGACAGACCATGCCTCAGGCTCGGACTGGAACATTGCGCCACCACAGGGATATGCTGTGATGTTCCAGGACAGAGAGGTTAATAAAGGTGGGTGGGTTAGCAATTCTATATCGTGACCACTTAAAACTGTATATTGAAGCGGTGACTGATCTACCAGCAGAAGCTTTTTATTTCTCTATAAAGGTACACAACTTTTGGAAGCTCCAGGGACTTCTTATTTATCGCCCACCCGGACCCAGAGCTGTTTCTCACAAGCCCCGATGACACATCTGGAATCCTATATTGATTCTGACTCTATGCTAATTCTCGATGATTTCAATTATCATCTTGAATTAGGTAATAATACTGATACCTGTAGACTATTAGATAACATGGCAGCCTTTGGTTTTAACCAATTGGTTATGGAACCTAGCCATCAGGCGGGCCATACTTTGGATGGCATTTTCTATAATAACGACGATATCAATGTGACCAAAGTGAGTGCCCTCCCCTGGTCAGATCATCGAGCAGTATATTTTAAACTCCAAGCCTCTCTATCCGGACGTCATATGCAGAATGTTGCAGTGAAAGCAAAATTCAGATGTTGGAATAAGGTCCAACCAAATGATTTAGAATCTGCATTGGCTCAGCCACCGAGTTGGGTAAGTCAAACCAATGACAGGGCAGTAGCAGCTTTTAATCAATGGCTTCTGTCAGCAGCAGACATTGTAACCCCGGAGAAATTGGTGACGGCTAAGAGGCTCAAGCACTCGGCGCCATGGTATAACTTAGAGCTGAAAGGTCTGAAAGTCAGCTGCAGGAGAGCTGAACTACTCTGGAGGCAAAACTACAATAAGGATAGTACATTGATATATAATCAGGCCCTTATACAGTATAAAGAGGCCATTATCAGGGCAAAAAAGCAGTTTTACACACAGAAGATTGAGAAGGCTAGCACTTCCACTACAGAGCTGTTTAAGACGATCACTCTTCTATCTAAACCCCAGCAAGATGAGAGGTTTCAGCCGGACCAAGATATGTGTAACAACTTGGGTGCACACTTTCAAAATAAAGTACACCTTATCTATGACGACCTTCAGAAGAGTCGTATAGATATGGATGAGGAGCTATACACGGAGGCTGAACCAGTTCATTCTAGCCTAGTCCGTTTCCCTGCAGCCACCAAAGAGGAGATCTTAAACATATTAGGTTCAATAAAATCAGGTTCTCCTACTGACCCTTGTCCCCCTATAATGATGCATTTAGGGGCTAGTAAAATTGTAGGTCAACTAACACCTCTAATTAATCAAGTGTGTGAGTCAGGGAAGTACCCCACCGCCTGGAAGAAAGCGATAATTAGACCCATTCTGAAGAAATCCACGTTGGATCCTTCAGAACTTAAGAACTATCGCCCTATAGCGGGCCTTCCCATGGCAGCTAAAGTACTGGAGAAAACATTGAATAACACTCTAACAGAGTACCTGGATACTAATAATCTGTTGGACCCGACTCAACACGGTTTTAGATCCCATCATTCCACGACAGAGGGGGAAAGGCGATTCTCGTCTTGTTAGATCTGTCGGCAGCTTTCGACACTGTAAATCATTCGGTGCTAGTCCAACGGCTGCAGGATATTGGTATTGGGGGTTCAGCCTTGGGAGTCCTTGCATCGTTTTTGGAAGGAAGAGAACAAAAACTGTTTTGGGAGGGACTGCAATCAGAGGGTTTCAGTCTCCCTTGTGGCGTCCCGCAGGGATCAGCGCTTTCGCCGACCCTTTTTAATATCTACGTCACCCCCCTGGCTAGACTTGTCAGGAAACACGGCTTCGCAATGGTATCCTACGCGGATGATTCAGAGTTAATCATCTCGTTGGCTAAACAACCTGAGGATACAGCTGCCAGGTTCCATGGGTGCCTTTTGGAGATCCTGACCTGGATGAACCAGGGCTACCTAAAAATCAATGCAGATAAGACGGAGGTCATGGGATTCGAGCCAGGACAATCCCTGTGGAACTCTGCGTGGTGGCCAACAAGGGCAGGGGAATGCCCCAAGCCGATGCCTAAAGTCAGAAATCTGGGGATGATTTTTGACAGTCATCAGCTCAATTTTGCAGCTCACGTAAACAGCCTTACCTCTTCCTGCTTTTTCCTTATAAAAAACTGAAAATTATTTTTCCTTTCATTGGCCAGGCTCTGCAAAAGACAGTGGTAGTGGGCCTTTCACTGTCTAAACTAGACTATTGTAATGCACTGCTTCTGGGAATGGATAAAGCCCAGAATAATACATTATTACAGTCTTTGCAAAATGCAGCTGCTAGGCTGCTGTTAAATATTCCCAAAGGCAGTCCAATGTCGAAGGAAATTAGTACCCTACACTGGCTCCCTGTACAGCAAAGGGTGGAGTTCAAGGCCTTATGATCGTCCATAAAGCGTACTATGGGAGAGGGGCCAAAGATATGCAGAGACTTTTTAGGCCCTATATTCCAGCCAGGACATTGAGGTCTAGCAATGCCTGCTTCATGCAAGTAGATAAAATCAGGAGAGCGAGATGGGGTGGAAAGACATTTTCCCATCGTGCAGTTCAACTGTGGAATAAACTGCCACCCGCCATGCGACTGCAGCCCAATCATCGAACTTTCAGGAAGAATTTAAAAACTCTGTTGTTTTCACAAGTATAGTTTGACATCCGTGCAATTTTCCCCCACTTACACCAGCGCCAAGACGCGGTTGCATCATGCTCTTTATAACTGCTTATCCTATCCTATAGCAGCATTTATATAGCGCTTACTAGTCCTATGTGGGGCGCAGACGCACTTGCCTGCATGAGTAGTATGCTACACCACGTAGGCCGTGTGGTTGGAAAGATGTTGATTTTGTCGTGATCCTATGTGGAAAGTGATTCCATGTTGTGCGTGATGATCACTGAGGTGTGGTTATTGTGTTATGGGAGGCAGTGCGCAGCAGTGTGTTGGATGATGAAGCGTTAGAGATAGACGCTCAGGTCTGTGGTTTTTAGTATGCTGTTAGCTTTGAACAGCTCTGCAGGTTACTTTATGGTATTTCTTACTATAGTCTGCGTAGCTGGTTACTGCAGTAGGTTGTTCAGTCTGAGATTTTGTGTGCAGTTTTGGTTCTGAGTTGCCATGCCTTATCATTGGCAAGTTTTCAGTACAGGGCGGCGGCTTGATTTTTCCTGCAGAAGATCATATCTTGATAAATTTAGTTTCACGAAAGAACATCTGATGCACCTAGGAAAGAGTCTTTTTCCAGTGGCAGAGCGTAACAGCGCTTTTTGGTGCCACATTTTAGTTTTGCATTTTTATGTTGGTGTTCTTTATGAAACAACACCAGATACATCAGGTAAACAACCTATCCCTTTCCAGCAGCTTTAGAATGCTCTGAAGCCATGACGAGAGCTAGGAGAAGCAGGGATAGGTGGTGGGTGAGGAAATATTACTTAACGTGGTGTTCTAGACACATTTGTGAAATGAAACCTAGGTCTGGTAGATGAGGTAAAACCAGCATGGGGAGATATGTAATGATAGAGCGACTACATGGTAAATGGAAGTCTGGATTGGTAGTCATGGTGAGTAATATAGCTCCCTTGTGAGCTGCAAGGCAGTGTGAACTTCTTTTTCTCACAGCTCCTTACTGCTGGCTCATACCCCTACTCCTCTTTATATATATATATATATATGGATTGTCACTTACCGTGACAATTTCTGATAGCTTCTCTTAAAACTATTGCAAGATTTTCGCAGCCCAGCAAATTGAAGCGTGCTTTCCACGCTGAGGGTTTTGTATCTTGGATTTCCATTGAGATTCACTCATTGTGTAGTCCACTCATGCTGAGCCTGCTGGTAAATGTTCTGCCCCATCCTCCTGGGACCTCCTCTTGCTGCTGGTCTTTTTGATTTTCATTCAGCTGTTTGCGTACGCACTGGCTCCTTACCCAAAGCAGGCTGAGAAGGAAATGCTTGAAGTTTGGGAGACCCAAGGTGGTGCCTTCATGGAAGGCCCACCTCTCGTTCACTGGTGATCACAACCCTCCTGCTTCGTCACTGACCAAGAAGTGAAGATTCCTTCGAAGACTGTCCTTCTGCTCTGAACTTTTGGAGGATTTCTGTAATGAGTGAAGTTTCAGTGGCTGCAGCTATGACATTGGATGTCAAGAGAAAGACGGTGACCCTCTTCCTGCAGCTCCTCACACAGAGTGCAAGATTCCTGGGCATCCGACCGTCTGTGCTTCTAAAGCCGCCCACATTTATAGAGTGGCTCTGGGATGAATGGATAATGCACGAGCATAGATGAATGGATAATGCAGGAGCATAGCTCTTGGCATTTTTCTAAAATCAAGTGTTGAGCAAGAATAGATTGCGTCGTCTTAAGATGGTAGGACCACTGAAAGAACCTTTTTAAACACATAATTTCTGGGGTGTTGATGAGTTGGCTGGAGCGGACATTTCTTTCTCTGGCGTTACTGAGTAAGATACTTCACATTTTTTCATCTCCAGGTTTCCTCTCCTCCTTGGCCCTGGGTGATGATGGCCTAATCATCAGCCAAGGCTAAGACTGAAGAAGCAGAATTAATGGACAACCTTGCTGAAAATTATGAGGCTACCTCCTAGGGTAGCTACCCTGCCAGTGCACTGAAAAGTGACTGCAAATGACTACTGATGGACAATAGTCCTACTCCTGGAATGGAAAACAGGTCTGACCATGAATTGATTAATTTAGTTACTAACTGGTTAGTTTCAGGCTCCCTAATAGGTGGACCCTGGATCAGTCCCTATTGTAAGACCTGTTTTTTTCTAAATGTTTTCGGCACTCCGATGTTAGACCTGAGATCTTTTCAAGACCCGTATGAGGAACCAGATTACAGCCTGCTCACCGTTTTCAGTTACATTGACCTTCGTTCGGTTGATCACAGGTAGCTACTTCGATTATCAGATATGCCTAGCTGTGTGCATCCAACCACTTTAAGCTCCAGAGCGGGTTCATGAGTCGTTCTCTGCAGGAGTGCATAGTCTACTTTTCAGCTACCTGAAGTTAGTAATCAGACTACAGAACAGATGAGAAGCTCCAGACAACATAAGAAATCAGCAGGATATTGATAATATTTTGCCCACTGCTAAGTCGGAATATTCTCCTGTTAAGGTCTTGGCTGTGTTGTATATGCCGGCACCGCTTCCTCTCGACTTTTTGATGAAAAAAAATCGGTAGAGTTGTTGAAGATTGAGTAATCGTGTTAATAGACTAGGCAGCACATACTAAGCAGGCAGAGCATCATGGCTCCTATTTCTACGGGCAATATAATTGAATTGATAAGATCATTGCTTAGCCCTGTTTTAAAAATGTCTTTTTATTATGTTCAAAAAACATCTAGAAGCCATACAACATTCACACTATCATAATAACCATACATAGTATAATCATTGCTGACTCAATCCTGAATTAGTACATCTTTAGAGAGCATAAGCCTTTTAATCTTTGGCCCATTGCATACCATTGTGTTGCTGAAATATCCTGTTGAACATGTTTAGTCCATTGTACATGTGTCTGTCCGGGTCATCGAGGTGACCACTAAAGGCTTGAGCGGCTGGGATAAAATGTCAAATCACTGGTGACCTGAAACTTCTCTGTTTCTTTTCTCCCTGCAGGGAGCGACTGTCGGAACTTCATGGGAACATGTTTGTGGAAGAGTGTACGAAATGTGGCAAGTAAGTAAACTTCGCGTCACTTCTTGGCTTCTGCCAGTAAGCGCCTAATTTCAGGTCCACGTGAGGCTACGTAGACCAGATGATGGTGCAGTGGGTCTCAAAGCTAGATGTAGTGTCCTCAAGGAACTGGTTATCATGCTTGCATCTCCTTCCCTTGCTGACGCTCGGTGTATTAATTGTAATTTTACAAAAATGCAATTTAAAGATTCTGGTAATGAGTGTGCTGTATGTGTGCAAGCCCTCTCCGCCTTTGTTTGTGCAGACTTGACCGTATGTGTTTACAACTTTATTTTGGACAACTAGAGTGAAGTAGCACAACCTACATTGTTTTGACCAACAGCAGGATTACACCATAAGTAAGTAAAGTGGCGGGAAAGAAAAGAGGCCCACCTGAGTACAACTCTTGTAACCAGTCCAGCAACCATACGATCATCATAGTAAATGACAATTTGACAAACGTCTCTTCTATACAGTAAGAAGGGACAACGGGAAAAATATCAGTTTCTTTCGGTAATACATTCACAAGACCGTACTCTCTAACTGCGGGTTCCCACAGGCTTCCAAACTGGGCATGTGCTCTTCTGTTTGGGGTACGTATTATTCCCAGTACTGAACAACTTGTTTGTTTAAGATGTAAAGTGGGGCGCCTACTGTACTGCATGATAAAATTGTGCCTGTATCTGGGACATCATCTGTTCCAGTGCAGGGGCGTCTCCTTCTCCTATATATGTGTGTGTAGAAAAAGCAATGGCGTGTGCACTGGCGGCCGCCACAAACAAAAAGTGGAGGGGTGGGGGTGCAGGGGGAGAATGGGAGAGGAAGCTCTGGGGAGGTTTATTAGTAATAATAATAAAAGGAGATTTATTTTAAGCTGCCAGTCTCCTCGCCCCACGATCTTCCTGTGCTTCCTGATCCCAGCAGACATTGGGACAGCATCACAAACTCCCCGTGCAATCCCCGCACTGCTCTGATGCTATGAGAGCAGCGCAGGGATTGGCCCGAGGGGCACAGGGAGTCTGTACTGTTTCTCCAACCAGGATGTGCAGTACAGCTGGGTTGGAGAAACATAAGTGCGATTGTGTGTTTGGCCGGCCTAAGACATCTGGACAAACACACATGCGCACTTAGAAGTGCACCAACCAGTCCTCCTCCCCTCTCCCATAGCCCTGGCCCCGCCCCTCCCTACACACGCTGGCTGAGCCAGCTGCCAAAAAATGAAACTATGATAAAATATCGTTTTATTTTTCAGCAGCTGGCTCAGAGCCAGTGGGGCGATGCGCCTCCGTCATTGCTGAGGAGCCGCCCCTGGGCATGTGAATGCGTAATCTGAAAGAACCCAGGCTTGACTCTTTAATCGACTCAGAACGGACAGTGCCCGAGAGTCCTCCCCTCCGAAGTGAAAGAACACAGACTTGAGTCTGCAAACTTGGTTACTTTTATTTTCTTCTACCGGGTGAATAATTGTAACTTCCGGTGCTGTCCAGGCAAACGCCCTTGGCGTGACAGGAGTTGCGTCCGTGATCTGGAGAGATAGATGTATGGTAGTCCAAGTCAGATAGTCTGGTCTCCCTTATAGTTAGTTTGTGATCTCTGGGAATTCTTCAGATAAGTAAGAGATGCAGTATTTGGTTCATCGTTTGTGTTTTATGCTGTCGCCGATGATGCCTTCCTTCTCTTGGAAGCTTGCTACGCTTTGGAGTGCTTTAAGTACATTCATAGAGTTTATTTCATGCCATAGCATCTATGGAAGATGTGGGCGATCCCCTCCCCACATGATTTAGATGCAGCACTGGGAGAGTGGACTTCTTTCTTGTGACATGTCCTGCCCAGCGTTATTGGTCTACAATAGCTCTGACCCTCTCCAAGGCAAATTCCTGTCACTTTACCCCCCAAACTAGTACTTTGGGGAATGATGGTAGAGGAGGGTTTCCAAAAAACACCAAGATGTGATTAGGTCGGCTTTCCTAGTAGCTAGACAGGATATAGCTAAACCTAGGCTCTTCCTCAACGCCCACCAGTGCGAAAATAGCTCAAGAGGATGGTATGATGCACCATTATGGAAAAGGCAATGCACCCGGGGAGACCTGTCTCAACAAACATGCTAGGATCTGTGACCCCTGGACATTCTACTTCGATCTGTGTCTATGAACCCCATGCATGATGTGTTGGGACCAGTATGTATACTGTCATAGCAATGTTTACTTTCTGAGATGCTATGAATGTGAAAAGTGGTTTACTCGACAACTTGTCACAGCTGTTATATTGTTTATGTGAAAAAAGCGCTTTTGCGTGGTACTGTCGTTTCTAGAGGAACCGCGGTCCCTTACAAGCGAGCGTGTCAAGTAACACAGCACAGAATTACAGTGCACCCTATGCTTTACATTCACAATAGAATATTTTAGTCGATTGAATGGAAAGAAAAGAATGAAAGAAACATAAAAGTGGGGCAATATATAACAAAAGAAGGAGTCCATTAGACTGTCAGAACTCAGGCATTGAACAGCATGTGGCTAAAATATACACAATGGAAAAGGCACAGTAACATAGTACCTTTGCTCATATTGGAATTAATGAGTGAACAAATTAAGTCAAGGTACGGTGACATGTCCTTCTGATAAATGTGCACAGTGTTGTGATAGCAGCTAATTTTCAGCTATTCACTCAAGAAATCCGACCTGTGAGACCTGTTCATTATAAAAGATGGCACGCCTGAAGAGCCTTCTTGTGGCTGCTACATGCACAGTGCTCCGGCTAGCATCCCTGGCCCATCTTTAAGCGGTTGTTCATATTGTACCTGAAGATAAAGATGTGGATCCATTCACAGAGGCACCTTTTAACGAGTACAAAATATCTGAGCAGCTCAAGCTGTTTTTTGCATCAAAACGCCACGGTCTGTTCCCCTGGGGTTCATCCACTGCAAATGATGAGATTTTTGAAAAACCCTTATTAGATTTTCTGGGGAGAAAGGAAAATCTTTCAGGACCATAATGGAACACTGATTTGCCTTCGAACTGGCGGAGTGTGAAATTACCTTTAAAATGTGAGGAATTATTGCTGATTTTCTGCAAGACAGAAGACCAGAAGACTTCATCAATTGTCCAGTTGAGCATGCTGCTCTTTGGCACTGAAAGCAATCTGATGCCATCTCTAGGTGCCTTCACCAGCACCTCTGTAGGCATTGAGGGATAACGCCGCGTGCTAGGAAAGAAGTAACTGGCAGGCATATACGTCACTCCGCGCGCTTGTTGGACTAATTGCAGATGTTTCAAAGCTCATCCCGAGGACACAAACCTGCAATTCAAATTCTGAGTAGATGAAGGCTGAAGTAGAGCTGACGAGCTGCTCAGCAGAGCGCGTAACCTTGCTGGAGGGCTGGCCTCAGGCTTCTCGCCAGGTGCCCAGCATGGCTGCCATTTTTGATGTCGTAACAGCATCTAATCCTCTTTGAAGGGAAAGCAGATTCGCTTTTAAGGGTGTTCGTGAGTTAATATGCTCACCACAGAGACGTGTGTAACGAGCAAATATAAGGCTTCAAGCCCCTACAGGTACACTCTGGCTTTTACCATTTCAAAGCAATTCTTTTATTCAGAGGTCTCGTAGAGTACTCTGTGTCCTCTTTCGCTTGCCTCCGAGTACCGTTTCATGTTCGTTAATCATCACTCTTGTCAGGGGGAAGGAGAATTTTGAGTTTTTGTAGCACGCCATGCAATATTTCAGAGGTATAATGGTTCCATTCACATAAGAGGTAGTCCGTTGTTGAAGGACTGTTCATGTTTTATTTAATCTTTGACTAAGCCAGCAGGCTACTCAAATGCATCCCAAAACATGGTTTGCACACATCGCCCGCTTTGTACAAGTTTGTCCATAATCTACTGTATTCAAGATTTTCCAAGTCCTTTGGTATACATGCTTTTCACCATCATCTGTTCGTTTTTTCATGACCACCTGTGTACTAGATTTTCTATCACCCTTTATACAAGATTTTCTCTGACCCCGTTTACAAATTACTCTGTGACCCCCCTGCCCCCCTGCATACAGATTTTTCTGTGACCATCCTCTACACCGGTTTTTGGTGACCCCTGTTTAGAGGTATTTCTGTGTCCCCGTGTCCCTTTTCTTGAATTTTTTTTCTGTGACCAAGCTGCATGCAGGTTTTCCGTGACCTCCCATATACACCTTTTGAATGACTGACTAAATACATCACCCAAGTATACAACTATTTATATGTTAGGATAGACAACTGCAAGTGACAACTAATTTAGCTATCATTAGGGACAAACATGAGGTTTAGGGTTAGCATGCGCGCATACCTGTAAAAATATGTATATTAGAGAAATTAGAAAATTGGACTATTGTCTTCAAACTAGTTGATAAAATACACATGCTGCTCTAAATTTTGAACTTAATGGTTCTCCCTTTTGCATTCAAACTATTGGCTTTTTCTACTTCAGATTTTATATTTCTGACCTGGATTTGTTGTAGTGGTGTGCTAGGAAAGTTAAAGGACTCAACAGCGTCTTCCACTGTCCCACCAGATCGCGTCGCAACAGAAAGTTCTCTGATACGTCAAGCCCGAGGTTTCTTCTAAAATTCGAGGCAGTCTATTCTATGTGCGAGATATCCCACGTTGGATTGGAAATATGTGGGTATGTCCAATCAGATAATGCTGACTGCTCCAAGGACTGTACATGATGTGTACTCTGCTCACTGCAGTGTATTAACCTGTGCACTCAGCAGCCCTGGCATGAACATAGGTGCCCCACTAGGAGGCCACAATACTCAAGCTTTGTCATGTACTTAAGATCTATCTATCTCAAAATATCACCCAACCTTCATGAGGTACATGAGTCTCCAGGTCTTTGTTGCACCTTCATTGCATACTCCTTGTGAAACCTCAGCACCCACCCTTTATTGGTTGGAGACTGAGACCAGCATGGTGCAGATGATATTCAGAGCTATTAAAAATATTCTTAGTCTGTGACATATGGGCGCTGAACACCCACCTTCCACATCCACACAGAGATGTCTAATAACATTCTCAGACTCAATCGACAATAAATAGATGTCATTCTTCTGCGCGATCTGTCTCAACATTACTCCGAGAAGTTCTCATACATGGTCTATTTTCTACTCTTTTTAACAAAGTGACATCAGTGGGCCTGTGGATCACCCCACACCTTTCCCTGTCCACACAAATTGAGCACCCTCAAGTACAACCTCAAGATCTGCCCTCCATCCATTAAAAAAAGAAAAACATAAACACATGTTGCAGTCTAATGAACTTTGCCATGTAGTTCAGGCTCTGTTATTATCCCAGCTTGCCCTACGGAATACCATCCAAATGGGAACTCCACTATCCTCTTTAGTTCCCCTCAGTGTCATTCTAGAATCACTCTCCAGTCAAGTGTCTGGTAATAGAAAATATGATCATGTTACCTCCGTTGTAAAGGATTTATTGGCATCTACATCTTCCTTAAAGTCTCCACAACCAAAACCTGAATGTCTGGTGGCATAAAGAATCTGCAAAGTCCAGTCGGACTCGGAGTCGAAACTGAAATATTCAGAACACCTAATGCAGCTACTCTTTGGGGCACCCTTGTGTATGGCCGAAGACGTCACAAAAATTATGATGTTTAAAGCTATTCTGGACTAGTAACTAGTGTTTTACTGTTCCAATCCATGCACAGTTTTTGTGTCTTTCTTTGCCTCTGCTCGTATCTCTTGCTTTTCTTGTATTTCATTCCCTACCTCCTCACATGGCATTTTGCGCTCCACCACTTACCCTCTTTTTTTTTTTTTTTTTTTTTAGCGTTAGCGCTCCAATCTTCGACTTGCTGTCAAACTTTGACATTCGTCATTCGTCCTCAGCAACTACGAGTTTCCTCACTCTTCCATCCCGGACCTCTCCCCACACCCTCCAGTTTCCACTAGCCTTCATTACCTCAAAATGTCACTTATGCTCTGAAATCTATCCACTTCTCACACCTTTTTTTATCCTGACACAAACTTGAATCTTTTTTGGCTTTGTAAGTTGTTGTAACTATGATATGCTTTCTTGTACTGTGAAGTTTGCTACTTCATCTGCATAAGGTATGTTCCCATCTCAGTAGTTTTGCTTATAATATGTACAGCACACTGACACCTTTCTTGTCTGCTAGAGTAGGGCCCCATAGAAATGTTAAGTAAAATATAAAGAAATAAGGTGTGCATGAGGATATACGAGACTATCACGCATCATTGACATGCGATTCATTCCAAGTGCCCAATATCCACTGCCGTGACCTGCATGAAAGTGCATGCAGGATACCACAGCGCATTATGATATATTTATGAAACGCCGTGTGAGGCTACAAAACCCACTCCTCACAATGTACATGAGACCATCTGAGGATACAACACCACAATCGCGTAATATTTAAAGGTCTATCTTAAGAGGTTCACTTGTGACATCACATGGTTCCACCTGAGCCTCCAGACCCCACCCGCATGACATACTGGAGACTCCACCTGTGGATTTATCACCAGGTACCAGAATTAAAAACTATCTGAAGCTTCAGCACCAAACTCTTGTGATGTACAGGATGATTATTCTTAGTCATCACACTGCACCTGTATTACGTATTCAGCCTCCCTCGGTATATACAACAGCATTATGACCTATCTGACGGTAGTTCACTCTTCAAGCCGTACTCGTACAGATTGAATTAAGCTCTTCTACAGTACTTGTAATGATAATCCTAAAACATAAACACTTAACTACCTTTACTTCCTCAGGTTGTAAGGCAGGTCTTTCAGACATGCTGCTGTTGAACCTTGACTTCGCTTATGCGTCCAAAAATAATTCTGTCTCCTCTTTCAGGCAGTACGTGCGGGATACTGTCGTGGGGAGCATGGGCCTGAAACCAACAGGGAGACTCTGCGATGTTCCCAAGACTAGAGGACTCCGTGCTTGCAGGTATGGATTTGAGGACAAAAGCACCGGGTAGAATGTAGGAAAGTATGTTCTAAGAGGTAACCGAGGAGGTCCTGCGGGCACAAGGGAGGGTGTCCAAAAGCTCATGTTGACCTCTGCCAGACCTAATGTCCATTGTCTGGTCCATCCTATGGATATGTTGAATTACAGAACCATTTCACTACTGCCTTTCTTCTCCAAAATGTTCGCGTCACTGATGAATCACCTAGTGGTGTTCTCTCTCTTGAAGCCAATTGTCTGCTGGATTCCTCTCAGTCCGGTGTCCGTGCTTCTTATAGCTCAGAATCAGCCGTAACCAAAGTCACTGATACCATCAAACTGGCCCTAGACATGGGGACCGCATCCATGCTAATGCTTTTAGACCTATCAACGGCGTTTTATACCATCTCTTATCAGATGCTAGTCCAAAGTCTGAGGGAGATCGGTCTCAGTGGAAATGCTATAAAATGGTTAGAATTTTTTTATCAGAACCAACCCACGCAGTAGGCTCTTTTATTTCAAAGTCCATGGCTCTGGACAAAGGGGTGCCACAGGGATCGATTCTGAACATTTATGTGTCCCCTCTGGTGAAGCTCATTAGATCATGTGGCTGTGACACCATCTCATATGCTGATGATACCCAATTGATCATCAATTTGGACACTAATCCAACACTTACTAAGGCTAAATTTGGAAACTGCATGTTAAACATCTCTGCATGTATGACGGCTAACTTTCTTCAACGTAATACAATAAGACAGAGATTCTCTTATTTGGAAAAGCCCACTCAGTTTGGTCTTCAGACTGGTGACCACCGGAACTGGGACCACCTCCGACTCCTAAAAAAATGTGTTCCGGTGTTGTTGTTTGCTCACTCCCTGAGCCCGCCCCGCCTCCCAGCTGAGACGCCCTCCCACTACCTACTTCAGCGCCCCCCAGACCACGAAGCGCTGTGACTCCTCGTCGCTCCTGCCCGAGTGGTAGCTCCCTGGTCTGCCTCCCTGCCACAACGCGGTATTGGTGATCAGCGCTGCTCTGCTTTTGGCTGCTTTTAAGTGTTGCTAGCGTATCTGTGCTTTTGTTTATTTGCAGACTTTACTCGCATTTATAACGCGACTTGCCCCGGCGCCCTGCTTTGCTCCCCCCTCCATTTTAGCTCCGGTGTTGTTGTTTGCTCACTCCCTGAGCCCGCCCCGCCTCCCAGCTGAGACGCCCTCGCCCCTCCCCCCCTACATCCACTTATGGCCAATGACTCCACGCGCAGCGTCCACGCGCTTCGGACACGCCGAAGGTGCGCCAAAGGTAAGCCCGTCTACGCCCGTCCGCGCCTGGACCGCGCCCAGCGCCAGACCCCCTGCCCCTCGCACTGCCCAGCCCCCCCGCTTTAGCTACGATGCCGCATCCCTCCTAGCCCTCAACCCCGGTCGCGACCCCAACTGTGTCCAAGCCGCCCCTGGACACACCCATGGACCTTTCTCCTGCTACTCCTGCAAATTCAGCGGCACCGACAACATCTCTGCTACGACCACAGGCACGCCATTGACCTATGGAATCTACTAGACACCATCTCTCCAGACGTCGCCTTCCTTACGGAAACATGGATGAACGCTTCCTCCGCACCAGACATCACCATTGCCATCCCTGAAGACTATAAGATCACTCGCAAGGACCGTACCGGCACAGGAGGAGGAATCGCTATCGTCCATAAGAAATCAATCCGCATCTCAACCAGCTCTGACGCCAACCTCGCCAACTCGGAACACCTTCACTTCCAGATCCACATCGACCCCAAGACCACACTCAGAGGCACCCTCCTCTACAGACCACCAGGACCCCGCGCAAAATTCAGTGAAGACATCACGGACTTCATCACTCCACACGCGCTCCCCTCCAAAGACTACATCCTTCTGGGAGACCTCAACTTTCACCTTGAAAAGATCAACGACCGCAACACCGCCACCCTCGTGGACAACCTCGCCAACCTCGGACTTAAACAACTAGTCACCTCCCCCACCCACATCGCAGGTCACACACTCGACCCCATCTTCACATCCAGCAACCATGTCTCCTTCAGCCACACTACGGATCTCCTCTGGACTGACCACAGCTGCGTCCACTTCACCTACAACAAACCAAAACCCAGCTTCCACCTCCAACCTACCCTGCAAAGAAACTGGAACAAAATCACCACGGACCAAATCTCCGCTTCGCTCCTTCAACACACCCCAGCCCTCTCATCCAACGCTAACGAAGCCGCCGCCAACCTCACCATCTGGCTATCCAAAACCGCTGACACCCTAGCGCCACTGAAAAAACGTCAAAACAAACCTGGCAGCAAGAAGGCCTCTTGGTTCAACGATGATCTCAAGAAGTCCAAGAAACTCTGCCGCACCCTTGAAAAGACCTGGAAAAAAGACCCAACCACCAGCACCAAGGACGCCTTCAAAAACGCCACCCGCATTCACCACCAACTAATCCGGAAGGCCAAAAAAACAGCATTCAAGGATCGACTTGACAACAACGCTCACAACAGCAAGGAACTTTTCAACATCGTCAAGGAATTTTCCAATCCCTCGGCCAACTCCAACGACATCACCCCCTCTCAAACCCTCTGCGACTCCCTAGCCACATTTTTCCACAACAAGATTGCAGACATCCACAACAGCTTTGACAACCAACCCGGAAACCAACACACCCTACCAGTTGCTGATCATCCTCCCCCGACGAACACCCTTAACGATTGGAACCCAATCTCCACTGAAGACACCATCCGCCTAATGAACTCCATCCACTCAGGATCTCCCACAGACCCATGTCCTCACCACATCCTCAACAAAGCAGACTCCATCATAGCACCGCACCTCCGAGACGTCATCAACTGCTCCTTCAACTCCGCCACCTTTCCGGTAGACTGGAAACACGCAGAACTCACCGCCCTTCTGAAAAAACCCACAGCGGACCCCACCGAACTCAAAAACTACCGCCCCATCTCGCTCCTACCATTCCCGGCCAAAGTCATCGAGAAAGCTGTCAACAACCAGCTCACCGCCTTCCTCGAAGCCAACAAATCCCTCGACCCCTCACAATCCGGATTCAGAGCAAAACACAGCACTGAGACCGCCCTCATCGCAGCCACAGACGACATTCGAACTCTACTGGACAATGGTGACACCGTCGCCCTCATCCTCCTTGACCTCTCTGCAGCATTCGACACAGTCTGCCACAAAACACTGTTACAACGCCTCAATAACACCGGAATCCAAGGAAAAGCACTTGAATGGATCACCTCATTCCTCACCGGAAGAACCCAGAGAGTCCGTCTTCCACCATTCACGTCAGAGGCCTCTGAAGTCATCTGCGGCGTACCACAAGGATCCTCTCTCAGTCCCACCCTCTTCAACGTATACATGAGCCCCCTCGCGGCCATCGCACGCCAACACAACCTCAACATCATCTCCTACGCGGATGACACACAACTGATCCTCTCTCTCACCAATGACCCCAGCACCGCCAAAACTAATCTACACGAAGGAATGAAAGAAGTTGCCGAATGGATGAAACTAAGCCGTCTGAAACTGAACTCAGACAAAACAGAAGTCCTCATCCTAGGTACATCCCCATGTGCATGGGACGACTCCTGGTGGCCGGAAGCCCTCGGAAAAACACCCATCCCGACAGACCACGCTCGGAACCTAGGCGTCATCCTGGATTCTTCACTTTCAATGAACAGACAAGTCAGCGCCGTATCCTCTTCCTGCTTCAACATTCTTCGCATGCTCAAAAAAACATTTCGCTGGATCCCCCCCGACACAAGGAAAACAGTCACCCACGCTCTGGTCACGAGCCGACTGGACTATGGAAACACCCTCTACGCAGGTACTACCGCAAAACTCCAGAAGAAACTCCAACGAATCCAAAACGCCTCAGCCAGACTCATATTAGACATCCCACGCAACGAACACATCTCTGGTCACCTTAAAGACCTCCACTGGCTACCCGTCAATAAGAGAATCACTTTCAGACTGCTCACCCACGCACACAAATCACTCTACGACATCGGTCCAGAATGCCTCAACTCACGACTGTCCTTCTACACCCCTTCCCGCCAACTACGTTCTTCCAACCAAGCCCTCGCCACTGTTCCTCGCATCAACAAGACCACCATGGGAGGCAGATCCTTTTCATACCTGGCTGCTAGAACATGGAACTCACTCCCCGCCTACCTCCGCCTCACCCAGAACCACCTAGCATTCAGAAAGCAACTTAAAACTTGGATATTTGACAAGTAATCCCCCCCTTCCTAAGCGCCTTGAAACCCTCTGGGTATGTAGTGCGCTATACAAATTCTCTGACTTGACTTGACTTGTTAAAAACGTTGGTGTCCTACTGGATGACCATGTCTGTATGAATAAGCACGTTAAAACTATTTCTGGCACGTGTTTCGGCCTGATGCGCATGCTTAGGGAGGTGTTTAGTTGGACCCCTTTACATGCTAGAAAGACCCGGATCCAGGTTTTGATAGTGAGCCGCCTTGACTATGAGAATTCCCTAATTGTCGATATGAACGAAGGCCTCTTTTCCAGGGTTCAAGTGGTGCAGAACACAGCTGCGCACCTCGCCCTCAATCTTCGTCCCCGTTCCCCATCCGAACCACTACTGCGCCTTGTCCATTGGCTGCCCGTAAAAAAAGCGGGCCCCCTTCAAACTCCTTTGTCTGGTTTTTAAAACCTTGCAGGGAATGGGACAATGCTATTTGAATAATAAATTACAGCCATATATTTCTGCCCGACAGCTTAGATCCAGTAAACGGCTATTGTTGTGTCCCAAAAGTATTCATTAAACTAGACTTGGCACTCGCTCCTTCTCTTTCTTGGCTCCCCACCGATGGAATCAGATGCTGTTTTGCATTCGCTCTTTCACTGATCTAACTATTTTAGAAAACTTCTAAAAACCTGGCTGTTCAATCTTTAACCTGGGCATTGCTTTGCAAACTGTTATCTGCTGCTATGGCACCGAGAGATCCGTTCAGGGATAATTCACTACACCCAACAAATAATAAATGTAAGTGGTATGGAGCTTGGGATGGAATGGGGAAACTTAAGAGGGCCACGTCTAGAAGATAAAAAGATTGGTTTGAGATGAAGCCAGATTGAGCAATCTTAGATGGTAAAGTGTGTGAAAATATAGTGTAAACCTTTGGGGTACATGCAGAGAAAGTGATAGGACTATTGCAACCAGTAGATCCTGAGAGCGAAGCTGCTATTTCTGTGGCGTGGGTGAAGAGCACAGTTTGAAACTAATCACTGTGGTAATTTCTTTTTTTTACTAGAGGAAAGTTAAGAGACACCATTTTGGATTGGGAAGACTCGCTACCGGATCGGGATCTCGCTTTAGCCGAAGATGCTTCTAGGTATTGTTTTATGCGGCTTACATTGACCATAAATAGTTAGGAAGTCTTGCCATGTGCGGACTGTTGAAGGAGTTGAGTGTTCATGGATACGATTGTTGCAGCTGTGGGGTTGTGCTCATTTGTAAGAAGATTTGTTAACCTGTGTGGTGGGACCTTTCCGATGATAATCAAAAGGAGAGAGAAATGAGTGGGAGATGTTTCGTGATGTGTCTCCTGATTAGACATAGGGTGTGAAAGCAGCAATTGTCTGGGTGGAGTGCTGGAGTGATTTGTAGTTTGCAGTGCATTTATGAACTGATTGTCTTCGTTTATTCCATCAGAAAAGCTGACCTTGCCATCACCCTGGGAACCTCCCTGCAAATCAAACCAAGCGGTAATCTGCCTGTCGTGACCAAAAAGAAAGGAGGGAAGTTGGTTATCGTGAACCTGCAAGCAACAAAGCATGTGAGTTTCACACCCTGCATGCTAAACTACCCGGCTGGAACCTGAGGGCCACAAAGTGGGTCACTGATAAACATCCTGCAGTGTGAGGCTGGGGGTAGTTGTGATGCAAACCTTGGTGCAGGAGAATAATCCAAACACTACACTGTGATCTGTACAGGAAGACTACAAAATGGAAGCCGTGTAATGCATTCTGAGATTGCGGGTAGTCCAGTGTCCAGGACTGATGCCCCACTGATATTTGATACAGTAAAGGAAGCTTACGGCGTGGACACCCCACCACTCATTCTCTCTACTCCGAGGGTGGATATATTGACCACTGAGGCTCATCTGCATTCTTGCATCACAAAGAAAATGCACACCTCTGGAGGTTGGTCAGAAGAACCATGATGGCTTTCCAAGTATGTGAATGGCCTGCCCTGCACACAGATGACCAATATTTATCCTTGATACTAGAGTGCCAGAAGCTCTGAAACATATACGGTAGCTCTTTCGGGCCAGTCCGGGAGCTACCATGACAGGAATTTTGCCCTTTTGGAATTGGCGTATGTTATGTGAGCCATGAAGATCAACCACCCGCCCACCCCAATCAGGTGTTCGCATGGCAAGTATATCCCTCTAACTTGGCAGTATCTCCGAGCATGTGACAGAGATTTGCATGTTTTCTGCCTGAGGCACACATGGTTTCCTTATTGTTCCAGAAGCAAAGGGCAGCCGGTGGGCATCAAATCCAACTCGCTGGCTTCTAATGAGCGACTCTCCTAGTGCTTTTCCAACATTGGCAGGACCCCGTAAGGGGTTTACTTTGGGTGGAGCCTGTGGCTGCTCTACAACACACTGAAAACGCAGTGGTGGGGATATGGGACATGTATTGTTTTTGGCTCTTGACCCATTTATGCTCACCTCCAAATTATCCATTTAAAACGGGGGGGGCATGTTACTTGTGAAAAATGCAGCAGGGAATGTGTTGACCGGTGCTCTAATCTGTGCAGGAAAATGGAACACCTTGCAGTTCGAAACGCGGTACTATATGTGCTCCTTGCGTGTAAGATGGACAATAGGAATCCAGAGGTTAGATGAGAAATATTAAGCGTTCTTGGTTCTTTGGGGCAGCACAAAGTAGGCTGCACTCCTAGGGGGTGATCTCAGGATTAATAGTATTTTGTTATCTATGTGAAGATTTGGCGTAACCTTGTATTCTTAGTACCATGATGCTCATAGTTCACCGTTATGTATTTTGCAAGAGGTTGTTCACTTTGGTGCAATGAATTATATTAAATCTGTCTAAGTCTTATATATGTTTAGTGGAAATGTCCTGATTATATAAGGTTGACTTTGTTGGGCATGAAACCTTACACTTGCATTTCATTTTAATTTTTAATCAGGACAAGCATGCAGATATCCGAATCCACGGATATGTGGATGACGTCATGACCAGACTTATGAGCCACCTGCAGCTGGAGATCCCAGAGTGGGGTGGGCTGTCGGAAGGAACATCGGTGAAGGACGAGGAGAAGCCAGGGCTCATTGGACTCCCCACCAATGCTTCAGTCAAGGTTTTGAAGGAGGAGGAGAATGGGGTTGAAGGAACTATGCCACTTCCTGGAGCACATGTGAAAGAAGAAGACGAGACCTCCTCGCCGGCACTAAAAGAGGAGAGAGTACATTCCACAAAGCTTGAACTGCTTGTTAAAACATGTCCTGAGGACCGCCCAATTAAAGGCGATCCTGAACACCATGCTCACCACAATGGGGTGGAAAGGCCTGCACACGCAGAGAATGGAACCCACTGGAGAGCCGATTGCCACAACGTGGAAAGCCAAGCAAAGAAAGCACGGATACAACTGTCTCCCTCTTGAAGGCAGTAGTCTAATCTTCTTTTCATGGTGTTTGAACAATCGAGATGAGGAGACTTTTGTACTGTATTTTTCATGCCACTGTTTTTATACTTTTAAATATTGTGTTCTTTGACTTTATGTCATGTTCTAGAGATCTCCCTGGGAGCAGTCCTGCACCTCCTGTCCCTGGGCTCCAGATCTCTTGCCCTGTACGTATTAATCATGCACATTTTACAACCCTCTTTCCAGTATTCGCTGTTGGGTGATCCCAAAAGAACTTGCATGAATGGAATAAAGTCACAAAATGGAACTTAAGCAAGATCTGAGACATGTTTGTTTGTGAGGCTGTGGAAATGGGCGTGGGTCTCTTTTATCTGCTGAGGCATGCTATTCCAGTTTAAACTTCATGGTATAACAAATGCTTTCCAGATATGTAACATCTGAATAAGCCTCAGCTGTATGGCAATTAACTTATTTGGAAGTAACAGTTATCTGGAGCAATAGTGTTCCAGCAAGTGTGTCCTCCACAAACCTTCTGTCCTGTCACATCATTGTGTAGGTTATTACTTTTCAGTTTCTCTTTAAAAATAGGATGAGTTTGGACCGTAAACAGAAAATCTGAAACCCAAACCCAGGCGACTGTGCTTATAGCATTGCACATTCAGGAATTGAGGGTGCTTAGCCACCTACAGGTCACATTGCCAAAGAAGTACCAATGATGCAGAGGAAGCACTCCATAAGTGAACTACCATTACATATTATCCTCTTCAGCCATATCATTCACTTTGCAGCGATCCCTCTTGTAAGATTCCAACAGTATAATCAGGACAAAGTTCTCATTTTACGAATCGTAGACTTAATTTAAAAATCACTCGATCGGCCCAGCAAACCCGTTTCGTTCTGTCATCAGAACTTCATCAGGGCGATTCCTATTGATCCCATGCTGTAGAACATTTTTAAATAAATGTATTGTGAAATTATGGCAGATTCCCTTTTATTTTCACAACTTCCAATCAAGCGTTGAAAAAATTCCAAAGTTCAAAAACACCTTAATGCAATTGCATTGTATTGTAATTGCATTTATGTAGCGCTTACAAATCCTGATAAGGCGTCAAAGCGCTTTTTCAGCGGGTAGCACGCCACTCCGGGTCCCATAGAGGAATAGTGTTGAATTAGTATAGTGAAACATGCAAGTACATTTTAAGTGGTGGATAGGTTAGTCAGTTATTTGGATTTGGAATGATAGCAGAAGGATAGAGGAGGACAAAGGTTTGTATTTATATAGCGCTTGTTGACGCATGCTATTCAGGAAGCCGATAAAGGATTAGTGGTGAAATATTATGGTGAAATATGAAGTAATTTCAGTGGTGGATATTAGTCTGTTACTTGGAGTGAGAAGGATAGCGTAGGGATAAAAGGGGAAGAAAGATTTGTATTCATATAGCACTTGTTACCCCTGATGGGTGTTGAAGCGCTTTTCTGGCGAGTTGCACGCCACTCCGGGAACCCATAAAGGATTAGTGTTGAAAATTAGTATAGTATAAATATGAAGTAATTTGAGTAGTAGGTGTGTTATTCAGTTATTTGGGCAGTATATTAGTATAGCTGAATATGGAATTTGAGAAGTGAACATGTTAGTCTGTTAATTTTGATTGAAAAGGATCGTGGAGGGATAGAAGAGTGAAGTATTTTTTTTAAGGTCTTAGCAGTAGGAGGAGGCTTTTGGTTGAGTAAAACAGAGTTTTGGAGGGGAGGAGTCAGAGGGAAGAGTTTAGAAAGGTTTGTTTTAGTGGATCTGTATAGTAAAAAGAGGTGACCGATGATGCAAGGAGGGGGTAGAGTGGGAGAGAGTCTAGAAACGGTTATTTTAGCGATCATAGTAGTGGTATGGGGCTTGGGATAAATGAGAGAGTGGATGTAGAGGATATATTGATAGATGTATAGGATGAGAGATAGGGTAGTGCATTGGAAGGAGTAATAGAAAGAAGTTTGAGATGAGTCAGAAGGTTGGGCTGGAAGATATATTTAAGTATAGGCTGAGAAATAGGGTAGTGCATTGGAAATGCTAAATTAGAAGAAAGTGATAAATATATAGATCCATAAGTACATTGAAAGTATATAGATACATAAAGGAGGTAAGTATATGTAGATTAAAGATATTGATAGAGGCACAGGATGAGAAATAGGGTAGTGCATTGGATATACTTTTTCAGGAGAAAAGTAACATACACACAGATCCAAGTACATGGAAGTAACATAGATGCACAATGGAAGTATGTACATGTAGACCAAAGATGATTTTTATTTATTTATTATTATTATTTTTTTCTTAACAACATAATTATTTTACATGTTTATACAAAGTAATACACATAAGATAGGTACATATCTATAGTGAAAACAAATGCTTATATACAGAGGGATATGCTGTAAATTTCTGTTTGCGTGTGGTGCTTATGTGGGGAAGAGCCAAATCTTGAGAAGTTTTCCGAAGATAGGGTGGTTGTTGGGGACCTTATGTTGGGGGGTAAAGAGTTCCATAGTTTGGCTGCTTGAACAGAGGAGGATGTGCCACCCATGGTTTTTTTCTTGTGTGGTGGGATTTTGAGGCGAGATGCTCCTTTAGAGCGGAGGTTCCTTTGTTGAATGTGTTTGTTGATTTTATTCCTGATGAAGAGTGGTCCTATTTCATGTTTTGCTTTGTGGGTGATAAAAAGCAGCTTCAATGTGGATCTTCTGGCAACCGGTGACCAATGCAGGGCTTTCAAGGCCGGGGAGATGTGCTCTGCTGTTTGAAATGTAAGAGTGGTCTGGTGGCTGAGTTCTGAATCCGTTGTAGTCTTTTCATGGCCGTTAAAGGTGAACCGTGGTAGAGGTTATTGACGTAATCGAGTTTGGACAGAACAAGGGAGATGGTAGCTTGGACCTTGTGTGGAAATCCTAAATGAGGGAAAATTTGTCGCAGCGTTTTTATAGTAGCAAAGCTTGATCTTGCTAGTTCATCCCACATGTCTCGCCCCCCCCCCCCCCAAACCTCAGATAAAGAGCCTTGGAATCTGGCTCGACAAAGCGCTAGACTTTTCGGTCCAAGCCACTAAAACAGCCTCCACATGTGTTGGGCTAATGAAAATGCTCCGCAAAGTGCTCCCTCTGCTTCCATTCCAGGCGAGGAGAATCATGGTTCAGGCCCTGATACTCTCCCGCCTGGATTATGGAAATGCTTTATATATAGGAGCCCTGGCTGCAGTGACCAATAGGCTTCCAGTCACGCAAAACTATGCCGCCTGATTATTGTTCAATATACCCCCCTGGCAGTCAGCCAAGAAAGCCTTAAAAGAACTTCACTGGCTCCCAGTGGTTGCCAGAGCACAGTTTAAGGCCATGTGCATTCTGCACAAATCCTTCCACTGAACAGGCCCCGCCATCCTGTTCCCCTTAGTGGTGCCCTACGCCCCGTCTAGAGCCCTTCGCTCTAGTTCACTGCATCTAGCAACCACAACCAAAATTAACAAGGCCCGATGGGGCGGCCGCTCCTTTTCCCACACTGCTGCGAGGCTTTGGAATTCTCTCCCCCTAGCCCTTAGAGAGAATAATAACCGAATGTCATTCAGAAAAGCTTTGAAAACTCATCTGTTTGCTAAAGCGTGTTGACCTACCCTGTAGCTCGCCACAGTAATCAGTCAAAAGCGCTGCGAGGCCTCCGGGTAGTTACGCGCTATACAAGTGTAATTTTTAATTTCATTTAATTTCATTTCACTTGGGTATTCATCGACAGCTTGGAATCCATGGCCATTCCGAGGTTTATTACTTCCTTGGATACTTTAGGCAGACCCCCCAGGATATAGCGGCATGGATTAGCAAATTTAACAGCACAAATATGGAAATTTAGCGTCACAAATATGGAAATTTAGCAGCATTTTTGCAGCACTTTGTTTTACTCATAATCGTTCATTTTCAGCTTTAAAACAATGGAAACTGTTTTAGCAGAGTATTCCACTTTGAAATAGGCAACCTGGGATATGGAACAGAGGAAGCAGCCCGCAGGTGAAGGCTGCTATCCCTTGGAAATGCAATCCTCCATTTTCTTTAGTATAGGTTCCGAGAAGCCCATCAAAGATGGCCTGGTAGCATCCCATAGGAAACGGCATTCTAGAACCTACCTTAGTGTATGCTCTGGGGGATTGATTTTTGTGGGAAGGGGCTTTCTTCAGAGGGCTGTTAAGCAGCACTCTGCCCTGAAGTGCTATGGCACGTACTCAGGATGAGGCCCCTGAAACCTGACTTCAGAGCAGCCAAATGATTGTGTGTAGTCGCATGTCTCCACGGAGAATTTGAAATATCCCAATTTGCGAACAAGACCAGTGCCTGCATTGCAGCCCCCTGCCCAAATTAGTAGCAAATGTGAAACGTCCGCAATGGCACCGCAATTTATTCGCTTGCTGCTGTGAGCCCTTCCGGGATTTAAAAAACAATAGCTTTAAGTGCGCTCCGTACCTTCGGTGCACGCTCACAGTAAAGCTATGTGGAGAGCAGTCTCCTCTGTGCAAGTTCTTTAAAGCATTAACTTCTCTGCACCACCAATGCCTAGCTCTCTGCTTTCACATTTTCGAGTTGCCTCCAAAACAGCTTCTTGTCACAGACCGTGTTAGTGAAACTGATATTAACTGCTGTTATTCCTCTCCTTCTGATGTGAATTATAGTTAATTCATCCAGCTGGTGACCCCCAGAGTCAACAACGTGCAGCTCCCACCATTCCATGGGGGCAGAGAGAGACAAGAGGGATTTGTTTTGTACAACTTCAGAAACGCTGTCCTTTGGAGATATCTTGATTAAGGAAAAGTACATAGTATTATTTATTCTGCTTGCTTTTATAGTATTGTCCCTAAGCTGTTTCTTATTCCGCAGGATCATAGTTACCTGCTGTTTAGTCTAATCAGACTTGTTTTTCTATAACTTGTTTCATATTATTTTCATATTTACTGGTTTCTGTTTATGCATTCCTGTTAAAAACGACTTGCAAGTTAGTATTGTAATCATACTAGTGAATGCTGGCTGTTTTTGATCGGAGAACTTTACTGTCGCTTGATGGCTGGACTTTTTTAAGGGTCGAATGTCTCGGTGAGATAAAAGGGTGCTGGTGACATCTGTGTGGGATCTGCAGGTCACCGGTTGTGTCGCTGTGTGCAGTGACATTAAACTAGACAGTAATAGCTCTTGCTATTTATAATGCTTAATAACAGAAGCATTACTCGCCATATCAGACCTGGCTGTGAGCAAGAAATGCGGCTGTGCTTTCCTTCAAGCTCTGCGCCTAGACTCACACAGTTGTTTAAACAACATTAAACTGGCCATAAAGATAACACTGTGAAGACTGGAGAGCGGCAGCAGCTTTTGGGGGGTGCAAAGATTTGCTTAATTTAGGAGTTGAAGTGAAGAATTATCATAGAAATTTAAAAGCGTGCTGATTTCGTGGGCACTTTTGTAAAAATTGCGCCATTTTTACAAAAGTGCCGATTTCGCGGCAAACCACGAAATCGCCAATTCCTGGAGGGTCTGTTTAGGCAGTGACCCCAGTTCATCAGGCCATGCGGCAAGCGAGTTGTAATGTTTACAATCGCCACACGTGAGTATTTCAGTTTTTGAAGTATTCAATTTGAGATGGCTCCAAGTCATCCACTGATCCACGGCTCTGAGACAGCTGAAAATTGGTGATTTTCCGAGGTCTTTGGGGCATTCCAGTTGAAGGAGTATTTGCGTGTCAACTGCATAGTTATATCACATGAGGTGAAATGTATTGATCAGTACTGGTAATGACTTCATGTAGATGTTTAAAAGCATGGGCGAGATGATAGAATCTTGAGGGACCCCTGCTTTTGTGGAGTACGGTTTGGACGAGAAAGGTGCGGTATGGATGACATTAGTTCTGTTTCGACGGTAGGACGCAATCCAGTCTAGAGCAGTTCCCTCTATGCCGGCCTCATAAAGTCTTTGTTTCAGAGTGTCATGGTGAACCGTGTCAAAGGCAGCTGAGCGGTCCAAGAGAAGTAGCTCAGCAACCCCGTTGTGGTCCACTGTATTGTTTAGGTCATCCCAGATGACAAGGAGGGCAGATTCAGTGCCTCTTCCCGGACGGAATCCTGTTTGGAAGTCTGAAAGTATGTCATTCTCTTTAATGAATTGTGAGATCTAGGCGAACACTGCTCTTTCTATCAGTTTGCTCAGGAAAGGTCCATTTGTAATGGGTCTGTAGTTCTCAGGGTTCAGCGGGTCCAAGTTTGTTTTCTTCAGTAAAGGGCGTATGTATGACTTTTTGAGTTCTTCTGGAAATATTCCAGTAGTTAAGGAATCGTTGTTGATTCTTCTTACTGGAGTGGCAGCAGGGGTTGTTAAAAATATTGTCTTGAAAGTTTGTGGCGGACAGGTGTCAGAAGGGCTGCCGGCAGGCCTGCTTACTTTGACTAGGTCCATAAATTCATCGTGTGAGATGTGTTGGAAGGAACGGAGAGGCTTGATTAGAGCATTCTTGGATTGCTGTTTTGTACAAGGGTTAGTGCTTTAATAATCTTGGCAAAGTGATTGCACTCACCTTGTATCTGATACCAAAGGGTTGATCCTATGGAACACTTTTCGACACTGAACCGGAAACAATTTTCGACACTTAACCGAAGGCAAAGGTCTTCAAAACAAAGGAACTCGCGGATGTGCCCAATTTAGATGGTCATCACTCACTATAAAAGGCATTTTTTATTTTCCATAAGGAACACATTAAATTGACTCCTGAAATGCCTTTATAGCTTTGTCTTAGGTACACAGATAATAGGTCAGTCCAGTAAGTGACATCGCCAACAAACAATATTTTAGGAAAATATGTTCATCCTTTGACCAATCTGCTTCAATTTAAGCAGGATTACTGTGCTGTCAAATTTCACCCAAATTGATGTGGGGGGGACGGACAAAGTTATTACGGTTGCGCCAATCACAACTTCTGCGGTTCAAGAGAGTTTGTCTTCCTATCTATATATATATCCTCCTATCTTTCCACGCAGCCTTTTCTCTACTGCCCCCCCCTGCCCTCTCCCATGTCTGGCCCATTGCCAACTACTTTCTAGTTTGCTGCGGTGTCTTCTGCGTAGGCGCACTACCACCTCCTCCCCATAAGGCGATGGAAAAGGTCTTTTTTTTAATCAAAGCCTTCAAAATGCGCATCCAAACGAGGTCAGGCTTAACATAAATGCCAGCGAGTACAGAGGCAGGGAGGTTTGGCCTCCAGGTGAAGAGGTGTTCTCTGTCAGGTTGTGTCTGCAGGAGACAGGGTGAAGCAAAGTAACTTGTGAAGGCAGCAGGCAGCCCAGGGTCACATCACTGTAATTGGGTGTTTTAAAGCTCATAGACAGATACTGGTAATGGAAAAAATAATGAAATATTCAAGTCCCTGCAGTATCCAGGAGCTGAAAAACATGAAATATTTCTTGTCTCTCAACTCATCAGTTTTCATGAAATTGAGGCCCTTTGAGAAGGGCATGCGCTTTCTGTTCCCTAAGCCACAGGGCGAGCTGGGCTGTATGTTTCTTTCTGAGCTGTTTTCAGTATTTTTATATTGTGGATTCCTTCTACAGAAACTCTTCTATTGTATATATTATTACATAAATGGGTTAGGTGGGTTTTGAACAGTCTGATTTTATATCTAGAGGTGTGTCGCAGTCATAATCAGCTGGCATCATTGTGCGAAACTCATTCTTCTATTTTTAGGTAGCCCCTTTTTTCCTCTTTCCCTCCCCTAGTCTGCATCTGCGTCTTTTAGTTTGCTCTCTTATGCAGATGAAAGCATAACTTTGTTGTCACCAATCTGAATGCCCAAGTGAGTGGGCTAACATGTCTGATTTGTGGTGAAGTTAGTTACAATAACAATGGTCAGAGTCTATCGATTCTTCAGAACAATAAATGTTAAACAAGCAATTAATCAGGTATAGAACAAAATGATGTTGTATGCCAAGGTGCGCTTATGTTATTTATTCATCAATTCAGCACAGTATTTAACAGGTACCTGGTTCAATTCAACAGGTATCTAGATACAAGGAGTATCATTATATGCAGACAAAAGAAATATAATTATTCAATTACGTCATTGAATCATATATGCATCAATGGAAATTGGTCTCATACGAATATACCATTTAGGAGCTTCATATAAAGAAACAAGACAAACGTTGTACACCAATTATTTACATGAACGTCGCGCTCAAAGTGATAGAAATAGGGAAACAGTTAGGTAGGATAGGTGTGATGGGGAACACGTGAGGACTGGGTAAAGGTGGTTGTGACTAGAAACAATCACAGTGGAATAAAATAAACCCTTTACAGTCTGTATTTAGATCTGAAGTTCCAATATACACATATACATAGGAGTCGTGTTACTCTGTTGATTAATCCTATGATTGGCGAACGGTTGTGATCAGGCCTAAGTTTCGACCCCCTGGTTAAAGGGTAGGTTTGTGGTGAAAGCACAAGTCACCCACGCCAACCATACAATAACAAATGTGGTGTAACGTGTTGTGTGTTTTGGCTCATGCAAGACTGGATGTAGTGTTGTTTGCAGCACAAATCTGTGCTTCCCCTGCATAGGGCAAGGCCATTCCTTCTGCTCCATGAAGCAGCCTTTTGGGTTGCACCTCTCAGACGCAAACTATAGGACGCTGATGTCATCAGCGATGTCATTTAACATGTCATGAGTAATGCAATATGTGAGGTTATAAGCAGTGCATGGCAGGGGTGCAAGTTCTAGTTAGCTCTGTAAACTAGAACTGGTGATCGTCTGTGTTGCCTTCGTTTTTAAAGGTTAATTTTGATCTCATTTCAATATAACGTCACTTTAACCTTTGGTTTTTTTCTGTGAATTTCAGTTTTTCTGCATATTCTAAATCTTATTACCATGCCTAACTATAATGTCATTTGAAATTTTGTGTTTGGTGTTTTTTATCCCAAGCAAAGTTGAAATTCTGGATTTTTTTAACCAAAAGTAAGACCTTATAACTGTACTTAGCGATAGATAGATAGAGATCTTCTCACGGATGTTTGGATGCCAAATGCGGGCTAGCACAGACTTTGAACTTGAAATGTCTCCTTCTTACGGCACTGCACAAAAGGGTGTGATGCTTTGCACAAGATGGCTGTCTTCTGGTTGGAGCATCTATAGGTTGGTGTTCTGTATGTTGAAACTACCAGTCTTCAATGCCATACGACCTCACTTGATGCAACCGTACCAGGCATGCTCAATAACAATATTTGTACTGTTCCTTCTTGGCTTCACAGTGGCGCCGACACCTGAAAACACTTATTTCCAAAGACTGGGACTAGTTTTGTGAATGATCATGTCCTTGAATATTTTGCCATATTTCTGAGCCTCCCCTTTGCTTTTGTCGGGAAGCACAGAGTTACGGCTATTGGTGGGTGGTGATAACGTACTGGGAATGTGATACGGGTAGAAGATGGGGGTCAGACACCAGCATTCAATGTGCCGCTTAGAACGTATTGGGTCAGCACTTTCAATGGGCGGAGGGTTACAAAGTAGACTTCATGTAACCGTGACATAACCTTTCCAGTTCTGGTTTGGGTTTAACAGAGTGCATTCTGGGAGTTGTAGTCTTCATTAACTTTCCTTGAACCAACAATGGTATATAAAAGCAAAGTCCAGGAATGGAAAAGCGTGTCCTAGTCCCATCTGCTCACCCTACACATGCCTATGGGAAATAAAAGTGGGACCCTACTGTCAGTTTCACTGTAGTGACACCTGGCGCTTTATTAAAGTTTGTTCGGGTCTCTGCGAAACTGCAGACTTTAATTCAGAATCTGCTAGGTTAAGGCACAATTGTTGAAGAGCAAACCTACAGCTCGACCCATATTTAACAGTAATATGAATAATTAAAGGGCCTCTTCAAATTGACCGAGGAAATAAGATCAAGTTGGAATTTCTAGCAGATAAGCTGCTTCCCCTGGGACCCGAGGAGGCTGGAGCTGCAATAACCCATCTTCCTTGACCATCTTTGTACCCTGGGTGTGTTCTGAGCTGTGCCTGGTGAATGATGAACAGAGCCGGATGTACCGCGGCACGCGTACATAAGGGACGTCATGCAGGCGGAAGTGGGGGCGAGCGGTGAATAAAGAGGAGAGAATAGAGGTAGGAGAAGGGGGTAACGGAGAAGGAAAGAAGGTGCAGGGGAGGAGGGGGGGGGGTTGTTGGGGAGAAACTGGAAGAGAGGAGGAAAAGCGAGAGAACTGCTGAAAGCAAATACAAGAGGCAGGAATATAAGTAAGAAGGGAGAAAACGGCACGGGGAAAGAGGAGAGGAAAACAATAAGCCAAGAAGAGGGAGCGGGGTTATCAGACGGTAGGGAGAAATGAGCATGAGGGCGAACTTTAGAAAATCAGAGTGTAGGAGGGATAATTGAGAAAGGAAGGGGAGACTGGAAGAGAGGAAAATGCATGCGCCGAAAGGGAGGAAAGTGAAGGCTAGAGAAAAAGATAAGCGGAGGGAGGAAATTGGAAAAAGGAGGAGAAATGAAAAATATAACGGTACAGCTGAAAAGGGACTAAAGGTAACAGGGAGAAAGCAGAGAAGAATGGAAAGTAAAGAGGAAGAGAGGGCAGTAAAGTACGTAATAGAAAAGTAGAAAAGGAGCAAATTAAAGAGAATGAAGAAGAAACACATGAGTAGGAAGGAAATTTCAAGACACACAAGGATGGAACGCAGAAAAAAAAATCACACCCATCCAAGAGATCTGGGTTAAATTAATCGTTCTTTTGCTCACCATGCCACCCCAGTTTGGACCCAGCCATATGCAAATCAGTCTTGACCCTGTGGCTCTTGAGAACAGTCCAGCCCGAACTGCCAAGCCAAGTCCTCCCTGGACTGGAAACAAGCATCCTACAGCCAGTTTCAGGGTTTTCACCCATCATCAGCCAGGATAGCTTGAAACCAGTGACATAGTGAGCCCGGGACCCACGTCTGGGCATACCTGGCGCACTTAATGTGAGAAAGCAAAAGGCAGAGCTTGGCAGAAATACTGTAACATTCATACTCCGGACCTTAGATAATTTCTGTAAGATTAAGAAAAAGTCTACCGTCTGTTTCTCTTTTCTGAGTCTTTGCGCTGCGGAACTCATTCTTGTGATTACATTGATACTTCGGCCTACCCACCACCTCTCTGCTTACGAGTTAAAGGTTGTGCAAGCGCACACCATTAGTGGGCCTATAGACAGATGGCTGCCATTTCGGAAGTCAACTTGCCGGTTAGCGAAAGCCGATGAGATCGCGCGAGCGCGAGTCTCACTATGTCCTAAAGCGCTAATTAAAAAACCACAGAGAAATTAGCATTTCAAAGAACCCTTTTCAGCAACCAAACCTGCTTCGCCCTTCATCAACATCAAACCTACCAGCATTAAATGCGTGCATATCAATAGGCGCAACCACTGATCCAGAAAGCTAATTGTGCCGTTTCGGTATTCTCAAGAGGAAGGCACAAGGCCAGCAGCCCGACAAAAAAATCATTCCAGCTCTCTTTCAGCTCTGCTGCTTTCTAACAACCTGAGATTATCCCCGTGGAGATTGGTGTGTATTAATTCACTTGTGAGATAGACCTTTCCATGAAAATGAATGCAATCTGCTCTGGGCTCAGAGCCTGGTATTCTGCATGGCCGCTTGCCAGACACCAGAGGTTCGCGCCTCTCTGCTTTCCTGAAAATTGCTTTCTTGGGCTTGAAGATGCATCTGATGGCGAACAGACAAGCTGCAGGATTCAGTGTTTGAAAGAGAAAGTTTTTTCTTAATAAACCTCTTACATAACAAATATTTGTTGGACAGTTTACAACAAGTTTGCCTTTTGTTTTTCTGTGTGTGTGTGTGCTCCCTCCATGGAACGTTAGTATAGCATTTATTTATTTTTAGTGTGTCTGTGTCTTGTTGGCCAAATATATATCAACATTCACAGAAGTTGTTGACGACATAGGTGTGTCAACCGCAATATTTCATCATGGTGCATGTATATATAATAATTGCCAAGAAACAGGCTCTAGATTTCTTTATTTTCAGCACACAGATTGTTTCTTGAGAATTATGATATCGACTTGTTACCAAAGTGAAATGTTGTTGTTACATTGGATTGCCAAAGGGTTCCTGCCCGGGTTCCATCACAGGTTTCCATGAAAAGTCACATTCCCTGATTTTCCAAGAGCTCTCCTCACGCCTCACTGTAACATTGCAAATAGTTCTGCAGCGAAAGTTAAGCCAAGGTTCCGCAACACCTGGATGGTGGCAATGACATCTCATCGGGGTTCTGGGTTCCACCCTGACCCTACCGACGAGGATGAGCCACACCGTTTCCCATCAAAGTTCTGAAGCCTTCTGCCCAATCACGCCCACCCCCAAAGAACTTAGTATGCCTAATCACATACAAAGCATGAATGAAAAAAGTACTACACTGTCAGGCTGAAAACTTAACATCCACCGGGGTAGCCCAAGGCAAGGAACTGCAACATTCCCAGACTAGGAACGAAGTTCCACATGAAAGAAAAAGCTCAGAGGCAAAACTTCTCCCGTTAATATAGAATATGGAACTACATACCCGTGTGCATCAGGCTTGCACCTTCATTCCTACAACTCTAAAGAGGACTGCACCCAAAGACCATCTCATTCCTCATCAATAGGGACTTCTCATCCCTCTTCCCACCTAGGCCTAATTTAGATGAGATTGACCATCCCTCTGGTATTAAGCTTTCTTTACACAATATTGTAGCATCACCACAACTGGTAGTTCTGTTGCTAAGTTCATGTTCTATACACTCCACTGCATACATACGTACACTCATACACATTTGTAGAGAAAGCCCCCCCTGCCCACTTTCATAAGAGATTGAGATATATCCACAGATCTCTTCGATCCGCATCTGCTAATTTGTTTTTTGAGCCCAAGTTTAGGAAATTCAGGCAAGTAGGCAGGACCTTTATGGTAAGTCTGGACGGTGAACTCCGCTCTGCTCACGGAGTTTGCAGAGTTTTCTGCACTCCGCGTTACGCGGAGCTTGCAGAGTTCAAAAATGCCAAGTTGGCGAGCGAGGAAAATCCACCTCCTGGCGAGATTTTTCCTCGTTCGCGATCGTCCGCATCAAGTTGGCGAGCGGGAGCGTGGAAAATCAACCTCCTGGCGAGATTTCTCAACGTGGGCGGTCAGATTTCTCATTGCAAGTGGTCGCTTATGCTCGTGTTAAGAAACCGTCCGTTTGCCTTGAGAAGCTGCCACTCAAGTAAAAATCTGCTCACAGAAAGGAAGCAGCGCCCGCTTTCGCTGTGCATGGTGCTGTTCACGATGATTGCACAGTGCAGGCAAGCACCTGGCACTGAGAATCACCGCAACCTGCATTTATCGAAAGAAACTCTGCCACTTGCGGAGCTCTGTGTAGCGCAGCAGAGTTTGCTTTGCACTTCGCGGAGTTCCGCGTATTGGAACTCTGCGAACTCCGCCCAGGTTTACTGTATGGTCCTGGCAACTAAGCTCTGGAATTTACTTCCTCCTTTCCTAAGAGCTATGACCGATCTGTTAAAGTTTAGAAAGTTGCTCAAGACCTGGCTTTTTCCAAAGTAACTAGTATTGAGTCGCCCCTCTCCTTGGAGCTCTGATCTGTCTTTCTCTTAGGGTCCTTTCTCTCTTTTTCTCTTGAATCACCTCTAACCGTTAAGGCCAGGATGCCAGTTGGTGACGGAGCGCTATATGAAAAAATATAAATAAATAATAGTTAACTTAGCATTCAAAGCAACCTTGAGGTTTTAGATGAAATATGATTGTGATATAATTCAATATCTGCACAGTATCTTTCAAACAAAAAATTTGTGGGACAATGAACTAAGAAGCGAAAATCTGAGACTTCTCTCAAGGCAGGCATAAATCGTGAATTTGCAAAATTCCTTCTAATGTAGGGCAGACAAGTGTCGGAAAGCAGATTGGGAAGATTAAACGATATTTCAATAAGAGGATGGCTTCTTTGATGAATGCATGGACTTGGACAAAAGCAACAAGAAAAGTTCTCGCCAGTGATCTCAAGCTATGAAGTCCAACAAAAGAAATCATAATGTTGTGCAGCATGTTAAGATAGAAGCCGCCAGATGCAAGCCTTTTCCAGCGGATAAGCTGCGCTGAAAGAACTATATGAAGGCCTTCGATCGAGAAGAAAAAAGCAGTACTGTGAAATTTAATCAATGTTTTGGTCTGGAAATTAATAAAAACAATCTCTCCTGCTTGGATCAGGTTTTTTAAAGACTTAACACAAACCCAGCAGGGGCTTTCTGCAGTGAGAACCTCAGATGTGATCAAATAGACATTCCTGTTAAAGGCCTGTGTGGAGGCTGGGATTCAAATAGAGGACGGATGTCTTAAAGAGGATGACGCAATGGTGTCCAGACAAGACGGTGCCTAGAAAATGGCCTGGACCACCGCAGGACCTGAAACGGAGAGTCCAAGACACCAATGTGATTGCAAGACTTCTCAGCAAATGTTCAGGGGCCCTTTGGAATTCAGCAGACTTCATGGTGTGGAGGACAGGAGGCAGAGGGCCCCTTTGAAGTGGAGGGAAAACCCTTGCCCCTTTGTGCTTGATTCTTTGCCATAAGTGTTACGCACGCCAGGTAGAGCGTTGGTTAAGTGGGGAAGCCTCTCCCTATTTTGTGTCTTTGTGTTGGGTCTTCTGAGACAGGAGACTTCAAACTCCACCACACTTTCCTGCTGACACTGCAAGACAAAAACCATGATTGTACCAGTCTATGAGAGATACGTAAAAGTCAGGAACTGTCTGAAACCGGTCCCAGAGGCGGAGGACCTGTGGAATACACACATGCAGCCTGTAAACTGGATATAAGCATTGAACATAAGGTTCCAGCCAGTGTGCCAAAACTTTTCTCCCAGAATCTAGGGTCTCAGCAGTGGTGATGGAAGAACCCTTTAGGGTGTACAGGTTGGGGTACTGACCACCAACTCCTCTTCTCCAGGTTGGGGACCAGAAGCCGGGGATGCTCTACAGACTGCCAGGAGGAGCAGCCTTGGTCTATCTCCAATGCTGATTGGCCGCTTCTGAGGGACACTGGAGTTGTTCTTGCATGAGGAGCACTGCAAGTGGCAGATGGAAGCTGCCGGCTGTGGCTCGAGAGAAGGACCAGCATTTCTAGGCTGTAGGGTAAGGCCTGGGAATCCGAGTATCCCACCAGCATACTCAGAAGCTGAAGCCCGCATAACTGTAGGTCGCCCATGGAAAGTATAGACATGCATCACGTTTGTACCTATCGAAGAAGACAGAATCTGTGTCTGATGCTGGAAATCATGACCGCCCTCAGCAGTCCTACCTGAAGGACTGAAGCATTGGGAGGTGGCAGCACCAGGATGGGATCACTCTCCACAGTCATTGCTATCCACCACTTCTCAGCCACCACTGTGACCCAGGATGGGCTCTCAGTTTGATTATCACGCTGACCATGTGCGTTGTGCCGAAGGAAGATCCTCCAAGAACGATTTACAACAGTGAGTGCTGCTGCAACCCAAGTGAAGCCTCGTCATCACTTGTGTAGGCACTGCACCACTAAAATTAATTTAAACTGCACTATACTATTTCACCACTAATCCTTTATGGGTTGTAGAGTAGCGTGCTACTCGCCAAAAAAGCAATTCACACCTCATCAGGGGTAGCAAGCACTATATAAATGCCAACCTTTTCCCCCTTCTATCCCTCCACTATCCTTCTCAATCCAAATAACTGACTAACATATCCACCACTCAAATTACTTTCATACTTCACTATACTAATTCACCACTAATCCCTTATGGGTTCCAAGGTAGAGTGCTACTCTTTGAAAAAGCGCTTCAACACCTCTTTATGGGTAGTAAGCCCTATATAAATGCAATTACAATAACAATTTGACAAGCTAGGGTGTGCGAATCAGACACTGACTACTACAATGCCATCCAAGCCAAGTAACTGTCAATGCGACGGTGCTTGGTGGGCCCATGAGGGTACACATCACCTGCAGCAACGCTGCCCATGACTGCCACAGGCACATGCAGGCCAAGCCTGCAAACAAGACCATGAGGAAAGACTGGTACAGTGCAAGTGGTGAGACTGACCTACCCCATATCTCTTGAAAGGGGTCCAGAGAACCCAAGCGAGCCACATACAATCATTACCCACAAATTACCCCAGGAGGGCAATTGTCCTGACTTGCCTCTGACAATCATTGAACACCTGTCCTAGCAGAGTAGCCTAGTCTGTCTTCCAGTTCCCAGGAATTCTTGCCCTGATAACTGTACCCGTTGAAGTACCCTCTTGAGTTATGTACAATATTATGTTGAGTGTCAGAAGTAAAGAATTTCTTCTAAATAAAAGCATAGGTTAGATCTTGTTTTATTGATGGTTGGTTGAGTTCTCAGCGTCTGCCCCACTCCACCCCACAGAGTCAGCCTTGGCCTGCTCTACCTCTCTACCTCCAGGGCCAAGCGCTAAAGTACAGTCCTTTGTACTCACATTTTGGTTCAATATTGAGGTCAAGCCCCTGAACACCAGTTGTAACCAGTTATGATTGTTGCAGAGTGAGCCCAGAAACCTCTGTCAGTCATAGAACTCCTGAATGAATACAAAACAAGACCTAGATCAAAAAGGCATAGAAATTATAATATATCAATGGTTTACCATCAACAGCAAAAACTTTTTGCACAATACTCCTCTTTTGATTATTGAGGTAGGAGGTACAACCAAATTATGCCAATCAATAAAAGCCTTGCCCAACCCTTGAAGGAAACAAAAAGCAGTTGTGAGACAACCAATAACACACACCAAAGTGTCCAAGTAGGAAAAGGAAATAGAAAAAGTGTGTGTGAGCGAGATGGCACCTCACGGGCGAACCACCAACGGGAACCTGGCAGGTACTCACCAGGATTGCCCTGATTTCATCATTGGCGCCATCAAGCTCTAAAAGACAACTGGTGTCCACAGAACAAACAAAACAGTGTTTGTGAAAATATGCAGTGTGTGAGACAAACAATCACAATACGGAAGACCAAACACATATATAAAAGCCACAAACAACACAGGACTTATCTTTATTCTGTTTCTTTCGTGTTGGTTATGGAATGTAAAACAGTGAAAGTGGCTAATTCCTATCTAGCCATGTTCCACTAGCCGACATGTTTCATTGCCACTTTTACTTCGGGCAATTTCTTCAGGGCATCACAATTTTTTAGAGCCACTGCATGAGGACACACATTGTATTCACAACTGAAAAACAAATAAGAATAGAAACGCACACATATAATTTGTCATCCTATTTAAAAACAGAAGCCAGGTTAACCCCTTAAGTGCTGCTGACGGCCAATGGTCGTCAGCAGCGCTACCTCCCCAGTGCTGCGCACGACCATTGAACGTCCATTCAGCACTAGTTCTAATGGACAGCGCAGCACTGGGGAGAAATGTTTACACGCAGCTAGGGTGTTAATGAAGGTTTCAAATAAATGAGTATGTCACCAACCACACACAACACCCAGCTATTTACCCTCAAGCAGCCACATGAACTCGTACCAGTCATGAGGACCAGACCAATAATTGGTTTCAAGGAGACTCCAGTTATGAGTCACTCCTCATTCAGAAATTTTACTGTGGGGAATATACATAAAGGGCAGCAATTATCCCTGGCCGTTTTTTCGTTTTGGCACATTATCAGTGAAGGCATTTCTAAAAGGACAATTAACAATGTTTTGGGAAAGGTACACTCCAGAAACTATTGAGGTGGGGTACATCTACACCCAGGAGCTGCTGATGTTGTTACTTTAAGTGGGTGGACGGCAGTTGCCTACTGTCCCTGTTTGTCCCTAGGAAATGAAATGAACATAGGGTCAAAATATTAGGGGGTGTCTATGGTGTATTAGCTAGATGATGGCCATATTTGTACAAAGGATATATGGGGTTTAGCAAACAGTGATTGCTCTAGATAAGATATGTAAAAGTGCATGGAGTTGAAATTTAACACACTGCCCTTTATGTATATTCCCCACAGTAAAATTTCTGAATGAGGAGTGACTCACAACTGGAGTCTTCTTGAAACCAATTATTGGTCTGGTTCTCACGACTGGTACGAGTTCATGTGGCCGCTTGAGGGTAAATAGCTGGATGTTGTATGTGGTTGGTGACATACTCATTTATTTGAAGCCTTCATTAACCTGGCTTCTGTTTTTAAATAGGATGACAAATTATATGTGTGCGTTTCTATTCTTATTTGTTTTTCAGTTGTGAATACAATGTGTGTCCTCATGCAGTGGCTCTAAAAAATTGTGATGCCCTGAAGAAATTGCCCGAAGTAAAAGTGGCAATGAAACATGTCGGCTAGTGGAACATGGCTAGATAGGAATTAGCCACTTTCACTGTTTTACATTCCATAACCAACACGAAAGAAACAGAATAAAGATAAGTCCCGTGTTGTTTGTGGCTTTTATATATGTGTTTGGTCTTCCGTATTGTGGTTGTTTGTCTCACACACTGCATCTTTTCACAAACAGTGTTTTGTTTGTTCTGTGGACACTAGTTGTCTTTTAGAGCTTGATGGCGCCAATGATGAAATCAGGGCACTCCTGGTGAGTACCTGCCAGGTTCCCGTTGGTGGTTCGCCCGTGAGGTGCCATCTCGCTCACACACACTTTTTCTATTTCCTTTTCCTATTTGGACACATTGGTGTGTGTTATTGGTTGTCTCACAACTGCTTTTTGTTTCCTTCAAGGGTTGGGCAAGGTTTTTATTGATTGGCATAATTTGGTTGTACCTCCTACCTCAATAATCAAAAGAGGAGTATTGTGCAAAAAGTTTTTGCTGTTGATGGTAAACCATTGATATATTGAAATTTCTATGCCTTTTTGATCTAGGTCTTGTTTTGTATTCATATAACTGAGTGGAGGGTGACCTATGATCAATCCTTTTTCCCTCTAAGCTCCTCTTTGTTTACTGCATAGAACTCCTGAAGACAATCAGCAGCCTTGTTTACTTCCATTCCCCTGGGGCACTACCTTAGTTCTAGTCATTTTTCTGTAGTTTGTGCCTGGTCTAGATCCTTTCAGCTGTTTGAAAAGTGTAGTCGCAGTAGTATATAAAAAGGCTCTTTACAAAATCCATCAAACTAAAGTCCTATTCATCTTTAGTGTGCCATAAAAAACTTTGTTATCAAGGTTTAGCTTCAGAGGTTTGAGGCTTCCATGGAGAGGGTTTGTCATTATCTATTATTCCAGGCGGGCTCCCACACTGCCTCGGCGGCTTCGGTGTCTGATCCTTCAGACTTTGATGGAGTGTTGCACATTCTCAGACAAGGGCGCTCTTCGCCTGCCTTTCAAGAGATTCACAAGCTTTTGGGCTATAGAAAAGAGTAGTGGTATTCACTGATAGAAGATAGAGTGTAGCTGGATCTAGTTACTTTATTCTGGCTCTATGGAAATATGAAAATTTAAATCAAGACATACATTACCGAATTATTTATTTATTTATTTATTTATTTAAAGAGTTTTATATAGCGCTGGCTAGACCCGGAGGTATCAGAGCGCTTTACATGAGAATCAACAATGTAACATAAAAAGTTCAACAATTACACAATAAATCCCCAAAAAATAGGCAATACAATTAGGAGGGGAGAGAAAGGAGAGTGAGAAGTAGTGGAGGGGGCAGGGGAGGTGAGAGAGGGAGGAAAAGGGAAGAGACAATATGGAGAGGCAAAAAGAAGTCTATCTAAAGACCGACTGGGTAGGTGAAGACCAAGGAGGGAATCCACGGCCCATCTCCCCTACAGCTACACCAGGTAGCTCCATCAGGCATCAGACAAAAAAGTTCAGTCTCTGTACATTGAGAGAGGGGAGAAGGAGAGACATAAATAGAGGGAGGATGCAGGAGGAGACGACAGGAGGGACGAAGGAAGTGAAACAATGTGGTTTAACAGTATAACAGAAAAAAAGATCAACAATTACACATTACATCAAACAATCAGCAATACAGTAGGGGAGGAGAGAGAAAAGGAGTGGGGGGTAGGTGGGGTGAGAACGTGATGGTAAGGGAAGAGGCAACTGTAGAGACCGACTAGGTAGGTGATGACCAAGGAGGGAATCCACGGTCCATCTCCCCTATAGCTAAACCAGGTAGCTCCATCGGGCATTAGACAAAGAAGTTCTGTCTCAAGTGTCGGGGGAAGAGGTTCGCAGAAAAACAGGATGGGATGGAGATACAGCAGAAAGACGAAGGGAAGTCTGCCCAAAGACCGGCTGGGTAGGTGGCGGTTGAGGGGGAAATCCCAAAACCCATCTCCTCTATAGCTATCAGGTAGCTCCAGCGGGCTTTGGCCAAATAGCTAGGTCTCAAATGGAAACATTTAAATAACATGGGGGGCAAAATAACTGGAGCGTAGAGGGGAGGAAACAGGGCAGGTGAGAAAGGGAGGATAGGGGAAAAGACAACAAGGAGAGACAAAAAGAAATCTGTCTAAAGGCCGACTGGGTAGGTGACGACCAAGGAGGGAATCCACGGCCCATCTCCCCTATAGCTAAACCAGGTAGCTCCATCGGGCATCAGACAAAATAGTTCAGTCTCAATACATTGAGAGAGGAGAGAGGTAGAGATATAAATAGAGGGAGGAAGCGGGAAGAGACGACAAGAGAGACGAAAGGAAGTCTGGCTAAAGACCGACTGGGTAGGTGACGTCCCAGGAGGGAAACCCCGACCTGTCTCCCCAATAGCTAAACCAGGTAGCTCCATCGGGCATCAGACAAAAAACCTAGCTCTCAAATGACGCGGGAAATTCACAGGTAAACAGGATGGGGACTAGGGCAAGGACAGGTGTGGGCAACGGTTAGTACAGGAAAGAGGAGAGGAGTAGAGCAGGGAGGGGTAGGGGGTAGGTAGTTCGGTAAAGGTTCCCATGGATCTGCTGCGAGGCATTCAAAAAACAGGTCCGTTTCTTCACAGGCGCCACAATGGAGTTCTCCGTGCGGTGCCGCTAAGCGGGGTCCGGTGCAGATACTTCCAGGCTCCCCTCCTCGGGCCAGTTCGGTGTTTGAGGCGTCGCCCTGATTTACGATCTCAAAGTCTTCAGTCTTCTTCGGAGTTAAAGCCTGGCATCTTCTTTCAGCATCGGAACCTGTATTAGCAATCCACGGAGCAAGATCAGTGTTACTGCCGCCCCTTGCTGGAAGAAAGGAGAACTGAGTTGTGTCCATCGACCTGGTCAAACCACATCATGTGGCCGATAATAAGTAGTAGGCCCAGTGGACTCCAAAGATGTAGCAGACGACCAAATCTTGCTAAAATCCAATAGGTTCAAACTGAGAGACTCATCACCTTTGAAGAATATTTGCTAAACGAAGGATTTAGCTCCACGAAGGAAATGCGATGATGGCAAAATACTTTTCCAGTCTGTAACGGTAAAAACAAAGTGCTTTGCTGTGCTGCCTGGTTTGTTCTCTCAGTGCGGCTCAACTGTTTTGGGATGACGGCGTAGTGAGTTGAGGAGTCTCTGGACTATTATGCGGAAATTATGAAGAAATCACTTACATTTGCTGGGCGGATGATTTGGACCCACTGGGGAGGTGCAGTGGTTGCATTGTGCGATCGGTGGAGGAGTGCTTCACTTTGCTGCCTGGTCTGCTGGTCAGTTTGTAGCGGTCAATTCATATTGTGTGTGTCTAAATCACAGATCCTATATTAATGCTCCTATTACTAATAAAAACAGAAACAATAATAATATTAATACTATCAAATATAAAAGGTCACTAATATTTATCTGTAGCAAACACAATATCATTTTGTATTTTAGGCATGCTTCGCCCTTCTACTTCACCACATAGACGTTTCTCCGTACCTTGTTGGGTGTTGCTGTCAGTCAGAGCCTTGTGCTTGTTTCTAAATCTGGTTATTCATTGCTTTGACATAGCAGAAGTGGGAATCAAAAGTTGTTTCTAATTGTTTATTTTATTTAGAGGTTTTCTAAGGCGCTAGCCAGACCCGAGGGTATCGGAGCGCTTTACAACACGAAGAAGAGGAGACAAAAATACAGGGCAAAGGCATGGTCGGCGAATACAGAAAAAGTAAAAAAAAAAAAATTAAAAAAGGAATTCCAGTCTCGGTGGGGTGCTGGCCATATTTAATGTCATTCAAAACCTCTCGGGGAAAGCCATCCCCATTATTCAATATTTCTGGGTATAATTTTTCAATATTTACATTGTTGATTATGTTATTTCTTGTTTTTGGGCTGGAACTGGTGTCTACATTGTAGATTTGAGATTTTCACATAACCAGATTCTTGGTTGAATATAAGTTGGAGCCGCCTAAATGGTATATGATCCTCGAGCGAAATCTTTTAATAGCCGGCGCAAAGACTTTAATCCGAACAGCCGAAGGGGAGTAGAGCGAACAGCGAAGTATCACTAAGGTCAGGTATTAAGAACTAATTGTAACTGCGATTAAAAGAGCAAGAACAGGGGGACTCTGGAGAAGTCTACTGGATAGCAATTTGCATTTTAGAAACATAAGACACTGTGCATAACCTTGAAATCATTGCATAACTCTGGACCTAGCTATAGGAAAGTTGGCCTGGTACTCCCCAAGCAGAGGGCTCAGATCCTCTGATGCGAGCCTACTATCTGCCCCCAGAGCAAAGCTTATAGCTTGGGGGGTGATAGGAGTTTCTCTCTGAAGGCGGCCACACGCTGGAACGCCCTACCCTTGCCTATTAAAAAGTCTTCCAACTTCCTGAGTAAGTCAAAACCTGGCTGTTCACAAGCCAATAATTAGTATCTACTATCCTTTCCTGGCTACGCCACACCTGTCCACTCCTGCGCAAGACACCTCCGGGCATTCAAGCGCTATGTAAATCTAACAATCAAATCAAATCTTCTGACAATGGCCCAAAGTACTTTGATTATAGTGCTTAGATACCTATTACTAATTTTAGTGATCTACAATTGGGAAATATATAAATCTTATTGTGTATTGTTCTCCCTTGAATTGTGCATGATTTTAATGTAACAAAAAACATATTTTAATATTAATATAAAAAATAAAAATATTGTGCTTGGCGAGTTTAGAAGGTTGAGACAGGTGAAGGGAGGATAGAGCCACAATTGAACCTACCTGCTAATGCTGTAGAAGCAGGGCTTAGTATGGAAAAAGGAACTTACATCCTGGCCGAATGGCTACAGACTCTTGGGTCAAGATCCTACCTTCAACTACAACATACCTGTGATTGCAGCCGGCCTTGCGTTCGAAGCATTGAAGTTACCATCCGTGAATAATAGGTTGTTCAATGGAATTAATGTCATCATTCGTTGAGCGCCAGGCCACTGAAGCATCCGTTGGCGCTGAATGGCAGCATTTATTCCACTTGAAATAATCTTGTTCAGCAGCCCAGAAGAGTCAACGCGCAGGGACTGGTGAGTAATTTAGCCATGGGGAAGCTTACCTAAACGCATACATCGAATTGGATAACACCGAAGCGAGAATAGCAGACTTCTTAGAAATTTGACGAATGTTTTCTAAAATGCTGAAGGCTATATTGAGACAAGTCACTACTGACTTTAACAGGGGGAACTAAAGTGGTAACCGCTTACATAAAAAAGAATGTACGTGTAATTTTTGGAAAGGCTTGGATGCATAGGACAGATGAGCCTGTAGCATCAGCGACTTATCTCATCCAACCACATGAGATTAGATTGGTCAATGAATCAACTAAATTCCTTCATACAGAAATCCAATTTGTTGCATACTACTCTGTGCCTGATCCACCAATCAGATGGCTGCATCAATCGACAAAGGTGTTTATTTTATTTTATTTTTTAAATAACTTTCATATCCGTCATTCGCAGTAGTGTCCGCAAGTTGATTGACCAGGAAAAAACGCATAAGTATCTAAACAACCACACTGCTGGATCATAATCCTCAGGGCGAGCACCGTGAGTGAGTGCAATGTACTCCTCAGTAGTGTTTTACGTACTCTTACATGTCTTTGTACATTGGCCCCAAAGCATCCAAAATGGGAATGAAATGAGAATTTCCAAGGACTATTCCTATACAGTGAGTACAAATCGAAAGGGCGGTGCCTTCCATGCACTTTCACTTAAAGGGCGTTGGACGTTTTGGGACCAATTCACAAAGGCGTGTGAGAGTGCATGAAAGAGTACCCCTGGAGTACCACTTCCTTCATGCATAAGTACTTTTGTGACTCCGAACCAGTCTTTGAAGATCCTCCGTGCCCTGGTGGCAGGGTGGACCTGTTGGCACTTTGGTTTTGCCCAGAGCCAGACTTCCAAAAGTTGGAGGCTCTTCTTGAGAAGATTAATGTACCCATCAATGGAAAACATTTTCCCAAGAGTTTGAAGGATATTTTTTTACTTTTCCTATTCACACGTGTTATGCTTCACATGGCGGAGTGGACAAAGAGCGCCCCGAAACAGGGAGCCCTGCCCACCAGATGGCCTTCGCGCTGGCTGCGATAAAGGTTTTCCCATTGGATAAGCCGGGTACATATCCACTATTGTAAAACCACCATCTCCTGCACTCTACATGAGGCGTGGGGTTCGAGCGGTGAGTGGAGGCAGGCTCCAAAGAACTTTTAAGGCCTTGGCAAGTTGGCAACTGCCCAGGGCGCCCCGCCTTCCAAGGAACCCCCTGGAAGGGTGTGCTTTCTCTCTAGTTGACATCTGTCTATTTATATCTCTATCTGAAGCTACTTTGGGCCAAGTACAGATGAAAAAGGACCCTGGGGCACTGTTATGGCTGTCTTTCTGCCAGCCATCTGGAGAAGGAGAATGATGGAGAGTGACTCCAGCCTATCACCCTCATAGCATAGGGGATTAGGCCGATAGACAGGGACCCTGTCTTATAGATATAAGGGCATTTTCGTGCCATTTCCCTTAGAGTAAGGCTTATGAATTTAAGTTAGGGGTTAGATATATGGGTATTAGTCATGATTTATCCATTTGCTAACATGCCGATCTGTTTCTCATGGAGCTATGTATATTATGGGCTCCGTAGGCCTTAAGCGAGACAGACTCCATTTTGCTTTCTGCCTGGTAGCTCGAGAAGGCTTTCTAGGTGAAGTGTAATGTTTTAGTTTCAAGCTGTTGTTCGCTTGGAGAGAACCGGTTCAGGCTGACCCTTATCGAAGGAATGTATTTTTCTCCACTCCGAAGACACAACTTCAGGCCGGCCGGCTGGGAAAGTGTCCTTGGTACGGGGAGGTACAAGAATTTGGTGGGCGGCAGGTTACTGGCCGTGAATTTCCATGAAGGAACGGGCTTTGATATTAGCGAAGGTGTTAGTCTTTCAGTCAGTTAGTCCGTAGGCGGCATCTAGCCGTTAGCATCTCTGCCATTATTCATTTTCATGGTGGACAAGTCGCCATCTTTGAAGTCGGAGAAAGATTTAAGACCGAAACTCTCTGAAAATAGACTGAACGAGAAGTGGCGCGGAGCGCACTAAATACAGAGAGAGAGAGAGACGGTAGCTAATTAACAGCAAGGTTCCGAGGTCCTGAGGGAGAGCAGACGAGTTTGAGCCTAGCGGTGCAGACGTGTGCCTGTGACGGCTGAGGGTGACTGCAAGGCGAGCCAGGACCCAGAGACGAGACAGGAGCCTAGATGACTGCCGAGTCCCGATTTCCCGTTAACCAGGTGAAGTCCAACCAGTCCTTATAGTGCGTGCACCCTAACCTTTCTCTTTTATTTCTTGTGCAAATGTAATGCTGCATAGTAATGTGATTTATGTTTATGGTTAATAAATGCCCTAATTCATATAGAATTACCGTGTGCCTGGTGCTTATGTTCAATCTTGGTAAACGCAACTCCTAGGTGAAAGCTAGGCGCATGAATGGACGAGTAATCCCAATCAGGCAAGTGGTGATCACACAAATAGGGAGTGAGTGAACCTCTGATGTCAAAAGTAACGAGTACACTATACAATCTGGACCCATATCCAAAGTTATTATTGTAGTTTTATCCTAAGTAGACTGTCGAGATATCATCCCAATAATGTTTCATAGGAATGTGGTCGTCGTTGATATGCGGCGTTAATGAGAGCGGCAGGAAGGATACTGCCGTGTAAAGCCACCGGATTGTGGTAAAGACTAAGTGAGAGCGGTGAGAGGGAGATCACCGTGGATGTTTCGCAGGATCGCGAACGCTGGAAAAGAGAGCATTGGGTTCTGCAGGCCCGTGTGTAGACACGCCGGATTGTGTGTCAGATCTGCCCTGGGGTAGAACGGTCTGGGTCGAGGCGACCGCGAGGCCAACTGATGTGAATAAGATATTGTAGAAAATCCATATATGTATATTGTCATTCCCCATTCTTAGGTGCGACCTGTATATTCATCGTTATATCTACTCAGTGTAAATACGATCTAAGAAGGGAAGGTGAGTACGTTTTGGCTGGGTCACAGGGGCCCCTGGGGGCTGATCCCATCTAAACAGAAAATCCAGCCATTACATCTGGCGTCACGAACTGTTTACGAAGCCTGTGTGCATTGTGTTGTTTTCATCTCGTTGGTTTGCGCTCGGCTTGTACGTATAAAATTTTGTTTATAATTGTGTATATATATTTTTTGTGTATCATTATGTTTGTGAAAAAATCATCGTCGGTTTTCAAACTACCGATTCAGATTCCCGGCTGGGAGTCTACGCCTTATGAGGCTTTGGCCCGTGAGTGGGCTGATTCTACTGGTTTGAGCGAAAATTGGTCTTCATTCTTGGAGCAGGCGGAGCCTGCTGATGTGATTTCGTGCCTACAGAAAGCGCCAGTAGTGAAGGGTGATGAGCCTCCTATTTTAGGACGCAGAGGGTGGATTGTTCTTAATGCATACAGAATAATGCATGAGAGGGTTGTGCAACTACAGAAACAGTTTAAAGATTCAGAAGGGCAGTGTGTCGAGTTGCAAAATGCGCACACTTTGTTGCGTTGCCAAAATAAATTGCTTGCCGATAAACTTGAAACATATCAGACCATTGCCGAAAGGGCTGCGGTCCGTATTGCACGATATAAGTATAAACATCGTCGTGGACGTGTGTCTTCACGCAAAGTGCGTATGGTTGTAGCAAAAGCTGGAATGGATTGGAACCCCGATGAGTGGGACGGTAATATCTGGGATTCTCATACTTCTGACTCCTCGGCAGAGGAGGGTGACAAGCGCGAGTCTTCTCGCTCCGGACGTGATTGTAAATCTGCTTCATGCATTGATTCAACTCCCGATTGTGACCGTGCTCGTTCTTCCCGTGCGGACGACGTAGCTTGCCCTGATTGTGATGTTAAATCTAAGATGCGGGCTTCTTCGGAAGCTCTTCCCGCAGTTTCTGCTCACCCAATTTTTCGACGGAAATTACAACAAGCCCCTGGTAATCCGGGTGGTATCGCTCTTGACTGTATTGAAGATTTTACTCAGCAGGAGATCAGTGACATCCTGCAACGATTTAAACAACGACCTGGTGAGTCTTTGCTTACCTGGATGGTGCGCCTTTATGAGCTTGGCGCTTCCGGTATTATGCTCGATGCCGTTGATTGCTTACGATTTTGCTCTTTGAGTTCTGATTCTACTATTCAGGACCATTTTCGGAATTTTAATGGTAATGTTCAAACTTCCTTGCTCCAGCTTGCGTCTGATGGCTGTAATCATAAATATCCAACTGAGTCTGATTGGCCCTCTGATGAAAAGCCATGGTATACTCTGCGCGATGCGTCGCAACGTTTAAAGGAAGAAGTTATGAAAACCTGTATCTTCCTTAGTACTGCTGACAGATTATTGGATGGTCTTTTAACATCTTCTGTGCGTAATCGCATTATCCGTTCTTCTCCTGTTGCTTATAAGCAGGTCATGATGACTTTATTGATTAATCAAACTGGCAATCCTTTGTCTGCTGTGCTTGAGTCTGTTCGTCAGCTTGGTGAGTTGGGTGAATGGTTTAAACCTGAAAGACAATCCCGACCTGAGGGTCGTACTGGTGGGGACTATAAGTTCTCTAGACGTGACATGTTTCTTGCTCTCGTTGCTGATGGTGTGAAAAAGGAAGAGATCGATGGTGAACCCAATAATATCCTATGGGATATGTTCCGTAAGCGTGGTTTGGATCGGAAGGAAGGTGCCCGTCGTGTGCGAAAGAATGATTATGATCGTGGTTCGGATGACAGTGGTGATGAGAGACGACGTGTGAATTCTGATCGCCGTGATGACCGGCGCCAAGAACGTGGTGGTTCCCCCCGTCGTAGTGATGGGAGGGGGAGAGAGGATGATCGTGAAAGGGGAAGAGATGATCGTGGTTCTAGCAGATATAGAGATGCAAGGAGTTATTCCCCTGATGTACGAAGGAGGGAGGATCGTAATAGACTCTCTGACCGTAATTCACAATTTTTTGAACATGATACTAATCCGTTTCGTACTGGAGACGGATATGAACAAGAAATTCTGATACCGAAGAAAACTGAAAACATCTACCCTGATCTGTCTTGGTTGACTGAACGCAGGAAAAATGATTAGGAAATAGGTCAAGCTCCGGTACGCAGGTGGGCCCACAGAGATTACAGACCATATGTAGATATTGAGATTTTTTGGAAACATCGTAATATCCAAAGGGCCCGAGCGTTGGTTGATACTGGGGCGGAGGCCACTTTAATTCATGGCAAGTCGAGAAAATTTCATGGACAATCTTTTACAATTACCGGCCTGGGTGGTAAAGAAACGCCCGCAGTTCAAACTGCACTTGAGATTAAAATTGGTAGGATTCCTCGTAGAGAATACTCTGTGTTGGTTGTGCCACTTTTGGAATACATTATTGGAATTGACATCTTGAAAGGTATGACTTTGCATTTGGATGATGGTTACTATCAGTTTGGTGCTAGACAGTACATTTCGACCAGACCCGTACGGGTTGGCCGTTTACGCATGCCACCTATTAAGATCCCTTTAGCTACGAAAGTGATTTCTCAGAAACAATATCGCATCCCAGGTGGTCATGAAGAAATTACAGCTACGATTCAGGATTTGGTTGACGCGGGAGTCATTACTCCGGTCACATCCGCTTGGAATAATCCTGTTTGGCCCGTGCGCAAAAGTGACAACTCTTGGCGCATGACTGTTGATTATCGAGAATTGAACAAACATACACCTAAATTGACTGTGGCAGTGCCCGACATTGTTACATTGATTGAGAGAATTCAAAAGCATCCTGGTACATGGTATGCTTCTATCGATATTGCTAATGCATTCTTTTCGATTCCAATTGCCCCCGAATGCCAAGAACAATTCAGTTTTACATGGAATGGACGTCAAATGACGTTCCGGAGTCTTCCTCAAGGCTATGTACATAGCCCTACAATCTGTCACCGGCTGGTGGCGGAACATTTGTCTGAAGTGCCTACGATTCCACAAGTTCAGATTTGTCATTATATTGACGACATTTTGATTCAAGGTGAAACGCAAGACCAAGTACAGTCTCATTTAGATCAGATCATTGACTGTTTGCGAGCAAAAGGCTGGGAAATTAATCCTGATAAATTACAAACTCCATCCCAAGCTGTGAAATTTCTAGGAATTAATTGGCATGAAGGTCACAGAGAAGTGATCCCACAAGTTAAACGTAAAATACTTGATTTTGCTGTTCCCAGAAATAGGAAAGAGGCGCAATCCTTTATTGGGTTGTTTGGATTTTGGCGCCAACATATTCCACATTTGAGTCAAATCTTGGCTCCACTGTATCGAGTCACTCGTAAAAAGAATGCGTTTGAGTGGGGTGAACCTCAACAGACTGCTTTTGATTTGGCTAAAGAAGCTATTCAGTATGCTTTGGATTTGTGGCCCGTGAGTGAGGGTAATGTGGATTTGAATGTGTCCGTGGAAGGTCTGTATGCCAATTGGAGTTTGTGGCAAAAGCAGGGCAGACAAAAAGTGCCATTAGGTTTTTGGACCAAAAAGCTACCAGAGGCTGGTGAGCGTTATTCTCCTTTTGAAAAACAGTTGCTTGCTTGTTATTGGGCTCTGGTGGACACCGAGCAATTGACTTTAGGCCATGCTGTGATTTTGAGGCCTGAGATTCCCATCATGCAGTGGGTTTTGAGTTCACCGAAGTCCCATCGAATTGGACATGCTCAGGAGGCTAGTGTGATTAAATGGAAATGGTACATTCAGGACAGGGCACGTGTGGGTCCGAAAGGTGTGGCGGTTTTACATGAGCGAGTGGCGCAGGCGCCCTCCAATGAAGCTGAGAGTGAGCGTTCGGTTCCCGTAGTGCAGGAGTCTCCCGTGCAGTGGGGTAAATCATTTGATGATCTGTCCGTGGAGGATAGAAAACATGTGTGGTTTACGGATGGTTCTGCGAAGTTCATTGGTGACAAGAGACATTGGAAAGCGGTCTCCTATAACCCGACTACTAAGAAATTATTGAGCACCACTGGAGATGGTAAGAGTAGTCAATATGCTGAACTTTATGCGATTTACCAAGTTTTGAAACAGGAGTTACCAGGTACATGTCATATTTTCACTGATTCTTGGTCCACTGCAAATGGACTAGCGGTGTGGTTGCCTACATGGCATTCGCACAATTGGGAATTGCACTCCAAGGAATTATGGGGTAAAGAATTGTGGCAGGAAATTTGGGAACTGCTTCCGCACAGTACTGTAACAATCTTTCACGTGGATGCTCATACTCCAATAGATTCCCTTGACAAATTTTTCCATAACATTGCAGATGAACAGTCTAAAATTTCTGAGGCAGTGGTTGACATGCAAGATTCTGATTTGGCGGGATTGGCGAAATGGGCCCATCAGAAAGCAGGACATTTTGGAGAGAAAGCCACTAACAGGTGGGCTGCTGATAGAGGAATTCATATTCCCTTTTCTTTAATTAAAGATGCCATTCTACATTGTCCCATTTGCCAGCATTCTAGAAAGAAAGAGGTGCCTCAAATTGTTCGAGGTCACTTACATCGAGGTAAATTGCCCGCCCAAATTTGGCAGATTGATTATATTGGTCCGCTCCCCATGAGCAGAAATTGTCAATACATTTGTACAGCAGTTGATACTTATAGTGGCCTTTTGGTCGCTTTCCCTTGCAAGAATGCTACCCAAGTGAATACAATTAAAACCCTGGAACTGATTATTCTATATTATGGTGTCCCATTCCAAATTCAATCGGACAATGCATCCCACTTTCGTGGAAGATTGGTGCAGGAATTCTGTATGGAAAACAATATCGACTGGGTATTTCACATTCCATATTATCCACAAGCTTCAGGACTGATTGAGAGAATGAATGGTTTGTTGAAAGAGCAGTTGCGCAAGTTGACTGATGACCGTTACAGCCAGTGGAGAGATGTCTTACTTCAAGCTTTATTAATTCTTAATAATCGTCCTTTGTTGCATGCTGAATCTCCTTTGATGCGTTTGTTTCCTCCACATGTTGATGCTAAACCTAATTCTGTTGCTGCTACGGTCACATATTGGGAAATTACCCCCGGTGCTTTGGCTCCGTGTAGAGCTACTCCAGGTTCCGCAGGCCTCGACCTGCATGCTTTAAATGATGTACACTTCCCAGGAAAAGATCGAATCATTGTTGAAACTGGCATTGGTGTCTCTATACCTGCCGGTAGTTTTGGATTAATTGCCCCTAGATCTGGCCTGGCCCTGAAAGGTGTTCAAGTCCTTGGTGGTGTGATCGACAGTGATTATCAGGGAGAGATTAAGGTTCTCTTGCTTAATAGCAGTGAGATGGATTTGTTTATCAAAAAGTCTGACCGTGTTGCTCAGTTACTGATTATGCCTGTCTTCAGTGGTGAGATCAAAAAAGGCTCTGCCCCAACGTTGCTAACTGTGCGTGGACAAAAAGGCTTCGGATCTTCTGATCTTCCTGGAGCTAAAATATGGGTGCAATCGCCTAAAAATCCTCCTGAACAGGCTGATATTATTGCGACTGGTCATGACAACACCGTTTTGGTGATGAAGCCAGGGAAAGACGGCTGGGAAGTTGTCCCAGCTGACAAATGTTATTTACGAGAATGATTAAGGCCTGTGTTTGTATTCTTTCAGATCATTCTCTGGACTGCTGCTGCAGGATGTGTCGGCGCTGGACTCCTTTTGGCCTGCTACGCCGGGAGAGGAGAGGATCTACCGACGCCGAGTGATGGGATAACAAGAGCCACGCGGTCCGCGTGGCAGAAGTCCTCCAACTTCTGGATCACACTCGCGAAGCGAGTGACGAACTCTCCGCATTTTTGTCTTACCCCCATGAAGAGCGTTACTGACATATTATCGACCTGTTTGGTCGCTGTCCCCGCATCTACTGAAACTCTTCGTCACGTATTTAATATATCCAGTGCCCGACCTAATGTCATTTTGGGCGACTTTTTGGCCCATGAATATTGTCCCTCATGTACTCTTCTTCCAGACCAAAATGTCCTACTTAATTCCAGAATCACTACTTTTAATATTACCCCTGGTGACCTTTGCTTCATGATGACCTGTAATCCTAAGGCCATCTCTGAATGTTTGCGGTTGAAACTCCAAGCCGCTACTACTTTTTCATTTCATCAGCGTTTGTTATGTATGAAAAGACTTCCTAATTCATGTTTTTCAGTGAAGAACAATATGACTTGCAAAAGTTTAGTTGTTGCCACTAGCCATTATCGTTCAATGTTGTTACCGGCTGGATGGCTCTTTTCATGCGGGAATTCATCTTGGCCCTATATTCCTGCGAATATTTCTGGTGGCCCATGTGCCATCACTAGATTAAGTTTGCTAATGTTTTCTTCACATCCTCCTGCACATTCCCGTATTGTTCGAGACTCTATGTCATTGCATGAAGACTGTGATTCCTCTGTTCATCTTTTTTCCAAATCTGAATATCTTGGTTTAGCTTTTTCTATTATTGGTGTTCCTGCATTAGCTGTTTATAATGCCAAAACAATCGGCAAAATGGCCTGCTGGATGGTCAAATCGATCAACCAGACTTCTACCGTTTTATCAGATTTATTATTAGATTCCCAAGGTGAACGTAGAGCTATTTTACAAAATCGTGCAGCCATCGATTATTTGTTGCTAAAACACGGGCATGAGTGCTCTGAATTTGAGGGTCTATGCTGTTTTAATTTGTCTGACCATTCTAAAGATATCCAGTCCCATATTAATAAACTCCACGACTTGACGGCAGAAATTAGAGAACACATAGATCAGGGTTTCTTTGACTGGCTTTTTAATTGGCTCCCTGACATGCATTTTTTACGACAAATTTTGGGAGGGGTTATTATTGTTGTCTGTGTCCTTATAGTGATTTGCTGCTTCATTCAGTGTATCCCTTCCCTGCTACAATTTTTTAGAGTTACAAAGAGTCGTAGATCAGTTAGTTTTGTTTCATATTATTCGTCTACTGACGTTAGTTCCATTTAGTTTGTGGATGATAGACTGAAGTCAAGGGGTGTAATGTTATGGCTGTCTTTCTGCCAGCCATCTGGAGAAGGAGAATGATGGAGAGTGACTCCAGCCTATCACCCTCATAGCATAGGGGATTAGGCCGATAGACAGGGACCCTGTCTTATAGATATAAGGGCATTTTCGTGCCATTTCCCTTAGAGTAAGGCTTATGAATTTAAGTTAGGGGTTAGATATATGGGTATTAGTCATGATTTATCCATTTGCTAACATGCCGATCTGTTTCTCATGGAGCTATGTATATTATGGGCTCCGTAGGCCTTAAGCGAGACAGACTCCATTTTGCTTTCTGCCTGGTAGCTCGAGAAGGCTTTCTAGGTGAAGTGTAATGTTTTAGTTTCAAGCTGTTGTTCGCTTGGAGAGAACCGGTTCAGGCTGACCCTTATCGAAGGAATGTATTTTTCTCCACTCCGAAGACACAACTTCAGGCCGGCCGGCTGGGAAAGTGTCCTTGGTACGGGGAGGTACAAGAATTTGGTGGGCGGCAGGTTACTGGCCGTGAATTTCCATGAAGGAACGGGCTTTGATATTAGCGAAGGTGTTAGTCTTTCAGTCAGTTAGTCCGTAGGCGGCATCTAGCCGTTAGCATCTCTGCCATTATTCATTTTCATGGTGGACAAGTCGCCATCTTTGAAGTCGGAGAAAGATTTAAGACCGAAACTCTCTGAAAATAGACTGAACGAGAAGTGGCGCGGAGCGCACTAAATACAGAGAGAGAGAGAGACGGTAGCTAATTAACAGCAAGGTTCCGAGGTCCTGAGGGAGAGCAGACGAGTTTGAGCCTAGCGGTGCAGACGTGTGCCTGTGACGGCTGAGGGTGACTGCAAGGCGAGCCAGGACCCAGAGACGAGACAGGAGCCTAGATGACTGCCGAGTCCCGATTTCCCGTTAACCAGGTGAAGTCCAACCAGTCCTTATAGTGCGTGCACCCTAACCTTTCTCTTTTATTTCTTGTGCAAATGTAATGCTGCATAGTAATGTGATTTATGTTTATGGTTAATAAATGCCCTAATTCATATAGAATTACCGTGTGCCTGGTGCTTATGTTCAATCTTGGTAAACGCAACTCCTAGGTGAAAGCTAGGCGCATGAATGGACGAGTAATCCCAATCAGGCAAGTGGTGATCACACAAATAGGGAGTGAGTGAACCTCTGATGTCAAAAGTAACGAGTACACTATACAATCTGGACCCATATCCAAAGTTATTATTGTAGTTTTATCCTAAGTAGACTGTCGAGATATCATCCCAATAATGTTTCATAGGAATGTGGTCGTCGTTGATATGCGGCGTTAATGAGAGCGGCAGGAAGGATACTGCCGTGTAAAGCCACCGGATTGTGGTAAAGACTAAGTGAGAGCGGTGAGAGGGAGATCACCGTGGATGTTTCGCAGGATCGCGAACGCTGGAAAAGAGAGCATTGGGTTCTGCAGGCCCGTGTGTAGACACGCCGGATTGTGTGTCAGATCTGCCCTGGGGTAGAACGGTCTGGGTCGAGGCGACCGCGAGGCCAACTGATGTGAATAAGATATTGTAGAAAATCCATATATGTATATTGTCATTCCCCATTCTTAGGTGCGACCTGTATATTCATCGTTATATCTACTCAGTGTAAATACGATCTAAGAAGGGAAGGTGAGTACGTTTTGGCTGGGTCACAGGGGCCCCTGGGGGCTGATCCCATCTAAACAGAAAATCCAGCCATTACAGGCACGTACCCTGGGGCATTGACACCGATGCACAGGCACCTGCCCAGAAAGGTATAACACGACCGGAAAATACGGCACTGCCAAGGAGTGACACAAATGACAGTTGCTACACTTTCAAAGAACAACATGAAATATTTCCTCTAGAAACAACATAAACTCCTTGTTGGTGATTTCTGCAGAGAGGCCCTGAATTGAATGGGCAAAGAGTCTGACCTATTACAACTTGGACACTGCCTCAGTCCACGTCATCCTCAACCCTCTACCTGGACTGTAGGTAAATGCAAAGCCCCTGGGAGGCCAAGGTGACACACCAAAAGAGAGTAACAAAAAATATAAACAAGTGCACTGCATTTACTGATTACCATGTAATGATATCTACAAACAGATTCAAAGTCAAATGCAGTACAATGATATACATATATGCAAATATTTCTCTGGATAAACCAAAACAAACTCTCTCGGGAAAGTTAACATTGCCTCATATGGAAATGTAATCACCATTTATTTACATATATGCTAATTGGCACCAGCAATGAAAAATCTAAATACGACTTCCCTTTCTTAGCTGCAGAGACAGAGGGGGCTTGGGCCTGTGTGGGGAAGGAGGGCTGTTTACTGATTAAAGTTCTCTTTCTTGCCTTTTTTATGCTCTCAAGCTGTTATTTTACAGATGAGGACAGTGAAGTGGTGATAACGCCCATGATTTATGACCCTCTGTGCTTGCCGTCTCCATAAAAAGCCAGTGCATCTTTCAGAGCCAGCTGCATATCAGCCGTTCTGCTCATTTCTTATTTCACGTCTTTATTTTCAATTTTTTTTTGTTTTGTTCCAGCGTCTTAAAATGAGTTATAAAAACTAGTCACATGCAAAATACGAAAAAAACTAAGCAACTTATAAAATATATTACAACTTCTTGGACTACAAACAGCTGTGCACACTGATCACTCACTTTAATGTTTTTTGCATCCATCATTAAAATGACTCTATAATTAAACAACCAGAGCACACATCAGTTGGGTTTGTCAGGTACCAAGAGTTTATCGATGGCTCATATATTTTATCAAAGTTGTTTCAAGAAAATTAGCATAGTGCTTGAGACTAGGAAACTTTTTCCATGTACCAGTCAACTTCAAAACTGAAAATGAGTAAGTTCTAAATTGTATTTACTGTGTCCTATATTAAAGGCCAGCAACTTGGGAGAGATATTTTACATCAATTCTAATAATCCCATCTACAGAAGAGTTCACGGGTGCATTAAGCCTGCCTAGCAGCTGTGTTAACATCACTGACTTCAATGCTCTTTTGTTTGAATTCCTGATATGTTCTGCCCTTAGAGAGTCAATATGTCAGCCAGGTCTGTAGCATAACATGTAATTGGCATTGAATATTTTTTAAATATGCTACCCTCCCCACCCCCACTGGGCAATTTACTGAGTCAATATTTTGCAGAGCGCAGTCTCAGGATGCAGCCACTTCTTTCCAGATGATCAATATAGAATGACACAACTATTGTTAAAAGGCCAATAAACAATCCTTGCTACCTGTCGAGTCTACAGGGGTACTCATGTCCACGCCCAGCAAGGATTGCCATTGTTGTTGTTCCTACCATAAAAACCCCACATTGTAGGACTCAGTACGGGCAAAATAGACCACAACAGAGGGGGGGGGGGGGCATCTGGCGAATTATGCTACAGCTCATGTCAAAACCACTGCTGACATAAGCAAGCAAAGTAGCATTCGAGAAAGCTTCTTTTATGTCATTGTTAGAGCAGCAAGGTTTGTTTTTTCTCTAAACTGGATGGCCAATTTAAGAGAGCAATCTGAACCTAGGATGTATTCAGAAAAGGGTATAAGGTTGGGATGTATGACGTTTTAACTTCACCTTCAACATCCCAAACTTCTAAAAAATAAAAAGGACATAGTTTCCCAATGTTGATGAGGCAACGTTATAACTTTTTTTAGAACGAGGCTGCCCGACAGCACAAGCGTCCTGGTTGCAAAAGGCCTATCTATTTTAGGCGTCCCAAGGATTTACGGGGGCTTAGTGCCAGTCAGTTGCTTACCATTGGTTGGATTTATTGTCACTCTCATTTCCTTCCTTCTTACTCAATTGCTTTCATTGTCCATCTTGTGTTTGTCCCTCCCCTAGAGCACACCCTCTTTACCATCCTCATGACAAGTTAACTAGTGTCCTTCCACAGCTCACTTTTGAGGAACTTCTGTTTCCTTAAGTACTCCATAAGAGTGTATGTGTTTTCTAGCTGTCTCTCTCTCTTTTGCTTCATACCCCTCTCCCTGAAAGCACCATGTTGTGCTCTTCTGTGTGCTTCTCCTTCTGCCCCTGTGCTGTGTGTCGCTGTCTTCTCCGTGTTGCCTTCCTATTCCCTGTTTTCATTTATAATGTACCTCTAACCGCGCCCACTCCCTGTTCAACTCCCTTGTCACCCCCCCCCCTAACCACTCCTCCATTGCTGCCCCATCCAGGTGGATCTTTTCAGAAGAAATTAAATATTTAGTGGAATAAAATTTTAAAAAATGAGTAGTGGGAGAGAGGATGGACGTGCTTAAGTAGGGAGTAGGAAAAATAGGAGATGGCGGGGTCACCATATGTAAAGACAAAAAAGAGTAACAAAAGGTGAGAGGGTTGGGTCGTTGATGGAAGGAGTAAGGTGGTGGATATACATAGGTCTGGGGAAGTTTTTGTTACACCTGTGTAATCTTGCATCATTTCTGGCATTTCGTGTTATGCTTTTTATTCAAAATAGTCGAAATTATGCCAATTCTCCACATTGCGTAATTTTCCATCCCATTGTGGGTGAACCGGAACAAGGTGAACAAACAGAACAACCATGGGTGCTGTTCGCATCATGGACTGTTTTTGTGGCAAAATTCGTCCTCGAATCCAAAATGGATGCAGCGACAGATTTCACTAAATTCCGTCTTTGTGATTCAAGTCATTCAAGTTCATTTTCCCAAACTTATCCACGCTTACGCAAAGGTATTCACCTGTTACAACGCAATTTTTACAACGCACTACCACTACAACGCAGGCATTACAACGCATACCATTACAACGCATTGCGCTGGGGGGCGCTCTAGGATAAGAGGTAAGTTTAATTTACTATCCAACACCTTCCCTAGGGTCCACGGGGACTGGAGTTAGAATAGTAAATTATACTTACCACTATCCAGCACCCCAAAGCGCTATGCGTTGTAACGGTATGCGTTGTGAATACCGCGTTGTAATGGTATGCGGAGTAAAAGTATGCGTTGTAACGTCATACATCCTTACGCAAATAAAAATTACACAATTTTTCAAACAATCCTAGAAATAAGAGCCACTGCCTGGGGCCAAAGGTGGGGTGGGGGTGTTGAGAAACGTAGCATAGTTCAGAGGGTTCTCCTAAAACCCGTAAAATTGTAAACTGGATGTGTGTGACCCAGTCAAACAGCAGGTGTAATAAATTAATTACGTCTAGAAAATCAATGCTGTTGGCTTTGTCTAAATTACACTTATTGTGCACTTGGAATATATAGGCAAAGTGGGTGTGTCAGCAAATTATATTCGATGTGAGTTTCACTTTTCTTGTCAGCATCGTGAAGGCCCCTTCCCCCATCGTTGAATTCAGGAGTTGCAGCTTGTGGTGTGTTTAGCGACAATCCTAGAAGTGGCGGCCTCTGACCACTCTAGTAGTCCACAGAGGGATTTATAAAGCACGGCTAATCACCCAATAGGATATCCAGGCGCTTGCAGGTCCCGGAGGTCCTGGAGGGAAAGAGGGATGCACCAGTAACTGGGACCAGGGACACAGACAAGCCTCCTCCCTTGCAGAGACAAGAGGGATTATGCAAACATTTTTTTTTAAACAGTGCTAAAAAGTAGCCGCAGCCCGTGCAGGTAAGAGCGGTAGGGCAGAGGAGAGGGGAGGGGATTTCGACAGACGATGAAGAGGGCAAATTAAATAAAGAATTAATTTTCCCTCGTCATTGTCAGTCGAAACTCCCCACCCAATCCGGCCCCACCGTTGTTACCTGCACGGGCCGCGGCTGCTAAAAAAAACCCATAATTAGTAAGAGATCTGAGGAAGCCACTAAATTGGCAAGTAAATCGGGGAACAAAATCACACCCCCATCTTGTGTTGCCTAAAGAGCCACAGCGTGAGCCAACCCCTTTAAAGAATTATTATGTAAATCACAGAGCTGATGAGATGTAAAAATATGATAAGACTCTTTGAAATTCAAAAATATTTCACTTTTTGACATTTGTAATTTTTTTCCGTTGCAATAATTGGAACGCATCGCCGCATTGATTAGCATTTATTAAAATTCATAATTTCTAAACAAAAACTTGAAAACATTTAAGACGGAAATGGCTTTACCACGTTGCTGTGAGTGAACCAAGAGAAACACATACTTACGTTGTGAGCGGTATAAATACTCAATCTTTCTTAATTTATGGACCAATTAACAATATTTAGCCACAAATAGAATGTATTTTAGTGCACTCTCTCTACTTAATCACTTCCAGGTACTCCCAAACGTCTGATTTTATGAAAATGGAGCCCAATGAAATGAGGTAATGTGCCTACTATCACATGATGTACAAGGGTAGAGCTGGGATGTGATCCTGGATTTCCAGTAGCATCTTCTGCACATCAGGGGCAAAGCAACTTGGCTGTCTTTTAAAAGCAGTGTAGAGTCTCTTGATAAACCCCCTCTTACACTGTGGTTTAGCCTCAATGGTGTCAACTCCACAGCGTGGCAAGACAGTTCAGAGAGGATAATCTTAGCATGCTCACAGGCCAGAAGCTCCCAGTGACCCCCCTGAGATCTCTGAGGTAACTGTTTGTAACTACATTTATATAGCGCTTCGTATCCCTCAGGAGGCGCTAAAGCCCATTAACGGATGGCCAGCATGCTACACCTTGGCTGGAAGAGTGCTGAGTTGCAGGGTGGCCTGTGTGAGTTGCATTTGTTTGTCATGCGGGAGTGACCAGAGTGCTGGTCTTGTCTTGTCTTAGGTCCAGCACCCAGGCGTGGGGTGGCAGGAAGAGGCGTGAGGGCTGCAATGCGCGTCAAATATACTAATTCATTGCTGTGCTCAGGGCAGCGGGTCTTGATGGAAGCCACCCATGTGCAACCAATAAGAAGCCTGCGGCATGCACCCGTTGCATGCAGTCATGGTTGATGTGCTATAGTGTAAGGTGAGTGACGCACAGGGGTGCACGGTGCACAGACAGCTGGTGTTAGTGGATACGAGCGCTGGGACGCCTGTGGGTAGCCATGCGCTTTACAAATCCCAATAGAATGGAATGGAATGGAACGAAACAGAACAGAATGGAATGGAATGGAATGGAACAGAATGGAATGGAATGGAATAGAACAGAATAGAATTGAATGGAATAGAGTAGAACAGAATAGAATGGAATGGAACAGAGCAGAATGGAATGGTAAATTATCTCTGTCCATGCAGGAGTGACCGACAGGCAATCGAGGGGAAACGAAGCACTAGTATTGCTCGTTAGGCACTGCCCAGTACTGACGGGCAGGTGGTCTACATCAGTGCACTCAGTACCAGTCAGGGTAAATGCACTAGAGGGTCCATTCAAGAGAAGTGGAGTGGCCAATGGCGAGCACTGGTTGCCGTTGGCCAGTACGACTTCTCTATAAGGCCCCCTCAGGAGCGACAGAGGAGTGCCCTGGATACAGGCAGCCAGAGTAAATGCTCTATAGGGTCATATGTGATGTGACGGTCTGGTCCACGATAGTCCGAGAGTGACCTGGAGGCGGTTGCCATAGTGATCCTCTAAAGCCTCCAAGTAGCGAAGGTGGCGCAATCCACTGGCATGCCGTGGGTGACAGGTTGCCAGGTCCCCACAGTGATAGTCACGCCTGTAAGCTCACACACAAAAGGGACCGATGCACAAAAGCATTTATGAGCACGATAAATAGTTCTACAGAAATATTCTTTTACATACCTTCACATGCCTTTGTGAATCAGACTCGAAATCTCCAACTCCCTTTTAGTCAAAGTGTAAAAGAGCCTCTTGTAGATGCGGACTACGAGGGATTAGAGGTGCAGATCCTTATGGACACCGCAGGTTACGGCAGCGGCCTTGGAGTCACACCTGCCATGATGGTCCTTGCTGTGGCACCTGATGGATGGCATTGTGAGGTGCGACCGGTGCCAGCGTACGACAGAGCTGAGGGGCACAAAGTCCACCTGAAAAATCTTGAATTTGGTTTCTGTGTTGCTTTTTACAGATGTTACTAATTGCTGTATCTTTTCAACATTTTATTTTTTGTTTGAAGGCAAACCTCGTACAGACGCACCTCTTTAAATAACTTACTTTACAGTTGCCCCCCAATCGGGAAACAACTGTTACAACGCCTGCATTACAACGCATGATTTTACCCCTCATGCCATTACGACGACAATGGCTTGCTGTAGAGCGTATACAGTGTTGGATTTCCCTCCAACACCTTCCCTACTGTTGCACAGACTGGAGTTGGAATTGTAAATTATACTGTTCCAAACTCCAGCGCACCCCGACAGCAAGTCGGGGTAAAAAATTGCAATGTAAGGGTATGCGGGGTATCTTTGCTTTAGATCCTGTGCAGCGCTCCGCAGCCTTTTGGCTAAGTTCACGCTATACAAATACCACAAACTGACACACATAATACATTTGCACATGCATACTTTGTTGGAATTTTTGTTCTGGAGAGGACAGAAGGGATAAACCTTCCTCTTAGATCACCTTGAAAGAGCCGGTGACCATGGAAGGTTCCAGAATTAATTCATGGGTCGAGCTTCTCTCTGAGGCGACTGAAGCCCTTCACACACAACATGAATATAGGTCAGTGGAGCATTTAGGAAAGTCCTGTGCGCCACATTTAGTGAAATGCATCCTCTTCTTCCTCTTCTCTGAAGTCTCTGGGTACAGGGCCCCTTGGGGCTGCTGCTGGTGCATGTCAGCAAGTCCTACTTCTGGGGGGGGGGGGGGGGGGGGGCTTCCAATAGACCATCTGTGATCTGTGCTAAGTGGCTACGGCACACCGCCCTTGAAGGATCAACCAGGCGCACCGGTGTAACAAAACCTGAAAGGCCCCTGCAAGGCACATGGAAGGGCCCCCTCTGGGCTCAATCAGGATCTCTCCGACCAGAGTACTGTGCTGAGGGGGTGCCCCAGAGCTTGGGTCCCCCCTGGGGGCTGCGGAGGCCTATGTTATGCCACTGACCAGGCGCATATTTCTTAATTGACCAGACAGACATGTCTCTTCATGTGGATAATGCCAGTTGTCTAATTATCCAGTGATCCCATGTGGCTCCTGTGTTGGAGCTCCTGGTCTCTGTTCTGGGTCTGGCGTCTGCTGTAGAGTGGCATGTGTTTGTGGTGTTGTCTTAGGTGGTTTGTGGTGTGCATCCCATGAGCTCTGCCATGCCTGTGTGTGTGATGAGCCCTGTGTATTGTGATAGTGCCTGGGTACAGGGGTATCCATCAAAGGTTTCCGCAAACAGCGGCAGATTAAACAAGACCTGGTTAGGAGCGGCGCTGACGATTGGATGTTAAAACGATTTCCAGAGTCTAGCTATCTATGGTGGTGGAGGCTGCATTGTTTTATTATCCTGCCTCCTGCCTCCTGCCTGGGTTTTGTGAACTGGTGACTTTCAACCCCCAGTAAACTTCTTCCTTCCTTCCTTCCTCCTTATTTCCATCCTCTTACATCTTTTCCTTGGTCACTGGGGCTGCTCCTTGTGATGTACCTAGCTCTTATGTTGCTCCACCCCCTTTGCCCTCGTGCCCCCTGTGCACATTGGCTTTCGTGCACGTTCCCCCTGTGCACATTGGCTTTGGTGCCTGTGCCCCCTGTGCACATTGGCTATGGGGCACGTGCCCCCTGTGCACATTGGCTTTGGTGCAAATGCTCCCTGTGCACACTGGCTTTGGTGCACGTGCTCCCTGTGCACACTGGCTTTGGTGCACATGCCCCCTGTGCACATTGGCTTTGGTGCACGTGCCCCCTGTGCACACTGGCTTTGGTGCACATGCCCCCTGTGCACATTGGCTTTGGTGCACGTGCTCCCTGTGCACACTGGCTTTGGTGCACGTGCTCCCTGTGCACACTGGCTTTGGTGCCTGTGCCCCCTGTGCACATTGGCTCTGGTGCACGTGCCCCCTGTGCACATTGGCCTTGGTGCACGTGCTCCCTGTGCACACTGGCTTTTTATGCCTGTGCCCCCTGTGCACATTGGCTATGGTGCACGTGCCCCCTGTGCACATTGGCTTTGGTGCACGTGCCCCCTGTGCACATTGGCTTTGGTGCACATGCCCCCTGTGCACATTGGCTTTGGTGCACGTGCCCCCTGTGCACATTGGCTTTGGTGCACATGCCCCCTGTGCACATTGGCTTTGGTGCACCTTTACCCTGTGCACATTGGCTTTGGTGCACGTGCCCCCTGTGCACATTGGCTTTGGTGCACGTGCCCCCTGTGCACATTGGCTTTGGTGCGCATGCCCCCTGTGCACATTGGCTTTGGTGCACGTGCCCCCTGTGCACATTGGCTTTGGGGCACGTGCCCCCTGTGCACATTGCCTTTGGTGCACATGCCTCCTGTGCACATTGGCTCTGGTGCACGTGCCCCCTGTGCACATTGGCTTTGGTGCACATGCTCCCTGTTCACACTGGCTTTGGTGCACGTGCCCCCTGTGCACATTGGCTTTGGTGCACATGCCCCCTGTGCACATTGGCTTTGGTGCACGTGTCCCTGTGCACACTGGCTTTGGTGCCTGTGCCCCCTGTGCACATTGGCTATGGTGCACGTGCCCCCTGTGCACATTGGCTTTGGTGCACGTGCCCCCTGTGCACATTGGCTTTGGTGCACATGCCCCCTGTGCACATTGGCTTTGGTGCACATGCCCCCTGTGCACATTGGCTTTGGTGCACGTGCCCCCTGTGCACATTGGCTTTGGGGCACGTGCCCCCTGTGCACATTGCCTTTGGCGCACATGCCTCCTGTGCACATTGGCTCTGGTGCACGTGCCCCCTGTGCACATTGACTTTGGTGCACGTGCTCCCTGTTCACACTGGCTTTGGTGCACGTGCCCCCTGTGCACATTGGCTTTGGTGCACGTTCCCCCTGTGCACATTGGCTTTGGTGCACTTGCTCCCTGTGCACACTGGCTTTGGTGCCTGTGCCCCCTGTGCACATTGGCTTTGGTGCACCTTCCCCCTGGGCACATTGGCTTTGGTGCACTTGCTCCCTGTGCACACTGGCTTTGGTGCCTGTGCTCCCTGTGCACATTGGCTTTGGTGCACCTTCTCCCTGTGCACACTGGCTTTGGTGCACGTGCTCCCTGTGCACACTGGCTTTGGTGCACGTGCTCCCTGTGCACTTTAGGTTTGGTGCACGTGCCCCCTGTGCACATTGGCTTTGGTGCACGTGCCCCCTGTGCACATTGGCTATGGTGCCTGTGCTTCCTGTTCACACTGGCTTTGGTGCACGTGCCCCCTGTGCACTTTAGCTTTGGTGCACATGCCCCCTGTGCACATTGGCTTTGGTGCACATGCCCCCTGTGCACTTTAGCTTTGGTGCACATGCTCCCTGTGCACATTGGCTTTGGTGCACGTGCTCCCTGTGCACATTGGCTTTGGTGCACGTGCTCCCTGTGCACATTGGCTTTGGTGCACGTGCCCCCTGTGCACATTGGCTTTGGTGCCTCTGCTTCCTGTTCACACTGGCTTTGGTGCACGTGCCCCCTGTGCACTTTAGCTTTGGTGCACATGCCCCCTGTGCACATTGGCTTTGGTGCACATGCCCCCTGTGCACTTTAGCTTTGGTGCACATGCTCCCTGTGCACATTGGCTTTGGTGCACGTGCTCCCTGTGCACATTGGCTTTGATGCACGTGCCACCTGTGCACATTGGCATTGGTGCACGTGCCCCCTTTGCACATTGGCATTGGTGCACGTGCCCCCTGTGCACATTGGCTTTGGTGCACGTGCTCCCTGTGCACTCTGGCTTGGGTGCACGTGCCCCCTGTGCACTTTAGCTTTGATGCACATGCCCCCTGTGCACATTGGCTTTGGTGCACCTTTACCCTGTGCACATTGGCTATGGTGCACGTGCCCCCTGTGCACATTGGCTTTGGTGCACCTTTACCCTGTGCACATTGGCTATGGTGCACGTGCCCCCTGTGCACATTGGCTTTGGTGCATGTGCCCCCTGTGCACACTGGCTTTGGTGCCTGTGCTCCCTGTTCACACTGGCTTTGGTGCACATGCTCCCTGTGCACATTGGCTTTGGTGCACGTGCCCCCTGTGCACATTGGCTTTGGTGCACGTGCTCCCTGTGCACATTGGCTTTGGTGCACGTGCCCCCTGTGCACATTGGCTTTGGTGCACGTACTCCCTGTGCACACTGGCTTTGGGTGCACGTGCTCCCTGTGCTCACTGGCTTTGGTGCACGTGCTCCCTGTGCACATTGGCTTTGGTGCACGTGCTCTCTGTGCACATTGGCTTTGGTGCACGTGCCCCCTGTGCACATTGGCTTTGGTGCATGTGCTCCCTGTGCACATTGGCTTTGGTGCACGTGCTCCCTGTGCACATTGGCTTTGGTGCACGTGCTCCCTGTGCACATTGGCTTTGGTGCACGTGCCCCCTGTGCACATTGGCTTTGGTGCCTCTGCTCCCTGTTGACACTGGCTTTGATGCACGTGCCACCTGTGCACATTGGCATTGGTGCACGTGCCCCCTGTGCACATTGGCATTGGTGAACGTGCCCCCTGTGCACATTGGCTTTGGTGCACGTGCTCCCTGTGCACTCTGGCTTGGGTGCACGTGCCCCCTGTGCACTTTAGCTTTGATGCACATGCCCCCTGTGCACATTGGCTTTGGTGCACCTTTACCCTGTGCACATTGGCTATGGTGCACGTGCCCCCTGTGCACACTGGCTTTGGTGCCTGTGCTCCCTGTTCACACTGGCTTTGGTGCACATGCTCCCTGTGCACATTGGCTTTGGTGCACGTGCCCCCTGTGCACTTTAGCTTTGGTGCACATGCTCCCTGTGCACATTGGCTTTGGTGCACGTGCTCCCTGTGCACATTGGCTTTGGTGCACGTGCCCCCTGTGCACATTGGCTTTGGTGCACGTGCCACCTGTGCACATTGGCATTGGTGCACGTGCCCCCTGTGCACATTGGCATTGGTGAATGTGCCCCCTGTGCACATTGGCTTTGGTGCACGTGCTCCCTGTGCACTCTGGCTTGGGTGCACGTGCCCCCTGTGCACTTTAGCTTTGATGCACATGCCCCCTGTGCACATTGGCTTTGGTGCACCTTTACCCTGTGCACATTGGCTATGGTGCACGTGCCCCCTGTGCACACTGGCTTTGGTGCCTGTGCTCCCTGTTCACACTGGCTTTGGTGCACATGCTCCCTGTGCACATTGGCTTTGGTGCACGTGCCCCCTGTGCACTTTAGCTTTGGTGCACATGCTCCCTGTGCACATTGGCTTTGGTGCACGTGCTCCCTGTGCACATTGGCTTTGGTGCACGTGCCCCCTGTGCACATTGGCTTTGGTGCACGTGCTCCCTGTGCACACTGGCTTTGGTGCACGTGCTCCCTGTGCACACTGGCTTTGGTGCACGTGCTCCCAGTGCACATTGACTTTGGTGCACGTGCTCCCTGTGCACATTGGCTTTGATGCACATGCTCCCTGTGCACTTTAGCTTTGGTGCACATGCTCCCTGTGCACATTGGCTTTGGTGCACGTGCTCCCTGTGCACATTGGCTTTGATGCACATGCTCCCTGTGCACTTTAGCTTTGGTGCACGTGCTCCCTGTGCACATTGGCTTTGGTGCACGTGCTCCCTGTGCACACTGGCTTTGGTGCACGTGCTCCCTGTGCACATTGGCTATGGTGCACGTGCCCCCTGTGCACATTGGCTTTGATGCACCTTCTCCCTGTGCACACTGGCTTTGGTGCACGTGCTCCCTGTGCACACTGGCTTTGGTGCACGTGCTCCCTGTGCACTTTAGGTTTGGTGCACGTGCCCCCTGTGCACATTGGCTTTGGTGCACGTGCTCCCTGTGCACACTGGCTTTGGTGCACGTGCTCCCTGTGCACATTGGCTTTGGTGCACGTGCTCCCTGTGCCCACTGGCTTTGGTGCCTGTGCCCCCTGTGCACATTGGTTCTGCTGTGCCTTATCACCTATGCACATTGGCGTTGGGCATTTCTCTCGCCAGGATGCCAATTTTTGTCCCAATCTTCATTGTCTGATAGAACATTGATCAATGTCATCTGATGAATGTGTTTTCCCCTCAAAGGCATGGGGATAATGCATCCCTATACCCTCCAAAGGTTGAGGTTGCTTTGATGAACCATCTTTGACTTGCAGATATTAGGGGGTTATTGGTCGGTGGGAGGTGATACTGTGGTTGAATAGATGGGAGTGAGCAGGAATGCCCTAGTACATGGCTGGCGTGCAGACTCTTTACTGGGTCCTGGACACCTGTGGAGCCAATGAGAGTAGAGTTACCTCCATGAAGCAGAACATGTAGCTGTTGAACTTGAGGGAAACCAGAGAAGGAGAGCCCTTTGGGGCACCTGAGGTGGTGGTGTTGGTGGTCGCGGACAGGAAGCGTCAGCCCTCCTATGCTTCTCCATCTTAGCGAAGAACGAGTCAAACATTTAGAGGATGAGAACAGCGTCACCGGATGAAGAGGCAATGCCATCATGAGCATGGTCACTTTAAACGCATCTGATAGGCCAAGGACGATGACCCTGGGTGGATGCCCTGAGTCGGTGTGGGCATGGATTTCGGGGCAGGCTGTAACTAGAACAGTCTGTGTACCATGTTGGGTGCTGTGATTAGGGATCCACCGGGACTCAATAAGGGTGTGATCTTCCAGTTCCCTGTGTTCAGCGCTTTCCGAGTCCCCCAGATGTTCCCTTTGCCCTGAATGTGTGAAGCACCTTGTAATGCGAGGTCGTGATCTGTGCTCAAGGGACTCTTGTCTGCAGTGCTGTCATTGCCCAATAGATGTCCAGTGATCTAATTTAACCCCAGCAGTAAATGCTGTTCAGTGTAAACTTGTTTTCTAGATGTCTGACTTTGGGGTGGAATCCACACTTCTTTCTGCTAGTCCACTAACACCGGAAATTTCTTAGAACAATGTGTGCTAAAATGCTCCCTCTTCTAAGTATAAAATAAGCAGGCACTGCTGTGTTTCAGTCTCCTGTACTGAGCTGACAAGCTTACATGCCTTCCCTGAGCTCCACACTGATCCAACTTCCAACAGAAAACATGCTGTTACCCTTCCTAACCATAGTTCCCCTTTTTTACTGCAGCCCAGTCGCCTACCTCCACACTCACATTTGTTACCCCTTTCCTAATGTGATAATACCTTGTGGACCGCTCTTGTTTTTCAATGACTCTATCTTTCATTGCCTTGCGACCAACCCGCATGCAGTCTTCACTCGTTAGCAATGCAAGAATTGTATTTTTCCCCAGACGCGCTCCCTTTGAGCGAGATAAGAGGTAACACTTGTGTTACTGAGTGGGATGCTACTCTGTACACCCAAATCACTTTTCTCAACTCTCTCCTCCACCAAAGACCATTAGCCAGAGATATGAGTAGACTATTAATTCTTTCCACCAGCCCATTAGCTTGAGGGCTTAATAGACCCATTCTCATGCACAATTCCCATTCTGATCAAGAACTCTGTGATACACCTGTGAACTTACATTCCATTACCTGAGACTAATATTTTAGGGATCCCTTCATCCATAAATACTTTTTCTAGAAATCTAATCACATTCAGAGTATCTATTTGTTCCAAAGTTTTATATACAAACCAGATAGTGCGATAATCCATTAAAAAAAGTTGTCTCTGGATCCCACTATAGCTATCAATTGCCACTCTTTCCCTATGGTTTGCCAGGCAATAACATACACTCTAGAGGAGGTTGCCTTACTACTTTTGTTTTGTCACTATTAGCACATGCATAACAGTCCTTACTACATCTTTTCCTGCATCATCCGTCTTAGGCCTCCAGAAGGATTGCCTTATCCTCCTTTTAGTCATATTCCGACCTGGATGTCCCTCATGTGTATCTGAATTATTAGCTTGCCCAAATTTGTGGGTGGAATTATTAGATTCTTTGTCATTGACATTCATTCATATAAGCTCAATTCATCTTTCACCTTCTCATAAGCTTTCATCTCTCTGTGTTCGGGCACGCCTCATTACTTCAACCTTGCGTTACACATTATTTTACTTCACTCCGCAAAGAATCTTTTTCCATAGCAACTTCCCACTCCTATCTCTCGAGCCCACATTCCTTCCCAATGTTTGTCCAGTTTCATCTATTGTTGTCTGGACACAGAATCTGCAACAGCATTCTTCAATCCCGCCACTTACTCCCACTCCAAATCATACTCCAGGACAGACAACATCCTCCTTGATATTCTGAGACTTGTATTTCCCTCCAAACCCTTTCCAGCTTTGAATAAATATATTCATGGCTTGTGATCAGTCCGGATTTTGAAGAATAGACCGCACACAAAACATTTAGCACGCTTGATACCCCAACAACACGCTAGAGCTTCTCTCTCGATTACAGAATATGAGGTCTAAGCATTTTGTAGACGGCTTGACAAATCCTACCGCACGTTCATCCATCTTTCACTTACTTTACTACTGCTCCAATGACGAGGTTGCTAGCATCAGCAGTAATATACATTTTAGCTGAAACATCAGAGTGTCCAAGTGTAGGAGCTTCTAATCAGCACTCAGCCTATAAACCCACTGAGCTATCGCACAAGGACTGCAGTAACTGAGCTGTGGAGCTTAGGAGTGTGAAGCATAACAGTGCTTTTTTATTTTTCTGCAGTTCTCATTATTTTTTGCATTTCAATGCTGTTAGCTCTTTTCCCTTGGTTATTTTTTTTTTTGTTTTTATTTTCATTCTTTTCCTCATACTCAGATGCTTTATGTCATATTCTACTTGCTACTCTATGTTTTTCCTTTAATCTTTCAGCCGTTGTATGTTTCCTGCCTGTTCCTTTTCGCTGTGTTTCTGTTCCTTTTGGACACATATACCATATGGAGGAAGGGAGCATTGCATAGTATGGTTGTTAAATTATGCATACCATGTTATGTTAGCAAAGTTATGTTCGCAAAAGCACCAGCTTCCTGGCCTATTAATTTGGGAGCATGTGAGCGGCGCAGTTCGCTGCACGCGAGCGAGCCCTACCAGCTACAGCCAGAGCCACTGGAATGACACAGTTTTGTGGCTGGTGCTTTTCTGCATAATTGTGGGGTTGCCACATATACCATGTAGTCTATCATCTGCAGATTAAAACAAGCATTTACAATGCAACGGTTTCGCCTTTGGAAAAGTTAGAGCTATTGGCAATGTAAATGACAATGCCATTTATTTATCTGTTTTCAAAACCAACACATAAATACAAATGTTGTCATTTACAATGCCAATAGCTCAAACTTTTCCAAAGGCGAAACCGTTGCATTGTAAATGCTTGTTTCTTTTCTCTTAAGCACTCTACAAGAAGGCATGTGCTTTGCAGCTGTCTCCCTAGCGTGCTTCTTTTCCACTTCCGCTCTCCGTTTTGCTCTCTCTCTCCTGTCTGCGTTTGCTGCCCCTTTCAGCGAAGTCTATATGCTTTTCCCCTAATCCACGCTGCTCTCTCACAAGTTTGCTTACCTGCCCTCCATACTCCTTGTTGCTCTCTTTTTGTAGACAGGTTGCTTTTCTCCACCCCCACCTTTTGTATTGATACCACCAAATTGTGCCCACCTTTGTGGGTTACCCACTCCTCTGTGTTGCTTTCCCCTCTACACACGCTGCAAGTTGCCACCTGCACCTTTTAAAATATGTGCTTCTCCCATCCATGCCTCATGTTGCTTGCGTCTCCTCATGTTGCTTACACTCCCTTGTTGCTTTCTCTGCATCCACTTTAAAAAACGGGGGGAAAATGATTTATTTTTAGTTACCATCAGATCTATAAATAAAAAGAAGAAAATAATTGCCTGTATCACGGTGTGCGTGCCTACAAAATGACACTAGTGGCCGCGTCACAGGCTTTTACGTAACTCTTCTTTAGACGTGCTGCAGTATCATAGATGCTGTACAGCATGGATAAAAACCATTGGCAAGGCTAATAGGTCTCAAATGCCAAACCTATTGACTTTGCCAGTGCTTGTTGTAAAAGCAGCTTAAAACAGCGAAAATTACCTTTGAGAATAGAGTATTAATGAATAGAGAGTTCTTGTTTTCATACAGTATCTATTCAAGTAGCCTGTGAAAAAAGTAAATCGGCCCAGGAACTGTCTCTAAAGTATACAATCCTAGTTAAAGCAAAGTCACTGTCCAAGAAGAGATTGCATGACATACATTGAAACGTTTACACCAGACAAAGGGGAAGCTGCCCTGATCTCAACCTGTTTAATCAAAGACTGTCACTGAACAACATCTGCGCTCTGTTTTTGCACACAGAAACATACTTACTGGTTCAAAATATCCCTTTTTCTAGACCACCCAATCTATTTTCATTCCATATGACGTCCAAGAGAGAAGGAACTTCCCTCGAGCCTTTGTAACGAATATACAAATAACAGGCAGCATACGAGTTTGGTATTCCTTCTAACATTTTTTTAATGCATATGGGACAAAACCAAACGTAAATGTCATCTCGGCTATGCTTTTTTAATACACATAGAGAATCTTAGCATCCTGCAGCCTGCCATATTCATGTGTATCGCTGTATTTGCAACCAGAATGCATTTTATTTTTGCTGCAAAAAAAGCCTCCATAAAATACAGGTAACATTATTTTTGAGGATTGAAGGCGGGTGTGCGTGTCTCTAGGCACCTCATGCATTAACGAGCTTTAAAAAAGTGATGGATGCATCTAGAGTCTACCACACAACCTTTAAGACAATCTTTCTTAATTTACTGTCAGAATCCAAAAATCAAGCCAGTCTCTGACAGTACATACAAGCTTGAACCGCACTTTGACAATTGCAAGCATATATAAATATATATACACCCACACGTGTATATCCATACACATTGCGAACATGTAATACTATGTAATAATAAATAATGCCCTTGCCATTTAATAATGTGATTAAATGATGGTGACCTGTCACAGAAAAAATATAAAATTCTGAATTGTACTCCGTATGACATAAACACACTGAACAATTCTATCCTAAATATGCATTTACTGAAAATGGTATTCTTTCTTGGAAACTCTCCGTGTTTTGTGCTAGGTTGTTTCACTTAAAAGTACGTTTATTCGTGGCTTCATCTTCACTCGGTGGCAACCCAGCCATCAAAGTAATTCATGTTTCGAGATTGCTTTTCCTGAAACCACCACAAGGTGACACTTGGGAAGCATAAGTAGGCATATACACTCCAAGGAGCAGGCTGGCAAGATTGCACTGAGGTGTGCTCAGCTGCTTATCCAAGCACAAAAATAGTTTTGGGGGAGCACAGTCAGCCTACAGCGAACAGCTACGCATTCCCAAGTGTAAGCTGTAAATATATACTACTCCATATAATTTGGGATAAGTGAATTATATGTAAACGTACTCTCAAGGAACACGTTTGGTGTGAATGAAATAATGTACACACTGATTGTGAATCACGTCATGTTTTATGTCATGTAAGGCTTTCCCTAAAGACGAAGTGGTGGAACGAGGGCAGTGAAATACATTGATTTTTAAACAAAAGGAAAAATAAGCATTTTTCTGATGAACGTTTTTATCGTTTAATCTTAGTTTAAAATGGCTAACATTCCATCAGATATGTACCTAAGTGGGCAAATTATTGAGAAACCATTCCTATACACAATGTTATCTACAGCACGTGTTCTCTGTTTTGCAAAATATTGCATTATTATTTCATTAGAATTGCACATTTGCGTAGAACGGTGGCCCGGACATGAATTCTTGCAGACAATAAAATGGACTGAAACGGATTCAGCTGCAGACTTGTCCATCGAACTAAAAAAAATGCTCTTAAGTATATGAGGCTGCTGGTTGCAAAACCTAGAACAGGCGACCTAACCCTACCATGCACTACACGAGATATGACTCGGATGTATTTATTTACTGCATCTCTCGACTGAAGCCCAAGTCATTACCTTGTAGCTAGGCATCTAAATGTTTATAGCGAGGTGTGCCTACAACAGTCGCTTGTTAACCCGTTGATGGCTGTCAATGTTAACTGCTGTCATACGTTTTGTCACCTGCAGACCGCCCCCTGCGGAGTGCGGCTCGTGCTGCTCGTTCACACCACGGTATGTGCCCTCCTTGACATTTCCCAGAGCATTCTTACTTGCCCATGTATACCAGAAGAATGCACGAGCCCCATGGTCTCCGAAGGTTTATGCAAATATGTGAAGACACTGCTTGCTCGGTTTAAAGCAGAAAGTCGGGCGGGAACAGAGTTGTATTGAATTTTGCCAGGCTGTATATTGGGAGAACACTGGGTCTACGGAATGTAAATCGGACCATCCACCAAACGGTATGAGAGAAACAGTTGTACAAAAACAGAAAAAACAGCAATCACACAATTTAGGTTCATGCTTGGTTAAAACTAACAAATGCCACCTTAGTTTACAGAGTTGCGCCAGATTCTTTGCTACTGTAAACTCTGAAAAGCTGCCTGCATTCAAACACAAAAACTAAAATCCGCATCACTGAAACAAACCACTGCCAGGAGTAGGAGTGTATGTATCAAATTTTCGGCAGGAGACGGCGAATGCACCAGAATTAAAAGCAACTTTATAAACTGCTGGTTTCATGCGGACTCACACTGGGCTCTGACTTCGGCCACCCCCGGGCCGGACGCGTCCACTGTGCGCCGCCGTTATTGGAAGCAAAGAGGCAGCAAGACGTACAGACGCGGAGGCGGCAGCGCACCTTGTCACGAGAAGCCGGTGACTGTGGAGTTAGATAGTAACGGTCCTCTTACCCTTGGTGTGCAGGGACAGTAGCATCAGCAGGGACACATGCAGCTGCCAGCTGGGCTCCTCCAGCCAGCCCATCTCGCTGCGGCGGCGGTGCGGTGCAGCGTCCCCGGGCTCGCCTGCTGCTGCTGCTCCCGGCTCCTCCTCTCACTCGCAGCCCTTCATGCGGCGGTGCCTCGAGACGCCTGCGAGAAGGCAAAACACACACACACTGCTGTTACTGCGGGGCTCTGCCACCCGGGGAAGGGGACCCCGCCGGCGCACCTCGTGGGGAGGAGCACCGCTCGGCTCCCGGGCTGGCTCGCCTCTGGAGGCAGCGCGCGGCTTTGTAAACACTTGGAAGCATTTACCCTCGCGCCGGCTCTTTAACCCCTTCCTGACTGCAAGCGGCGCACGCACAGGCTGGGCAAGGGCACGAGGCTCGCTGCTACATCCAGCACAAGGTGCACTCCACCACTACAACAACAAGTCAGGTCCCGGGCCGCGCTGTGATTGGCTGACGTCACGGGGGTGTCCCGGGCCGGCAGCCAATCACAGCGCGGCCCGGGGAATGACATCACGGGGGTGTCCCGGGCCGGCAGCCAATCGCAGCGCGGCCCGGGACAAAGGGGCGGGGCTTAAAAAAAGCACCAGAAACGCCCCCGAATCGCGTTTTCGAGAGAAAGCGCGATTGACAGCTTCTGTCTTCCAATGGCTAGCCTCCATTTATGGAGCTAGCCAATTGGAAACAGGGGCTGTCCTAAGCTCACAACTAAAATCAAAAGATTTCGACTGGGAGGGGCTTCGCCCCTCGCCAAAAGTCGAAACCTAAAAAGATGTTTCTAGCTCAAACGGATGAATAGTTACCGATACAGAGCCCAGTGTGCTTCCACGCAGTGGCAGGCCCTTCGAAAAGGCTCATTATTTGTCTGTCTGCTAGTTATTGCTGTTTTGGGGTGTTAAATCTGTAGTAATGGAGTGAAACATTTGCCCACACAGTGATAACATTTGTAAATCTGAAAAAATAAGAAACTTATACTATCACAAAATGTGCAGTTTTTCCGCATTATTTGGTCTATCTGCCATATAATTTGTTATCCGCTGCTGCATAATCCCAGTGGCTTGGCTGTAGCTAGAATGGGTTCATCGTGCCTTATGCATCACCCCAGGCTCCCTCCAGCATGCCCCCAACTAGGCCTGATATTGAGTGCCCATATTTGCCCCTGCTTCCAGAAAGCGGCGTGAATGGCCATCAAGGAATGACAGGGTTTCCTTCCTTTACGCCACCTGTCTGTCCTACCACGTACAATAGGCCCCTCCCTTGCCCTCTTCCTTGGCTGGACAGGGGTAAACCATTGTAGAACGATTAATTCTTAAATACAGAATTTAGGAACTGCATTTATGAAACAAAATAATCTTCAAAACGCATATCCCAACAGTTCCCACCCACTTCGACCTCTAAATCAACAAGCTCCTCAGAGTGGGTGGCTAGAGCACCAGTCAGTCCTAGCACCCCAAAACAGGCCTCACTGCACAAGCAACGTGTTCTAACATGGGGAGGAGAAATTAGGTGCCATTAAACACCCAGCCATGCACAGACGTTTCAACTGCATGAGACTGGGGCAGGGCCGGTTCTAGGATTTGTGGGGCCCTGGGCAGAATAGGAACATGCGAGGTCCCTATACTTTGCATAAGATTTGACCTCAGAGGAAGTGACATCACAGGAAGGAATATCAATTGACCATCCGTTCTGTGGCATTGTTGAAGCTGCTTTGCAAGAAGCTGCTTACTTAGCTATCAGTAAATAATCCTAATAAAATTCATACTTATATATTTTAAATCTCTATTAGGTGGAAATGCATTAAATGAATTAAACTTAGTTATGGTTCTATTGAATGGGGTGAGTGAAAATGATACAATAACCAAACATCCTGGCACTTAGGGATTTCCAAATAGGAGGTGCAGACTTTACTAATGTGGCGAAATGGCCATTTTAAGTGTTATTCCAAAAGATTGGAGTTGCATCGTAGCTCAAGAGGGAGCGAGTTCCAGTCCTGCACAACTAAAAGCAGAAGGACTGCCTACAATTAGGGCCATCTACATTTTAGGATGGCCTAGGAGTTTGGTTGTCACAGAGTATAGGATTCTGGAATAAAAGGTAAGGGTGCTGTAAAAAGAAAGAACCTTTTCAATGCAATGCACAATGACAAATGGACATTGCCTTGCAGATGTAGGGTTTCAAAACAAAGCACCCAGCAGACAGCAGAAAGGTACGAAGAAATGCCCTGGCGATGGGGCAGGCTTAGGTGAGGAACCGAGCACAGTTTTGAAGGATTGGAAGGTTCTGAAGGCAAAAGGCCAGAAGCCCGAAAGAGAGCATTTGCATAATCTAGTGAGAAGATAATAGTTTGTACAGCAGCCTCGTGGTAGTGAGAGGGGAGAAAATGATGATGTTTTGTCACTTATGGATATAGTAGAAGCAAGTGGATGAAACATGGTTAATCTGTTCTGAAAAAAGAGAAGATGCTGGAAAGTCAATCCAAGATTGCTTTGCTGACTGTGCAAATGTGGGCGATTGACCCAGCCCCACCGGCCACCAAAGAGAACACCATATGGTATGAGGTGCCTATAAGATAAGACCCCTTGATTTGTCACTATAAGGTTTTAATGAACCTGCCTTCATTCAGAAATCAACAACTCGCGTGCAAGACCAAACATATTCTTGGGCAGAGGCCAGATTGCCACTGAAGGAAATTATGATTTTAATGTAAATATGTGTATAACACAAAAAACACAGGGGGTCTACCAGCTTAATTATGAGGCTGCACTGTCATTCCGAGTCACCAGGATCTCGGGGTGTATGTATCACATGAAGACAGCGTATTTCAATAGAAAAGTGAACACTATATGCATAGGAAAAGCCGGCACAGCATAGGTTATTCATACATGGTTGACAAATCCAAAGCAATTAGCAAAGGGTTCCCATCAAATTGACTCAATGATCAGTTCTATCATTTGGCCAAACCCTGGTGCATGTCAGGCTGGTCCCCTGATCATTGGGACATCAAACACTGCACCATTTGTTGCTGGTTAAGGATTTGGTCCACCAACATAAACGAACCGTCCGTGATGGCTGATCTTTGATGGTAAAGTAAACAACAGTGCAACAGAAAATATAGTGACTTTAAAATTGGATGGAGTGTCCTCCTACTAATAACTTTATTCTACGGACGAGACACGCCTCCTAATTAAAAAACCAGAACAGTGCAAGAGAGACAGTCAACAAATATCTGTCTAGTAACGGGCCAACATGTTTCTGCCTCCCCCAAGACTCAGATGGGAGCTTGGGGTACCGACGGATAGTGCGGGGCCTCGTACAACCTGAGCACGGTCCAGGTGAGGTGAGGTCCATTCCCCTACCATTAAGGAATTCATATTTCCTAATTGATATGGAGGGTTAATGTCTTCGGTTGTTACAGGTTGTACCGTATTCAACCATTTTTTACCATTTTTCACTCTTTTTCTTTGGTGATGGTGGTGTTTCCTTTGTTTCACTACTAGGAGTGCAACTATTGAAAGAACAGAGGCCCTGACGAATGCCAAGGGATTAAATACCCGTTAGCCATCACGGACGGTTCGTTTATGTTGGTGGACCAAATCCTTAACCAGCAACAAATGGTGTGGCGCTTGATGTCCCAATGATCAGGGGACCAGCCTAACGTGCACCTGGGTTTGGCCAAATGATAGGACTGATCATTGAGTCAATTTGATGGGAACCCTTTGCTAACTGCTTTGGATTTGTCAACCATGTATGAATAACCTATGCTGTGCCGGCTTTTCCTATGCATATAATGTTCACTTTTCTATTGAAATACGCTGTCTTCATGTGATACATACACCCCGAGATCTTGGTGACTCGGAATGACAGTGCAGCCTCATAATTAAGCTGGTAGACCCCCTGTGTTTTTTGTGTTATACATATAGTAGGAGCTGGGATAATAATCAGGCACGGGTCTTTAAACTACATATCTGTTCTGTTCTGTTGTTGATTAATGTAAATATGTGCACAATAGCAGCAAGAAATCAAAGGACAGAACGAGTAAAGCTATCTGAGAATGATAAAGACTCAAATAATTCCACAAGTCAGAGGAATAGTTTGCAACAGAAATAGGTGGCGAGTGGATTCTTTCAGATTTCTGAAATAGGACAGAGGTAAGCCAGACCAGGGGAAGACCTTAAACTCCATGTTGTACTAGTTGGTTTATAAGCACCGGCTGGGAAACAGTGGCCAAAGTGGCACTAAAGTTTAGTAATATTTAAGGTTGCTCTCTCTCCTTAACCTAGCATGATTAAGAGTCAGTCCCAAATCATTTGACACATCCGGCGATTCTACTTCTAATGCCTAGATTAATTAGAAGCCAACAGGCACGTTGTCAATGAGTAAATTACTCTTTATGAAAGAGATTTTTTCTAGGGTGTTCAAGACGGAGGCGACAAAGAGATGTCCAAAGATGCTGATATGTTTTGAACCTGCTGAAGATTTTTTGAGCACTTTTACCTCCCCTCTAGGCTCATATTTTTTTTTTGCTTCAACCTTCTCTTGCTGGTTTTGTCCATCTAACTTCCACCTCTTCCCTCCTGTCTCCCACCACCCAACCAATTGCCCTCTTTTGATGGTTCTGTTGTCTTCCACCCCTCTCTCACCATTACATCTCTCTTCACTCTGCACATGTTCTCTTGCTGGTGGTTCTGGCTCTCTTATATTCACACATCTTCTCCATACGCTCCCTTCACTCTCATCTCTTCCCCAGCCTCATAACTTCTTTCCTTGCTCTGCTTTATTTAAATCCACCTCTCCCTTTCCAACCTCCCGAAGCACCTTATCTTTCCTTGTTGATTCCAACCCTCTTAAATCCACGTTCTCCTCCATTCTCTAATCTTGTTCCCATCTTTCCCTCAGACTCTTACCTTTCTTTATCTATTCTGTCTGCCTAAGGGCATGTTTGTGTGTAAAATGGAACATTGAAAAATGCACTTTAGTGCATTTTTCAAAGTTTTCCCAAATTACGATGAAGTTCAACTTCATGGTAATTTGCTCCCCCTATTAGCAAAATCGCTCATTTTTTTACCTTAATCATTGCATTTAAGGAATCTCTATTTGAGATTCCTTAAATGCAATCGCAATGTAAGTATCACAATTTTGCGATTTCTTAAATTGCGATTTTTGCATTTGGGATGATGCATCCCAAATGCAAAAATCTGCCCGTTTGCGACCGGTTTTTAGCTTGATGCATCTATGCCATCGAAGCTTGGTTCGGCGGTGATGTATTTGTAGCAGTGTCGCCCCTGAGCCCTATCAGAAGCCATGATGGAGTGGGGCTGCAAAAGGGTCAGCCCCTGTGCCTAGCCTGCCTTCTGAAAGGGCTGTCAGCAAACTCACGTGCAGAGACCCAGACTCGAGGACTGAGTGCACCAGAAGAGAAGAGCCGGTACGTAGAAATCTGTCTCAGTACCAGTAGGTAAGTTGGACCGATTCCACTGCTTATGTGTTTTTTTCTTCTGTTTTGCTCACCACTGGTCAGGTTTTTTTCCACACTAAGGCCTTTACATGCTATGGATGGTTACACAGTGTGTCAGCTTCCTTAGCTTACATTCACACTGTTGGAAAAATCTTTGCGCTTAGAATCGCCAAGGGTGATACGGTGTGAAACTTCAGAGAAGACTGTCACAGTCTGTTGCCTCTTTGGGTATCCAACAACATGGACTTATTTTTAATGTGTAAATAAACATTTATTCTCTAAGTAGTCATCCATGATTGAAGATTGGTTCTATTTTAAAAGCTAGGACAATGGATCAGTGTGGTGTGTTGGCACTGTTCTGCCAAGTACCTCGTGTGCCAAACAGTGAGAGCTCTCAGTGTCAATCAAACATATATCATTTGATTGAAGTACTGTAGAGTGGCAGCGTTTACCCTTGAGTAGGAACACATTTCAAGGCGAGGAAATGCTTCAATTGCACAGAAAAGTAAATGGAACAATAACTTTTTTATATAGTGCTTAGTATTACATATTTCCCATGTACTAAGCTCACTAAATATGTATTATTAATAGCCATTTAAAACATGTGACCTGCCAACCATTGCAACTTAAATATGTTTTATTCCCAACACAACCCTGCCTTCTGACGTGAGTTGAAATGCTGAATCCCTGGATGATCCCCTGTCTAATATACGCAATATGTTTTGAGTCCAGGCGGAGGTACCTGTTAGCATCCTCTTCGGCCAGGGTACTTTTGACCCAGTTTTGATAGAAATTGTTGCCAAAAGGGTTTTCACCCGATTTAGCAATAATGTTTACATTAGGACCCACGGGCAAATGGCTCTTACTCCTGTTTTGCATGCTAGGCAGAGGGGGGGGGCAACACAGGTAGGGTACACATGGTGTTATAATGGTGTATCAAGGAGAAAGGAGCTTGGAGAGCAGAATGTTGCACCCTCGAGAACAGTACACACTCGAGAGAGGTGATTACTGGGGGAGGATGTTTCTGACAGGAAAGTGTCGTGATTGAAAGGGTCAAATGAAGCGCATGGGAAAGTGGGGACTACAGAAGGGAAAAGGCAGGAGTGCAGTTCTTACATCATGAGAATGAGGTACAGGAAAGTAGTGCCAATTGATTAGAATGGATCACACATGGTTTCTTGACCGACTTTTTATAGAAACTGGGACAAAAATACCAGTTTCTCCCATCTATCAAAGTATTCTTGAGGAGAGTGAAACCCCAAAACCACTGGGAAGGGTGGGACTTGCTTGGCACGCCACAAATTATTGTATGTTTCATTAGGAACCTCTGCCTTTCAAGGTTCACCTGTCTCCCTGCCTCTTACCTTTTTGCATCAATTCTACCCTTCTTACATTGTTGTCTTTTGCATGCAATGCCCTTCACCTCATCTCCTCATCTCTCTACCAGCCTGTTGGCATTGATTCTGCCCATTACATCCATCTCTCCTCTTCCTCCGTCTCCCTTTCCGCCATCCCAGGGCTTTAAATGGGCTGAAAAAAATGGGTGGGTCACTAAAAGGGGTATGGTCTATGTAATTAAGGGTGTAGCTTAAACACGCAATCTAAATTTCTGTAATTCCCATAGTGTTCTATCTGGCTGGTACTTTGGTTCATCTGTGCTTTCTGTGATTGAATACAGAAATATAACACAGGAACTGACACACACCTAAAAACAGCCAGGGGAACTGGGTTTGTCAATGGTTGTTAGCTACTTAAGATAAATGTAACAATACATTATTTTACTTTCATCTTGTCAATATTTTGACCAATGAGTACCTTCTCTACACACAGTTGAACAGAATCACAACTGCAACTGGAATATGTGAGTGTTGCTCTGTGTTCCCTGCAGAGAGGCCATGAATTGAATGATCATGTATTTTGAACACCTTTTTGACCCACAAAAAGGCACAGTGAGGGAGTCCGACTGCCTTTAGACTTAACTCCAAAGTGCTCAACAGAGCCTGTTCTAAACACCTGGACTCGACTCAGTACAAAGTATGCACCACACAAGAGTAATATGATGTTAAAACGAAATACAGAAACACACATCCTGGAAATAGCTAACATTGGTAAGGAATACAAGATTAAATAAAGCATGTGAAATTTAAAAGGGAACTAAATTGCTGCCAAGAATTACCCTAACATGCAGCGTCTGGCTGGGACACAAAATCGGCCCTGGCACCAAAATAAAAGTGGCCCTCAATAGTGAATTAGGTAGCTAGAAAAGTGCCCCATGTTTGCAAGTTAGGGCAGTTTTTAACTTGTAAAGACATGCTGTATACGCTTTTTGCAAGGCGTGGATGACTGCATACACTTGAATTTGCTGCAGGCAATGTTTATTTTAAAATCATGAAAATGAACATAAAAATGGTCCACCTGACAATAAAGCAGGCCAACAAACAAAAAGAAAACCGGCCTACATACTGGCCTGACAGATTAGCCCGTCGGGCACTGCCCGATTGCCCTATAGGCCAGTCCGACCCTGCTAACGTGTTATACATACATTGTCCAGGCTCTGGATCTGTGTTTTTGCAGACAAAGTAAAGGACATGAATATAGGGCCTGATAGGGGTCTGTTTCAAGGTCCATTTTAAATTTCTACCGGGTGTACGCTGATGACACCCAACTGATGTTCAAGCTCACGCCCGACCACAGTGAAGATGCCACCAATTTCTCCAACTGTCTTTCATCTGTGGCAGCTTGGATGAACAGCAACTGCCTACACCTTAATGGCGATAAAACCGAGCTACTGGTGGTAGGAAAATCATCTTCAGCATGGTCACACATGTGGTGGCCTGCGGAACTAGGCAGTCCGCCCTGTCCTGTGGTTTCGGTGCGTAATCTGGGCATAACACTTGACTCAAACCTTTCATACAAGTCTCATGTCAGTAAAGTAACAGCTAGGTGCTTCAGCGTACTGAAAGTTCTCCGGAAGGTCTTGGACCTCCTTCCCATGGATTCCAGGAAGACCATTGTCCACGCTCTGGTAACCCCCCATCTGGACTATGGGAATGCTCTGCTTTTGGGTTTGAGCAAAAAAGGACTTCACCAACTCCAGTGTGCTCAGTATGCCGCAGTGCGACTTGTGCTCAAACTTCCTCGCAGAGCTTCAGGGAAATCCGCTCTGTCCAAACTCTACTGGCTCCCTATCAAGGAGCGAATTAAATTCAAATCCCTCTGCTTTGCTCATCGTATTGCCCATGGCACTGGTCCAGGCTACTTACAAAGCCTTCTCACAATACATCGCCCCATCAGGAATCTGAGATCTTCTGGAATGATGATGTTCAAGCTCCCCAAAATTACCAGAGCTAGGATGGGAGGTTGTTCGTTCAGATACCTGGCTGCCAAGTGTTGGAGCGAACTCCCGCTCGAGCTCTGGATGGAACCCTCTGAAATCAGGTTCCGGGGAAAACTTAAAACCTTTCTCTTTCCACGTGCATAATCTCTTCTCTTTCCCCAGCCCCTCTTGGTCCCCCGTGTTCTTTCCTTTTGAGCTGTTTTGCAGTGTTTAGCGCGGGGACTCACTGTTTTTGGGTAACCGGGCGCTTTATAAATGGTTTTATTATTATTATTATTATTATTATTATTATTCAAACTGGAGAGACCCAGCCCACTTAAAGGCCAGCTCCAGCCACGTTTACATCGATTCTCCTCCTCTGCAGGCACATTTTGTCTCACTACTATCCTCACACTATCTGCCTCTCCCCTCCTCTCCCTCTATTCTGTTTGTCTTCCCCTCTTATTCAACTCCCTGCTTCATTTCTCCTCATCCTGGGTGTGCAGTCTCAATTGTTGTGCGCCCTGCAGGATACCCGGCTTTTCATTCATACAGGGGCAGTGCGCACTTCACACACAAGGGCCCTTTAATTACCTGTCTAATTGCTGTCATCAACAAGCGGATGCAGCGGTTAGGCCCAGAGGGAGCGGCCAGCAGGGGACATTGAAAGGAAACGAAAAAAAATCTATTTTTAATGTAGAGGGCCCCACAGGCAGCAAAACTCTGAAAACACAAAGACATGTGGCACAAAGACCTACAGACATACACAAACAATAACAAACAAGGGCGCAGATATAGACACTTAGATGCAAACACACACACAGAAATCGACATGCACACACAGGCGAACACCAACACAAAAGTGAAGCAGGTTGAACACACACACACGCTCGCACGTGTACAGGCCGACAGACGCACAGGGAGGGGTAAGCACACATATTAATCCACAGGTACAAAGATGCACGTGCAAGGGTGAATACACACGCACATGTGCAGGGAGTCACGCGAGCCTTGGCGAGCATTGTCGGGCACACAAAGAAATATACACAGATACAGAGAAACACTCACGCACACACAAATATAAACATAGACGCACGTGCGCACAAAAAGATAAACACTCAGCTACAGGAACACACATAAAACTCATGTGCACGGATATACACACGAGCTATGTGCACACAAACTCGCACATTGGGTGCTACTCAAATGCTCATTTAGAAACCTACATATGCCAAAACGCGCTTACCAATATTTAAATTGTACATCACAATTAGACCGCGAAATAAATGCGAATCGCAATGCACACGCAGAATGCAACACGCGCACACTTGAACACACAATGCACACAATCACAGCCGGGCTAAGGAAATAAAACGCGGACTCCAAGGGTGAATAGTTGACACAGCGTGGCGTTTATGTAAATGTTCGCGATGCACCTTGGGATACTTTACACGTGAGCCGCTCACTGCTCACCCCCGTCGTCCTCTCCCCGGAAAACTAGCGGGTTGAGGGATAGCAGGGGGAAAGTCCCGTGTCCACCCCAAACTGCGCAGGGAGTTAGCTTCATCTGGGGGTACGGTGGGAGGGGTTGAGGGCTAACCCTGGTACGGACCACCTGGGGAGAATCTGCGCCATTTCCACCCCGCCCACCCAGACCCATGCGGGAGGTGGGTCTATTGAAGCCATTGTCCAGGAATTAAAATCGTCTTTGCCTTCCCACCCGTGAGTTGGTGTCAGTCCAGCACACGTGACACAGCAGATCCGAGTCTGAGTTCAGGGCTGTGCGGGGTGGGTGGGTAGCCCCTTGTCACCCACCCCTATGTGCCACACACCTCCACCCTGCTGGATGTCTGTGACTGTACCTGTGAATCGTGCTATCATTTTTTGTGATTTAAACTGTTTTTTTTTAGCGCTCCGAAGCACCTGTTGGGTCACATGGGGCGTTATATACATCCATGAATAAATGAAATTGTCCACCGCCTCGGCCCTCTGTGACTCTCAAAAAAGCCCGCAGGTGTTTAGTCAAAGCCCACCTCGGCATCTGCTCACCGTGTTCTCTTGTGCATCCTTCCCAGGGGCTTCCGCCTCTTTATCTCTCTCAAAGTGGAATAAACATGGCGGGGGGGGGGGGGGGGGGGGGGCGAGACAGGCAGGTCGATGTCCCAGTGCGCTTCTGATGGGCAGAGCTGCGGTGTCCGCCCTCGAGCCGCACCTGCACGCTCCCTTCCCCATGCACCCAATGCTTTTCATCCAGTAAACCGGGTATGGGTGTGTACGTTAGACATGTGGCATGCCCCCCTCAACCTCCCCTTGAGGACAGTGACCCAAGATGGCCGAAAGGGTGTATTCCAGCCCTGTGCGGTGCGTGGCTATGCTGACAGGCTCTGTAGAGGTTCAAACCTTCTCAAGTTCTTTGTTGCAGCCGCCAAAGGGGCTGGATGCTTGTTCTCGTCTCCAGCCGAGCTGCTGCCGCTTGGTGCTGCAGCGCTCCCAGCCCACAACTTCTCTTGTTGCAGGCGCAGCCCTCAAGCGCCCTGAAGATTTGCATTGCAGCCCCAAGGCGCTGACTGTTTTCACCTGCTCACTGCTGAAGGCTTCTTTGTGGCCCCTCTCGTGTTCAATGACGTCTCTGTTTCGGGGCCGGCAGGTGATAACTTCCTCTCTGTAGCTCTCCCGGGCAGCAGCGTTTTGTCGCTGCTCTCCTTGTTTGTTGCCGCCTCCATCGTGCTCAATATTTGTGTTACAGCCCTCGGTGGAGCTGGGAGGCTTTTGTCGCTGCTCTCCAAGGCGCTGAAGAGTCGTGTTGCAACATTCCCGGTGCTAGAAAACCTCTCTTACTCCGGGCTACGAAAGTTTCTTGCAGTCCTTCAGAATGTTGAAATATTTTTGTTGCAGCACCTCAACGCTCTGCCCTTTCTTGTTTCTGTTCTCCTAAGTGCTGATCATGTTAGTTGCATTTTTCGTTGAGCTTGAAGGCTTTTGTTGCTGCTCTCCGGGGTGCTGAAATGGTTTGTGGGCGCCCTCAGGAGTCTGAAGAACCTATGTTGCAGTTTTCGGATCTACTGAAGTGTTTATAGTTCTCCAGAGTGGTGAGCCATATTTGTTAGAGTCCGATAAGGTGCTGATATTCTTGTTTCTGCCGTCTCCACCTGCTGAGCTTTGTTGCATTCTGCCAGGATTTTGAAGTTTATCAAAGTTGCTGCTGAACGCTGTTTGCCGGAGCTCTCCACGGTGCTGAAGAGGGTTTTTTTTTCAGTCCTATAATGTTGATGTTCTCCTCTAACGCTGTGGTTGCTCTTGTTACAAACGTCCAGGGTGATGACGGTGTTTTGGTGCTGAAATGCTTTTATTACAGCTGTCCGGGGTGCCGACGGGGTTTTGTCGTAGCTCTCTAGATGGGCTGAATGGGTTTTGTGCAGCTCTCTCCGGGTGAGGGGGAGGGGGGGGGGGGCTGAAGAGGGTTTTCGCAGCTCTCCTGGGCGCTGAAGGGTTTTTGTTGCAGCCCCCGGGTACGGAATGGTTTGGTCGAAGTTCTGCAGTGTGTTAAGTGGTTTTGTCGTAGAGGGGTTGTGTCGTAGCTCGCCACTAGTTGTTGCAGTTCTGAAGGGCGCTGACATTTTTTTGGAGCTCTCCAGAGTGCTCACTCTCTTTTCTGAAGTTTCTTCAGGATCTCAAGGGCGTTTTGCTAGATTTCTAGAGTTCTGACCGGTGAGCTAGAGCTTCGAAGTGCTTTGGTGGAGCATTCCAGGCACTTGAAAAGGGGTGCAGATTTTTCTAGAGTTTACCAGGCTCTGTTAGGGCACTCAAGTGTGGTGGATTGATGCTGCCCTGGGAGGGAGCAAATGCTTTTCTGGAGCTCCGCAAAAGTTTAACAGGAGCTCTCATTGGTGCTGAATGCTTTTCTGGAGCTTTATTAATGCTGCATAATTTGATGGATCTCTCTTGTGCTGAATGCTTTTCTGGAGCTCCCTTGTGCTGAATGCTTTTCTGGAGCTCTCCTAGTGTTGCATGGTTTGATGGAGCTCTCTTGAGCTGAATGCTTTTCTGGAGCTCTCTTGGTGTTGCATGGTTTGACGGAGTGCCCTTATGTTGAATGCTTTTCTGGAGCTCTCTTGTGCTGAATGCTTTTCTGGAGCTCTCCTAGTGTTGCATGGTTTGACGGAGCGCTCTTGTGTTGAATGCTTTTCTGGAGCTCTCTTGGTGTTGCATGGTTTGACGGAGCTCTCTTGTGCTGAATGCTTTTATGGATCCCTCTTGTGCTGAATGCTTTTCTGAAGCTCTCTTGTGCTGAATGCTTTTCTGGAGCTCTCCTAGTGTTGCATGGTTTGATGGAGCTCTCTTGAGCTGAATGCTTTTCTGGAGGTCTCTTGGTGTTGCATGGTTTGACGGAGTGCCCTTGTGTTGAATGCTTTTCTGGAGCTCTCTTGTGCTGAATGCTTTTCTGGAGCTCTCCTAGTGTTGCATGGTTTGACGGAGCGCTCTTGTGTTGAATGCTTTTCTGGAGCTCTCTTGGTGTTGCATGGTTTGACGGAGCGCTCTTGTGTTGAATGCTTTTCTGGAGCTCTCTTGGTGTTGCATGGTTTGACGGAGCGCTCTTGTGTTGAATGCTTTTCTGGAGCTCTCTTGGTGTTGCATGGTTTGACGGAGCGCTCTTGTGTTGAATGCTTTTCTGGAGCTCTCTTGGTGTTGCATGGTTTGACGGAGCTCTCTTGTGCTGAATGCTTTTATGGATCCCTCTTGTGCTGAATGCTTTTCTGAAGCTCTCTTGTGCTGAATGCTTTTCTGGAGCGCTCCCAGTGTTGCATGGTTTGACAGAGTGCCCTTGTGTTGAATGCTTTTCTGGAGCTCTCTTGTGCTGAATGCTTTTCTGGAGCTCTCCTAGTGTTGCATGGTTTGACCGAGCGCTCTTGTGTTGAATGCTTTTCTGGAGCTCTCTTGGTGTTGCATGGTTTGACGGAGCGCTCTTGTGTTGAATGCTTTTCTGGAGCTCTCTTGGTGTTGCATGGTTTGACGGAGCGCTCTTGTGTTGAATGCTTTTCTGGAGCTCTCTTGGTGTTGCATGGTTTGACGGAGCGCTCTTGTGTTGAATGCTTTTCTGGAGCTCTCTTGGTGTTGCATGGTTTGACGGAGCGCTCTTGTGTTGAATGCTTTTCTGGAGCTCTCTTGGTGTTGCATGGTTTGACGGAGCGCTCTTGTGTTGAATGCTTTTCTGGAGCTCTCTTGGTGTTGCATAGTTTGACGGAGCTCTCTTGTGCTGAATGCTTTTATGGATCCCTCTTGTGCTGAATGCTTTTCTGAAGCTCTCTTGTGCTGAATGCTTTTCTGGAGCTCTCCCAGTGTTGCATGGTTTGACGGAGCTCCCTTGTGCTGAATCATTCTCTGGGTCCCTTTTGTGCTGAATGCTTTTCTGGAGCTCTTCCAGTGTTGCATGGTTTGACGGAGCTCCCTTGTGCTGAATCATTCTCTGGGTCCCTCTTGTGCTGAATGCTTTTCTGGAGCTCTCCTAGTGTTTCATGGTTTGACGGAGCTCTCTTTGGTGCTGAACGCTTTTCTGGAGCTTTATTGATGCTGCATAGTTTTACGGAGCGCTCTTGTGCTGAATGGTTTTCTGTAGCTCTCTTAGTGTTGCATGGTTTGACGGAGCTCTCCTTGTGCTGAATGCTTTTCTGGATCCCTCTTGTGCTGAATGCTTTTCTGAAGCTCTCGTGTGCTGAATGCTTTTCTGGAGCTCTCCCAGTGTTGCATGGTTTGACGGAGCTCCCTTGTGCTGAATCATTCTCTGGAGCTCTCTTGTGCTGAATGCTTTTCTGGAGCTCTCCTAGTGTTACATGGTTTGACGGAGTGCTCTTGTGTTGAATGCTTTTCTGTAGCTCTCTTTGTGTTGCATGGTTTGACGGAGCTCCCCTTGTGCTGAATGATTTTATGGATCCCTCTTGTGCTGAATGCTTTTCTGGAGCTCTCCCAGTGTTGCATGGATTGATGGAGCTTTCTGGTGCTGAATGCTTTTCTGGAGCGCTCTTGCATTGAATGCTTTTCTGGAGCTCTCTTGGTGTTGTATGGTTTGAAGGAGCTCTCTTGTGTTGAATGCTTTTCTGGAGCTCTCCCAGTGTTGCATGGATTGAAGGAGCTTTCTGGTGCTGAATGCTTTTCTGGAGCGCTCTTGTGTTGAATGCTTTTCTGGAGCTCTCTTAGTGTTGCATGGATTGATGGAGCTCTCTTGTGCTGAATGCTTCTCTGGACTTTATTGATGCTGCATAGTTTGATGGAGCGCTCTTGTGTTGAATGCTTTTCTGTAGCTCTCTTAGTGTTGCATGGTTTGACGGAGCTCTCCTTGTGCTGAATGCTTTTCTGGACCCCTCTTGTGCTGAATGCTTTTCTGGAGCTCTCCCAGTGTTGCATGGATTGATGGAGCTTTCTGGTGCTGAATGCTTTTCTGGAGCTCTCTTGGTGCTGCATGGTTTGACGGAGCGCTCTTGTGTCGAATGCTTTTCTGGAGCTCTCTTGGTGTTGCATGGTTTGATGGAGCTTACTGGTGCTGAATGCTTTTTTTTGTCTGGATCTCCTGTGGTGCTGAATGCTTTTCTGGAGCTCTCTTGCTGATGCTTGGTTTGACGGAGCTCTCTTGTGTTGAATGCTTTGCTGGAGCTTTCTTTGCTGCTGCTTGGTTTGATGGAGCTCCCTGGTGCTGAATGCTTTTTGAGAGCTCTGTGTGGTTCCGCCGCGTTTAACTGGAGCTCTCCGGACAACTTTTCTGGATCTGCCTTGGTGCTGCTTGGTTTGCTGTAGCTCTCTGGTGCTGAATGTTTTTATCGAGCTCTTCGTGGCGGTACAGGCTTTCACATGAGCTCTGCACGGTGCAAATGTGTTTTGAGGACTTTCTGTCATGAGATGAATATTCTTGTTACCTCTGTAGTAATGTCCGGGTTTTTCTGGAGTTCTCTGTGGCAATGAACTGTGTAGACGGAGCTCTCATGTTGCAGAATGATGTCTCCTGAACGTTGTGTCGAACTATAAAGGGCTACAAACTGTCTGGATTGAACTCTCCATGTATACAAAAGGTATTTTTGTCTGGAGCACTCCTTTGTTCTGAATATCTTTTGCTGGAGCTCTCCTTGGTGCTCAAATGTATCTTTTTTAGCATTGTTTGATGGTTTCAAGGGACTGAATGGTTTTCTGGAGCACTGAAAGCTTTGCTAGAAATTAATCTGGTTGTGATTGTTTTTTCCTGGCGCACCACAGGCTGTTGAAGCTGTCCCGGAGATGTGCGCCCCCTGAAAGTTTGCTTCAACTTTTTAGGAGGCCTGTTGCATGCTTTTAATGCTTTTTTTTAGAGCCCTGCATGAAATGAATGTGCCTTTTTTCTAGAGCTCGCCATGGCCATAAATGGTGTTGCTAGAGCTGTCATTGAGGCTGGAGGCTTTTTACTGCACCCTATGTTGGTCCTATACTGTTTACAAACTCCTGAAGGTGATGAAGCAATTAACTTAAGCACTTCATGGTTCTGAAAGCAGCTGCTGGACGATTCCAGAATTGCTGACAATAGTTTCTGGAGCGCTCCAGATTCCCTTAATTTGTTTGCTATAGTGCTTCATTCTGGAGCGCTGGTGGAGCGCCCCACGATGCTGAGTGGGCTGCCTGATGTGTTGATGTTTTTGCTGAAATTCACTCCAAACATTTGATGGATCCATCTAGGGTTCTGGACCTCCCTAAGGTCTCTGGATTCCACTCTGCTGCATTCTTCACTTTGTCTCTGTCTCCTCCTCCGCTGGTCCACCACATCCTCGACAGTAGGCGTGAGGAAGTCAACCGGACTCTGGTTCCAACCCTGGTGCGGCTCTACCTCACCCACAGCAGGTGGGTTGCGTTTGGAGCTTCTCCAGTGGGATGACCACCAGCACCTGCCCCTTCCTCCGCGCCTTCATGGAGTGGCCCTTGACAAAGGCCGGCGTGGCCCTCAGCAGAAGGTCCTTGAGGGCATCTCGGAACTCCTTCCGAATCAAGCAGTACAGCACCGGGTTCAGGCAGCTGTTGGTGTGGGCCAGGCACACAGTCACAGGGAAGACGTAGGCTTGCACGGTGTAGAAGGCCTCGGTGAAGGGCACCACGTTGAATTTGATGAAGATGCTCCAGGTGGTCAGGGCTTGGTTGGGCAACCAGCAGATGAAGAAGGAGAGGACCACCACTGTGACAGATTTGGTGACTTTAGACCGCCGCTTGGGGTTGCTGTTGCACATCTTGAGTCTGCTGAGGAACTTGAGGAGAAGGAGGTAGCATGCTGAGATGATGACCAGTGGGATGAGGAACCCCAACAACACCTTCTGGATCTGGTACAACCCCAGCAGGAACTGAGGGTCCATGTTCTTCACCTCCGGAAACTTGACCAAGCAGAGCTCCTCATCCGAGATGACCTCGGTGGTGGAGAAGATGGCATGGGGCAGGGTGACCAGGATGGAGAAGGCCCAGATGAGGAGACTGGCCACCTTGGCCAAGCGCCTGGAGGAGAACTCGTTGACCCGCAGGGGCAGCGCCACCGAGCAGTACCTGGCCACGGCCATGGCCGTGAGGAAGAAGACGCTGGCGTACATGTTCATGGTGGACACCGAGGAGACGAGCTTGCACATAGCCCAGCCGAAGGGCCAGCTAAAGTCCATGGCCGTGTCCGCTGCCCAGAAGGGCAGGGTGAGCACAAACTGGAAGTCGGTGACGGCCAAGTTCAGCACGAAGAAGGTGACAGTGGACATCTTCCGCCGGTGCCTGGAATAGAGCAGGAAGAGGACCAGCAGGTTGCCCACCACACCCAGGGCGCAGACCACCGAGTACACCACGGCGATGAAGATTCGCGTGGCCTTGGAGGCATCGACGTAGAGCTCCACGTCCTCTGAGGTCAGCGACGTGATGCTGTCCAGTAGGGACTGGTTGGTGCCGTTCCTGTCCCTTTCAAGGTAGACTTTGTCCTCAATCCCACAGCAGCCAATCACTGACATGTTGAGGCGTTTGTCTCCTCTGCCTCACTCAGGCAGCGGCAGGGTTCACAGGTGTCTGTCATCTACCTCCAGCCTCAATGGAGTGCGGTCAGCCATGGAGGGGGTAGACTGCGCCTCGCGTGCTGCTTCAGCCTGTATTGAATGTCCCAGCCTGGAGGTGGGAGGCATTGCCATTCAGCCTGGGGTCCTCACCTAGCCTCTGGCCCTAGTCCTGGAAGTAGGAAGTATTTTCGTGCTGCCCGGTGTCCTCGGGATCCAGCCTCTGTTGGCTGCTCTGAGGTCTGGAGGTAGGAGGTAGGTACCGTGTTACCTGCTGCCACTCATGAGCGCCGCCTTTGGGAGTGTTCAGCCCTGGAGGTAGGGTATTTCCGCTTTGTTGAGTCGAGGGTCTTCTACCTCCGGCCTCTGAGGGAATCTTTCAATGTTGGAGGTAGGAGGCATCTCAGATTTGCCCTCGTGTCTTCTACCTCCAGCCTCGAGTGGAAGTGTTCAGCCTCGGAGGTAGGGGGTGTCTGAGACGCTGCCTTGCACCCCCAGCCTCTGCCGGATGTTTTACGCTCTGCTGTTAGAGTCTGCTAATCCTTCGAGGGGGTAGGATGCAGCTGCGAGGCTTCGTCCAGCCCGTAGGATGTGTCTGGGAGGCTGCTGGGCTCTTCTAGGCGCTATGTGATCTTCTCAGCCTTGGAGGTAGATGCTTCTGCCTCTGCCTGGGGCGCTCCACCTGATGCATCTCTTGTGCCCGCTCCGGACCTCTACCTCCAGCGTCTGCTGCGGGTCTGGAGGTATGACGTGCCCGCCAAGCTGCACGGGGTCCTGGGCCCCCACCCTCAGCCCCGGGGGTGGGATGCTGGAGCCGCGCTGCCTCGGTTCTTCGCCCTCCAAACTCCGACGGAAGTTCTCAGCCCCGGAGATAGGGTGCTTCAGGCGGGTTTCCTCTACCTCCAGCCCCCGTCGGATGTTCTCACCCCCGGAGCCAGCAGGATAGATGACACAAATGAAGCGCCGCGGAGCCTCTGCAGGAGGCGCTAGCTGCTGCCGGAGCCGCAGCCGCCTCTGGTCGGTGCCTCCCGAAACCGGGCCTTTTAAAGCCTCCGCCCCACGCAGGAGGCGCGGCGGACCCGCGGCAGGCTTCCCCGTTAACCCTTCCCTCCCCGGGAGGAGTGGGCGGGCCGTCCCGAGGGAGGGGGTGAGACAGGGAGGGGGGTGAAGGGTGCAGGGCAGAGGAGCAAGGATCGGAAGCGCGCCCCCCACTGTCAGTCACACTCACACGTCACACCCCATCCCGCCCAGACAAGGGGGGCTGTGGAGTGATTGAATATGATAATAAGGGACCTCGGGGCAAGGGGGTCTGTGGAGTGAGTATGATAATGTGTCTCACACCCCCCATTAAAGGGTCTGGAGTGTGAGCCCAGTGATGGGAGCCGGCACGGTAGTCCGTGTAGTGATTATGGTAATTAGAGACATTCGTGCAAGGGGTCTGTAGCGTGTGTAGGATAGTGAGAGACACACCCCCCAAGAGAGGGTCTGTAGAATGTGTGATATAATGAGAGACTCCGCTCCCCTGGTCAAGGTTGTCTGTGCGTGACGATGATGAGACACCCACCACCGAGCATGGGGGGGGGGGGTCTGTAGTGTGAGTACAGTAATGAGCGACCTCTGCGCACGGGGGTCTGTGTTGCCACTGACACGTGGAGGGGGTTTGAAGACTGCGTGTGATGACATGAGACATCTTTCTGGCAGGACGGTCTGTGTGTGAACGTCTGTTTCTAGGCGCACCTGTCACTTCAGGGAGCTGTCAAGAGCTGCCGACTTGGGAGCTGGGGCACCGGGTTCGAGTCTCGGCGTCGGCTCAGCATCCTGTGATTCTGGGCAAATCCTTTCATCTCCCCGCGCCTATCAAGACATGAACGTGCCCTTGTGTAACGCAACTGGTGTTCATGTAAAGCGCTCCGATAACTCGGGTCGAATTCGCGCTATAAAAATCTGCAACAAAAAAAAGACGCCTGTCCTTATATTATGCATTCAAATTCATCTACTCCTACTTAATGCACACTCCTTCCAAGCGCTCTAACCGCCGGTGACACTACGGCTTCTGGAGCTGGGACCTCCGAAAGGCGAGAGACGGACTCCTCCTGTCGAGCTCGGCTTTAAAGCCGGGTAGCTGACTTTCAGTCGCAGCTGGCGCTCAACCCACCGAGCACCTTCCCACCTTTCACCACCAGTGAAACTCACTACAACACTCGTTCATACAACAGGAAGACCGTTCAACAATCAGAGCACTCCCGTGTCCCCCTCAGGGCTTCGAAGCGCTGTAATGTAACGATTTATTCCGATGGCTGTAACACTGACAAAGGCCGCACTGAAGAAATACAATAATTAAGAAAGTATAGTTAGATCAGCCTTAATGATAAACACGTAGTGACGCAGCACCCACGTCACACTGCATTGACAACGATGACGTCCAATCATGACGAATGGCAAATATATGAAAATCTCACAACGCCCCTAACCCTACATTGCAGCCTTTTCAATTGTATTTCTCGTTAAAAAAATAACATAATTCAATTTTTTCCCATTCCACATCCTTATTATGAGTTTTTGTTTTCTTTTTTCCACATAAAGTGTCTCTGGACCTGAAGTAGCGCCTAGATGCCCAGCAGTGGCTTCAGCACTTTGCAGCTGGTGACTGGATGGGCAGGACAAAGATGGTGGCAAAGGGCGGGAAACCGGAAGTGATAAACCCGTCAAAAATCAAACCCAGCGATTGATCGTTCGAGTGCCTGTGATGCAAGGCTGCCCGCGAGTAGCCATTGTCCGTCAGAGTTTGCCGAGGGTCAGACGTTGCGTCAGTAGGACAGCCAGGCTGACAGTCTTGTGAGCCCTGGTACATGTAAGGAAATTAAACCCCCTCCCGTCACACACACAACGCAGCTGCTGTTTGAATTCTAAAATAGGCCAAAAATCAGGGTTTAGCTGGCCCGCCGTAGAGTCCTGGGCCCCGGTGCCACTGTACCCGCTGCACCAACGTAAATTAAGTCTTGCTTCAGCACTCAGCTCACACAGTTACCCCTAATCATGATGGCAAACCCGGAATCCACTGCTCCTTGCTTACCCTTTTCACCAGTTCCCTTCCCTTCCCTTCCCTTCCCTATCCCTCTTGTGCCAACCTTCTCTCCTCTTTTCTTTCCCTCATCCTTCTTTTCCTCCCTGTCTTTGACTTACTTCTCCATAAACTCATGTTTTACCCCACCCACCCTACACTCTCTCTTTCTCCTATTCCTCTGTCCTCTCTCTCTTCCTCCCTCTCTATGCGCGCTCTCCGTCCTCTCTCTCCCTCTCTACTCTCTTTCTCTCTCACTCTCTGCCTCTCCTCTAACTCTTCTCTCTCCCTCTCTCTGCTCGCTCTCTCTCTGCCTCTCCTCTCATTCCCCTTTCTCTCTCCCTCTTTCCTCTTTCTCTCACTTTCTCTCCCCTCCTTCTTTATTCACTGCTGCTCACTGCCCTCTCTCATACACTCTCCCATCTCCCAGCCCTCTCACTCCTTTCTCTCATCTTTTAGTCCCTCCACTCTCACCTCTGTACCTCGATTTTCGATTTTTTCTTCCCCCTTCTGCCTTTAATGTTCCTCCTGTCTCTGCCCAGCTCCTTGCATTTTGCTCTCATGTTTTAGTTTCACCTCCTTTACATTTCTTCCACCCTCACACCCTCTCTTTCCTACCCCCCGCCCCAGTTCTCCCTCACATTTTTCTCTCTCTTCCCTTTTGTCCCTCCCTCCCCCTTTCCTCTCCTAATGTCTCTTTTCCATGTTGGTCTCACACCATCCCCTGCTAACCCTCTCTCCACTCCCTTCTTCACCTCTCCTCCTGCTTCCCTTCCATAACAAGCATTGGAAATGCAATAGGTCTCGCAGCATTAGAGTTAGTGCTTTTAGAATTGTTTATGGGTTTTTTGTTGTAAATCTTTTGCATTTTTATTTTTTGTAGGCAATGCTAAAGAATTACAAATCAAAAAAGCAATAAACAATTGTAAAAGCTTTAACTAAAAATCCTCTGAGACCTATTGCACTGTGTGAGGGTGAGGTGTTGAGGGTGAGTGAGGGTGAGGGTGAGTGAGGAGTTGAGGGTGAGTGAGGTGTTGAGGGTGAGTGAGGTGTTGTGGGTGAGTGAGAGTGAGAGTGAGTGAGGGTGAGAGTGAGGGAGGGTTATTGTGAGTTAGGGTGAGGTGTTGAGGGTGGGTGAGGGTGAGGGTGAGGTGTTGAGGGTGAGTGAGGATGAGTGAGGGTGAGTGAGGGGTTGAGGGTGAGTGAGGGTGAGTGAGGGTGAGTGAGAGTGACTGAGTGTGAGTGAGTGTGAGTGAGGGTGAGTGAGGGTGAGTGAGGGTGAGGGTGAGGTGTTGAGGGTGAGTGAGGATGAGTGAGGGTGAGTGAGGGGTTGAGGGTGAGTGAGGGTGAGTGAGGGTGAGTGAGAGTGACTGAGTGTGAGTGAGGGTGAGTGAGGGTGAGTGAGGGTGAGTGAGGGTGAGGGTGATTGAGAGTGAGTGAGGGTGAGGTGTTGAGGGTGAGGTGTTGAGGGTGAGGTGTTGAGGGTGAGGTGTTGAGGGTGAGGTGTTGAGGGTGAGGTGTTGAGGGTGAGGTGTTGAGGGTGAGGTGTTGAGGGTGATTGAGTGTGAGTGAGTGAGGGTGAGGTGTTGAGTGTGAGTGAGTGAGGGTGAGGTGTTGAGAGTGAGTGAGGTTGAGGTGTTGAGGGTGAGGGTGTGAGGTGTTGAGGCTGAGGGTTTGAGGGTGAGGGCGAGTGAGGGTGAGGGGGTGAGGTGTTGAGGGGGTGAGGTTGAGGTGTTGAGGGTGAGTGAGTGAGCGTGAGGCTGAGGTGTAGAGTGTGAGTGAGAGTAAGAGTGAGTGTGATTGAGTGTTTCAGTGTTAGTGAGGGTGAGGTATTGAGGGTGAGTGAGGGGAAGGGTGATTGAGGGATTGAGAGTTAGTGAGGGTGAGGTGTTGAGTGTTAGTGATGGTGAGGTGTTGAGGGTGAGTGATGGTGAGGGTGAGTGAGGGGGAGGGGGAGGCGTTGAGGATGAGTGAGGTGTTTAAGGTGAAGTGTTGAGGGTGTGGATGAGGAATTGAGGGTGAGTGTGGGTGAATTGTTGAGGGTGAGTGATTGAGGGTGAGGTGTTGAGGCTGATGTTTTGTGTGTGAGTGAGGGTGAGATGTTGATGGTGAGTGAAGGTGAGGTGTTGGGTGAGGCGTTGAGGGTGAGTGAAGTTGAGGGTGGTTGAGTGAGGATGAGTGAGAGTGAGGGTGAGTGAGGAGTTGAGGGTGAGGTGTTGAGGGTGAGTGAGTGTGGGTGAGGTGTTGAGGGTGAGTGAGGGTGAGTGAGTGTGTGGTGTTGAGGGTGAGTGAGGATGAGTGAGTGTGAGGGTGAGTGAGGATTTGAGGGTGAGGCGTTGAGGGTGAGGCGTTGCGGGTGAGTGAGGGTGAGAGTGATTGAGTGTGAGTGAGTGTCAGTGAGGGTGAGGTGTTGAGTGTGAGTGAGGATGAGTGTGAGTGATGGTGAGTCAGGTGTTGAGGCTGAGTGAGGTGTTGAGGGTGAGTGAGGAGTTGAGGGTGAGTGATGTTCAGGTTGACTGAGGGTGAGGGTGGGTGAGGTGTTGAGGGTGAGGTGTTGAGTGTGAGTGAGGGGTTGAAGGTGAGTGAGGGTGAGTGAGGGTGTGCAGTTGAAGGGGAGGCGTTGAAGGTGAGTGAGGGTGAGTGAGTGAGGGTGAGGTGTTGAGGGTGAGTGATGGTGAGGCGTTGAGGGTGGGTGAGTGAGGTTGAGTGTTTGAGTGTGAGGCATTGAGCGTGAGTGAGTGAGGGAGAGGTGTTGAGGGTGAGGTGTTGAAGGTGAGCTGTTGAGGGTGAGTGTTGTTGATAGTTGTTGGGTGAGGATGATTGAGTGTGAGTGTGAGTGAGGTGTTGAGGGTGAGGTGTTGAAGGTGAGGTGTTGAGGGTGAGTGAGGGTGAGGGTGAGTGAGGGTGATGTGTTGAGGGTGATTGAGGGTGAGTGAGGGTGAGGGTGAGTGAGGGTGAGTAAGTGTGAGGATGAGTGAGGGTGAGGGTGAGAGTTTGAGGGTGAGTGAGGGTGAGTGAGGGTGAGTGTTTGAGTCTGAGTGAGGGTGAGATGTAGAGGGTGGGTGAGGGGGGTGAGGGAGAGTGTGTGGGTGAGTGGTGTGAGTGTTAAGGGTGTTGTGTATGAGGGGTGTTAGTATGAGGTATTTGACGGTGAGGGGGTGAGGGTGAGTGTGATGGGAGGGGAGGCATAGTGAGTGATGTTGAGGGGGTAAGGGAGTGTAAGGGAGAGTGAGGGTGAGACTGAGCGGGTGTGAGCGGGTGAGTGAGGGAGTGTGTGAGAGTGTGAGTGAGGGAGTGTGTGAGGTGTTGTGTGAGTGCGTGAGTGATGGGGTGTGTGAGGGGTGTGTGAGAGGGTGTGTGAGAGTGTGAGCGTGTGTTAGGGTGAATGAGGATGAATGAGGGGGTGTGAGGGGGGTGAGGGTGGGGTGTTGAGGGAGTGAGTGTGAGTGTGTGAGGGGTGATGTTGAGGGGATGAGTGTGAGGGGGTGAGTGTAAGGGGGTGTGAGGGGGTGAGGATGAGTGAAGTTGTTTGTGTCAGAGAGTGTGTGAAGTGTCGTGAGTGTGAGAGTGTTGTGATGATTTTTAGGAGAGCGTGTTTGTGTGAGGGTACGTTGTTTGAGGCTGAGGGTGTGTGTGTGTGTGAGGGTGATTGAGGGTGTGTGAGGAGTTGTTTTTTAGATTGTGTCTGAAGGTGTTTGACGGTGTGTGAGGGTGAGGTTGTGTGAGTGTGAATTTGAGTCATTGGGAGTGAGTGGGGGTGTGAGGGTGATGGGGTGTGAGGGTGAGGGGGTGTGAGTGTGTGAGTGTGTGAGTGTGAGGGTGAGTAAGTGTGTGTGAGGCTGAAGGTGTGTGATGGAGTATGAGGGAGATGTTGTGTTAGTGTTATAGAGCGGGTGTGAAAGAGTGTGATAGTTTTGTTGTGTGAGGGTGATGTTATGAGTGTGTGTATGTTAATATTAATGAAGTAATGCGTTGTTTTTAACAAAATGTGTCATATGTCCCCTTTGTATTACTTATGTTTTATGTGTATATTAGTATGTAATTTACGTGTGTATGTTTTGTACTAAGTGTGTTATTTTTTTGTAACGTGTTTGTGGAGTCCCTTTTTTATTTTTTTTTCAAAATGGCCGACGTATTGCGTCACGTCGACGTCGGCTATGTTTAGCGTTCTAGTTTATTTTTGAGTTGTGTGTGTTTTTTGTTTACGTTTTTTTTTAGCCAATCAGAGCGCGACGTTTTTGACGTAGCGTTCCGATTTGCATACGTCAACCGTGGAATTCCCCATAGATCGAGAATGTTGGTGCGCGGAAGGCGTGTTCTTGTTCCTGTGGTGTTGCTGCGTCGTTTGACAGGTAAGAATTTAATCCTAAGTTTATTTTAATGTAATGTAATGTCGTATATATACTATGTTAAAGTTAAATACTTGCGAAATGTATTTTTTTCGCTCGTAATATTTGTTAATGTTTGTAATGTAACGTAATGTTTTGTTTTTTATTGGCGATATGTAATGCATATGTTTTGTTAAAATGTAATGTAATGTATTATTTTGTTTTTTTGGCTAATTCGACGTACAAAAGGTGTTTGTTTAATTTTGAAGTGCTAAATGTGTTTTAATATATTGATGTAAGTTGTGTTTGCATTATCTTTTTGTGTGATGCTGAAGTAGTCGGATAATTTGTTTTTGACGTACTTGAAGTATGAAATGAAACTTTGTCTTTGCTGACTGTAGTATTTTTATCAATGTATGAACGACATGTACAGTGAAGTAATGTATTTTTCGTTTGCTTTTTGTGACTGAATAGTTCTATGTTCGTAATATGTTTCTTATATTCGAACTAATTTCGTCTGAATAACTGCTATTGTGTTATGCGTATCTCTTTTTGTGTAACTGTCGACTATTGTATTCAATGCGTCCCATTTTCCGGATGAATCGTTCTTGTTTATTGCCCTCCGAAAAATTAGACTGTTTCCGAATAGTTGTTTTATCGTCATATTTTCTTCATATTAGATGGAATTCCGTGTGAAGAATTGCTATTGTTGTATGCGTCCGGTTTTTTGTGTAACTGTTGACTATTGTCTTTAATCCGTCCCATTCTCCGGATGAATAGTGCTTGTTTATTGCCCCACGAAAAAAAAGTTGCCTGTTTCACTTGTGTCTTTGTACATCCTCGTCCTCGCTTCCTGCCACATATTTGTATTTGTTTCCTTTGTGTAATATTGTTGTAATATCGTACGAATTAGATTTACTTTTTGGTCCGAAGCCTGATTAACATCCTTGCATCCTTTTAGGTCAATTATGTTAAGTTTTTTTTGTGTTTAACGTATCTGATGCAGTACTCCGTCGACCCCCTTGTTTTCCGTTCAGAAATTTCTTTATGTGTATGAAAATGGCCTAACATTCCTAAAATTGCAGAGTGGGTGAATGCTGCAGAGTGGGTGAATGCTGCAGAGTGGGTGAATGTTGCTGAGTGGGTGAATGATGGAGATTGGGTGAATGATGGAGATTGGGTGAATGATGGAGATTGGGTGAATGATGGAGATTGGGTGAATGATGGTTATTGGGTGAATGATGGTGAGTGGGTGAATGATGGTGAGTGGGTGAATGATGGTGAGTGGGTGAATGATGCAGAGTTTGTGAAAGATGGATAGTGTGTGAATGATGGATAGTGTGTGAATGATGGAGAGGCAGAGTGCTGTTGCGTTTTTGAGGGTCAGTGTGTGTAACTGAGGGTGAGTCGTTGAGGGTGAGTGAGGGTGATGTAGAGTGAAGGTGAGGGTGAGGTGTTGAATGTTATTGAGGGTGAGGGTGAGGTGTTGAGGGTGAGTGAGTGTGAGTGATAGTGAGAGTGAGTGAGGGAGTGTCATTGAGGGTGATGTTTTGAGGGTGAGGGGGGGGAGGTGTTGAGAGTGACTGAGGGTGAGGTGTTAAGGGTGAGTGAGTGTGAGGTGTTGAGGGTGAGTGAGGCTGAGTGAGGGTGAGTGAGGTGTTAAGGATGAGATGTTGAGGGTGAGTGATGGTGATGTTGAGTGTAGATGAGGGTGATGTGTTGAGTGTGAGTGAGGGTGAGGGTAAGGTGTTGTGGGTGAGTGAGGGTAAGGTGTTGAGGGTGAGTGAAAGTAATGTGTTGAGTGTGAGTGAGGGTGAGATGTTGATGGTGGGTGTGGATGAGGCGTTGAGGGTGAGTGAGGATGCTGGGTGAATGAGTAGTTGAGGATGAGGTGTTGAGGGTGAGTGATGTTGAGGGTGAGTTAGTGTTACGGGATGATGGTGTGAGGGTGAATGATGGTGGGCAAGTGTGAGTCTGTGAGACTTTTTGAGAATGTGTGTGGGTGTGTGCGGATGTGTGATTGTTTGTGAGGGCGTGTGTGTGTGAGGGTGGGGGTGTGTGAGTGTTGGAGCATGTGCAGGTGTTTTTTAGTGGTCATGAAGGTGAGTGTGGGTGAGGGTGGGTGAGTGTGAAAGAGGGTGAGGTGTTGAGGGTGAGTGAGCGTGAGTGAATTTGAGGGTGATAGTGAGTGTAGATGAGTGTGAAGTGTTGAGGGTGAGTGAGGGTGAGGCTAAGGTGTTGTGGGTGAGTGAGGGTGAGGTGTTGAGGGTTATTGAGGGTGAGTTGTTGAGGGTGATTGAAGTTGAGCGTGATTGCGGGTGAGATGTTGAGTGTGTGTGACTGAGGGTGAGGGCTTGATGTTGAGTGATGGTGAGGGTGAGTGAGGGTGTGGAATTGTGGGTGAGGTGTTGAGGGTGAAGTTAGTGAGGGTGAGGTGTTGAGGGTGAGGGTCTGAGGGTGAATGAGGGTGAGGTGTTGAGGGTGAGTGAGGGTGATGTAGTGAGGTCGCACTCTGATGTTTATTTTTAGTCTGACTTGGCTTAGTCTTGTGTTTTTGGGACCCGTATGTAACTTTTATCGCCGCGATGCTTTTTTTAAATTTTGTTTATTGTTGTAGGGAAAAGTATTATGTATGCACTGTTTATGTTCTCTTTGTGTGTTTTCTTTTTTATATTTTCTTCATTTTAGGGAATGAGCTGCTACGATCGACAGGTAATGACAATTTAATTTTTATAATATTAAAGAGTGTGTTTGTGACTTTTATACTTTTGTTTATGCATTTGCTTATTGTAAAGCTAATGTAATTATTGTCTTAGGTCTCTCTGCTCGCATTTACTTTCTGCCTGGCTTCTTGCATTAGATTTGTTTTTTTATTTTATCAATGGCTGCTATTTTGGTGTATTTGTTGCCATGGATTGAGTTCCGTTTTGCCGTACGTGTTTTTTGGTTGTACTTGGCTTGTATTTAGTATTTTTCTCTTCCAAGGGATCCCTGAAGTCCATTTCTGCAGCACGCAGCAATTGCACATTATTAACATTCGGCGCCCCCACAGTAGCATTTAGCAACATCACATTATCACTCTTGCCCACTAGAGCCGTATTTAGTACACCCCCAGTGTCATTTAGATATAGTACTGCAGTACTGTACAGCAGCAAAGCATGCTTCTTTTGCTGTAATTGTGTGTGGAACGTAAAAAAAGTTGTCCTAAAGCGTGCACTTCTGGCTGGTGGTGTGTGTGACTGTTGAAAGCGTGGACTGATGCCTGTTTGTGTGCGTGTATGCATGGTGAAAGGATGCACTGCTGACTGATGTGTGTGTACGCCTGTTGAAAGTGCCCATTGCTATCTATTGGTGTATGTGCCTGTTAAAAGAGCACATGTTTTGATTGTATGACATTTGCCTGCTGAGTAATGCTGTAGTGGTAATGAGTGGTGCTGTGGTGGTAAATGTTTGTGTGTGGTTGTAGTGTGATAGTGTGTTTTTGTTGAATGATACTGTTTTGTTGGTGTAGAGTGATGTTGGTGTGTTGCTGAGTGATGTTAGTGTGGTGCTTAGTAATGGTGTTGTTGTGATGTGGTGTTCTGTGCTAGTGATGAGTGGTGCTGTGTTGGTGTTTAATAATTACCAGCACAGCATATCTCAGCACCACAACAGTTGCACTTCTCCCAACAATGGCATCACTGATGTCCACGAATGCAACACGCAGCAATTCCACTTTATCATTCTGCACCCCCACAGTACCATTGAGCAACAATACAGCATCACTCTGCACCACCACAGCCCCATTTAGCTCCTGAACAGTCTCATTCATACATACTACAGCAGTACTGATGACTGTTGTGTATATACGCCTGGTGATAGAGTCCATTGATAGGTGTGTGTGTGCTTCTTAAAAGAATCTATTTTTTAATTGTATGAAGTTTGTCTGCTGAGTAATGCTGTAGTGGTGATGAGTGGTGCTGTTGTGGTAAGTGTTTTTGTGTGTAGTTGTAGTGTGATAGTGTGTTGTTGTTGAATGATGCTGTTGTGGTGGGGCAGAGTGATGTTGGTGTGTTGCTGAGTGATGTTAGTGTGGTGCTTAGTAATGCTGTTGTTGTGATGTGTTTTTCTGTGCTAGTGATGAGTGGTGCTGTGTTGGTGTTTAATAATTACCACTACAGCATAACTCATCACCCCAACAGTGGCACTTCTCCCAACAACGCCATCACTGATGTCCACGAATGCAACACGCAGCAATACCACTTTATCTTTCTGCACCCCCACAGTACCATTGAGCAACAACTCAGCATCACCATGCACTACCACATCCGTCTTTCGCCCAACAACAGTCTCATTTATACTTACTACAGCAGTACTGATGACTGTTATGTGTGTATGCCTGGTGAAAGTGCCCATTGATAGCTGTTGTTGTGTGTGTGACTGTTAAAAGCGTACAACTTTTTATTGTATGACCTTTGTCTGCTGAGTCATGCTGTGGTGGTGATGAGTGGTGCTGTGGTAGTAAGTGTTTGTGTGGTTGTAGTGTGATAGTGTGTTGATGGTGAGTGTGGGTGAGGTGTTGAGGGTGAGGGGATGATGGTGTGATGGTGACGGTGTGAGGGTGAGGGTGAGTGATTGTTGGCGCGGGTGAGGCTCTGAGGCTTATTGAGAATGTGAGTGGGTGTGCGAGGATGAGGGTGATGTGTTGAGTGTGAGTGAGGGTGAGGATGAGGGTGATGTGTTGAGTGTGAGTGAGGGTGAGGGTAAGGTGTTGTGGGTGAGTGAGGGTAAGGTGTTGAGGGTGAGTGAAAGTAATGTGTTGAGTGTGAGTGAGGGTGAGATGTTGATGGTGGGTGTGGGTGAGGAGTTGAGGGTGAGTGAGGATGCTGGGTGAATGAGTAGTTGAGGATGAGGTGTTGAGGGTGAGTGATGTTGAGGGTGAGTTAGTGTTACGGGATGATGGTGTGAGGGTGAATGATGGTGGGCAAGTGTGAGTCTGTGAGACTTTTTGAGAATGTGTGTGGGTGTGTGCGGATGTGTGATTGTTTGTGAGGGCGTGTGTGTGTGAGGGTGGGGGTGTGTGAGTGTTGGAGCATGTGCAGGTGTTTTTTAGTGGTTATGAAGGTGAGTGTGGGTGAGGGTGGGTGAGTGTGAAAGAGGGTGAGGTGTTGAGGGTGAGTGAGCGTGAGTGAATTTGAGGGTGATAGTGAGTGTAGATGAGTGTGAAGTGTTGAGGGTGAGTGAGGGTGAGGCTAAGGTGTTGTGGGTGAGTGAGGGTGAGGTGTTGAGGGTTATTGAGGGTGAGTTGTTGAGGGTGATTGAAGTTGAGCGTGATTGCGGGTGAGATGTTGAGTGTGTGTGACTGAGGGTGAGGGCTTGATGTTGAGTGATGGTGAGGGTGAGTGAGGGTGTGGAATTGTGGGTGAGGTGTTGAGGGTGAAGTTAGTGAGGGTGAGGTGTTGAGGGTGAGGGTCTGAGGGTGAATGAGGGTGAGGTGTTGAGGGTGAGTGAGGGTGATGTAGTGAGGTCGCACTCTGATGTTTATTTTTAGTCTGACTTGGCTTAGTCTTGTGTTTTTGGGACCCGTATGTAACTTTTATCGCCGCAATGCTTTTTTTAAATTTTGTTTATTGTTGTAGGGAAAAGTATTATGTATGCACTGTTTATGTTCTCTTTGTGTGTTTTCTTTTTTATATTTTCTTCATTTTAGGGAATGAGCTGCTACGATCGACAGGTAATGACAATTTAATTTTTATAATATTAAAGAGTGTGTTTGTGACTTTTATACTTTTGTTTATGCATTTGCTTATTGTAAAGCTAATGTAATTATTGTTTTAGGTCTCTCTGCTCGCATTTACTTTCTGCCTGGCTTCTTGCATTAGATTTGTTTTTTTATTTTATCAATGGCTGCTATTTTGGTGTATTTGTTGCCATGGATTGAGTTCCGTTTTGCCGTACGTGTTTTTTGGTTGTACTTGGCTTGTATTTAGTTTTTTTCTCTTCCAAGGGATCCCTGAAGTCCATTTCTGCAGCACGCAGCAATTGCACATTATTAACATTCGGCGCCCCCACAGTACCATTTAGCAACATCACATTATCACTCTTGCCCACTAGAGCCGTATTTAGTACACCCCCAGTGTCATTTAGATATAGTACTGCAGTACTGTACAGCAGCAAAGCATGCTTCTTTTGCTGTAATTGTGTGTGGAACGTAAAAAAAGTTGTCCTAAAGCGTGCATTTCTGGCTGGTGGTGTGTGTGACTGTTGAAAGCGTGGACTGATGCCTGTTTGTGTGCGTGTATGCATGGTGAAAGGATGCACTGCTGACTGATGTGTGTGTACGCCTGTTGAAAGTGCCCATTGCTATCTATTGGTGTATGTGCCTGTTAAAAGAGCACATGTTTTGATTGTATGACATTTGCCTGCTGAGTAATGCTGTAGTGGTAATGAGTGGTGCTGTGGTGGTAAATGTTTGTGTGTGGTTGTAGTGTGATAGTGTGTTTTTGTTGAATGATACTGTTTTGTTGGTGTAGAGTGATGTTGGTGTGTTGCTGAGTGATGTTAGTGTGGTGCTTAGTAATGGTGTTGTTGTGATGTGGTGTTCTGTGCTAGTGATGAGTGGTGCTGTGTTGGTGTTTAATAATTACCAGCACAGCATATCTCAGCACCACAACAGTTGCACTTCTCCCAACAATGGCATCACTGATGTCCACGAATGCAACACGCAGCAATTCCACTTTATCATTCTGCACCCCCACAGTACCATTGAGCAACAATACAGCATCACTCTGCACCACCACAGCCCCATTTAGCTCCTGAACAGTCTCATTCATACATACTACAGCAGTACTGATGACTGTTGTGTATATACGCCTGGTGATAGAGTCCATTGATAGGTGTGTGTGTGCTTCTTAAAAGAATCTATTTTTTAATTGTATGAAGTTTGTCTGCTGAGTAATGCTGTAGTGGTGATGAGTGGTGCTGTTGTGGTAAGTGTTTTTGTGTGTAGTTGTAGTGTGATAGTGTGTTGTTGTTGAATGATGCTGTTGTGGTGGGGCAGAGTGATGTTGGTGTGTTGCTGAGTGATGTTAGTGTGGTGCTTAGTAATGCTGTTGTTGTGATGTGTTTTTTCTGTGCTAGTGATGAGTGGTGCTGTGTTGGTGTTTAATAATTACCACTACAGCATAACTCATCACCCCAACAGTTGCACTTCTCCCAACAACGCCATCACTGATGTCCACGAATGCAACACGCAGCAATACAACTTTATCTTTCTGCACCCCCACAGTACCATTGAGCAACAACTCAGCATCACCATGCACTACCACATCCGTCTTTCGCCCAACAACAGTCTCATTTATACTTACTACAGCAGTACTGATGACTGTTATGTGTGTATGCCTGGTGAAAGTGCCCATTAATAGCTGTTGTTGTGTGTGTGACTGTTAAAAGCGTACAACTTTTTATTGTATGACCTTTGTCTGCTGAGTCATGCTGTGGTGGTGATGAGTGGTGCTGTGGTAGTAAGTGTTTGTGTGGTTGTAGTGTGATAGTATGTTGATGGTGAGTGTGGGTGAGGTGTTGAGGGTGAGGGGATGATGGTGTGATGGTGACGGTGTGAGGGTGAGGGTGAGTGATTGTTGGCGCGGGTGAGGCTCTGAGGCTTATTGAGAATGTGAGTGGGTGTGCGAGGATGTGTGAGACTGTGTGAGTGTGTGAGTGTGGATGTGTGTGAGGGTGGGGGTGTGTGAGCGTGTGGGCATGTGAGTGTGTGGTAGAGGTCATGAGGTTGAGTGAGGGTGTGTGAGGGTGTGAGGGTGAGTGAGGATGTGTGATGTTGAGGGTGTGAAGGTGTGTGAAGGTGGGGGTGGGTGAGGGTGCCTGAGTGTGATTGAGGGTGAAGCGTTGAGGGTGAGTGAGGGTGAGGTGTTGAGGCTCAGTGAGGGTGAGGGTGGGTGAGCGTTAGTGAGTGAGGGTCATTGAGTTGATGAGGGTGATGTGTTGAGGTTGATTGAGGGTGATGTGTTGTGGGTGAGTCAGGGTGAGTAGTTGAGGGTGAGTGAGGGTGAGGGTGAGGTGATGAGGGTGAGGGCCTGAGGGTGAGTGAGGGAGGCTGATTGTGGGTGAGGTTTTGAGGCTGCGGGTGAGTAAGGGTGAGGTGTTGAGGGTGAGGGGCTGAGGGTGAATGAGGGTGAGGTGTTGAGGGTGAATGAGTGTGAGGGTGAGTGAAGTTGAGGGTGATGTTTTGTGGGTGAGTGCGGGTGAGTGATGGTGAATGACGTTGAGGGTGATTGAGTGTGAGTGGATGATGGTGTGAGGGTAACGGTGTGAGGGTGACGGTGACTGATTGTGGGTGAGGGTGAGGGTGTGAGTCTTATTGAGAATGTGTGTGGGTGTGTGAGGATGTGTGAGAGTGTGTGAGTGTGGGTGTGTGTAAGGGTGGGGGTGTGTGAGGGTGGGGGCATGTGAGGGTGTGGTTGAAGTCATGATGTTGAGTGAGGGTGTGTGAGGGTGAGTGAGTATTTGTTATGTTGAGGGTGTGAATGTGTGTGAGGGTGGGGGTGGGTAAGGGGGCGTGAGTCTGATTGAGGGAGAAGCGTAGAGGGTCAGTGAAGGTGAGGTGTTGAGGCTGAGTGAGGGTGAGACTTGTTGAGCGTTAGTGAGTGAGGGTGATTGAGTTGTTGAGGGTGATGTGTTGAAGTTGAGTGAGGGTGATGTGTTGTGGGTGAGTGAGGGGGATTGGGTGAGTGAGGGTGAGTTGTTGAGGGTGAGGGGCTGAGTGTGAGAGAGGGATAGTTATTGTGTTGAGGTTTTGAGGGTGAGGGTGAGTGAGGGTGAGTTGTTGAGGGTGAGGGGCTGAGTGTGAGTGAGGGATAGTTATTGTTTTGATGTGTTGAGGGTGAGGGTGAGTAAGGGTGAGGTGTTGAGGGTGAGGGGCTGAGGGTGAATGAGGGTGAGGTGTTGAGGGTCAGTGAGTGTGAGGTCTTGAGGGTGAGTGAGGATGAGTGAGAGTGAGTGAGTGCGGTGTTGAGGGTGAGGTGTTGAGGGTGAAGGTGAGTGAAGGTGAGTGTGAGGTGTTGAGTGTGAGTGTGAGTGCGGGTGAGTGAGAGTGAGGGTAAGGTGTTGTGGGTGAGTGAGGGTAAGGTGTTGTGGTGAGTGAGGTTGAGGTGTTGAGGGTGAGTGAGTTGTTGAGGGTGAGGTGTTGATGTTGGGTGAGGTGTTGAGGGTGAGTGATTGTGAGTTGTTGAGGGTGAGTGAGGGTGAGGGTGAGTGAGCATGAGGTGTTGAGGAAGAGGGGCTGAGGGCGAGTGAGTTGGTGAGGGTGAGTGAGGGTGAGGTATTGATGTTGAGTGAGGGTGAGGTATTGAGGGTGAGTGAGGGTGTTTTTTTGAGGGTGAGTGAGGGTGAGTTGTTAAGGGTGAGTGCGGGTGAGGTGCTGAGGGTGAGTGAGGTTGAGTGAATGGGAGTGAGGGTGACTGAGGGTGTGTTTGGCATATGTGAGTCTTGATCTTGTGTTAATGTTGATTATATTGTAAAATTTTTTTTTTTTAGTATGTTTATACGTTTGTATAAGTATTTAGTGTATGTACTTAAAATGTGTTTTATTTCTGTTCTAGTAAAGGGTATTACGTAATGTATTCCCTTTACGTTTGTTACGTAAGGGATGTTAGCGTTCTATTTTTTTGTTGATGGTGATGTAATGTTGAGCGTTACGTAATTTTTAGCCAATCGCAGCTCTACGTTGTGTGACGTAGCGTTGCATTTGGCGTGCGTCAACGGGGCGTTTTCTACATTGGTGTGAATGTTCGTGCGGTAAAGGTGTGTTATTCCTCCGTGGTTGTTGCTGCGTCGTCTGACTGGTAAGATGTACATTTTTTAACATTGAGTACATGAATTTGAATGTATTAATACTTGTGTGTATATACGTATTATTAATAAAGTTTTATTAGGATGTATGAGTGTTTTATTTGTATTGCGCCTTGTGTATTATCGATTTTTGAGTTACAATATCCTTTAGTACTGTTCTAAAAGATATATGTTTGAAAAATGATTTTCTTTCGAAATGTTACATAAAGCAATGTTTATTTTTGTATGTGTTATGTCTTTGAAATTGCGTCCGTTGTTATTTCGCGCTCACTTTCCTTGTGTTTTGAATTTTTTTTGATCTTTATGCGAATGTTGGCTCGTGTTTAAGTTGATTGTTCGGGATGCATTGACTAATCTTTGCTAGTGTCTTCCTGGTATGTAGTTTCAGTAGTTTCGTTTCGCCTGAGGTGGCACTGTGATGTTTATTTTTCCTCTGACTTAGCTTTATCTTGTGTCATTTGTACCCGTATGTGACTTGTTTCGCCGCTATTCATTTATTTTGTTTGTTGCTTGTTGTAGTTAAAAGTATTATGTATGCACTGTGTATGTTCTCTTTTTTGTGTGTTTTTTTAATATTTTCTACATTTCAGGGAATGAGCTGCTACGATCGACAGGTAATGACAATTTTATTTGCATATTATGAAAGAGTGCCTTTGTGAGTTCTTATACTTTTGTTTATGCATTTCCTTTTATTGCTGTTAATGTAATTATTGTTTTCGGTCTTGCTTTGCTCGCACGTATTATCGTCTGGCTCCTCTCATTAGAGTGTGTTTAGTATTTTATCAATGGCTGCTATTTAGTTTTATTCTTTGGCATGGATTGAGTTCCGTTTTGCCGTACGTGTTTTTCGGTCGCACTTGCCTTGTGTGTAGTAATTTTCTCTTGCACGGCATCCCTTATGTCCATTTCGGCAGCAAAAGCACATTATTAACATTCGGCACCCCCACACTACAATTGAGCAACATGAGATCATCACTCTTTGCCACTAGAGCCGTATTTAGAACCCCCCAGTCTCATTTAGACATAGAACTGCAGTACTGTACAGCACCAAAGCATGCTTGTATAGCTGTAATTGTGTGTGCAACCTACCAAAAGTTGTTCTAAAGCGTGCACTTTGGGCTGGTGGTGTGTGTGACTGTTGAAAGCGTGGATTGATGGCTGTTGGTGTGGGTGTATGCATGGTGAAAGGATGCACTAATGACTGTTGTGTGTGTACGCCTTGTGAAAGTGTCCATTGCTAGCTATTAGTGTGTGTGCCTGTTAAAAGCGCACATGTTTGGATTGTATGTCGTTTGTCTGCTGAGTAATGCTGTAGTGGTAATGAGTGGTGCTGTGGTGGTAAGTGTTTGTGTGTGGTTGTAGTGTGATAGTGTGTTGATGGTGAGTGAGGGTGAGGTGTTGAGGGTGAGGGGATGATGGTGTGAGGGTGACGGTGTGAGGGTGAGGGTGAGTGATTGTTGGCGAGCGTGAGGCTATGAGGCTTATTGAGAATGTGAGTGGGTGTGCGAGGATGTGTGAGAGTGTGTGAGTGTGGATGTGTGTGAGGGTGGGGGTGTGTGAGCGTGTGGGCATGTGAGTGTGTGGTGCTTAGTAATGCTGTAGTTGTGATGTGTTGTTCTGTGCTAGTGATGAGTGGTGCTGTGTTGGTGTTTAATAATTACCACCACAGCATAACTCAGCACCACAACAGTTGCACTTCTCCCAACAATGGCATCACTGATGTCCACGAATGCAACATGCAGCAATACCACTTTATCTTTCTGCAGCCCCACAGTACCATTGAGCAACAACACTGCATCACTCTGCACTTCCACATCCGTATTTTGCACACCAACAGTCTCATTTAGACATAGTACTGCAGTACTGATGACTGTTGTGTGTGTATGCCTGGTGAAAGTGGCCATTGATAGCTGTTGTTGTGTGTGTGACTGTTAAAAGCGTACATGTTTTTATTGTATGACCTTTGTTTGCTGCAGTGGTGATGAGTGGTGCTGTGGTGGTAATTGTTTTTTGTGTGGTTGTAGTGTGATAGTGTGTTGAGGGTGAGTGAGGGTGAGGTGTTGAGGGTGAGTGAGGGTGAGGCGTTGAGGGTGAGTGAGATTGAGGGTGAGTCAGTGTGAGGCGTTGAGGGTGGGTGAGGCTATGAGGGTGAGTGAGGCGTTGAGGGTGAGTGAGGGTGAGGTGTTGAGGGTGATTGAGGATGAGTGAGAGTGAGGGTAAGTAAGGGGTTGAGGGGGAGGTGTTGAGCGTGATTGAAGTGGTGTTGTGGTGGTAAGTGTTTGTGTGTGGTTGTAGTGTGATAGTGTGTTGAGGGTGAGTGAGTATGAGGGTGAGTGAGGGTGAGAGTGAGTGAGAATGAGGGGGAGGTGTTGAGGGTGAGTGAGGATGAGTGAGGGTGAGGAGTTGAGGGTGAGTGAGGGTGAGGGGCTGAGGGTGAGTGAGGTGTTGAGGGTGAGGTGTTGAGTGTGATTGAGGATGAGTGAGAGTGAGGGTGAGTGATGTGTTGAGGTTGACTGAGGGTGAGGCGTTGAGGGTGTGTGAGGGTGAGGTGTTGAGGCTGAGGGTGAGGAGCTGAGGGTGAGTGTGGGTGAGGCGTTGAGGGTGAGGCGTTGAGGGTGAGTGAGAGTGAGGTGCTGAGGGTGAGGGTGTGAGGGTGAGTGTGGGTGAGGCGTTGAGGGTGAGTGAGGGTGAGGTGTTGAGGGTGATTGAGGATGAGTGAGAGTGAGTGTGAGTGAGGATTTAAGGGTGAGGTGTTTAGGGTGAGTGAAGTGTTGCTGTGGTGGTAAGTGTTTGTTTGTAGTTGTAGTGTGATAGTGTGTTGACGGTGAGTGAGGGTGATGTTTTGAGGGTGAGGGAGGGTGAGTGAGTATGAGAGTGAGGTGTTGAGGGTGAGGTGTTGAGGGTGATTGATGATGAGTGAGATTGAGGGTGAGTGAGGAGTTAAGGGTGAGGTGTTGAGGGTGAGTGAAGTGTTGCTGTGGTGGTAAGTATTTGTTTGTTGTTGTAGTGTTATAGTGTGTTGACGGTGAGTGAGGGTGAATGAGGGTGAGGTGTTGAGGGTGAGTGAGTATGAGGGTGAGGTGTTGATGGTGAGTTGTTGAGGGTGAGTGAGGATGAGTGTGGGTGAGGTGTTGAGGGTGAGGAGTTGAGGGTGAGTGAGGGTGAGGGACTGAGGGTGAGTGAGGTATTGAGGGTGAGGTGTTGAGAGTATTGAGGATGAGTGAGAGTGAGGGTGAGTGATGTGTTGATGATGAGTTGTTGAGTGTGAGTGAGGGTGAGGTGTTGAGGGTGAGTGAGGGTGACGTGTTGAAGCTGAGGGTGAGGGGCTGAGGGTGAGTGTTGGTGAGGAGTTGAGGGTGATGTGTTGAGGGTGATTGAGGATGGTGAAGAGTAAGGGTGATTGAGGGGTTAAGGGTGAGGTGTTGAGTGTGAGTGAAGTGTTACTGTGGTTGTAAGTGTTTGTGTGTTGTTTTAGTGTGATAGTATGTTGAGGATGAGTGAGGGTGAGTGAGGGTGAGTGAGGGTGAGTGAGGGTGAGGTGTTGAGTGTGATTGAGGGTGAGGTGTTGAGGGTGAGTGAGGGTGAGGGGCTGAGTGTTATTGAGGAGTTGAGGCTGAGTGTGGTTGAGGTGTTGTGTGTTATTGAGGATGAGTGAGAGTGAGTGTGAGTGAGAGTTTAAGGGTGAGGTTTTGAGGTTGAGTGAAGTGGTGCAGTGGTGGTAAGTGTTTGTGTGTTGTTTTAGTGTGATAGTGTGTTGAGGGTAAGTGTGGTTGAAGGTAATTGAGGCAGATGTGTTGAGGGTGAGTGAGGATGACGGTGATTGAGGGTGAGGTGGTGAGGGTGAGGGGCTGAAGGTGAGTGAGGGGCTGAGGGTGATTGAGGGTGAGGCGTTGAGGGTGAGTGAGGGAGAGGTGTTGAGAGTGAGGGTGATTGAGGGTTTGAGGGTGCGGTGTTGAGGGTGAGTGAGGGTGAGTGAGGGTGAGGTGTTGATGGTGAGTGAAGGTGGGTGAGGGTGATGGTGATGTGTTGAGGGTGAGTGAGGGTGAGGTGTTGAGGGAGAGTGAGGGTGAGGTGTTGAGGGTGAGTGAGTGTAATTGAGGGTGGGTGATGAGTTGAGGGTGAGTGAGTGTGAGTGAGGGTGTGATTTGCAAAAGTGAGTGTTTTGCATGTGTGACTTGTTATTTTAATATAAAGTGTGTTTGTGTTTTTGTATGTTGTTGTTGTAGAATGATGCTGTTGTGGTGGTGTAGAGTGATGTTAGTGTGTTGCTTCCTAATGCTGTTGTTGTGATGAGTTGATGATGAGTTGTGCTGTGTTAGTGTTCAACTATTACCACCACAGCATAACTCATCCCAACAACAGTTGCACTTCTCCCAACAACCTAATTTGTGATGTCCACCAATGCAACACGCAGCAATACCACCTTATCATTCGGCCCCCCACAGTAACATTGAGCAACAACACAGCATAACTCTGCACCAGCACAGGCGTATTTAGCACAACAACAGTCTCATTCATACATACTACTGTAGTGCGTGCAAGCTACAAAGTATGTGTATTTTGTATATGTTTTTGTAATGTCAAATGGATTGGCTGAATGTTGTATGTGGGTGTGACTATGTTGTATAAATTGAGTGTATTACTTATAATTTGCCTTTTGTATTGAAAAAATTACCATAGAAGTTGTAAAATTTGTATTGCACACTTTTTTATTTTTGAAAAAAAAACACAAATATTTATTGTTTAACTTTGTACAAAAATAAGATATCCTGGCAACATGCAAAATTTAAATCAAAGGGGGACCCCACATCAATTTAGGCAGGTCGATGGGGAAAGTAACAATCAAACACCGGGAGGGGACCTGCCCGCAGTAGATTTAATCAATGGCCTTGGAGAGGTCCTTAGTATTATAAAACTTGTCTTGAACCCAAGCAAATCATATGACAAGTTTGATTTTATCAAAATTTATTTTTTATTATTATTTCTATGAATTCATTGTATTTGTATGTAAATATAAATAATTTGACATCAGAATAAATAAACATCTAGACAACAATTAAATGGTGGTTCTAACTTCATACTGACATACCCTTCACATTCATACTGGAAACATTCACACATCATACATCCTACAACACTAAGCAGAGATGGTTATAGGTGACAGGGGGACCGTTGATCAAATGTCCGGGTTGGTTCAGTGGGTTCCTAGAAGGGAACAGACGCCAACGCGCGTTTCGGTGTGTAGCCCCGTCCAGGGCAACACCTTCATCAGGGCAAAGTGGGGTAGAGACGAAGGAACCACATATGTATAGAACTGTCTGTGTGGGAAAACATATTAAAAACATATATATTAGGAAACATACTAGCTTGGGTTCAAGGCATAATAAAGCAACATTGTTACGTGAATACTCAAACAGATTATGACTAACAGTTTGTACCGATCCGACTAGGCCCAGAGACAATAATTATACCGTGGGGGTGCCACATCAATATCTAAACATTTTAGATGAGAGAAAAAAGTATAAGAAAAACACTTCACAGCGTAGAAAGAAATATACATATAAATGGCGGGCAACTCCTTAGGTCTAAAGTAACCGAGGTACTGTATAGGATTTTACCTGTTGGTAATTGAATGGGCTGGCGTTAGATAAACCGAGTGGTTGACAGTTAGGTGGTGCCAGCGAGAGATCGCATTTCCGTAGATGATTACCAGAGATGGATGGAATCCTGTCCCCGAATATATATAGCAGAATAAATAAGGATGAGTATCCCTGGGGTGGAAAAAAAGGCAAATCAATATACTTATCTTGCCCGGGGCTGGTTTAGCCTTAGAGTGTAAAGGCACGGTATAGGGTCACAATTTATAAATGTATACCTTCACAACAACGGGGAGACACCATCTATGGCCTTCGGTGGATGCTGACTTTATTTGCCACCCTTATAGGATGAGTATACCTGAGACAAGGGAATTGACAGTACAATTAAATATTTAGCTGCAAATATCGTCCTGGTTTAAGGAAGAAACACGTAGAGACGACATGGGAAATTATTGCCGTGGTACCTTTTCCTGGATATGGAAAAAATTCCAAGTGGGATTCTGGTTGGTGCGGGGACCGCCGGCTGGGGGTTTGAGTTAATCTACAAAAAACGAAGAAAGAGGAATGACAGAGTGAGTGGGGTTCTGCTGCGCAAGGTGTCAGCTGAAGATAAACATCAAGATGGGAGCCAGCCTACCCATGCGGAGGTCTTTAGTCGATATGTCCGTTTTGCCGTCTCGTTATTAAAGGTTAGGTTGTGTCGCTTAGGACTGGAACCTAAAGGACAACAGACAAGTATTACCGCGATGACGGAAACCGGCATTAGTCAGGGGCTAGAATGGAGACTGCACGGTGAGGGCTTACCTGGTGTGTGGCGGCGGGTGGCGGCCTCCAATCGGCGGTCCGAGTCGTACGCACGGGGGCAGGCAAGGCTAACGGCGTGGGGAGCGTCTATATATACTGTGAGAGCAAGTGCTAATGTTAGGTTCAGGTGAGGGGGCGCGGGGAATTCCTGGCTTCCAAACAACATAAAGGACGGATTAAAGAGGCACTGATCCCTGTGAAAAAACGGCGGCGGCCATCTTGTAATGGGGGCCCGTCCTTACAGGACCCAGGTTGGTGATAGAATTTCATAAGGGGTAAGGTAACTTTACGGGGCAGTTGCTGGAAGTATTTGATCTGAATAAATTCCAACTATTTGCATTTGATATAGACACAAAATACAGTCGTATGGGAGTGAATTTACCTACACTATATATGGGGTAAAACCACGGTGGTCAGTGAAAAATGAATGAGCAATGCAGGGATTAAACACAAGGAGCAAAAAAAGGATTCAATACAGAGGGAAAATAATGACGGGATTTATGGTACTTTATGGTGATCGGCAAGACATTGAATTTACCTACACTATATATGGGGTAAAACCACGGTGGTCTGAGGAAAATGACTGAGCAATACAGGGATTAAACACCAGGAGGAAAAAAGATACAATACAAAGGGAAAATAATGACGGGATTTATGGTACTTTATGGTGATCGGCAAACCAGAGTGATATACAGAGCAAATAAAGGGGAACCAAAATTTACAGTAAGGCATTTGCCCACGGGCACTCCTCATTCAGGCCTTTCTCCATGCTGTTTAGAAAAAAGATCCAAAAGACCTCACGTTTTTTTCTTTGCAATGTGGGGTCAGTGCCTGCCGGGGTTTGGATTTTTTCCAGTATGGACCATCTGAGGTCATGTTCAGAATGCCCCTCAGATGTCCAATGTTCAACTAGGGGAGCTCCTCTTTTGCCAGTGCGGATGTTAGATTTGTGCTCTCCAATGCGCAACCGGATCTCTCTTCCTGTTTCACCAACATATGGTATTCTGCATGGGCATATGATGATGTAAATACAATTGGAGGACCTACAGTTGCTCATTTTGGAGAGGTGGATCGTGCGGGTGGGAATCACTATTTCCTTTCCCACTATTGCATTAGGGCATGCCTGGCATTTGCCGCATTTGTGGTTGCCCATCACTGGACCAGTCCCGGTGATGGAACTCTGTGTTAGGGTTTCTGGTACTCGCATTTTACCTCTCACCAGGTGATTTTTGAGGTTTTTGTTGCGTTTGAATGCAAAGATGGGTTTAGGTAGTGCACTTTGGTCTGGATTTAAGTTAAGCAAAAACCAGCTGGAATTGATGGCTTGTCTCAGTTGGTTGTTTATGGTCGAGTGTCGGGTGATGCAGACAATGGATTCCTTGGGATTAAGATCCCTAGGTTCGAACATAGCTTCTCGGTTATAATAACGGGCCCGTTTAAAGCTATCCTTAACCGGCCGGTAAGGATACCCCCGTTGTAACAACTTCTCCTTCAGAACATCCCCCTCAGTTAAGAAGTCTTTGATGTTTGTGCAATTCCTTCTAATGCGAAGGAATTGACTGAAAGGGATGTTGTCCCGTTGACAACGGGGGTGGTAACTTCCATATTGCAATATGGTGTTTCGGGCGGTAGGTTTGGTAAACAGAGACACTGTGATCTCTTGATTGCTATGTTCGACCCACAGGTCCAAAAATTCAATCTTGTCTTGGCTGAAATGGCTCGTGAACCTCAAATTGGGGTCCGCTGAATTGAGCCATGCGATATATTCAGTTAGGGTGATGTCATCTCCCTCCCAGATAAAGAAAACGTCGTCGATAAAACGAGACCAGGCTCGTACGTTCTCGTAAAATGGTGACATCTCATTGTAGACATGGATGCGTTCGAATTCACCCATGTACAGGCAGGCGATGCTGGGGGCGCAAGCCGCGCCCATGCTTACTCCGCCTACCTGATGGTAAAAGTTGTTGTTGAACTCAAAATAGTTCTCCTTTAGAACTATTTTTAGGCAATCCATGATAAAGTTGGAATTTTGTATCTGGGGGTTGGATGTTAAGATGTCTTGTACCACCAATAGGGCACCTTCCTGCGGGATGTTGGAGTACAAAGACTCCACATCCAGTGTCACCAGGAGTTCCCTGTTCTGATGATATGGCGTTCCCTCAACCTTCGAAATGAAATGGCCAGTATCCTTGATGAAAGAGTCCAGAGCTCCGACCAAAGGTTGGAGGAATTGGTCAATGTATTTAGATAGGGGCTCTAAGGCTGATCCTATCATAGATACAATGGGCCTTAGAGGTGGATCAAGTTGGTTTTTGTGGGTTTTAGGAACCCCGTAGATGATCGGTATCCTGGTGAAAGAAGGGGTGAGAAACTCCGCTTCCTGTTCACAGATATCCCCATTCATGACTCCTCTTTCGGTCATTTGTAAGATGCGACGCTTGAGGGCTGGTTCCGGGTTTCTAGTGATTTTTGCGTAGTATTCACGGGCAGACAGAAGGGTGTTCATCTTCTCTATGTAAGTTGGTGTGTCAAAGATCACGATACCCCCTCCTTTATCACATGGTTTTATGGTGAGTGAGTCGTTAGTTTCAAGGGACTTTAGGGTTTCTTCCTCAGTGCTGCTTAGATTTCTGGGTCCCTTGGGGACAAATTTCAAGATTTTGTTAATTTTGAGGGTTACTGTTTTTTCGAAAGTTCCTACCTCATGGCCAATTTCTTCCAAACTGGGGGTGAAAGTGGATGGAGGTTTAAGACCTGATTTGTTATCAGAGTCAACCAAAATCGGACGGTTAGAAAAGAATTTTTTGAGGCGTATTTTTCTGAAAAAGGAGTATAGATCCCTTAGAAATTCAAATTTGTTGAAGTGAGTGGTGGGCACAAAAGATAGGCCCCTGGTTAGTAGTCCCACTGTCTCAGGGGTCATGTGCTTGTTGGACAGGTTGAATACCGGAATGGTTTTCACCTTGTCCAATATTGTTGATGTCGGGTTTGTACATATGGTTGAGGAGGACCCTGATGGTAATTCCCTCTGTGGGGGTTCCGATTTCTCGGTCTGTAATTCCCCCGGCGATTCCCTAAAAAACGGTTGGGTCGTGGGGTTCGATCTGTGTTGTCCTGTCTACCTACCTGGGGGTAGTTGGTATCGTAGTTGGAGTCATAATTAGAGTTATGTCCTTCGTCACCCTCGGAGTCCGTGGTGTCAGAAAAGGTAGTTATACGTTGATTGCCCCATCTTTGATACCCGCTCTGCTGGTCGGTACTGTTTTGAGTGTTATAGAAATTGCTTGTAAGGAATGGGTATGCTCTCTCCTGGGTGAATAAGCGGATGTCCTTGCGGAACTTATCCGTTTTCCTTTTTAATAAATACTCAGAAAATGAGTCCAATTCTGCTTCAATCTCCTCAAGTTTCTTTTTTCCTAGGTCTACGGCATCTTCAGATTTTAATTTAGCTTCCAATGTCTCAATTTCTTTGGCTAGGAGATCTAAAACCTGCCGGGCGGTTTCAATGATGAGCATCATCCAGTCCCTGGAGCAACGGTTCGCAATGAGAGCCCATTTCTCCAGGAACTGTCTGATCTCAACAAAGAGACCTGGGATGTTCCTTACTCTGAGGCCAATTGGGATTGTGCCTGCCTTAAGGTAGTCTAGGATGAACTTGGCATGCAGTTCTGTGCGTTTAGATTTTTTACGGAGATTCAGGAGTTTAGACCAATCTCCTTGTAATCCTTTAGGTAAGGAGAAGGCCGATTCATTACTGGATGTAGCTCCGACCATTTTAGCGAATTCATCATCAGAGAAGCCAAAAGATTTAATACTTTCCATCATGAAGTGTCCAAAAAGGGAATCACCAGATAGTAAGACCACAAAGATACAAAAAGGTAGGAAAGGGGGAGTTAAATTAAATGAGATTCAGGCAAAGTCCTATAAAGAGAGAAGAGGCAGAGTCACAACAAACGGTAAATATTCAAAGGGCCTAGACCGGGAGTCGGAAACAATACTGAAGTCATATGTGCACCATAGGACAAATAAACCCCCACAGCGGAGCTGTGAAGAAACTTCAAATCAAAGGGGGACCCCACATCAATTTAGGCAGGTCGATGGGGAAAGTAACAATCAAACACCGGGAGGGGACCTGCCCGCAGTAGATTTAATCAATGGCCTTGGAGAGGTCCTTAGTATTATAAAACTTGTCTTGAACCCAAGCAAATCATATGACAAGTTTGATTTTATCAAAATTTATTTTTTATTATTATTTCTATGAATTCATTGTATTTGTATGTAAATATAAATAATTTGACATCAGAATAAATAAACATCTAGACAACAATTAAATGGTGGTTCTAACTTCATACTGACATACCCTTCACATTCATACTGGAAACATTCACACATCATACATCCTACAACACTAAGCAGAGATGGTTATAGGTGACAGGGGGACCGTTGATCAAATGTCCGGGTTGGTTCAGTGGGTTCCTAGAAGGGAACAGACGCCAACGCGCGTTTCGGTGTGTAGCCCCGTCCAGGGCAACACCTTCATCAGGGCAAAGTGGGGTAGAGACGAAGGAACCACATATGTATAGAACTGTCTGTGTGGGAAAACATATTAAAAACATATATATTAGGAAACATACTAGCTTGGGTTCAAGGCATAATAAAGCAACATTGTTACGTGAATACTCAAACAGATTATGACTAACAGTTTGTACCGATCCGACTAGGCCCAGAGACAATAATTATACCGTGGGGGTGCCACATCAATATCTAAACATTTTAGATGAGAGAAAAAAGTATAAGAAAAACACTTCACAGCGTAGAAAGAAATATACATATAAATGGCGGGCAACTCCTTAGGTCTAAAGTAACCGAGGTACTGTATAGGATTTTACCTGTTGGTAATTGAATGGGCTGGCGTTAGATAAACCGAGTGGTTGACAGTTAGGTGGTGCCAGCGAGAGATCGCATTTCCGTAGATGATTACCAGAGATGGATGGAATCCTGTCCCCGAATATATATAGCAGAATAAATAAGGATGAGTATCCCTGGGGTGGAAAAAAAGGCAAATCAATATACTTATCTTGCCCGGGGCTGGTTTAGCCTTAGAGTGTAAAGGCACGGTATAGGGTCACAATTTATAAATGTATACCTTCACAACAACGGGGAGACACCATCTATGGCCTTCGGTGGATGCTGACTTTATTTGCCACCCTTATAGGATGAGTATACCTGAGACAAGGGAATTGACAGTACAATTAAATATTTAGCTGCAAATATCGTCCTGGTTTAAGGAAGAAACACGTAGAGACGACATGGGAAATTATTGCCGTGGTACCTTTTCCTGGATATGGAAAAAATTCCAAGTGGGATTCTGGTTGGTGCGGGGACCGCCGGCTGGGGGTTTGAGTTAATCTACAAAAAACGAAGAAAGAGGAATGACAGAGTGAGTGGGGTTCTGCTGCGCAAGGTGTCAGCTGAAGATAAACATCAAGATGGGAGCCAGCCTACCCATGCGGAGGTCTTTAGTCGATATGTCCGTTTTGCCGTCTCGTTATTAAAGGTTAGGTTGTGTCGCTTAGGACTGGAACCTAAAGGACAACAGACAAGTATTACCGCGATGACGGAAACCGGCATTAGTCAGGGGCTAGAATGGAGACTGCACGGTGAGGGCTTACCTGGTGTGTGGCGGCGGGTGGCGGCCTCCAATCGGCGGTCCGAGTCGTACGCACGGGGGCAGGCAAGGCTAACGGCGTGGGGAGCGTCTATATATACTGTGAGAGCAAGTGCTAATGTTAGGTTCAGGTGAGGGGGCGCGGGGAATTCCTGGCTTCCAAACAACATAAAGGACGGATTAAAGAGGCACTGATCCCTGTGAAAAAACGGCGGCGGCCATCTTGTAATGGGGGCCCGTCCTTACAGGACCCAGGTTGGTGATAGAATTTCATAAGGGGTAAGGTAACTTTACGGGGCAGTTGCTGGAAGTATTTGATCTGAATAAATTCCAACTATTTGCATTTGATATAGACACAAAATACAGTCGTATGGGAGTGAATTTACCTACACTATATATGGGGTAAAACCACGGTGGTCAGTGAAAAATGAATGAGCAATGCAGGGATTAAACACAAGGAGCAAAAAAAGGATTCAATACAGAGGGAAAATAATGACGGGATTTATGGTACTTTATGGTGATCGGCAAGACATTGAATTTACCTACACTATATATGGGGTAAAACCACGGTGGTCTGAGGAAAATGACTGAGCAATACAGGGATTAAACACCAGGAGGAAAAAAGATACAATACAAAGGGAAAATAATGACGGGATTTATGGTACTTTATGGTGATCGGCAAACCAGAGTGATATACAGAGCAAATAAAGGGGAACCAAAATTTACAGTAAGGCATTTGCCCACGGGCACTCCTCATTCAGGCCTTTCTCCATGCTGTTTAGAAAAAAGATCCAAAAGACCTCACGTTTTTTTCTTTGCAATGTGGGGTCAGTGCCTGCCGGGGTTTGGATTTTTTCCAGTATGGACCATCTGAGGTCATGTTCAGAATGCCCCTCAGATGTCCAATGTTCAACTAGGGGAGCTCCTCTTTTGCCAGTGCGGATGTTAGATTTGTGCTCTCCAATGCGCAACCGGATCTCTCTTCCTGTTTCACCAACATATGGTATTCTGCATGGGCATATGATGATGTAAATACAATTGGAGGACCTACAGTTGCTCATTTTGGAGAGGTGGATCGTGCGGGTGGGAATCACTATTTCCTTTCCCACTATTGCATTAGGGCATGCCTGGCATTTGCCGCATTTGTGGTTGCCCATCACTGGACCAGTCCCGGTGATGGAACTCTGTGTTAGGGTTTCTGGTACTCGCATTTTACCTCTCACCAGGTGATTTTTGAGGTTTTTGTTGCGTTTGAATGCAAAGATGGGTTTAGGTAGTGCACTTTGGTCTGGATTTAAGTTAAGCAAAAACCAGCTGGAATTGATGGCTTGTCTCAGTTGGTTGTTTATGGTCGAGTGTCGGGTGATGCAGACAATGGATTCCTTGGGATTAAGATCCCTAGGTTCGAACATAGCTTCTCGGTTATAATAACGGGCCCGTTTAAAGCTATCCTTAACCGGCCGGTAAGGATACCCCCGTTGTAACAACTTCTCCTTCAGAACATCCCCCTCAGTTAAGAAGTCTTTGATGTTTGTGCAATTCCTTCTAATGCGAAGGAATTGACTGAAAGGGATGTTGTCCCGTTGACAACGGGGGTGGTAACTTCCATATTGCAATATGGTGTTTCGGGCGGTAGGTTTGGTAAACAGAGACACTGTGATCTCTTGATTGCTATGTTCGACCCACAGGTCCAAAAATTCAATCTTGTCTTGGCTGAAATGGCTCGTGAACCTCAAATTGGGGTCCGCTGAATTGAGCCATGCGATATATTCAGTTAGGGTGATGTCATCTCCCTCCCAGATAAAGAAAACGTCGTCGATAAAACGAGACCAGGCTCGTACGTTCTCGTAAAATGGTGACATCTCATTGTAGACATGGATGCGTTCGAATTCACCCATGTACAGGCAGGCGATGCTGGGGGCGCAAGCCGCGCCCATGCTTACTCCGCCTACCTGATGGTAAAAGTTGTTGTTGAACTCAAAATAGTTCTCCTTTAGAACTATTTTTAGGCAATCCATGATAAAGTTGGAATTTTGTATCTGGGGGTTGGATGTTAAGATGTCTTGTACCACCAATAGGGCACCTTCCTGCGGGATGTTGGAGTACAAAGACTCCACATCCAGTGTCACCAGGAGTTCCCTGTTCTGATGATATGGCGTTCCCTCAACCTTCGAAATGAAATGGCCAGTATCCTTGATGAAAGAGTCCAGAGCTCCGACCAAAGGTTGGAGGAATTGGTCAATGTATTTAGATAGGGGCTCTAAGGCTGATCCTATCATAGATACAATGGGCCTTAGAGGTGGATCAAGTTGGTTTTTGTGGGTTTTAGGAACCCCGTAGATGATCGGTATCCTGGTGAAAGAAGGGGTGAGAAACTCCGCTTCCTGTTCACAGATATCCCCATTCATGACTCCTCTTTCGGTCATTTGTAAGATGCGACGCTTGAGGGCTGGTTCCGGGTTTCTAGTGATTTTTGCGTAGTATTCACGGGCAGACAGAAGGGTGTTCATCTTCTCTATGTAAGTTGGTGTGTCAAAGATCACGATACCCCCTCCTTTATCACATGGTTTTATGGTGAGTGAGTCGTTAGTTTCAAGGGACTTTAGGGTTTCTTCCTCAGTGCTGCTTAGATTTCTGGGTCCCTTGGGGACAAATTTCAAGATTTTGTTAATTTTGAGGGTTACTGTTTTTTCGAAAGTTCCTACCTCATGGCCAATTTCTTCCAAACTGGGGGTGAAAGTGGATGGAGGTTTAAGACCTGATTTGTTATCAGAGTCAACCAAAATCGGACGGTTAGAAAAGAATTTTTTGAGGCGTATTTTTCTGAAAAAGGAGTATAGATCCCTTAGAAATTCAAATTTGTTGAAGTGAGTGGTGGGCACAAAAGATAGGCCCCTGGTTAGTAGTCCCACTGTCTCAGGGGTCATGTGCTTGTTGGACAGGTTGAATACCGGAATGGTTTTCACCTTGTCCAATATTGTTGATGTCGGGTTTGTACATATGGTTGAGGAGGACCCTGATGGTAATTCCCTCTGTGGGGGTTCCGATTTCTCGGTCTGTAATTCCCCCGGCGATTCCCTAAAAAACGGTTGGGTCGTGGGGTTCGATCTGTGTTGTCCTGTCTACCTACCTGGGGGTAGTTGGTATCGTAGTTGGAGTCATAATTAGAGTTATGTCCTTCGTCACCCTCGGAGTCCGTGGTGTCAGAAAAGGTAGTTATACGTTGATTGCCCCATCTTTGATACCCGCTCTGCTGGTCGGTACTGTTTTGAGTGTTATAGAAATTGCTTGTAAGGAATGGGTATGCTCTCTCCTGGGTGAATAAGCGGATGTCCTTGCGGAACTTATCCGTTTTCCTTTTTAATAAATACTCAGAAAATGAGTCCAATTCTGCTTCAATCTCCTCAAGTTTCTTTTTTCCTAGGTCTACGGCATCTTCAGATTTTAATTTAGCTTCCAATGTCTCAATTTCTTTGGCTAGGAGATCTAAAACCTGCCGGGCGGTTTCAATGATGAGCATCATCCAGTCCCTGGAGCAACGGTTCGCAATGAGAGCCCATTTCTCCAGGAACTGTCTGATCTCAACAAAGAGACCTGGGATGTTCCTTACTCTGAGGCCAATTGGGATTGTGCCTGCCTTAAGGTAGTCTAGGATGAACTTGGCATGCAGTTCTGTGCGTTTAGATTTTTTACGGAGATTCAGGAGTTTAGACCAATCTCCTTGTAATCCTTTAGGTAAGGAGAAGGCCGATTCATTACTGGATGTAGCTCCGACCATTTTAGCGAATTCATCATCAGAGAAGCCAAAAGATTTAATACTTTCCATCATGAAGTGTCCAAAAAGGGAATCACCAGATAGTAAGACCACAAAGATACAAAAAGGTAGGAAAGGGGGAGTTAAATTAAATGAGATTCAGGCAAAGTCCTATAAAGAGAGAAGAGGCAGAGTCACAACAAACGGTAAATATTCAAAGGGCCTAGACCGGGAGTCGGAAACAATACTGAAGTCATATGTGCACCATAGGACAAATAAACCCCCACAGCGGAGCTGTGAAGAAACTTCAAATCAAAGGGGGACCCCACATCAATTTAGGCAGGTCGATGGGGAAAGTAACAATCAAACACCGGGAGGGGACCTGCCCGCAGTAGATTTAATCAATGGCCTTGGAGAGGTCCTTAGTATTATAAAACTTGTCTTGAACCCAAGCAAATCATATGACAAGTTTGATTTTATCAAAATTTATTTTTTATTATTATTTCTATGAATTCATTGTATTTGTATGTAAATATAAATAATTTGACATCAGAATAAATAAACATCTAGACAACAATTAAATGGTGGTTCTAACTTCATACTGACATACCCTTCACATTCATACTGGAAACATTCACACATCATACATCCTACAACACTAAGCAGAGATGGTTATAGGTGACAGGGGGACCGTTGATCAAATGTCCGGGTTGGTTCAGTGGGTTCCTAGAAGGGAACAGACGCCAACGCGCGTTTCGGTGTGTAGCCCCGTCCAGGGCAACACCTTCATCAGGGCAAAGTGGGGTAGAGACGAAGGAACCACATATGTATAGAACTGTCTGTGTGGGAAAACATATTAAAAACATATATATTAGGAAACATACTAGCTTGGGTTCAAGGCATAATAAAGCAACATTGTTACGTGAATACTCAAACAGATTATGACTAACAGTTTGTACCGATCCGACTAGGCCCAGAGACAATAATTATACCGTGGGGGTGCCACATCAATATCTAAACATTTTAGATGAGAGAAAAAAGTATAAGAAAAACACTTCACAGCGTAGAAAGAAATATACATATAAATGGCGGGCAACTCCTTAGGTCTAAAGTAACCGAGGTACTGTATAGGATTTTACCTGTTGGTAATTGAATGGGCTGGCGTTAGATAAACCGAGTGGTTGACAATTAGGTGGTGCCAGCGAGAGATCGCATTTCCGTAGATGATTACCAGAGATGGATGGAATCCTGTCCCCGAATATATATAGCAGAATAAATAAGGATGAGTATCCCTGGGGTGGAAAAAAAGGCAAATCAATATACTTATCTTGCCCGGGGCTGGTTTAGCCTTAGAGTGTAAAGGCACGGTATAGGGTCACAATTTATAAATGTATACCTTCACAACAACGGGGAGACACCATCTATGGCCTTCGGTGGATGCTGACTTTATTTGCCACCCTTATAGGATGAGTATACCTGAGACAAGGGAATTGACAGTACAATTAAATATTTAGCTGCAAATATCGTCCTGGTTTAAGGAAGAAACACGTAGAGACGACATGGGAAATTATTGCCGTGGTACCTTTTCCTGGATATGGAAAAAATTCCAAGTGGGATTCTGGTTGGTGCGGGGACCGCCGGCTGGGGGTTTGAGTTAATCTACAAAAAACGAAGAAAGAGGAATGACAGAGTGAGTAGGGTTCTGCTGCGCAAGGTATAATTATTGTCTCTGGGCCTAGTCGGATCGGTACAAACTGTTAGTCATAATCTGTTTGAGTATTCACGTAACAATGTTGCTTTATTATGCCTTGAACCCAAGCTAGTATGTTTCCTAATATATATGTTTTTAATATGTTTTCCCACACAGACAGTTCTATACATATGTGGTTCCTTCGTCTCTACCCCACTTTGCCCTGATGAAGGTGTTGCCCTGGACGGGGCTACACACCGAAACGCGCGTTGGCGTCTGTTCCCTTCTAGGAACCCACTGAACCAACCCGGACATTTGATCAACGGTCCCCCTGTCACCTATAACCATCTCTGCTTAGTGTTGTAGGATGTATGATGTGTGAATGTTTCCAGTATGAATGTGAAGGGTATGTCAGTATGAAGTTAGAACCACCATTTAATTGTTGTCTAGATGTTTATTTATTCTGATGTCAAATTATATTTACATACAAATACAATGAATTCATAGAAATAATAATAAAAAATAAATTTTGATAAAATCAAACTTGTCATATGATTTGCTTGGGTTCAAGACAAGTTTTATAATACTAAGGACCTCTCCAAGGCCATTGATTAAATCTACTGCGGGCAGGTCCCCTCCCGGTGTTTGAACATGCAAAATTTAGTCAGAACATATTTCATCGTCTTTTTCTTTCAGAATCTTTATGATTTGGCCATTACAAAAGACAACTTCAAAAGTTTGTGGCAAAAAATGGACAAGGGCATCTCCGATGTTGTCAACTTCCTCATCTAACATAAACCATTTAATTAAGATCTCGTTTTCGATGGTCATAGATTGATATTCGTCTGTGTTTGTCACTTTTATTGTGATAATGCTATTTTGCTCTGTAGAGCTTTCAACACCATAAATTTGAATGTCCATCTTTTCCTCTGGTGGGGCTGTTACCTGTTGAGAGAAAACAAAAGCAACAATTAGTTTTTAAATTTGTATACTTTATGTTTTGTGTAAGGCCTATAGTGGGTGAAAGGGACAGAGTGGTTGAAAGGGACACATTGGGTGAAATGGACTGAGTAGGTGAAAGGGTCCCAGTTGTTGATAGGGTTTGAGTGGGTGATAGGTCGAGAGTGGGTGATAGGTCTAGAGTGGGTGATAGGTCTAGAGTGGGTGATAAGTCTAGAGTGGGTGATAAGTCTAATGAGGTAATATAAATTTTATGGTCAAGTTATGTTCCCTAGCGCGTACCCCACCGACTCCATGTACGAGTTAAAGTGCATGTAACTTCCCTCCTGTAACAGCTATGAAGACGCAAATACATTTGCGTCCACCGTCAACTTGTCCTCTTTCAGACCCACCATGAATGGGTTGGATGGTCCGTTCCTAAGTATGCTATGCCAACGTCTTTTTGAAGTGTACTCCTACGTTTTTCAGCCTGGCTGAAAGTAGGCCCTGAATCTCTGCCACCGAGCCTCTTTTCTGGCTTCTGACTGCGAGGGCCTCTGCCCAAGCAGCCCCCGTACCCGTGAACTCTGACTTACTTCTAGCGCGGCCCTCCGTGCTCAGCTCAGCCTGCTGCCTGCCAAGATTGACTATAACCTTCGAGTTATCTGTTTCCCTCCCCGAAAATACATTCCTTCCTGCTAGCTTCAGTAAACATCCTTCCTCAGTTACAGGGCTAAAGGGCCGACCTGTCTCTGTGCAAGTAATTCATAGCTCCGTTGCCATGCTTTCATGGAAGGCCCCTTGCCCCACGCTTCTCATACAGACACCCAGGCGCTCATACACGCACTCACAGCAAGTATAGAATAGCTTCTGCTCTAGAGACCTTTCTGCCCAGATAGCTTAGTTCCTAAACATCAGATATCAGATATGATAGAAGCACAAGTTGATCTGACATGCCAGACTTCTGTCTCTTTCCGTCAGTGTAAATGTCAAGTCCCCTGCACCCCTCCAATCAACACGTCATGCAGCTGCGCGCGCATCCAAGCTTCCGATTTCTGCTGACATTGCCACCTTTTCTGTTAGTGCCACCCATTCGTGACACCTATCAGTGACGTTTCCAGAACACACCTCTAGTTCACGCCTCTTGATTACGCACATGCACCACGTGTATATTGTTATCTTGTCTTCTCTCAGCTGTTACGCCTCTTGCACTGTAAACCTATGTTATGAAATAAGTATATAAGCTATGTACTGTTAATAAAATGTTAGCGCGCTCATCTATCCCTTCTGACACCCTGTGTGGTGGTCAGAACATGATATCCTGATTCCTTTATGAGGAATAAAACCCTTAGAAACTCTTACACCACGGACTCTGTTTTCCTTCATTCTGATTGAGTTATTATTGATTAAGTACTTATCTGCATAGAAATTAAGAGAGTAAATTAATTATTTACGTCATTTTGGCGCCCGAATAGGGACCCCTCCCCCACCTCACGTGCCGGTTGGCGCGTTGCATACTGTGTCCCCTGCCATCAGTTAGATGGAATACACGTGTACTGGCAGGATTTCCTGCATCTCCCTCTGACCCACGGAGGTGACGAAGACTGCAATCAGTGCCCAGACGAGGCGGTGAGGAGTGCGGAGGATCCCGACCAGAGCCCAGCCGAAAGAAGCAAGGTCCGAGGTGTGAAGAGGCCCACCAGTTTTCCGAAGTTTTCCGAAGTTTTTCCGAAGTTTTCCGAAGTTCCGAGTCGAGTCCAGTCGAGTTTTCCGAGGCCTTCTGTTTTCCGTGCTTCCCGGTGAGTACCATTGCTGGGTCGTATCTAGACGGGTTTGGGTACGCAAGTCCGGTCTGCACTGTTGTTAGGCAGTGTATCTGTACTGTTTAGCAGTATATCTAGTATTCCGAATTTCTGAAATTCTGCACTGTTACAACGGTGTATCTGTACTGTTGAGCAGTACTTCTAGTATAGAGGGGTAGTCATCTATGTTTTAAATGTTTTTGTAATTAATGTCGTGGTATGAATGTGATTGTTTTTGTGCATTATTGTGTTTTCTTGTATAAATAGTTACAGTCGAAATTGAGTATCAAGGATCAAGCATTTCAGTATCAAGTAGGCACAATGCCGTTTTTCAACAAGTTAAAGCAGATAGGAACTAGGAAAGGGATGTTAGAGGAAGAGATTCCAATCCCCCCTAGGGACACTCCAGGTAATTTTATGTATAATAAGCATGGCATAGACGCCATCCTGTATCTAGAGTTATGGACCGATTATACCAAGCACCTAGAGGAAAGATACCGATGGCCAGTTAACGGAACATGGGATGCCGAGTGCATCATAAAGGTAGAAGAAGTATTACGGAAAAAGAAAGCCAGACAATCTCAGAAAGACGCCATAGAATTTTGGCGTAAGGAATCACGTAAGCGTGCTGAAAGAGCACTCCGTAGAGAAGACAGACTTCAAGAATCAGAAAAGGCCCAAGAAAACGAATTAGTTACTGAGGGAATTCGAGTAAAATTAGAACAAATAGATCGTATCCAAAATAGCCAAGTGAACAACATGTATCTTTTGGCCGAAGGTACCCCTGACGCCATTTCAGAAATACCGAAAAATTTGCCGTCACCATTGGTTCCAACTAAAGTAATGCACAAGACTACTAAAGACATATTCCTAAATTCCTATCTAGACGATGTAGCACCAGCTTACACCAATCTGCCTGTTCGTGCCCTGCCTACAGACAGGGACGGGGGTGGTACTCCACCCCCAGGTCACGTTCCGCCGGTACCGCAACAGACTTCTCCTGTTCCGCCAGCCCCGCCACTTCCCCTACTCAAAACTGACCTACCGAAACCACGTTTGCCTGATCCACCTAAACGACAAGTTCACGTTCAGATACAGACTCCGCGGAGAGATAATGCCCAAGCATCCGCCTCAGGAGGTGCGACAGCGGGTCTACAGACCCCGCCACCGACACACAGATTGCATTTAAAGGACACACAGAATCCTTTCCAGTCTCCCCACTACTCATCCCGGCTTGAGGCATTGAAAGATAGGATGTCATTCTGCAGATATGATCCAGTACCCGGAACAGACGATCTAATGGTATTAGCATCACTGCGCTTAAGATCTGCCACCGATAGCTTGTTATGCTGTGTGGGAATGCAGGAAGCCCTCGACAGACTATACCAATTCATACAGACAGGGAAAGACCCCGACAGTGTCCAAGCTGCCATGTATAAACAGAAAGTTGACATTCAAAAACAGATATTACGATTCTTCATTAATTGTGTAATAAGAGAATGAGACAGGCCCGGAACAGATCAGAGTGAATTAGACGCATTGAACAAGTGGGGCCAAAATATAGCAGAAGCAAAACATGACAAGGGGACTTGCATAGCCGCTATGTTCCAGAAAATTAGAAAGGCAGTATTAGCTGCACACCAGGAAGAAACTGATAAAACTTCCTCCGAGGAGGAAAATGAAGATGAGACATCAGGAAAGTCTACAGACATTATAGCATATGTAGGTAGGGGAAACTACCTTAGGAAAGGTGTCCGTCCGGAGAGCAAGAGAGTTTTCTTCTCTGCCTTAACAAATCCGAATTCTGCTGAGCATCAGTTCCAGGAAACTGATAAACGGCTTCGAGATCGAGTTGGGTACCATGTACTCAATTCTATGGATGAACAAGAACTAGCCCGATCAGCTGTATCATGGGCCGAGAATGCAGACATATATAATGATGATACCGTAGCACAGACATTTCTGAACCTCTCCCCCGACGAACAGAAATTAGCAGGCGTATACATGATTCAGCACCTTCTCATTAAATACAGAAAACATTATTCCGATCCAGGTCCCTTACACGAGACACTAGAAGCACTACTGATGGATAGATGGAGAGGCTTAAGTACCAAATTAATTCAAATAATTCTAGAACAACGACGCAGATATGATACCTTTGTAAGCTCTGAATATGTTCCCGCCCCACCTCCAGAGAGGAAAATGTACCATATGCAATGCGGGGGTGGTATTGAAAGTCAGAACCCCTTACGAGAAGTGCACCCTGTTATGGGTGAGGATAAGGTTTTGAAACGCGTGTATGTACACACGCCTCTGACTAAATTAGAACTGTTAGAAATGAAGAAATTAGTCCCGTGCCATGATAAAGACCCTGCAGGTTTTCATAGAGAGCTCAAAGATATGTTACTGATGGGAGACTACACGTATGATGATATCATGAAAATGTTGAAAGTATTATTGCCTACGGGTATATTCGAGAAATTAAAGGAAAAGGAATGGGAGGTGGGAGACACGAAGATTGCCTGGGCAGAAATAGAAGAAGAAGAGAAAAAACGGGTTCCAGGGTTAGGCCTTGGGGACAAAACTAAAGCATTACCAGGTTTGATAGTACAGGTCTTGCCCAGATTATTGACAACTAGAAAGGAGGATTGGGATGCCATCTCGTCCTGTAAACAGAAACATGATGAAGATACTAGCGACTTCTATTCAAGATTCGAGAAATGTTTTATTATCAATAGTGGCCTCCAGCCAAGTAGCGAGTCGTATCCACATCTTTTTGTATCAAAGTTAGTCGAGAATTCCCTACCGTTAGTTAAAAATAGAGTGTATAAAGTCGAGAGTACATGGCAAGCAAATACGCCATCCCAGATGTTACAAATGTTACAATATCACCAGAATAGAATTAGGGAAGAACAAGATCAGGAACAGAAACGTATGAAAGACACGAAAATGAAAATGTTAGTAGCTCAGACGGTCCCATCCGACAGTCACAGAAAAGGTACGACCCAGACAAGTCACACTGCAGCTCCTGTTAAAGGGACATGCAATTATTGCAAGCAGCCAGGTCACTACGTACACGAATGTCCAGTTCTGAAACATAACATAGCGACAGGTAAAACTAAAGAAAGACCGCATCCGCCTAGACAAGACCATAACCAGCATCAGTCTACACAGAATACACAGCCTATGCATACATCCGCACAGACAGCACAGACCGTAGCAGTACCACAGCCACAGCCCATTGCTGCAACTCAGCAAGTTTCACAACAGATGTACCAGTATGCCCAGTCTGCTTACCCCGAATATTCCCGATATACATGAAACAGCCTAGAGAGGGAAGGTGGCTTGCCTCTTATTGAGATTCCTGTAGATCAAGAAGGTCCTTATGTACACAGTCAAGTATTGGGGAAAGACAGAAAGTTTTTAATTGACACAGGGGCAAGTCGCACTACAATAAGTCATGACGAAGTTCCAGGGGCACCCCTCTCAGGCTCACAAAATGTTTCCCTTGGTTTTTCAGGACAGCCTATTGTAAATGAAGTATCAGAACCAGTTCCCCTGGCTGTGGGTCCATTATCACGCGTTACAGACCTGTTACTCACAAAATCATGTCCGGAAAATCTGTTAGGAATTAAAACATTGAAGGCTCTAGGAGCTATAATCTGCTGTTCCCCGGAGGGAGTTAGACTCTTTCTGCGGGATTTCAAGGGTCACTATGTTCTGCGTGAGTTTGACGTCAGATTGAAAAATGTACCTGATTACTTGTGGGCAAAAGGCCCAACTGATGTAGGATGTATGCACATTACACCATACCGCGTTACACTCAAGGCAGGTGTTGTATTACCCAGAATCAGACAATACAAGTTACCACCCGATGCTGTAGTGGCTTTACTGAAAATCATTGAAGAGCTCATTGCCCAAGGAGTGGTCGTAGAGACCGACTCCAATATCTGTAATTCACCCATCATTCCGATTCTTAAACGTACTGATCCCAATGCCCCGCCAGTATATCGGCTGGTGATTGATCTTCGAGAATTGAATAAATGCATTATTCCACAGTATCCTGTGGTCCCCGATATATCATCTCTATTGACTGCTATTGATTCAGAAGCAACGTTCTTTACTGTAATTGATCTCAAGAACGCCTTCTTCAGCGTGCCTATTGATCCAGAGAGCCAATATCTCTTCGGATTCTGTTTAAATGGACGCAGTTTCAAATTTTCGCGCGCACCTCAAGGATTCACAGAAAGCCCCAGCATCTATAGTCAAGCACTGAAGAGACAACTAGATTGTATTCAAATGCCAGTTAACACCGCTTTACTGCAATACGTCGATGATCTGCTGATCACCGCACGAAGTGAGCCCGAATGTGAAAAAGCATCACTGACAGTTCTACACTTTCTGGCCGACAAGGGACACAAGGTGTCTCCTTCGAAGCTACAATTCTGTGTTCAGCAAGTTGTGTACTTGGGTCACTTGCTGTCCAAAGTGGGGAGACAGCTCACTCCCGATCGCATTCAGTTAATTGCAAATATGCCACAACCCCAGACACAAAAGGAAGTGCGGGCCTTCATAGGCCTCACCTCGTACTGCAGACAATGGATTCCCCAGTATGCATTTCTAGCTAAACCACTCATCCAGTTAACGACACAGGAGGCAGCGACTTCGACTGCCCTCCCTTGGACTCAGGAACACACACAAGCTTTTGAAGACTTAAAGAAAGCCTTATGTCAAGCACCAGTTTTAGCAACACCATGTTACAGCAAACCGTTTACACTTTTTGTTACAGAACGTGATGGTACAGCATTGTCTGTCCTCACTCAAGATCAAGCAGGTTCACATAAGCCTTGCGCTTATTTCTCTAGTACATTGGATTCAGTAGCACAGGCACTCCCTGCGTGCTTAAAGTCAGTAGCAGCAACAGCGTTAGCAATAAGACAAAGTGATTCAATTGTTTTAGGTCATCAGTTAACAGTTCAAGTACCACATTCTGTAGAGGTTTTGTTAAACAGAACCCAGACTCAACACTTAACTATAGCACGACTGACAGGTTATGAATTAACACTATTCCAGCCACACATAGAAATCAGACGTTGCAGCATCCTGAATCCAGCAACACTGTTACCTACAGTTATGACAGATCCAGCTCCACATGATTGTATAGAAATAATTAATGCAGTAACAAAGCCACGACGAGACTTAACAGATGTCCCATTGACAAATCTAGACCTGACACTTTATGTGGACGGTTCATGCATGAGAACAAGTACAGGAGAATTAGTGGCCGCGTATGCCGTGACCACTGAAACTGAAATTAAAGAAACACATCGTATTGACACACTGTCTGCTCAAGCAGCAGAGCTCATCGCTCTGACCCGAGCTTGTATTCTAGCCAAGAACAGAAATGTTAACATATACACAGATTCCCGCTATGCCTTCGGAGTTGTACACGACTTCGGAGTCCTCTGGCAAGAACGAGGTTTTCTGACTTCTCATGGGGCCAAGATACAGCATGGCCCCCTCATTCAAGCACTGTTAGAAGCAATACATTTGCCCTCGGGCATATCAGTCATGAAGTGTAAGGCACATACTAAAGTCACAGATTCTGTTTCTCAGGGTAACGACCTGGCAGACCAGACAGCAAAACATACAGCACTGACTCACACCCAGATTACTGACATAACAAAAACAATAGTACCAACAAAGTGTATGGCAGTTAGAGATCCCGCCCTAGACGTAATTGATATCCAGACACATGCTACTCCAGAGGAGATAAAGAAATGGACTGAACTAGGAGGGATTCAGACAGATCAAGGTTGGGTGACGAAGGGAAAATCTATATGGTTTCTCCCCGACTCAATGGTTCAGGTCATGATAAATACAGCACATAGCCCGGCACATCTAGGAGAGAAGGCGATGTTAGACAGTTTACAGAATCTCTGGTACAACAAACACTTACGAGCAGCAGCAAAACAGAAAGTGCGTACTTGCATGATCTGTTGTCAGTTCAATCCAGGTAAAAGCGTCCCTGTTGAGCAAGGAGGATTTCATCCTCCCGATCACCCTTTTGAAGTCCTCCAGATGGATTATATCCAGATGAATAGCTGTCGAGGTTTTAAATATGTCCTTGTAATTGTTTGTGCTCTGTCCCGTTGGACCGAAGCATACCCAGTCCCAGACTACACTGCTCCGACCACTGCCAGACAGTTGGTTCGTGAATTCTTCCCACGGTACGGTTTGCCCCGTGTCGTGTATTCAGATAACGGACAGCCGTTCTCGTCCGAGTTGATGAGACAAGTTTCCCTCTTGCTAGGATATCAGTGGAGGTTCCACTGTGTCCGACATCCCGAAGCAGCTGGCCTTGTAGAAAGGCATAATCAGACACTAAAAATCCGCCTTGCCAAGATCTGTCAGGAAAAAGGGGTCGACTGGATAGTCGCCCTGCCCGTGGCACTATTCTACATGAGAATGGTCGCCCACTCAAGATCAGGGCTATCCCCGTACGAAGTGGTCTTTGGCAGACCACCGAATATGTGGGGGACGCCCATTCCGAAAAAGATCACTGATGTTGATTGTAACATGTTGACAGATTACCTTGCCTCCTTGATGTCTGCACTCCAATCATGTCGTTCACAGGTTGCCGCAGCCTTCCCTGACAATACCGATGTAAAGGCGCATGAGGTCCGTCCAGGGGACCTGGTTCTCGTCCGGAATTTCGACCGGAAAAGTCCGCTGGAGCCCCGCTGGAAGTCTCCGAAGACCGTCCTCCTTACCACAAGGACCGCTGTGAAGATCGAGGGGAGAAAGGGGTGGGTCCACACGAGTCACATCAAACTATGCAATGAACTAAAAAACGGACTGAAACAGGACTCTGACTCGTCCACCCCCACCAAAGACTGTGTTGAAGCAAAAGACGTTACCGTCTCTAAACGAGAAAAGACTCCCCAAGAACTATACCGAATGAAACTCCGATCTAGCAAGTCAGACAGTTTAATTGTTTAAGTCCTCCCCTAGGTGAATCGGTTAAATAGTTTCTGACATGTATCCCCTAGATCGAGATAGAGAGAGAGAGAGAGAAGCAAAGAAACGTACATACTGTAAATCACTGCGTAGTCACTGTATAGTGACGTTGTTAATAATGTTTTTCCTAAGTATTCTAATTATTATTGCCAGCATTCTGCTACCTATATATTGGCCTATTTTCAGGCGTGAACAATCTGCTTACAATGTTTCTGCTGAACACACTTTTAGTGAACTTCCTGCACATGAACTCTCTTACAGACTTGCGCTGCGCAACAATACATTCATTAGTATGTTACACCATTCCCATCAGACAAATAATGCCACCGACTGTTGGATATGTGGCCGACTCCCTCCCTACCAGAATTACAAGGGAGCTCTGCCCCTCTTTCCGTACCCATTCACTCACAATGGCTCCTGTGGAGCATGGTTTAAAATAATTAATTCCTTGGATCCTGATATTGCTGTTTTCGATGGAGGCTGGGTTTGGGGAAACTTGAACTTAGTCCTGCTCAACGTCTGTTACCCTGATAAAGAGGGACTTCCCACTCGAATAGGAACTGATCTAGAAAATGAAGTATATGGATTAGGTAATTACACAATTAGCCTTATGATCCTTACTGTTGAATCTGAAACCGCTCCAGTTTTGCCCCATATGTTAGTATTACCAGTCACAGGTGAATTATGTGTTAGCAAGAAAGGTTCAGTACACGTAGGTCATAGTAAATGCACTACTGTGGTCGAATTCAGTGACCATGGTAAATCATCCTTCAAAGCTATCAGTCACTCCTATTTTGTTTGTGGTCATACCGCATACATACGTTTGCCTCCAGATTGGGATGGTACCTGTTACATTGCATTCCTTCTGCCACCTGTTTTTCTAGCTCCCCCTGATTACCATAGAAATACGAATCTAGCACCGAATAGACCCAAAAGAGATATTCCCCTTGTCGACTACACAGAAACGGCATGGGAACAGTACACTGATTTTAATAAAGGATTCTTTTTCTTCCTAGGACCTGTCCAAAACAGTAAATTGATACGCAGATTAACTAGAACACTTGAAGCAGTAGTACATGAAACTGCCTCCGCCTTAGGTAACTTAACAGAGGAGCAATCTGCTATGCGGGTTGTTGTCCTTCAAAATCGTCTTGTAATTGACGTCATCTTGGCAGATAGAGGTGGAGCCTGTAAGGTCATCGGGTCAAGTTGCTGTGTTTTCATTCCACAAAACGCACCATCTGTCTATCAAGCTATTACCCGTTTGCATAAAATTGCAAATCAGATACATCAGAATCCAGGCACCTGGACTTGGTCCGGTTGGTTCTGGACAACGTTAACCGCTTGGGGATGGAAGATCTTATCATTCCTAGGCATTGGCCTTGTTATAGTATTCAGTTGCTGCCTGTGCCTACAGTGTGGGCCAGCGATATGTGGACTGTGTGCCACATCCTGCATTGAGCATTCCAGTTGTCTCTCAAACAGTCAAAGAAAGAAAGATGAACATATAATGTTACAAGAACAGACTGATAGATTCATGAGGATTGATATATCATGAAGGGTCCGTAGGGAACAAGGAGGGAATGAGGTAATATAAATTTTATGGTCAAGTTATGTTCCCTAGCGCGTACCCCACCGACTCCATGTACGAGTTAAAGTGCATGTAACTTCCCTCCTGTAACAGCTATGAAGACGCAAATACATTTGCGTCCACCGTCAACTTGTCCTCTTTCAGACCCACCATGAATGGGTTGGATGGTCCGTTCCTAAGTATGCTATGCCAACGTCTTTTTGAAGTGTACTCCTACGTTTTTCAGCCTGGCTGAAAGTAGGCCCTGAATCTCTGCCACCGAGCCTCTTTTCTGGCTTCTGACTGCGAGGGCCTCTGCCCAAGCAGCCCCCGTACCCGTGAACTCTGACTTACTTCTAGCGCGGCCCTCCGTGCTCAGCTCAGCCTGCTGCCTGCCAAGATTGACTATAACCTTCGAGTTATCTGTTTCCCTCCCCGAAAATACATTCCTTCCTGCTAGCTTCAGTAAACATCCTTCCTCAGTTACAGGGCTAAAGGGCCGACCTGTCTCTGTGCAAGTAATTCATAGCTCCGTTGCCATGCTTTCATGGAAGGCCCCTTGCCCCACGCTTCTCATACAGACACCCAGGCGCTCATACACGCACTCACAGCAAGTATAGAATAGCTTCTGCTCTAGAGACCTTTCTGCCCAGATAGCTTAGTTCCTAAACATCAGATATCAGATATGATAGAAGCACAAGTTGATCTGACATGCCAGACTTCTGTCTCTTTCCGTCAGTGTAAATGTCAAGTCCCCTGCACCCCTCCAATCAACACGTCATGCAGCTGCGCGCGCATCCAAGCTTCCGATTTCTGCTGACATTGCCACCTTTTCTGTTAGTGCCACCCATTCGTGACACCTATCAGTGACGTTTCCAGAACACACCTCTAGTTCACGCCTCTTGATTACGCACATGCACCACGTGTATATTGTTATCTTGTCTTCTCTCAGCTGTTACGCCTCTTGCACTGTAAACCTATGTTATGAAATAAGTATATAAGCTATGTACTGTTAATAAAATGTTAGCGCGCTCATCTATCCCTTCTGACACCCTGTGTGGTGGTCAGAACATGATATCCTGATTCCTTTATGAGGAATAAAACCCTTAGAAACTCTTACACCACGGACTCTGTTTTCCTTCATTCTGATTGAGTTATTATTGATTAAGTACTTATCTGCATAGAAATTAAGAGAGTAAATTAATTATTTACGTCACTAGAGTGGGTGATACGTCTAGAGTGGGTGATAAGTCTAGAGTGGGTGATAGGCCTAGAGTGTGTGAAAGGGCCAGAGTTGTTGAAAGGTCCCGAGTGGGTGAAAGGTCCCGAGTGGGTGAAAGGTCCCGAGTGGGTGAAAGGTCCCGAGTGGGTGAAAGCTCCCGAGTGGGTGAAAGGTCCCAAGTGGGTGAAATCTCCCGAGTGGGTAAAAGGTCCAGAGTGGGTGCAAGTGGCAGAGTGGGTGAAAGGGCAAGACTGGGTGAAAGTCCAAGAGTGGCAGAAAGAGATAATTGCAAAAGGTTTTGTTTGTTGTGCTTACCTCCATTTTGCTATGGCGCGTTGTATTCAATATTTTTTGGCAATTGAATTCATGTACAGTGACGTGAGTCAGGGTAACATATTTGCCAAGATGTATTTTAAATAGTGACGCTTCTCTCCACAGTGTCACTTTTATATCATCAGTTGCATCTTTTATTGTAATCGATTTGAGTGGGGTATCTTGGCCATTGATAAACACAGTCTTTGCGTCCTCTTCCTACACAAAAAGCAAGCATTCTATTAAATAGTGACTGTAAAAACACATATTACTAGTGCATTGTATGAAAGGCAATATAATGTATCATATTTAACGACCCAAATGAACATCCTTTCTAAAAGATAGAATTGTTTATTGCAAAAAATGGCTTTGTAGAGAGTACTTGTGTTTGTAGTATACACCAAAGCACTGCCATCTTATAGTTTTCAAAACTCGTACTTGCTACTATGTGTGAAGAGTGTATAATTCTAATTTTTTTGAGTTACTTATTGAAGGTACTAATGGTGTAATGTGTGTGTAAGTCAACTATGCATTTTTTAAGTAGACATGATGACATGAGTGAGGGTGAGGGTGAGTTATTGAGTGTGAGGTGTTGATTGTGAGTGAGTGAGAGTGAGGAGTTGATGGGGAGTGAGGATGAGTGAGGATGAGGTGTTACGTGAGGGTGAGGGTGAATGTAAGTGAGGGTGAGTGAGGGTGAGGGTGAGTGAGGGTGTGAGGGTGAGAGATTGAAGGTGAGTGAGGGTGAGAAGTTGAGGATGAGTAAGGATGAGGGTGAGTGTGAGTGAGGCTGAGTGAGGGTCATTTAGGGTGAGGAGTTGAGTTGAGGGTGAGAGTGAGTGAGTGTTGAGGGTGAGAGATTGAGGGTGATTGATGTTGAGGGTGAGTAAGGTGAGTGAGGGTGAGTGATTGAGTGAGGGTGAGGTGTTGAGGGTGAGTGAGGGTGAGGGTGAGGGTGAGGCTGAGGTGTTGAGTGAGAGTGAGGTTGACTGAGGAGTTGAGGGAGAAGGGTTAAGTTTTTGAGGGGGAGGTGTTGATGGCTAGTGAGGGTGAGTGAGGGTGAGTAGTTTAGTGTGATTGAGGGTGAGTGAGATTGAGGGTGAGTGAGGCGTTGAGGGTGAAGTGTTGAGGGTGAGGTGTTGAGGGTGAGTCAGGGTGACGTTTTGAGGATGAGTGAGGGTGACTAAGGGTGAGGCATTGAGGTAAACACAGTGTTTGCGTTCTCTTCCTAAACAAAAAGTAAGCATTGTATAAAATAGTGACTGTAAAAACACATATTACTAGTGCGTTGTATGAATGGCCATATAATGTATTATATTTAGCGACCCAAATGAACATCCTTCCTAAATGAGAGCAATATTTATTGCAAAAAATGGCTTTGTAGAGAGTACTTGTATTTGTAGTATAGAGCAAATCGCTGGCATATTATAGTTTTCAAAACGCGTACTTTCTACATAGAGTGAAAGAGTGTATAATGCGTTATTTTTTTAAATTGTTAATGAAGTTACTAAAGGTGTACTGTGTGTGTAAGCCAACTATGCATTTTTTAGTAGACATGATGACATGAGTGAGGGTGAGGGTGAGGGTGAGTTATTGAGGGTGAGGTGTTGAGGGTGAGTGAGGGTTAGGGTGAGTGAGGGTGGGGTTGAGGGTGAGTGAGGATGAGGTGTTACATGAGGGTGAGTGTGAGTGAGGCTGAGTTAGGGTGAGGGGTTGAGGGTGAGTGAGAGTGAGGGAGTGTTGAGGGTGAGAGATTGAGGGTGAGAAGTTGTGGGTGAGTAAGGATGAGTGTGAGTGTGGGTGAGTGAGGGTGATTGATTGAGTGAGGGTGAGGTGTTGAGGGTGAGGCTGAGGTGTTGAGGTGTTGAGTGAGAGTGAGGGTGACTGAGGAGTTGAGGGAGAAGTGTTGACTTTTTGAGGGGGAGGTGTGGAGGGCTAGTGAGGGTGAGTGAGGGTGAGTGAGTGGGAGGTGTTGAAGGTGATTGAGGGTGAGTGAGATTGAGGCTGAGTGAGGCATTGAGGGTGAGAAGTTGAGGGTGAGTAAGGATGAGGGTGAGTGAGGGTGAGTGATTGATGTTGAGGGTGAGGCTGAGGTGTTGAGTGAGAGTGAGGGTGAGTGAGGAGTTGAGGGAGAAGGGTAGAGTTTTTGAGTGGGAGGTGTTGAGGGCTAGTGAGGGTGATTGAGGGTGAGTGAGGGGGAGGTGTTGAGGGTGATTGAGGGTGAGTGAGATTGAGGGTGAGTGAGGCATTAAGGGTGAATTGTTGAGAGTGAGGTGTTGAGGGAGAGTGAGGGTGGGGTGTTGAGGGTGAGTGAGGGTGAGGCATTGATGTAAAGACAGTCTTTGCGTCCTTTTGGTAAACCCAAAAAGAACCATTCTATAAAATAGTGACAGTAAAAACACATAGTACTAGTGCGTTGTATGAATGGCAATATAATGTATTATATTTCACGACCCAAATGAACATCCTTTCTATCATACTTCTGGCACATATTGTCCCTGAAACAGTCATAAGACTATTTAGACTTGCAATTTTAAAAAGTAAAAAATAAATAAGATATGTCATTTACAATACTAATAAGTCCAACTTTTCAAATGCGAGACAATGGTTTTTTTTAGTTGACATGATGACATGTTTGTGTTCATACTTACGGCAATTATTGTCCCTGACACGGTCATCAGACTTTTTAGACTTGCCCGTTTTATTTCCTTGATGGGAGAAGCCGATGGTGCAGGCGGATGCAAAATGTTGTTTGCTTGTTGGATCAGGCCCTCCTCGATTGTCATTGCGGGAAATTTGGTTACTTTAGTTTGCTTTGTAATTAAAATTGTTTTGTTTTTGATAATAAAGTTTTGTATCAGTAGTCCACAGTTATTTTTCGTTTGCTCATATAAATTTTCTTGGTAACAAGTACATTTTATTGTTCCAGTTTTATCTGCTAAAGCCAAATGGAATAAAATTTTCTGCTCTTGTTTAGCATTTTTGTACGTAGTTTTCCCTGAGCAGTTGATGACATTAACTCTTATTGGTTTCTGGTATGGTTTGTTGTCATCGGTATTAATGTTCATTATTTCTTCAATAGACATCATCTGAAATAGAAATTGTGATATAACATGTTAAATACAAACCCATATTGCTTTATGATCACTGTAATAGCATTCTAAAGTACCATAGTTGTGTAGTTGGTCATTTGTATATATATGATCTAAAATGGATTGGTAGTTAGTTGTGTAACTGTTAATGAGTTGTTGACATTGTAATTTTGTTTCAAAGAATCCAAGTAATTGCTTGCTGTTTGCATTTTGTTGAGATACAACCACATTGAAATCCCCTATAATAATCAATTTGTGTGTGGGGTAAAAATCCGTAATATTTGTGATGAAATCAAAAAGAGAAGTTATACTTTTTAGGGGTGGTTTGTATAAAATAATAATAAGGTAATCTGTGTTATCAATCTGTAGAGTAAAATGTAAAATGTCTATCCCTTCAAGTGTCTCATAAATAGGCAATATAAATAAATCTTTTTTGTAGTACATAATCATTCCATGGTTTGTGTTGTATGTATGAAATTTATCAAATATAATGTGATGGTATTGTTCTATGGTGAAATCATTAGCTGTAGCATTTCTTGTAGTGTTGATCTCAGTTAAGCAAATAATGTCTGCTTGTAATATATTCCTATCCGCTACCATAGATGAAAAATTTTTCTGTAGTGATCTTATATTGTGTGCAATGATATTGAAATGTGCACTGTATGTATGTAACTGTGGGATATGTATTTCAAGTGGCATTTCTGTCCTTAATCTGTGCATTTCCTCATTAACTTGTGGATGTACTAAAATTTTACGTTCATCAAAATTGTGTACATATACATTTTGTATTGATTTTGCCCTGCTAATAGCAACATAATGCAAATGATGAATCTTGCTGTTATTAAAGTGTATATAAAGTGGTTCGAGAGTTGCACCTTGTGTGCGATGTATAGTGCGTGCTGATGCTTGGCGTAAAGGAAATTGCTTCCGTATAATGGTAATAAATGTTTTAGTGTATTGGAAATGTCTAGCTATAGCATGTATTGGTGTCCATGTATTTTGTATTTGTGAATGAAATAAGTGTTTATATTGTTGTCTGGTTGTTTGTCCTATAGTGGGATTGTCAAATAACAACCAAACAATAATAGGTGTATTGTTAATCAATTCAACTAATTGTACAACACCAGTTGCGCCATTTGTTAAACCATCATTGACATCCACATTGCAACTTAAATCATAACGAAGTTGTAAGGCAATGTGTAATGTATGTGAAAGGCCCATTGTTTTCTGTGGATCTTTGGGCAGTTGCTTAAGAATCGTTTTTTTCACATTTTCAGACAAATCAGAACTGACGGTATCGCTTGCTACTGTTATGTAGACTGGATAATCTTTGCAATGTTGTTCTAAAACCTTTTGGTTAATTTCATTAACTTCTAGATTAGTTGACATGATATATGGAATTGTTTCTAATAAACTCTCCTCAGGTTGTATTTCCCTTTGCTTAATTTGTGAAATATCTTCTTCAGTATGCTTGCCTTCTCTCAATCGGTTTAGTAATTGAGCAAATTGTAGATCTTCTTTTTGGCGCATAATTTTTGTTAATTCAAAAATTTTAAAATGTTCTTTCCATAAGTTAGCACTTAAAGGACCATACATTTGTGTAGAATCCTGAAAAATGTATCTGTCAAATACAGGTTTTAATTGGTAAAAGTCACCAATGGCTAAAATAGAAATTCCTCCAAATGGTTCATTAGATGATTTAATTTCTTGAAGCCTGTTATGTATAAAATTCAACATATTGTGTCCTACCATTGAAATTTCATCAATAATAACAACTCTAACATGCATCATTTCCATTTGTAGAGCAGTTCTATGTTCATGACTCAGTTGTTTATAAGTCAAACTTTGCGACACAGGTATTTTGAAAGTGCTATGCAGTGTTTTGCCATTAATATTATGGGCAGCCTTTCCTGTTGGAGCTGTAAGTAAGATATAAACATTATCAGGATTTTCACCGGCCTTAGTGTTATAGTAGCGTAGTAAAGTTTGATATAGTGCAGATATAACAAAACTTTTCCCAACACCAGCCCCTCCAGTGCAAAAAGTATAGCATGGAGTGCTTGTAGTTTTAAACCAATGCAAGTGATGGTAAACAAATTTAAGTTGTTCTTCCGTTAAGTTTTGCATAAGTTGTTGGTATTTTTCATTGGGTAAAATAACGTTAGTTGAGCTTTGTTCTTCAGTTGTAGTTCTAATTCCTAAATCTAGAGCCAAATCATATCTATTATTATGTTCTGGATTTTGGTCTTCTGTCTGTATATTAACAGTTGGTGATAGAGGGGGTGAAATTACATTTTCATGACACTGTTCATGAATAATGTTTGTAACTTCGCCATGCTGTTTGTTATAAATTTTTAGTTGTGTGTCAACAAATGTTTTAACTTCCAGATACCTATCATAGTAAGTTTCCTTGTTGATTAGTATTTTTTCTTCTTCCCTCCATGGATAGTGCAACATTAATATTTCTCTATAATACTCTTCTGGTTCATTATTTTTGTTAAATCTGCAAAAGCGTATTATTTTCCCTTGTCTGCGCTTATTTAAAGCATAATCATAATTCTGTTTCTGTTGTTGTTTATTTCCGTCACTACATTCTATTTCTAATTCTTCCTCATCTGAGCTGTAAAAGTTTTGTTCTGCAAGTAAATCTTCGCAATCATTTATTTCTTTCCCATGTGTTTTTTTCTTCACATAGTTGAAATTAGCCGCATAGTCTGCTAACGTGCACATCTCTAATGATTGTGGCCGTTTGCAGTACTTAATAATAATATTTTCACATTGAATGTCAGTTGAATTTTCGGGCAAGTTATTAATAGTTTCGATATCACGCATTAAATAAGTTCTTTTCTCTGGACGGCTAGTATTAATAAATACAAATGATCGGGAGCTTTTCCGTAATGGTATTTGAAGAATTAGATATGCTGCTTCTTGAGCACTAATTTCTGTGCAGTTGAGGAATTTGTTTCCTATGTGTTTAAGTTGATCTTTGATATTACTATTGCTTGTTACCTCTTTAGCAGCTTGCGCTAGAAGTTTGCTAATTCCTCTTTGCGATTTACTGATATATGAGATAATATAGACTGCACAAGCATAAGGGTCTAGTATAAACTGCAAGTCTATGTTTGCTCGCCAAGCTTCTAAAAGAGTACTATTGTAGTTATTGTTGAAGCATTCGCCTGGTGTTCTTTTTAAAAAAATAGTTGTTTTTTGTAAGCTAGTTTGTATAGAAGTAATATATTCTTTATCATCCATTTTAATGAAGTCTAAAAATTCCTCAAAAGAAAGTGTATTAAAGGTAGTATTATTCATAGCTTCATGTATTATTTTCATATTATCTTGCCATTGGTTATTTGTCTCCTCAAGTGTTAATGGCTCTAATATGAGCGTTCTTGACATTGGATATTTTGGATATTGATATTTGCATGTCCGTTGCTGTTTACGTCTGCAATTTTTGGTGTGACCATGCCTTTGTAGATTTATTAACGGTTGTAAAACAGGGTTCTCAGACTTATGACAAGTGATATATTTGTCAATAAAGCTATTGACTTCTTCCACTGGTGAAACACCATACAATGGTGCTTTGTTTACCCAGAGTAATGCATGTATATGTGGAGAACCTCTTTGTTGGAATTCGACTCTGTAAAAGTAGTCTACTATTTCCCCAATTGGATTAGTGCCATTCAGCAAAACACAATTAAAGAATTTCCTAACTTGATAGTCAAACTGTCTTGCACATGTTATTGGATCTTCTTGTATTAATTTACTTTTAGTTTCCCAAGACATGTTTAAGAATTCTTCCTCTGTACATTCCTTTAAGTTTCTAACTCTCAATAGTATATTTATTAAATGGTGCCATTTTGTTTCAGCAGCAGATAAAGTCAAAAAGAAAGTGGGTATGCCAAGTTGCCTTATCATTGCAAAAATATCTTTTTTGCAACCTTCCCAATATGGAGGTGAACTGCGTATAGTTTTTAATACTTTGTACCCCTCATTAAACTGTAAAACATTGGCAATATTACATTTAATGTCTTTAGCAGTTATTTTATTTCCATCAGTAAAATGTTTTCTGATGGAAATGTTGATTTTACCATGGATCTGCTTAATATGTAATTTCTTCAGTTTAAAAAACACATTAGTAATAGATTTAGCGACTCTTCTATCATAACTCCTTAACTCTGCTTGGCAAATAGTACTATAATGTACCGGTATGTGCCTTTCCTTATTGTTAGGCCTTCGTTCACCACAAAAAATAGTAGGGAAAGCCAAAAACTCTGAATCTTTATCCTCATATAAACCTCTTGGCGTGTTATGTTCAGCTGGAGCGAAACTTAACACATTCAGCGAATTACTAGTAATAGTTTCATTTGTTAACATAGTATCCAAATTCCCAGCTTCTATGTTGTCAGAACTATCAGATGAATTGTTTGTCTCAGAAGTCTCATTGTGAGATTCTATTTCTGGAGGTATATACTCCCAGTCAGGGTTAATCGTAACACCATATTCATTAAACATTGTACTATTTTTAGCTAGCCATGTAGCTGCCTTTTTTACTGTATTTGGTCTAATATTCTCATAATGTGTATATGATTTATAGATTAATTTCCTTTTTAATTTCACTGGGATTGTCATGGCGTCATTAATTTGCCTTGGTAAAATTGTAACAGTTGTCATAACATCTGCAGGTACATTAACTACTGCACCTGATAATGATTTTTGAAAACCGCGTGGCAGACTCCGAATTTGTAAGAATGGTATCCTAGGTGAAACTAATCTTTCTTCTAAATCATATAATTCTAATTCAACTGGTACATTTGGGAAGCCCATGCCATTTACAATAGAACATGGTGGTATTTTGTTTTTGCGAATGTAATAATAGCAAGTCTTACAAATAAAATTGGTTTTCTTGTTACTAATGTTACACTGGTTGAAAATTTCGGATTGGCTAACACTGCGTATATTTTGCAACGTTTGTTTATGCCACAGTTGATTGCAAAGAGTACAAATGTACTCTGGCCCATGCAATATTTCCCGGTGGAATTTGCGAATGATTGTATGGATTTGTTTACCTTGTTTCTGTCTTTGGCCCTGCGTGAATATGGGTATGTTATTATCAGTAGCACTTAGTTGACTGTTGGTAATGTCTTCTTCAGCTGTATTAACTTTTTTTCTTTGTACAACTTTAGTTGGACATGTACTTGAATCCCTTTTTCTTTTCCGAGACTGTTTATTTGTTCCCTGTATAGCTTTACTATTACCTGGTAATTGTGCTAAATGATTACTATTGCTATTCCCTCCCTTACTTTTATTCAGTAAATCATCAGAAGACATTGATGTTGATGTTATCGTCTGATTAGGAGTACATTCAGTAGTATGTACCCAAATTTTTCTTTCTTGCGGTAGGTGACTATTTTTTTTGTGCACAGTAAGTGCTTTTGTAAAGGATTTCCTTTTAATGACTTTTATATCTATTGGGGTTAATTCAAATTGGACACATTGCTCAGCCTGATGTGTAAAGTTATATGCTAGTTTCATAACATATTGAATGAGCCCTTCAAACGAATTATATGCAATTGTAACACATGTTCCGTTTGAATGAGGCATGCCTTCATGGTCCCTACTATGTGAATCAAATACAAAGTATGATTGCATATGTTTGAAAATAGCTATTACATAAACATTCATACAAAGTAGAACACCACAGTGCTTATTAATAGTAACATTTAATGCTGTGCTAATATCTGGGTAGGCTTTATCAAAACGTTTAAGGACATTACCGTAGTAAGCATTCCGTAGCAAAAGTGAATATATCTCTTGATTGTGGTCTATATACCTTGGCAGGTCATCTGGATGCATAAGTGTTTCTTTGTTAATAGAATGCATTTGGAGATATAAAGCGTCCCCACGGTCCATTATATAATGCAGATCATTAGAGTTCCAAGTAGTTACTGGCTTGCATAAATTGTGCAAGACAGCAAAAGCACTATTTGGTAAGCATTGCTTACCTTGTGATTTGCTATTAAATTTGCTATTCCCTTGATGGTAACTTGCTTTCAAGCATCTCTGCATCTTATAAGTTATACTGAAATGTTGTTATCAACAAATGTAAATTAAGAAGGTTTGTGAACTAACAAATATTGTTGGGGACTGTAAGGTATGAAGTTTTAACACATTTTAAACTAAGCGGCAAAGTAGTATTTACCTTAACTTCTGTTTATTTTGTTGTTGTTTTAATAATCTGAAAGGAGAAAAAAAACATAATGGTTAGAATATATTTTTTCGAATTTTAACCATAAAGGCCACATTAGCATGTAAATAGTCTTTTAAAGACCTGTTAAGAGCTCTAGTGCTGCTGTGAGTGTATGCGCCACGGCTGGCACACAGGCAGGGTGAGATGATAGAGGGAGAGAGAGGGAGTGGGAGGAAAAGGGGGACAGAGAGAGAGTGAGTGAGTGCGTGAAAAGTTAATACTGAGAGACATAAAAAAATGTGTGTGTGTGTTATCTTGTAACTTGGACTGGTTAATGTGTTGCATTGAATCTGAGAATGAATGCGGTGTGCGTGTAATATTGAAAGTGTACCCAGTTAGTGTGCAAGTAATGTACAAAGACAGAAAGGGAGTGAAGGGGAGGGAAATGCCGATGGAGTAAAAGGGAGGGAGAGTGAGGGAGATGGAGAGTGAGGGAGAGGGAGGGAAGGTGAGGGAAAGGAAGGAAAATGGAGTGAGAGGAAGGGAAAGGGAGTGAGAGGGAGAGTGATAGGAAGGGAGACGGGGATGAAGGGAGGGAGAGAGAGGGGGAGGGAGACAGAGGGATTAACAAAGTTAGAGTGAGAAAGAGGAAGGCAAGAGAGAGGGAGGGGGAGCTAGAGAGGGAGAGAGAGGGTGAGTGTGGATGAGGGGTTGAGGGTGAGTGAGGGTGAAATGTTGAGGGTGTGAATGTGAGGGTGAGGTGTTGAGTGTTAGTGAGGTGAGGTGTTGAGGGTGAGGGAGGGGGAGGGGTTGAGGGTGAGTGAGGGTGAGTGGTATTGAGGGTAAGTGAGGGTGAGGGTGAGGGTGAGTGAGGGTGACGGTTTGAGGGTGAGTGATGGTGAGGGTGAGTGAGGATGATGTGTTGAGGGTGAGTGAGCATGAGGGTGAGTGAGCCTGAGGTTGAGTGAGGGTGAGTGTGAGTGAGGGTGAGGGTTTGAGGGTGAGTGAAGGTAGGTTAGGCTTAGAGATTGAGGGTGAGTGAGGGTGAGAAGTTGAGGGTGAGTAAGGATGAGGGTGAGTGTGGGTGAGTGAGAATGAGGTGTTGAGGGTGAGTGAGGTGTTGAGGGTGAGTGAGGGTGAGGGTGAGGCTGAGGCTGAGGTGTTGAAGTGTTGAGTGAGAGTGAGGGTGAGTGAGGAGTTGAGGGAGAAGTGTTGAGGGTGTGTGTGTGAGGTGTTGAGGGCTAGTGAGGGTGGGGGAAGTGTTGAGGATGAGTGAGGGTGAGTGAAATTGAGGGTGAGTGAAATTGAGGGTGAGTGAGGTGTTGAGGGTGAGTGAGAGTGAGGTGTTGAGTGAGAGGGTGAATGAGTGTGAGTGAGGGTGAGGGGTTGAGTGAGGGTGACTGAGGATGACTGAGGGTGAGTGAGGGTAAGTGAGGGTGAGTGAGGATGAGCGTGAGGGTGGGTGAGGGTGAGTAAGGGTGAGTGAGGCTGAGGGTGAGGGAGGGTGAGGGAGGGCGTGGCGTTGAGGGTGAGTGAGGGTGAGGTGTTGAGGGTGAGTGAAGGTGAGTGAGAATGAGGGTGAGTGCGGGTGAGGGTGAGGCGTTGAGGGTGAGTGAGGGTGAGGAAGGGAGAGGCGTTGAGGGTGAGTGAGAGTGAGGGTGAGCTGTTAAGGGTGACAGAGGGTGATGCGTTGAGGGTAAGTGAGGGTGAGGGTGAGATGGTGAGTGTGAGTGAGGGTGAGGGTGAGTGAGGGTGAGGCATTGCGGGTAAGTGAGGGTGAGTGTGTGTGAGGCTTCCAAAAATAACGCCCCCCTTAAAGTAGTGTCGTTATTTGTATTAGGAAAATAGTTGAAAATTGCTGAGGATGTGGGACTTGAATGTGTCTGTGGGTAGTTTTAAAAGCTGGAATTGTTGTTGGGGATGGAGAGGGAGTGAGTGTGTGCGTGAAGAGTTAATAGTGCGAGACGTACCGAAAAATGTGTGTGTGTGTCATCGTGTAACTTAGATTACTTACTATATCGCATTGAATATGAAAATGAATGCGGTGTGCGTGTAATATTGAAAGTGTACCCAGTTAGTGTGCAAGTAATGTAGAAAGATAGAGAGGGAGTAAAGGGGAGACAAATGGAGAGTTATGTACAAAGACAGAGAGGAAGGGAAAGTTAGGGAAAGGAAGGGAAATGGAGGGAGAGGAAGAGAAAGGGAGTGAGATGCAGGGTGATGGGGAGTGAGACGGAGAGGGAGGGAGAGAGGAGGAAGAAGAGAGGGGGAGTGAGACAGAGGGAGGAACACAGTTAGAGTGAGACAGAGGAAGACAGGAGAGAGGGAGGGGGAGCTATAGAGAGGGAGAGAGAGCTATAGAGATGTAGGGAGACCGCGAGAGAAAGAGAGCGAGAAAATTATGTGTATGCCGGGAGGGCTCAGTGCACGAAGCCTTCGGCTGCAGGGTCCTGTGATTAACCTCATGGTCCGTTTTATGTTGTTGCTGTCGCCCCGACCCTTAACCAAGTTTTTTTTTGGGTAGGCAGCTAATCCTGGCTAATGTGTTATTGGATGTGTGCTTGTGAAAATGTAATACTAGTAATTGTACGAGCGGCTGTTTTCGTGTGTCAGCTTGTAACTTGGATTACTAACTGTGCAAGTAAAGCTGCGAATGAATGCATTCTGCGTAAATGTTGTAAAGTGTTGCCTGTTTACGTGCAAATTAATGTGCAATTAGAAGTTCTGACTGAAAGTTTGGTGCTGTAGTGGCGAACTGCTATGATGTTACATTGCGTAGGAGTTGCACGTGCTGTATAAGGGTGGCAGTCAGTGTTTTGCCTAATGTGACAGGCTGTGTGTTATTAGTGTAAGATGCAGTGTTTTGCCTAATGTGACAGGGTGTGTGTGATTAGTGTGCTATAGAGAGGGAGGGAGACCAAGAGAGAAAGAGAGCGAGAAAATTATGTGTATGCCGGGAGGGCTCAGTGGACGAAGCCTTCGGCTGCAGGGTCCTGTGATTAACCTCATGGCCAGTTTTATGTTGTTGCTGTAGCCCCGACCCTTAACCAGTGACCCTGCCCCCACCGATGCGGTCCTTGGACACAAAGTAAACAGTAAATTTGGCCCCTGAGAGAAAGATTGTGAGTAGCCATGTAATAGAGGGTGTGTGTGAAAGTGCCCTTGTTCGTGGAATGTGTGTATGAAAATTTTGTTGTGGTGTGGCGTAGTGTTGCGAACGGTTTATGGCTGTACTATTCTCCCTAATGTTACAATGTGCCTGGGAATAGTGTAGTAAGTGTAAAGTGAAGTGTTTATTTTTGTAGGCCGCAAATCCTGGCTAATGTGTTATTGGATGTGTGTTTGTGGAAAGGTAATACTAGTAGTTGTACGAGCGGCTGTTTTCGTGTGTCAGCTAGTAACTTGGATTACTTACTGTGTGCCAGTAAAGCTGCGGGTGAATGTTGTGAAGTGTAGCCTGTTTGCGTGCAAATAAATGTGCAATTTGAAGTTGTGCCTGAAAGTTTGGTGCTGTAGTGGCGAACTGCTATGATCTTAGATTGCGTTGGAGTCGCACGTGCTGTATAAGGGTGGCAGTCAGTGTTTTGCCTAATGTGACAGGCTGTGTGTGATTAGTGTAAGATGCAGCTCTGTTCACTCTTGAGTCCGATCATCCAGTTTACTGTCTTGCTATGAAGCTGTCAATGAAAGCGTAATGAGTGTTCTAATGTGGTCGCACTCAATTCGGCGTGCGTGTGATATAGTATGTGTTCCTAACAGTGTGTGCGTGAAAAGTTAATACTAATAGATGTAAAAAAAAAGGTGCGTATGTGTCATCTTGTAACTTGCACTGGTTACTGTGTTACATCTAATCTGAGAATGCAAGCGGTATGCGTGTAATATTGAAAGATAATCTGAGAAGGTGTGTGTGAGTAGTGTAAGCTGCAGCTCTATTCACTGTTCAGTCCGATCATCCTGTTTACTGTATTGCTGTGAAGCTGTGACAAAAATCGTAAGGAGTGTTCTGTTGTGGTTGCACTCAATTCGCCGTGCGTGTTATATAGTATGTGTTCTTAACCGTGTGTGCGTGAAAAGCTAATAGTAACAGACGTAAAAAGAAGGTGTGTGTGTCATGTTGTAATTAGGAGTAGTTACTGTGTTGCATTAAATATAAGAATGAATGGGTGTGTGTCAAACTTATGTTGTGCCTTGAATTATTGGAAGCAATGTTCTGTGTGGCGAGTCGGAGTGTTAGGAAGGGAAGTAAAAATTGTGTAGAAGAGTGAACAGTTGGCTGTACTTACATGATATATGTTGGTGCGCAGTTTCTTTCCCCCTATCAAGCAAATGTTGAAAGCGTACCAATAACCTACAAGAGATAACGATAAAAAAAAACAATATGTATCGGTTGGTTTAAACAAAGGTATGACCTGTTTGAGAAATTACGTAGTCCTTTGCTAAGTATTACCATAGAAAATGTAGATTTGCAAACAAACATGTCGCAGAATAATTTAACACAAGTGCAATGTTGATATAGTAACCGTTCTAATAAACGCAAGTAAATGTATCAATACTGTCCCTTAGATGCATAGAAATAAAACTTGCATGCACTTACGTTCTAAGATTGAATGCCGTAATTTTTCAGTGGCTGTTGGTCGATAGCAGCAAGTACAGCGCCGTTCTGTAAGTCGAAGTTCTGTCCTCGCAGGTAAAAAGAGAGTATGACTTAAAGTGACCCGTCCCTCTGCTTAAATAGGGGGTAACGATGCAAGAATCTTTTTTTTTTTGGGGGTTTAAGAAAGGATCAAAGCTTTTAGTCCTTCCCTTGCCCCAAGGAAAAGTCACACTAGCTGATGTGCGCGACTTGGAAGTGTGAATGTTTGAATGTGTATGCAGATGGAGTTTCGGCATTGGCGCGCCAGTAGACTTCCCTGGGCAACTCCCTTAAGCCCACATAAGATTTTGCTCGGAACTGACAAAGCAAAGGGCCTTTTTTTTACGTTAGTGTAATTGGACTTCAACTGTCTGCTCGAAGTTACACTTAAAAATGGCATATCTAAAGCATCCAAAGTATACAAAGTTTCACTTTTAAACATACAACTCTTATAATATACTGGCTCAAAGTTGTGGCGTTTATGTTTAGTATGAAAATACTGAAAATTGCTGCGGATGCGTCCATTAATGTGTGTGTGGCAACGTGAAAATACAGTGGGTGAATGAGAAAGATGGTCGATGATTTTGTTTGGCAAAAAAGAAATGTAAAGACAGGTGTGGTGCTGAACGGGTCAGAGGCCGGATGCAATATTTGCCATAAAAGTTGTGTTCTTCGTTTTATTATGAAAATCGTGAACATTGCTGCGTAAGTGGCCCTTAAATGTGTCTGTGGGTAGTTTTAAATGCTAGGATAATTTTGGCTGTGTGTGTACGTGTTGTAAATACAGAATTTTGCTGCAGGTGCGTCCCTTAATGCAAGTCTTGTAATATAGAGGCTCAAAGTTGTGGCGTTTATGTTTAGTATGAAAATACAGAACATTGCTGCAGATGCCTCCATTAATGTGTGAGTGTCACCGTAGAAATACAGTGGGAGAATGAGAAAGATGGTCGATGATTTTGTTTGCCAATACATAAATGTAGACACAGGTGTGGCGAAATGTTATGAGCTGATGTATGATGCTGAATGGGTCAGAGGCTGGATACAATATTTGCCATCAAAGTTGTGTTGTTAATTTTAATATGAAATTCGTGAGCATTGCTGAGGATGCGGCCCTTGAATGTGTCTGTGGGTAATTTTAAATGCTAGGAATGATGTTGGTGTGTGTGTACGGCATGGTATGTAGACTATAGGAGTTTTGGTTATAAAACATAACGTTTACAGACGCCATTTTCGACCTTACTGTAATTTGACTGTAACTGTCTGATCCAAGTTACGCGTAAAAATGGCATGAGGAGTTGAGGGTGAGGGTGAGTGAGGGTGAGGTTGAAGTGTTGAGTGTGAGTGAGGGTAAGAGTGAGGGTGAGTGAGGTGTTCAGTGTTAGTGTGGGTGAGATATTGAGTGTGAGTGAGGGTAAGGGTGATTGAGGGATTGAGAGTTAGTGAGGGTGAGGGGTTGAGGGTTAGTGATGGTGAGGTGTTGAGGGTGAGTGAGGGTGAGGGTGAGTGAGTGTGAGGGGGAGGGGTTGAGGGTGAGTGAGGTGTTTAGGGTGAAGTGTTGAGGATGTAGGTGAGGGGTTAAGGGTGAGGGAGGGTGAGTGAGGGTGAGGGGTTGAAGGTGAGGGGTTGGGGGTGAGGGGTTGAGGGTGAGGTGTTGAGGGTGAGTGAGGGTGAGATGTTGATGGTGAGTGAAGGTGAGGTGTTGTGTGAGGCGTTGAGGGTGAGTGACTATAGGAGTTTTGTTAAAAAAAATCACGTGCCCAGACGCCATTTTCTCCCTTACTGTAATTCGACTTGCACTGTCAGCTCCAAGTTACCCTTAAAAATGGCATGAGGGATTGAAGGTGAGTGAGGGTAAGGGTGAGGCTGAGGTGTTGAGTGTGAGTGAGGGTGAGAGTGAGGGTGAGTGACAGGTGTGGCGAAATGTTATGAGCTGATGTATTTGACATCAAAATTGTATTATTTTTACTATAAAAATAATGAGCATTGCTCAGGATGCGGCCCTTGAATGTGGCTGTGGGTAATTTTAAATGGTGGAATTGTTGTCGGTGTCTGTGTACGGCATGGTATGTAGACTATAGGTTTTTTTTTAAAAAAACATAAAGTTTACAGACGCCATTTTCGACCTTACTGTAATTCAAATAGAACTGTCTGCTCCAAGATACCCTTAAAAATGGCATGAGGCGTTGAGGGTGAGGGTGAGTGAAGGTGAGGCTGAGGTGTTGAGTGTGAGTGAGGGTAAGAGTGAGGGTGAGTGAGGTGTTCAGTGTTAGTGAGGGTGAGATATTGAGGGTGAGTGAGGGTAAGGGTGATTGAGGGATTGAGAGTTAGTGAGAGTGAGGTGTTGAGGGTTAGTGATGGTGGGGTGTTGAGGGTGGGTGAGGGGGAGTGAGGGGAGGGGTTGAGGGTGAGTGAAGTGTTTAGGGTGAAGTGTTGAGGGTGTGGGTGAGGAGTTGAGGGTGAGGGAGGGTGAGTGAGGATGAGTAGTTGAGGGTGAATGGTTGAGGGTGAGTGGTTGAGGGTGAGTGGTTGAGGGTGAGGTGTTGAGGGTGAGGGATGGTGAGATGTTGATGTTGAGTGAAGGTGAGGTGTTGGGTGAGGCGTTGAGGGTGAGTGACTATAGGACTTTTGTTAAAAAACCATCACGTTTCCAGACGCCATTTTCTCCATTACTGTAATTGGACTAGAACTGTCAGCTCCAAGTTACCCTTAAAAATGGCATGAGGGATTGAAGGTGAGTGAGGGTGAGGGTGAGGCTGATGTGTTGAGTGTGAGGGTGAGAGTGAGGGTGAGTGAGGGGTTGAGTGTTAGTGAAGGTGAAGTATTGAAGGTGAGTGAGGGTAAGGGTGATTGAGGGTTTGAGAGTTAGTGAGGGTGAGGGGTTGAGGGTGAGTGAGGTAGGTGTTGAGGGTGAGTAAGGGTGAGGGGGAGTGAGGGGGAGGGGTTGAGGGTGAGTGAGGTGTTTAGGGTGAAGTGTTGAGGGTGTGGGTGAGGGGTTGAGGGTGAGGGAGGGTGAGTGAGGATGAGTAGTTGAGGGTGAGTGGTTGAGGGTGAGTGGTTGAGGGTGAGTGGTTGAGGGTGAGGGGTTGAGGGTGAGGTGTTGAGGGTGAGGGATGGTGAGATGTTGATGTTGAGTGAAGGTGAGGTGTTGGGTGAGGCGTTGAGGGTGAGTGACTCTAGGACTTTTGTTAAAAAACCATCACTTTTCCAGACGCCATTTTCTCCATTACTGTAATTGGACTTGAACTGTCAGCTCAAAGTTAACCTTTAAAATGGCATGAGGGATTGAAGGTGAGTGAGGGTGAGGGTGAGGCTGATGTGTTGAGTGTGAGTGAGGGTGAGAGTGAGGGTGAGTGAGGGGTTGAGTGTTAGTGAAGGTGAAGTATTGAGGGTGAGTGAGGGTAAGGGTGATTGAGGGTTTGAGAGTTAGTGAGGGTGAGGGGTTGAGGGTGAGTGAGGAAGGTGTTGAGGGTGAGTAAGGGTGAGGGGGAGTGAGGGGGAGGGGGAGGGGTTGAGGGTGAGTGAGGTGTTTAGGGTGAAGTGTTGAGGGTGTGGGTGAGGGGTTGAGGGTGAGGGAGGGTGAGTGAGGATGAGTAGTTGAGGGTGAATGGTTGAGGGTGAGTGGTTGAGGGTGAGGGGTTGAGGGTGAGGTGTTGAGGGTGAGGGATGGTGAGATGTTGATGTTGAGTGAAGGTGAGGTGTTGGGTGAGGCGTTGAGGGTGAGTGACTATAGGACTTTTGTTAAAAATCCATCACTTTTCCAGACGCCATTTTCTCCATTACTGTAATTGGACTTGAACTGTCAGCTTCAAGTTACCCTTAAAAATGGCATGAGGGATTGAAGGTGAGTGAGGGTGAGGGTGAGGCTGATGTGTTGTGTGTGAGTGAGGGTGAGAGTGAGGGTGAGTGAGGGGTTGAGTGTTAGTGAAGGTGAAGTATTGAGGGTGAGTGAGGGTAAGGGTGATTGAGGGTTTGAGAGTTATTGAGGGTGAGGGGTTGAGGGTGAGTGAGGGTGAGAGTAGGTGAGAGGTTGAAGGTGAGGGTGATTGAGGGTGAGCATGCCTCCATTAATGTGTGTGTGGCAACGTTAAAATACATTGGGCGAATTAGAAAGATGGTAGATAATTTTGTTTGCCAAAACATAAATGTAGCGATAGGTGTGGCGAAATGTTCTGAGCTGATTTATTTGCCATCAAAGTTGTGTTGTTATTTTTACTATAAAAATCGTGAGCATTGCTGAGGATGCGGACCTTGAATGTGTCTGTGGGTAATTTTAAATGCTGGGATTGTTGTCGTTGTGTGTACGGCATGGTATGTAAAGTATAGGAGTTTTGTTCTAAAAACATAACGTTTCCAGACGAGATTTTCTCCCTTACTGTCATTCGCCTTGAACTGTCTGCACCAAATTACCCTTAAATATAGCATGAGGGGTTGAGGGTGAGTGAGGGTGAGGGTGAGTGAAGGTGAGGCTGCTGCGGATGCGTCCCTTAATGTGTGTGTATAAGAAATATGGTGGTTATCCAAAAGAAGGCAACATCGGAAATTTTTCACTGAAGGCAACATCGAAAATCTTTAGTCTGTACAAGCGTCGAAGTAGAATAGTCCGATGTTACATACTACGCTGTCCCGCAAAATTGTGAAATACTAGGCCTGGTTATGTAAAGTAAATAAGTTTTGTTAAAAAAAAATCACGTTTCTAATGTTCGTATTTACATTCAGTGGGATTGTTTAAGTTTAGCCAAAAAACATCACGTTTCTACTGTTAGTCTTTTTTGGGGGGGGGGGGGGGGGGGTTTATTGTTGTTCTCGAGCTAACACCCGGCTCGCAGTCCTTCCCTTGCCCCAAGGAAAAGTCACACTAGCTGATGTGCGCGAATTGGAAGTGTGAATGTTTGAATGTGTATGCAAATGGAGTTTCGACATTGGCGCGCCAGTAGACTTCCCTGGCCAACTCCCTTAAGCGCACATAAGAGTTAGCTCGGAACTGACAAAGCAAATTTTTTTTTTTTTTTCTGTTTTATTTAACGTTAGTGTAATTGAAGTTCAACTGTTTGCTCGAAGTTACCCTTAAAAATGGAATATATAAAGCTTGTAAAGTATACAAAGTTTCACTTTTAAACATAGAACTCTTGTAATATACAGGCTGAAAGTTGTGGCGAAGTTGTGGCGTTTATGTTTAGTATGCAAATACTGAACATTGCTGTGGAGCCGTCCATGAATGGGTGTGTGGCAACGTTAAAATCCAGTGGGCGAATGAGAAAGATGGTCGATGATTTTGTTTGGCGATACATAAATGTAAATACAGGTGTGGGGAAATGTTATGAGCTGATGCATGGTGCTGAATGGGTCAGAGGCCGGATGCAATATTTGACATAAAAGTTGTGTTTTTGTTTTTATGATAAAAATCGTGAGCCTTGCTGCGTACGCGGGCCTAAATGTGTCTGTGGGTAGTTTTAAATGCTAGGATAGTTTTTGCTGTGTGTGTACGTGTTGTAAATACAGAACTTATCTGCGGATGCGTTCCTTAATGTAAGTCTTGTAATATCCAGGCTCAAAGTTGTGGCGTTTATGTTTAGTATGAAAAGAATGAACATTGCTGCAGATGCCTACATTAATGTGTGTGTGGCAACGTTAAAATACAGTGGGCGAATGAGAAAGATGGTGTATGATTTTGTTTGCCAATACATAAATGTAGAAAAAGGTGTGGAGAAGTTTTATGAGCTGATGTATGTTGCTGAATGGGTCAGAGGCTGGATACAATATTTTCCATCTAAGTTGTGTTGTTATTTTTACTATGAAAACAGTGAGCATTGCTAAGGATGCGCCCCTTGAATGTGTCTGTGGGTAATTTTAAATGCTGGGATTGATGTTGGTGTGTATGTACGGGATGGTATGTAAACTAAAGGAGTTTTGTTTAAAAAAAAAAACATTTCCAGACGCCATTTTCTCCCTTACTGTAATTCGACTTGAACTGTCTGCTCCAAGGTACCCTTAAAAATGGCATGAGGGGTTGAGGGTGAGGGTGAGTGAGGGTGAGGCTGAGGTGTTGAGTGTGAGTGAGGGTAAGAGTGAGGGTGAGTGAGGGGTTGAGTGTTAGTGAGGGTGAGGTATTGAGGGTGAGTGAGGGTAAGGGTGATTGAGGGGTTGAGAATTAGTGAGGGTGAGGGGTTGAGGATTAGTGAGAGTGAGGTATTGAGGGTGATTGAGGGTAAGGGGGATTGAGGAGTTGAGAATTAGTGAGGGTGAGGGGTTGAGGGTGAGGGAGGGGGAGTGAAGGTGAGGGTGAGGGGTTGAGGGTTAGTGATGGTGGGGTGTTGAGGGTAAGTGAGGGTGAGGGTGAGTGAGGGGGAGGTATTGAGTGAGTGAGGTGTTGAGGGTGAAGAGTTGAGGGGTTGGGTGAGGGGTTGGGGGTGAGGTGAGGGTGAGGTGAGGGTGAGTGGTTGAGGGTGAGTGGTTGAGGGTGAGGTGTTGAGGGTGAGGTGTTGAGGGTGAGGTGTTTAGGGTGAGTGAGGGTGAGATGTTGATGGTGAGTGAAGGTGAGATGTTGAGTGAGGGTGAGGTGTTGACGGTGAATGAGGGTGAGGATGAGTGAGGGTGAGGGGCAGGGGTTGAGGGTTAGTGAGATTGAGGATTTGAGGGTTACTGATGGTGAAGTGTTGATGGTGAATGAGGGTGAGGGTGAGTGTGGGTGAGGGGGGGGGGGGTTGAGGGTTAGTGATGGTGGGGTGTTATGGGTAAGTGAGGGTGAGGGTGAGTGAGGGGGAGGTATTGAGTGAGTGAGGTGTTGAGGGTGAAGAGTTGTGGGGTTGGGTGAGGGGTTGAGGGTGAGGTGAGGGTGAGGTGAGGGTGAGTGGTTGAGGGTGAGTGGTTGAGGGTGAGGTGTTGAGGGTGAGGTGTTGAGGGTGAGGTTTTTAGGGTGAGTGAGGGTGAGATGTTGATGGTGAGTGAAGGTGAGATGTTGAGTGAGGGTGAGGTGTTGACGGTGAATGAGGGTGAGGATGAGTGAGGGTGAGGGGCAGGGGTTGAGGGTTAGTGAGAGTGAGGAGTTGAGGGTTACTGATGTTGAAGTGTTGATGGTGAAGGAGGGTGAGGGTGAGTGAGGGGGAGGGGTTGAGGGTTAGTGAGAGTGAGGAGTTGAGGGTTAGTGATGGTGAGGTGTTGATGGGGAGTGAGGATGAGGGTGAGTGAGGGTGAGATGTTGATGGTGAGTGAGGGTGAGGTGTTGGGTGAGTGAGGGTAAGGGTAGGTGAGGTGTTGAAGGTGAGGGTCATTGAGGGTGAGCATGCCTCCCTTAATGTGTGTGTGACAAGGTTCAAATACAAATGTGTGTGTGACAACGTTCAAATACAGTGGGCGATTTCGAAAGATGGTAGATAATTTTGTTTGGCAATCCAAAAATGTAGAGACAGGTGTGGCGAAATGTTATGAGCTGATGTATTTGCCACCATTTTTTTTTTTTTAGTTGTACAATAAAAATCGTGATCATTGCTCAAGATGAGGGCCTTGAATGTGTCTGTAGGAGGGTGAGGGTGAGGCTGAGGTGTTGAGTGTGAGTGAGGGTGAGAGTGAGGGTGAGTGAGGGGTTGAGTGTTAGTGAGGGTGAGGTATGGAGGGTGAGTGAGGGTAAGGGTGATAGAGGTGTTGAGAGTTACTGAGGGTGAGGGGTTGAGGGTTAGTGATGGTGAGGTATTGAAGATGAGTGAGGGTGAGGATGAGTGAGGGTGAGGGTGAGGTGAGGGTGAGTGGTTGAGGGTGAGTGGTTGAGGGTGAGTGGTTGAGGGTGAGTGGTTGAGGGTGAGTGGTTGAGGGTGAGTGGTTGAGGGTGAGGTGTTGAGGGTGAGGTGTTGAGGGTGAGGTGTTTAGGGTGAGTGAGGGTGAGATGTTGATGGTGAGTGAAGGTGAGATGTTGAGTGAGGGTAAGGTGTTGACGGTGAATGAGGGTGAGGATGAGTGAGGGTGAGGGGCAGGGGTTGAGGGTTAGTGAGATTGAGGATTTGAGGGTTACTGATGGTGAAGTGTTGATGGTGAATGAGGGTGAGGGTGAGTGTGGGTGAGGGGGAGGGGTTGAGGGTTAGTGATGGTGGGGTGTTATGGGTAAGTGAGGGTGAGGGTGAGTGAGGGGGAGGTATTGAGTGAGTGAGGTGTTGAGGGTGAAGAGTTGTGGGGTTGGGTGAGGGGTTGAGGGTGAGGTGAGGGTGAGGTGAGGGTGAGTGGTTGAGGGTGAGTGGTTGAGGGTGAGGTGTTGAGGGTGAGGTGTTGAGGGTGAGGTTTTTAGGGTGAGTGAGGGTGAGATGTTGATGGTGAGTGAAGGTGAGATGTTGAATGAGGGTGAGGTGTTGACGGTGAATGAGGGTGAGGATGAGTGAGGGTGAGGGGCAGGGGTTGAGGGTTAGTGAGAGTGAGGAGTTGAGGGTTACTGATGTTGAAGTGTTGATGGTGAAGGAGGGTGAGGGTGAGTGAGGGGGAGGGGTTGAGGGTTAGTGAGAGTGAGGAGTTGAGGGTTAGTGATGGTGAGGTGTTGATGGGGAGTGAGGATGAGGGTGAGTGAGGGTGAGATGTTGATGGTGAGTGAGGGTGAGGTGTTGGGTGAGTGAGGGTAAGGGTAAGGGTAGGTGAGGTGTTGAAGGTGAGGGTCATTGAGGGTGAGCATGCCTCCCTTAATGTGTGTGTGACAAGGTTCAAATACAAATGTGTGTGTGACAACGTTCAAATACAGTGGGCGATTTCGAAAGATGGTAGATAATTTTGTTTGGCAATCCAAAAATGTAGAGACAGGTGTGGCGAAATGTTATGAGCTGATGTATTTGCCACCATTTTTTTTTTTTTTAGTTGTACAATAAAAATCGTGATCATTGCTCAAGATGAGGGCCTTGAATGTGTCTGTAGGAGGGTGAGGGTGAGGCTGAGGTGTTGAGTGTGAGTGAGGGTGAGAGTGAGGGTGAGTGAGGGGTTGAGTGTTAGTGAGGGTGAGGTATGGAGGGTGAGTGAGGGTAAGGGTGATAGAGGTGTTGAGAGTTACTGAGGGTGAGGGGTTGAGGGTTAGTGATGGTGAGGTATTGAAGATGAGTGAGGGTGAGGATGAGTGAGGGTGAGGGGGAGGGGTTGAGGGTGAGTGGTTGAGGGTGAGTGGTTGAGGGTGAGTGGTTGAGGGTGAGTGGTTGAGGGTGAGTGGTTGAGGGTGAGTGGTTGAGGGTGAGTGGTTGAGGGTGAGTGGTTGAGGGTGAGAGAAGATGGTAGATAATTTTGTTTGTCAATAAATAAATCTAGAGAAAGGTGTGGCGAAATGTTTTGAGCTGATGTATTTCCCATCAAAGTTGTGTTGTTTTTTTTATAGCATGCCTACATTAATGTGTGTGAGGGAAGGTTAAAATACAGTGGTAGATGGTATGTAAAGTATAGGAGTTTTGATCTAAAAAAACATAACGTTTCCAGACGCCATTTTCTGCCTTACTGTAATTCGTCTTGAAATGTGTGCTGCAAGTTACCCTTAACAAAATAGCAAGAGAGGTTGGCTGCAAGTTACCCTTAACAAAATAGAAAGAGAGGTGGTTGAGGGTGAGTGAGGGTGAGGCTGCTGCGGATGGCTCCCTTAATATGTGTGTTTATAAGAAATATGGTGGTTACCAAAAAGAAGGCAACATCGGAAATGTTTCACTGAGGCAACATAAAAAATCTTTAGTCTGTAAAAGCGTAGACGTAGAATAAGACGATTTTACATACCACGCTGTAGAGGAAAGTTGTCAAATAATAGGCATGGTTATGTAAAGTAAATAAATATTGTTAAAAAAACTACACGTTTCTAGTGTTAATATTTGCGTTCAGTGACATTGTTTAAGTTTTGCGAGAAAGTATCACGTTTGTAGTGTAAGTATTTTTTTTTTTTGGGGGGGGGGGCGTTTGTTGTTGTTATCGAGCTAACACCCGGCTCGCATCCTGCTGTTCTAAATTAGCACATCTCCAAAGGAACTTCACAAGTGATTACAATCTTGACGACGGCGCTTAAAGTAGTCTAGCATCCTGTAGTTTTCTTGACGAAAGCCTTGGAGTCTGTGGCCTGACTTTGTGTTCATGTAAATGGTACTAAAGAATGGTCCCAGCAGGTCCGGCGTATTGTTGGGGGTTATGGCGGGTTGCGAGGACTGTTTAGTCACGTGGATGTGCTAGAGGCTCTGTGAGGTCACGCTGTGTCGGAGGAGGGAAATAGTAGGCCCGTTGAATTGAACTGACTCTGTGTGAATCAGTTCGTTTTTAAAGATGTCTAAATATCTCTTTTTTTTTTAGGTGCAATGCTAGAGATACAAGCGGTATTTTGGTTTTAGAGGGAAGGAATGGGAATAGTAGGCCTGCAGATTAGGGAATGTACAAGCCGATGTACCTTGTAATGCGTATGTCATTATTTCGTGGTGTAGACGATTTCAGTTTAAAGTCTTTTTGTATTCGGAGAGCCTGGATGGGTGCAGGGACAGAGAGGGGAGGTCCTGGCGTCTGGAGAGGGGGAGTTGAATTGCGAGCATGGCTGTGTACGGGAACAGAGGGGGGATGTTCTGGCGTTTGTGAGTTGTAATCTGAACTTTTTTAGGTGCAATGCTACGATGTAGCTTGTAATGCGTCTGTCATGATTTCTTTTCAGTCGACCATTTCAGTTTAAAGTCTTTTTGTGTTCGGAGACCCTGGATGGGTGCAGGAACACAGAGGGGAGGTCCTGTCGTCTGGAGAGGGGGAGTTCAATTGCGAGCATGGCTGTGCACGGGAACAGAGGGGGGAGGTTCGGCCGTTACTGGGTTGTGGAAGAGAAGTGGAAGGCTGTAGAAATGTTTGGTAACAAATAAGTATGTGGTCCTGGCGTCTGGAGAGGGGGAGTTGAATTGCGAGCCTGGCTGTGTACGGGAACAGAGGGGGGAGGTTCGGGCGTTAGTGGGTTGTGGAAGAGATGTGGAAGGCTGTACAAATGTTTGGGAACAAATAAGTATGTTTCATTGTCCCGTAAAATAGATTTTGCGAAGTTAGAGTTGAAGACGAAAATCATTTCTGAAAGGAAATAGGTCGTGGTAATAGTAAGACTTTCGTGTGCCAAACAGTTTCACGGTGGTAGACAAAATGGGGAGGGGGCGGATCCGGAGGTGCGTCGTGAGGGGGAGTGGAGAAGGAGGGGGGAGTAGAGTAGGGGAGGCACGGCCTAATGGCCGTGCAATCAAAAAGTGAGGAGGCGGAGCTGGGGGAGGCTGTGAGAGAGAGAGCAGGCAATGCGGGCGGGTGGAGGCTTGTGCACGCGCTTTGAAGCTCATTGCGCATGCGCATTGAGCTTAAATGTCTCGTGCACTGCAAGGAATCGCCACGATTCCTTGCAAGTTGGATAAAGAGTGGATAAGCCCCCATAGTCTCGCAAGCTCGATGCGCATGCGCATCGACAGGCGAGACCTAAAAACAACATTGTGGGCGGGACATATATTTGGGATGGGTGGAGCCATGAATACTGTCCAATAAATACTGCATATTTTGTATGGCTCATAATAAATATTCTAACTGCTGTAGCTCAAATCATAAAAGAAAGTATATGCATTTACAACTCTCTAATAACTTAACAAACAACATCTTTCAATAAAGAAACCTGATGAAAAAATAAATCTTATTGAAAAATTATAAATATGTACTTAAAAAAGGTAAACATGATAAAAAAACTTTTGATAAATCTGTTAAATGTAAACATTATAAATGTAAAAAACCTAACGCATTACACAATTAGATATTCATAAAAAAATGCAGGATAATAATGACCCTAACAAAAAAACTACCCATTGAAATATTTAAAATATTTAAAAAAATTATTTAAAAAGCTATATTTCCAATAACTGTATTACATTTCTAATAAACATTTGACTTAATTATGTTAATTGCATTAAAATATTATATTTAAAAAATGATTTCAAATGACTAAATAAATATATTTGAAAACACGAGCTTCAAACCCCAAAAACACACAATGAATAAAAAGGTTCTGATTATTAATAAATATTTCACGATCTAAAGCAATAACAATTAAAGAATAGCATTTTTAGTTATTAATACATTAAAACACTACCCCAATAACCTAATACACGCCTCAACTCAATTAAAATATAAATGAATGAATACATTAAGCAATCAATCTATTAGCACATGAAAATCATCTTTAAAAAAATAACAAAAATAATATAAAAAACAAAAATAACAGTTTTATATATTTTGCTAAAAACACAAACAACCCATATCCACAATGCCCTCACATGCCAAAAATGTGAAATTACTTGAAAAAACAAACAAAGAAAAATTACTCATTTAACATTGAAGCTGGGTCTATGTTTACCATATATAGTGCCCAGGCCCCATTTCTGTCCGCATCTGAAGCTTGAGAGTCGCAAATAACCCTGCTAGCCCATTACAGGGTTTTGCTAAAATTGTCCACACCAACATGAGCATCTACAGAGGCAGTAGGCCTCACACCCTCCTGTAACTTCAGATGTATCTCCCCTAGGAAGGCCAATAACCTCAAGTCACTGTCTTTCTGAGAAATAAGTCTCCGAGCCCCTGTCCTCTGCGTGTACATCTTTCTGAACATCAAGAAGATGTAGCAATAACAGGATGCATCTGTCATCTAAAAGAACAAGATGGGCTAAGTGTAGGAGTGGGGGCCAACTGGGACTCTCCGCAGCTTTGGAATCTAAGACAGCCACAGGGCTTAAAAGAAACAATAATCTTATAAGGAGCTTCTGCTTTAAATCTTCCCAGAAGTGACGGAAATTGTTTTCAATAAAATGTTCAGCTTTTGTTATGTTCTGCGGTCAAACACGTGCTAATGTTGGACTTTGCGGTCAACAGTTCCTCATTAAAACTGTATCAAATAACTGCTTACCGTCCAACTCGTAGACCACCTCTCACAGTGTATTTCACGATTGAGGTGGTCCCAGCTAGCTGATTTATTTAAAATTGGACAAGGCCTTACTGTGCTTTGGTATTCAATTTCTCTCTCTCTCTCTTTGAATTGCTTTTATTTTAAACTTGCCAAGGCTTCATGTTTTTGTTCTTGATCAGTGATGTGTCTTTGACACTTGTTATTCGTTAGATTGCATGGTGCCATTTTTGGTTAGTGATATGCCTCTGACATTATTTTTTTAGTTGTTCGAATAAATAGTGTCTCTCCTGACTCAATTCCTGCTTCTCAGAAGTGTGTCTTGTTATTTCAGTTAACACATTCTGTGTGAGTTTTTGTGTGGTGAAAACCACCCTCCAATAGTATTCCAATAATTAATTTCCAAAAGGTGAGGGACAGAACGGACAGTGTCCCAGACAAGGGAGAGACACAGTATAAGGAAACGCTGTCATATCAGATCCAAGGCTTACAGTATAAATATTTACGTGGGGCGGCAGCGTGCTTCCTGTTGGATCCCACGGAAGGTGTGATAGGCGCGTACATGTTGGGTAGGAGGCGGCTTTACGGCCGATTACGATCCTGTTCGGAAATCCTTCCTACCTAATCGGTACCAGAATGCTTTCCGGACGACTTGGAACGAGTGAGTCCGACCAAACGATTCAGATGTATCTGGATGCTTCCAGATAAGATTAAGTCTAACTCCCATTGACATCAATGGGAGCCTATGTTCCGAACGAGAACACAGGCTCCCATTGAAGAAAGGGATGGCTGGGGAAAACCTTGCACCCTGTGGCGGGCACTCCAAGGTGCCTGCCACACTGTGCATAGTTGGAAAGGAGGTCCCTTGGGTACCCCCATGGACCTGACTCAGGGGGCCCCAGGTGAAGAGGGGCCTGCTACCGGCCCCAAAGACAGATTCCGACAGCTGTTTCATTCTGGTGAAACTGAATCAGAAAGGCTGTCCGAATCGGTCATTGCAATCGCTTGCTTGGAAATCGAGTCCATAGAGCTGTACGATTCGGCTCCAAAAGACGCGACCTGTCCAAATGCCTTTTGGAAACGATTCGGACAGCCCTACCTGGTTTACAGGTATCGTAATCGGTCATTAGGAACTGTGTACAATTTGGTCCGGAATAAGGGTTCAGAATCGGATTTGGCAAACCAGAATCCGATTCGGGGCCCTTCCGAACGGGATCATAATCGTCCCCTTAGTATGATTAGCAGTGTAAGACAAGATCACCGCTGGCACTGCAAAATATTGATAAAAATAACATATTACATGACAGAATGACACAAGACAACACAATGCAACAAACAAACATAAAATAACATATTGCATAGTATAAAACAACACAATCTTATATGACATAAGAATAGACATACACCAACACATTACATGGGTTGTATCCCATACTTCCAAACATGCTGAAACACAAAGTACCTAAACAGCATCACAATATAAATATATGAAAGAAATAAATATGTATTACATTACAATGTATGCCACACTCCTGAAAACAAATATTGTGTTTTACTAGAAGTTTACTAATAAATGCACATTCACATATTTAGTGCTACAGTGCACATGCCGATGTATACACTTTTACCTTAGTGCAGCTTGTCTAACCTGAGAAAAAATTGTGTATCCTCTCACAGATATCATTCTGGAATTGCTATACAAAAGAAAAATCCTGGAATCATATTCCCAAGGCCTGTTTCTTGTGATTTTGTCACACTGCACAGGTTTTTCACTTTTTGAACTAATTCTGGTGAGGGCCCCTGGAATTAGGAAATTCTGCGCCAGCAGCGTTTTTGCATATCTTTGCTGCATTTGCCACAGAATCCATTATCTGCTGTATAAACTCCAGATTTTAACCCAAAAACTTTTTTTCAAGGTCAAACGGATCAAAAGTCATTAAAACGCAGCAACAGGTGCGCTGCACCGCGGAAGGCCCTTAATAACGGTTGACCGGTCATCTTTCTGTTGCTTCTTGTTGCATTTGGGTGTCAGAATGATCATAATGAGGTGAAACCTTTGCCCAGATAGTGTTAACGTGTGTAAAAATGACAAAACAAGGGACGAATGCCATTGCAAACTGTGCAGCATTAAGCCACACAATTTGCCTTGTCTTTGTCACATAATTTAGTAAACTCTGCCACATAATTTGGCCCTCCCTTGTAGCATGATTCTAGCATATTACCCTCTGATCATCTGCATGTATAGCATATGCAGAACATTACCTAACCAAAGGTGGCATAACATTTGACATGATAAGACAACAGTAATGTCATGGTAGTTGAAACTTGACTCAAGTTTCTGCCCTCCAGTTAACATTCACGCTCGAGGAAGCCTTCATCCGGTCGTCTCCTCTCTCAAGAGGGTGAAATGTTTCATCAATTACGTGTGGTCCTCACCCGGCCTCTGGTCTCAGAGCAGCTCGAACGTCAGTAATTAAAGTGGAATTACCCAGGCGGCCATTACGTCAGCGTCCCTGGCGTGGGTACCGCCGCGAGGCAGCTCAGATGTAAATTGACCTATCAGAGACTCACTTCACTCGTCTTTTCCCATCAACCGAGCTCATCTCGAAATTAAGGGTGGAAATTAGAATGCTGGTCACAGGCAGGATTCATACTCGCTCGTCTATTGTCGTATTATTTATATAGCGCTTCATAAACCTTGAGAGGCTATAAAGCGCTCTGATTTGGATCGGATTGTTGGTGCTTTTTTCTGAGTGCCCGATTGAACTCTTTTTGGATGTAATTTGACCTATAGATGAGGTGATACATTCAAGACACTGGGATATTCTCCACATTCTGGTTTACCGAGAAGGCAGGGAGGATGGGGCGGAGTCAGTCACTTGTCCCCAAGCAGGCGATTCCTTCTAGGGCTTGTGGCCATGGGAGACTGGTAGGGGTGGGGCAGAATCAGCCCCATGCCAGGAATTTGGCGGATTTATTTCAGAGATATTTTAAGCCATAGGCAAAGTGGGCAATTGCCCAGGGCCCCCACCTTCTAGGGGGCCCCTGGAAAAGTGAACTTTTTCTCTATATTACTTCTCTCTATTTCATCCTTTAACACAGAAATAAATATTGTTTGTTTGGCCTCACGGCCCTTCAAATAGCTGAAAATTATTCACACAATTCAAAGTTGTTCTGAACAGGGTCTCCCTAAAACATTTCACTCCCTGGGCCCCCCAAATCCTTAAGATAACAATGATTTAACTACATGCCAATGCATGAGAAAGACCGGTAGGGTCGGTGCATATGATTATTAAAATATCGGCTTTAGATACTTGTAATGTGCAGTCAATCACTCTGTCTCGGCCCCAGGGCACAAGTCCTAAAAAAAGAAGTGGGGGGACTCTCCAAGGTAGACGTGGTCACAGGAAGTGACATCACGACAGGAAGTGACATCACGACAGGAAGTGACATCACAACAGGAAGTGACATCACAACAGGAAGTGACATCACAACAGGAAGTGACATCACATGTAAGGCAGATCTATCATTTGCATATAATGCAAGATTTAACAATTGAAGCTGCTTGGTACTTAAGCCTGTGACTTAAAGTCCCTGTATGGAGGAATTAGCAGCCCAAATGTGGATGAAGTTTGGCGAAGGTGACATCAACACATTTTCAAAACACTACAGGAAAGTTTGACTGCAAGATTTTGTACACATTACAGGTTCCCAGAGAGGCTGCTTCCCACACTCGACAATGACTATTACACACACTAGGGCTCCATATTCACGTTATTCTATTGATGAGTGTTATATGTTATCTCCCCACCTATTGTAAACTAGCGACTCTGTATTACATAGTTTTGTCCCAGCTGCCTCTCTCTAGCTGTGGCTAGATTTATTTATTTTATTTATAGAGTTTTATATAGCGCGAACTTGATCCTGAAGGATATCAGAACGCTTTACAATTTGCAGCAAAGGTAACAAATCAGAACATTAGTCTAACATTGGGAATCTTGGTTGAAGACAATGGAGCTGCCGGGGCATTTACTTGGGTCAATGCCTAAATTTTAGATATATTAACTGGCCATTGTATTTATTTTAGCAGATTTATTTATTTCTATTTATTTTAGGAAATGTATTTAGTTTTGGTATATTTTAGTTTGACTTATTTGCCTTCATTTACTTCAGTGCAACAAAATATAAACATTGCTTTACTTTGTATTAATACTGTTTATTTTTGTGATAGTTCCTAAAAAAAGGGCCGATTATGACTCATGCATTGTAATGGTTGTTTCCCCCTTTACAGAGACTACTTACTATAAAATTGGGGTGGGCCTAGCTCATGATGTCATTTTGTGGGGACCCCTTGAAGAAAGCGGGCAGAACCTTTGCAAAACTTTGTGCCCCCCTATCCAGTAGTGCAATTATCCAAACACTGACAGGATTGAGCCTAAATTAAAAATATACTGACATACGTAATGCCAAGTCAGACGTCATCATGGAGTCACGTTTAAATGAACAATCCAGCGCCATCCTACACCTCCCCATTCCACAAAATTATACAATTCAGACCGACAACACAAACTAGAAGGGGGCGTTGCTGTCATCATTAAACATTCCATGTGGAAACAGCGACACACGGAAGAACACACAAGGGTACACCATCATACTACTTACATTTCATTTTGTAGCCTGGTGTCAATTGTTCAATGCAGGGCTTAATTTGTGCCAGTGCTTAGCGCCGGCACTTAATTGGCAGGGCCGGGTCTAGTGGTACTCTGATTCTACACGCACGAGGCGCACAGTGCATGTAAAATGTTTTAATTTAACTTACAGCACACTTGCTAGTACTAATACTTAATTAACTCCTCAAGTCTCGTGCAGCCGCATCGCATTGTGTTTAGTTTTTCACATCTCAGTTTACCCTTAATTGTTCACGATCACTTGAATAATGAAATATTCTGAGTGGGAGAGCTCTTTGGCAGCACTCTGCCAGGTTTCTCTCTCGTCACTCTCATGCTGCTGTGTTAAAGAGCCTCGGTTCTACTGCACAAAGAATTAGGGTGACCAACTGGCATTGGTGCAAATTCAGGACGGTGAGTGTAAAAATTCAGGACAAAGGGTCAAAATTCAGGACACAAATTCAGGACAGGAGGTCAAAATTTAGGACAAAACTTCAGGACAATAGGTACGTTTTACAGACACATCAGAGGTCGCGCAATAGTATATAAGTAAGCCCAGCCATTTCCAAAAGTATTCAACCATTTGCAAACCTATCCATCATGTATCCTCCCATGTATCATTTCACTCATCCATCCCTTCATCCATCCCCTCATCCATCCTTTCACTCATCTCCATTATCCATCCATCTATCCACCCTTTCACCCTATCCATCTGTACACTTATCCATCCACTCTTCATCCCATCCATCCATTCACTCATCCATTCAGCCATTTACCCTTTCACCAATCCAGCCATCCTTTCACTTACTAATCCTTCCACCCATCCACTCTTTTAGTCATCCATCCATCCTCCCTTTCTCTCTCCATCGACCCTTTCACTTAGCCTTCCTTCCATCCATCCATCCTCCCACCCATCCATCCATCTACTCATCCACTCATGAATCCATCCATTGCCCCTATCACTCATCCATCTATCATTTCACCCCTTCACACATCTATTCATCCTTTTTTCCATCTACCCTCCCTTTCACTCACTCATCCATCCTTACACCCACCCTTTCACTCATATGTCCATTCATTCACCCTTGCACTTATCAATCCATCAATCCATCCATCATTTCACTCATCCACCTACCCCCCCATCATCCACCCACCATCCACGCACCCACTCATCCATCCTTTCACCCACCCACCGTCCAATCCACTGATCCATCCTTTCACCCATCCACCTTCCACCCACCCACTCATCCATCCATCCTTTCACCCACCCACTCATCATCCATCCATCCTTTCACCCACCACTCATCATCCATCCATCCATCCTTTCACCCACTTATCCATCCATCCCTTCACCCACTTATCCATCCATCCCTTCACCCACTCTCCATCCATCCATCCTTTCACCCACCCATCCATCCCTTCACCCACTCTCCATCCATCCATCCTTTCACCCACGCATCATCCATCCATCCATCTGTCCTTCCCTTCATCATCCATCCATCCATCCATCCCCTCATCATCCACCCATCCTTCCCCTCATCATCCGTCCATCCTTTTCCCTCATCATCCATCCATCCTTTTCCCTCATCATCCATCCATCCTTCCCCTCATCATCCATCCATCCTTTTCCCTCATCATCTATCCATCCATCCATCTGTCCTTCCCCTCATCATCCATCCATCCTTCCCCTCATCATCCATCCATCCTTTTCCCTCATCACCCATCCATCCTTTCCCCTCATCATCCATCCATCCATCCTTCCCCTCATCATCCATCCATCCTTCCCCTCATCATCCATCCATCCTTCCCCTCATCATCCATCCATCCTTTCACCCACCCCCTCATCATCCATCCATTCCCTCATCATCCATCCATCCATCCCCTCATCATCCATCCATCCACCCTTCCCCTCATCATCCATCCTTTCCCGTCATCTATCCTTCCTTTCATCCATCCTTCCCCTCACCCATCCATCCATCCCATCCATTTATCCTGCCCTTCATCCATCCATCCTTCCCCTCCATCCATCCATCCTTCTCCTCATCTATCATCCTTCCCCTCACCCATCCATCCATCCTGCCCCTCATCCATCCATCCTTCATCCTTCCCCTCATCCATCCTTCCTTTCATCCATCCTTCCCCTCACCCATCCATCCCATCCATTTATCCTGCCCTTCATCCATCCATCCTTCCCCTCCATCCATCCATCCTTCCCCTCATCCATTTATCCTTCCCCTCATCCATCCATCCTTTCCCTCCGTCCCTCATCCTTCCCCTCATCCATCTTTCCCCTCATCAATCATCCAGCTACCCTTCCACCCATACATCCAGCTATTTACATTTTCTCTCCATCCTTCCCCTCACTCATCAATCCATCTATCCTCTCTCATTATCCATTTATTCAATCTTTCATTCATCCATTCACCCTTTCACTAATTCATCCAGCCATTCACACATCCCTTCACTTACTTACACGCCCACCTTTCCATATTAATTTTGAGCTGAGCCCTTTTGAGAAGAGGCCCATCAAGAACTTCACCCTCGCTGCAGGGGCCGTTCCAGGACTGGGATAGAAGCCACACAGGGCGGAGACAGGATCCACCACGGGGGGGGGGGGGGGGGGGGGGGAACAGGAGCCATCACAGGTGGGGGTGGACTGGAGCCACAACATGGGGGGACAGGTGCCATCACTGAGGGGAGGGCAGGAACCATCACAGGAGAGGGAGCACAGGGGTGGGCATGCAGTATTCTAGTATCATATTGGGCTCCTCTCCTGCACAAGACAACGAGAAGACAGGCTCTCTGTTCAAAATGCCATCCCCCACTGTGATGTACTGTACTTACAGGAGATACTCCGAGAGAACTGATTGAACTGATTGTGTGGGTGCGATTGTGCCATTTCTTTATTTTCTTACATTATAGCCTGCATGTTTGAAGAACCGAGGTTTGCTTACAATTTAGTGACAGTAATTAAGCTATGTGAAGAGAACCACGTGGTGCCTGGGTGTAATCCGGGGTGTAATCTGGCCGAGTCTCGGATGTTTGGGGCCCTGGGTGGAAATGGAATGTGTGAGCCCCCCTCTAAATCGCAGATACAAGACGCATTCAGGGCTGTTTGCATGTGAATAGATGTTGCTGCTCCGAAGCTGCCGCCCTCCCTCTGTCACCTTCGAGCACCTTTTAACAGCTCATCAAGGGCTGGAGGTGTGAGGGTGGCCATCCCGCTGTGCCTCTACAGTGCTGCTGGGGGTCTGAGCTTCTATACAGCATCGGAGTCAAGAAGGGAGGTGGGGGCAAGCTGTGCCCGTTTAAAATTACGGACAAATGCGGGAATGCATTATTTACTTTGTGCGCGCCGCGCTCCCGTTTTTTAATGGTGGACGTGGTTTTTATTTAGCAGGGTGGACGGCGTCCACCCTGAACAACTCTCGGAAATAAGTGGGGGGATGCCGTCCACCCGCGTGGTACCCCGACTCGTGCCCTGCTCGGCCCCACCTGATCCCGCCCAAAGGCATTATCTGAATTCCGTCTGGACACTCCATCATGAATTCCAGAGCTCAGGTGCTCGAACCATCAACGTCCTGCCCCTTTGCCTACGTCCTAAACTTGGGCTTGCAAAATCTCCTTGGGAGAGGATGTAGCCTAACAGCCAGGGTGGCGGTCGAGCTCTAATCTGGGGAACTCCGCTCGAGTCTCAGCAATGATGTTTCACATCCTGTGATTCTGGGCAAATCACGTAGGGGTAGATTTACAAAAACTGGCGCATCCCTGCATATCAGCGGGGGATGCGCCAGCCATTGTGCGCCAAGCCTCCGCCACCATGGATGCGCCGCATTTAGAATGCGGCGCACCATGGGGTAAAAACGGCACAGATGCATGACGCATCTGTGCTGTGAAAGCGGCGCATTGCTGGAGTTGCGTCGCAAGCGCGACGCAGCTCCAGCAATGCTCTGGGTGGCCCTCTTCTTACAATGCTGCGTCAATCCTTATGCCTGCTTCAAGCAGGCGCAGGGTTTCGACGCAGCATGGCCCAAAGTGACTGAGTGAAATCTTGCAGATTTCACTAAGCCACTTTTAGGAGGCGTTCCTGCACCAGAACGCCCCCCGCAGAAACGCCTCCTTCTGGCGCAAGGCTTTCACAACATGACGCATCTCTCAGATGCGTCACGTTGTAAGTACACCGCACCATGACGCATATTTTCCGCTGCATCACAAAACTACGCAACGGCGGCGTAAAAGGGGCGCAAGGGACTGGTAAATCTGCCCCTTAATCTCCCCATGCCAACAAAAATATATAAATAAATGTGTCCTTCTGTAACGCAACTGGTGGTCATGTAAAGCGCTCTGATACCTGCTACCTTCGGGTCAAGTTCGGGCTATTTCAAACTATATTAAAAAAAAAAACAGTTTAGCATATGCAGAGTGGAGAGATCTATAAGAAATATATATCTTTTCAATCTCGTTTGCAAGGGAACAGGGCCCAGCTCATGAAAGGATTTAAAGGCCAGGCAGAGAGATGTGAACTGTATTCTTTGCCTAAGTGGCAACCAATGCCGCTCCTAAAGGGCCAGGGATGCAGGCGCTGTCCCAGGTCTGCGACGAGCAAGTTTAGCATTTGCAATCTGCACCCTTGACAAGCGATGCAGGAGGTAATCTGGTGCATCCAGAAGAGCATTGCAGCAGCCCAAAAGGCTGAGATCAACACAACGGACAACCAAGGCTTTGGCAAGATCTTCCGAAGAGTTTTCAAGAGCGCAAAGCATGTTGCCGCCGTCTTATTTACATGGCTTTCCATGCTAAGTTTATCATCGAAGGTAACTTCCAAATTACGAAGTGTGTTAACAGGAGTGACAGGACCGTTAAACGATCCAGGCCAGAAATTGGAAGGGAGAAAAGAGACTCAGGGATATTACAGGACGTGCAGTAAAGTAGCGCTGTCTTGTCTCCGTTGAACTTCAGTGAATGGCGCCTAAGCGACTGAGTGATGTCGATCATGCAATCATGAAGGGAAGAGAGTTCCTGATTGCCGTCTAGAGAAACAATAAGCTGAGTATCATCAGCATAGTCAACAAGGGTCACTTTATAAGATTTGATAAGTCTAATCAACTGAGCCATATAGATGTTAAACAGAATCGGGCTGATGACAGAGCCCTGTCTCACTCCCTGGTTGATGGCCCTGACCTTGGAGCAATCAGTAGGAAGAGCCACTGCTCGACTTCTAATCCACAGGAACGAGCGGAACCATTGCAATGCAGGTCCACAGACCCCTATAGACTCCAGCGAAGCTAAGAGGGTGACATGAGAAACGGTGTCGAATGCAGCCGAGAGGCCCAGCAAAATCAGTACTACTGAGAGCCCTTTATCGACACGCATCCTCAGCTCGTCCATGGTTGCAATCAAAGCTGATTCAGTGCCATGGCCCGGCCTGAATACAAATTGTTCTTCTTCCAGGTGGTTGTAATTTTCTAAGTGTTGGGCGGAAAGCCTACACTTCACTTTCTATCTCTTTATCTCATGAATACTGAGGCTGCCTGGACTGGATTCCACCTCATGCCTCTTTCTTCCACCCCCTACTCTTCCGGTCTCTTTGTCTCATGAATATCGAGGCTGCCTGGTCTCGATTCCACCTCATGCCTCTTTCTTCCACCCCCTACTCTTCCGGTGTCTTTGTCTCATGAATACCGAGGCTGCCTGGTCTTGATTCCACCTCATGCCTCTTTCTTCCACCCCCTACACTTCCTGCCTCTTTATCCCATGAATACCGAGGCTGCCTGGTCTTGATTCCACCTCATGCCTCTTTCTTCCACCACCCTTCACTTCCTGTCTCTTTATCTCATGAATATCGAGGCTGCCTGGTCTCGATTCCACCTCATGCCTCTTTCTTCCACCCCTACGCTTCTCTTCATCTCATGAATACGAAGACTGCCTAGTTTTGATTCCTCCTTCTACACCTCCCCACACTACCTGTCTCTTTGACTCACTCTTGCAGGTTTTGACTTAACTGCTTACTCCTTTTGTCACCGTTTTCCTACCTTTCTTTTCCTTATTCTTTCTCACTTTCTTCCCCTTTCTCTCATGCTCTAGCTCAAGATGATGTAGTCCCCTGCCCACCACCTGCACAAATTAAGCACTCTTTAAAATGAAAGCACAAGTCAGGGAACAGGACCAAGGACTCTCTCCACACTCAACCACCCCTCAGGGATTCCAGGCTCTTCTCAATGCAGATCGCCTTCGCAGTCACACTTTCAAAGCCGGGGACGGTGTGAACAACACGCGTGAAGGTGAAAATCTACAGACAAGTAAGCAAAGGTAAATACATTTACCATGAGGCTCAGGGGAAGGCTTCAGAGACAGGCTCAAGGCAGATGGCAAACAGTTTTTGAAACATGTATTGTAGATTAATTCCATTTACTTCCCTTGACAGGGCGTTGAAGCGCTTTACGCAATTATAGGGTGTGGGGCAGCCCGTGGCTGGAAAGTGGTCGGTGATGGTGAGCTGCAGTCCGCCTCCAGCAGCAAATTGCATCAGATGCGCCTCTGCAGGAGTTTGCACAGCCGCCTCCAGCAGCAAATTGCATCAGATGCGCCTCTGCAGGAGTTTGCACAGCAGCCTCCAGCAGCAAATTGCATCACATGCGCCTCTGCAGGAGTTTGCACAGCCGCCTCCAGCAGCAAATTGCATCAGATGCGCCTCTGCAGGAGTTTGCACAGCAGCCTCCAGCAGCAAATTGCATCAGATGCGCCTCTGCAGGAATTTGCACAGCCGCCTCCAGCAGCAAATTGCATCACATGCGCCTCTGCAGGAGTTTGCACAGCAGCCTCCAGCAACAAATTGCATCACATGCGCCTCTGCAGGAGTTTGCACAGCAGCCTCCAGCAGCAAATTGCATCAGATGCGCCTCTGCAGGAATTTGCACAGCCGCCTCCAGCAGCAAATTGCATCACATGCGCCTCTGCAGGAGTTTGCACAGCCGCCTCCAGCAGCAAATTGCATCAGATGCGCCTCTGCAGGAGTTTGCACAGATGGACTGCGGCAGCAAATTGCATCAGATGCGCCTCTGCAGGAGTTTGCACAGCAGCCTCCAGCAGCAAATTGCATTAGATGCGCCTCTGCAGGAGTTTGCACAGCAGCCTCCAGCAGCAAATTGCATCACATGTGCCTCTCCAGCAGCAAATTGCATTAGATGCGCCTCTGCAGGATTTTGCACAGCTGCCTCCAGCAGCAAATTGCATTAGATGCGCCTCTGCAGGAGTTTGCACAGCCGCCTCCAGCAGCAAATTACATCAGATGCGCCTCTGCAGGAGTTTGCACAGCCGCCTCCAGCAGCAAATTGCATCAGATGCGCCTCTGCAGGAGTTTGCACAGCAGCCTCCAGCAGCAAATTGCATCAGATGCGCCTCTGCAGGAGTTTGAACAGCAGCCTCCAGCAGCAAATTGCATTAGATGCGCCTCTGCAGGAGTTTGCACAGCAGCCACCAGCAGCAAATTGCATCAGATGCGCCTCTGCAGGAGTTTGCACAGCAGCCTCCAGCAGCAAATTGCATCACATGCGCCTCTCCAGCAGCATATTGCATTAGATGCGCCTCTGCAGGAGTTTGCAGAGTAGCCTCCAGCAGCAAATTGCATTAGATGCGCCTCTGCGGGAGTTTGCACAGCCGCCTCCAGCAGCAAATTGCATCAGATGCGCCTCTGCAGGAGTTTGCACAGCCGCCTCCAGCAGCAAATTGCATCAGATGCGCCTCTGCAGGAGTTTGCACAGCAGCCTCCAGCAGCAAATTGCATTAGATGCGCCTCTGCAGGAGTTTGCACAGCAGCCTCCAGCAGCAAATTGCATCAGATGCGCCTCTGCAGGAGTTTGCACAGCAGCCTCCAGCAGCAAATTGCATTAGATGCGCCTCTGCAGGAGTTTTCACAGCCGCCTCCAGCAGCAAATTGCATTAGATGCGCCTCTGCAGGAGTTTTCACAGCAACCTCCAGCAGCAAATTGCATTAGATGCGCCTCTGCAGGAGTTTGCACAGATGCCCTGCAGCTCACTCTGATCCTGAGGTGATGGACGCCCTAATAGGTTCCCTCTGACTGTGAGGAGTCCAGAGCCCTTTTGATGAATTGAAATTGCAGATGCCCCCCCTCCTGGCTGACCCAGGCAGCTCCCGTCCCTTGAATATTTATCAGTTCTACGCCATTGTTGTAAGAGGCGGCTCGGGCCTCTGCGCCGCTCTCTCAATGCAAAGAGGGGGCAGGAAAACTCCAGGGAATTTTCACATTTTCAGTTTTGATTGTGACTCCGAAACTGCTATTAGGTTCAGGCCAAGCAATCTGCATTGAGCCCCCTTCCCCTGGCCTCGCCTTTTCTTATATTCACCCTCTTTCTGCTTTTTACTCTCAAGCTCTCTTATCGCAGCCTCTCTCTTTGTATGCTTCTCTCCCCCGCTCTCTCTCTCTCTCGCGCTCTCTGTCTATTAATCCACTCGTCTCCCAGTCTCTCAATCTCTCTCCCCTACTCTGTCTTTCCTCTGTCTCGTCTCCCCTCACTCTGTCTCTCATCCCCTCGTTCCTTTGCCCGCATTGTCTCTTTTCCCTCCTTTCCTCTCCCCCTCCCCAATCTCTCCTTTTCTCTCCCTCCCCTACTCTGTCTTTAATCTGTCTCTTCTCCCCTCACTCTGTCTCTCATCCACTCGTTCCTTTGCCCGCACAGTCTCTCCTCCCTCCTTTCCTCTCCCTCTCCCCAATCTCTCTTTTTCTCTCCCTCCCCTACTCTGTCTTTAATCTGTCTCTTCTCCCCTCACTCTGTCTCTCATCCACTCGTTCCTTTGCCCGCACAGTCTCTCCTCCCTCCTTTCCTCTCCCTCTCCCCAATCTCTCCTTTTCTCTCCCTCCCCTACTCTGTCTTTAATCTGTCTCTTCTCCCCTCACTCTGCCTCTCATCCACTCGTTCCTTTGCCCGCACAGTCTCTCCTCCCTCCTTTCCTCTCCCTCTCCCCTCTCTCTCTTTTTCTCTCCCTCCCCTACTCAGTTTTTCATCTGTCTCTTCTCCCCTCACTCTGTATATCTTTCCCTCACACTCTTACCCTCACTTTCCTTTCCTCGCACTGTCTCTCATCCCTCCTTTGATTGCACTCTCCCCCCTCTCTCTCTCTCTCTCTCTCCTCCATCTCAGCCCTTCACACTCTCTCATCATTGTAGTGTAAGGGAGAATCCACATACATTTTCAGGGTTCATATTTGCCAATGCTCCATGTTTTCCATGCATGCAGAGACCAGGATGTGTTGTGCTGTGGTGTGTGTCTGGCTGAGCTGTCCTCCTTTCATGACGTGCTGGCAGGCAGATTAAACTCTAAGGTTGAGGTAGACAAAGTTCACATATGAAGATGTAAAGTTGAACGCATAAACAATGGATTAGAAAACTTTAATGGCACATAACCAGGGAAGGACTGCGAGACATCCTTCCATCATTGTTGACTTCCTCTCCTCCCATCATTGATGACTTACTCTAATCCTATCATTGATGACTTACTCTCCTTCCATCATTGGTGACTTACTCTCCTCCCATCATTGTTGACTTACTCTCCTTCCATCATTGTTGACTTACTCTCCTTCCATCATTGATGACTTACTCTCCTTCCATCATTGTTGACTTACTCTCCTCTGATCATTGTTGACTTACTCTCCTTCCATCATTGATGACTTACTCTCCTCCCATCATTGATGACTTACTCTCCTTCCATCATTGTTGACTTACTCTCCTCTGATCATTGTTGACTTACTCTCCTTCCATCATTGATGACTTACTCTCCTCCCATCATTGATGACTTACTCTCCTCCCATCATTGATGACTTACTCTCCTTCCATCATTGATGACTTACTCTCCTTCCATCATTGATTACGTACTCTCCTTCCATCATTGATTACGTACTCTCCTCCCATCATTGATGACTTACTCTCCTTCCATCATTGTTGACTTACTCTCCTCCAATCATTGGTGACTTACTCTCCTTCCATGATTGATGACTTACTCTCCTTCCATCATTGTTGACTTACTCTCCTCCCATCATTGATGACTTACTCTCCTTCCATCATTGTTGACTTACTCTCCTCCCATCATTGATGACTTACTCTCCTCCCATCATTGATGACTTACTCTCCTTCCATCATTGGTGACTTACTCTCCTCCCATCATTGATTACGTACTCTCCTTCCATCATTGATTATGTACTCTCCTTCCATCATTGATGACTTACTCTCCTCCCATCATTGATTACGTACTCTCCTTCCATCATTGATTATGTACTCTCCTTCCATCATTGATGACTCACTCTCCTTCCATCATTGATGACTTACTCTCCTCCCATCATTGATGACTTACTCTCCTTCCATCATTGATGACTTACTCTCCTTCCATCATTGTTGACTTACTCTCCTCCCATCATTGATGACTTACTCTCCTCCCATCATTGATGACTTACTCTCCTTCCATCATTGTTGACTTACTCTCCTCCCATCATTGATGACTTACTCTCCTCCCATCATTGATGACTTACTCTCCTCCCATCATTGATGACTTACTCTCCTTCCATCATTGGTGACTTACTCTCCTCCCATCATTGATGACTTACTCTCCTCCCATCATTGATGACTTACTCTCCTTCCATCATTGATGACTTACTCTCCTTCCATCATTGTTGACTTACTCTCCTCCCATCATTGATGACTTACTCTCCTCCCATCATTGATGACTTACTCTCCTTCCATCATTGTTGACTTACTCTCCTCCCATCATTGATGACTTACTCTCCTCCCATCATTGATGACTTACTCTCCTTCCATCATTGATGGCTTACTCTCCTTCCATCATTGATGACTTACTCTCCTTCCATCATTGATTATGTACTCTCCTTCCATCATTGATGACTCACTCTCCTTCCATCATTGATGACTTACTCTCCTCCCATCATTGATGACTTACTCTCCTTCCATCATTGATGACTTACTCTCCTTCCATCATTGATGACCTACTCTCCTTCCATCATTGATGACTCACTCTCCTCCCATCATTGATGACTTACTCTAATCCTATCATTGATGACTTACTCTCCTTCCATCATTGATGACTTACTCTCCTTCCATCATTGTTGACTTACTCTCCTCTGATCATTGTTGACTTACTCTCCTTCCATCATTGATGACTTACTCTCCTTCCATCATTGTTGACTTACTCTCCTCTGATCATTGTTGACTTACTCTCCTCCTATCATTGATGACTTACTCTCCTTCCATCATTGATTATGTACTCTCCTTCCATCATTGATGACTCACTCTCCTTCCATCATTGATGACTTACTCTCCTCCCATCATTGATGACTTACTCTAATCCTATCATTGATGACTTACTCTCCTTCCATCATTGATGACTTACTCTCCTTCCATCATTGTTGACTTACTCTCCTCTGATCATTATTGACTTACTCTCCTTCCATCATTGATGACTTATTCTCCTTCCATCATTGTTGACTTACTCTCCTCTGATCATTGTTGACTTACTCTCCTCCTATCATTGATGACTTACTCTCCTTCCATCATTGATGACTTACTCTCCTCCCATCATTGATGACTTACTCTCCTTCCATCATTGTTGACTTACTCTCCTCCCATCATTGATGACTTACTCTCCTTCCATCATTGTTGACTTACTCTCCTCCCATCATTGATGACTTACTCTCCTTCCATCATTGATGACTTACTCTCCTTCCATCATTGATTACGTACTCTCCTTCCATCATTGATTACGTACTCTCCTTCCATCATTGATGACTTACTCTCCTTCCATCATTGTTGACTTACTCTCCTCTGATCATTGTTGACTTACTCTCCTTCCATCATTGATGACTTACTTTCCTTCCATGATTGATGACTTACTCTCCTTCCATCATTGTTGACTTACTCTCCTCTGATCATTGTTGACTTACTCTCCTCCTATCATTGGTGACTTACTCTCCTTCCATGATTGATGACTTACTCTCCTTCCATCATAGTTGACTTACTCTCCTCTGATCATTGTTGACTTACTCTCCTCCTATCATTGATGACTTACTCTCCTTCCATCATTGATGACTTACTCTCCTCCCATCATTGATGACTTACTCTCCTTCCATCATTGTTGACTTACTCTCCTCCCATCATTGATGACTTACTCTCCTTCCATCATTGTTGACTTACTCTCCTCCCATCATTGATGACTTACTCTCCTCCCATCATTGATGACTTACTCTCCTTCCATCATTGATTACGTACTCTCCTTCCATCATTGATTACGTACTCTCCTTCCATCATTGATTACGTACTCTCCTTCCATCATTGATGACTTACTCTCCTTCCATCATTGTTGACTTACTCTCCTCTGATCATTGTTGACTTACTCTCCTTCCATCATTGATGACTTACTCTCCTTCCATCATTGTTGACTTACTCTCCTCTGATCATTGTTGACTTACTCTCCTCCTATCATTGATGACTTACTCTCCTTCCATCATTGATGACTTACTCTCCTCCCATCATTGATGACTTACTCTCCTTCCATCATTGTTGACTTACTCTCCTCCCATCATTGATGACTTACTCTCCTTCCATCATTGTTGACTTACTCTCCTCCCATCATTGATGACTTACTCTCCTTCCATCATTGATGACTTACTCTCCTTCCATCATTGATTACGTACTCTCCTTCCATCATTGATTACGTACTCTCCTTCCATCATTGATTACGTACTCTCCTTCCATCATTGATGACTTACTCTCCTTCCATCATTGTTGACTTACTCTCCTCTGATCATTGTTGACTTACTCTCCTTCCATCATTGATGACTTACTCTCCTTCCATCATTGTTGACTTACTCTCCTCTGATCATTGTTGACTTACTCTCCTCCTATCATTGATGACTTACTCTACTTCCATCATTGTTGACTTACTCTCCTCCTATCATTGATGACTTACTCTCCTTCCATCATTGTTGACTTACTCTCCTCCCATCATTGATGACGTACTCTCCTCCCATCATTGATGACTTACTCTCCTCCCATCATTGATGACTTACTCTCCTTCCATCATTGTTGACTTACTCTCCTTCCATCATTGATGGCTTAGTCTCATCCAATCATTGATGACTTACTCTTCTCCCATCATTGATGACTTACTCTCCTTCCATCATTGATGACTTACTCTCCTTCCATCATTGTTGACTTACTCTCCTTCCATCATTGTTGACTTACTCTCCTTCCATCATTGTTGACTTACTCTCCTCCCATCTTCAATGACTTACTTTCCTTCCATCATTGTTGACTTACTCTCCTTCCATCATTGATGGCTTAGTCTCATCCAATCATTGATGACTTACTCTTCTCCCATCATTGATGACTTACTCTCCTTCCATCATTGATGACTTACTCTCCTTCCATCATTGTTGACTTACTCTCCTTCCATCATTGTTGACTTACTCTCCTCCCATCATTGATGACTTACTCTCCTTCCATCATTGATGGCTTAGTCTCATCCAATCATTGATGACTTACTCTTCTCCCATCTTCAATGACTTACTTTCCTTCCATCATTGTTGACTTACTCTCCTCCCATCATTGATGGCTTACTCTAATCCTATCATTGATGACTTACTCTCCTTCCATCATTGATGACTTACTCTCCTCCCATCATTGATGACTTACTCTCCTCCCATCATTGATGACTTACTCTCCTTCCATCATTGATGACTTACTCTCCTTCCATCATTGTTGACTTACTCTCCTTCCATCATTGTTGACTTACTCTCCTCCCATCATTGATGACTTACTCTCCTTCCATCATTGATGGCTTAGTCTCATCCAATCATTGATGACTTACTCTTCTCCCATCTTCAATGACTTACTTTCCTTCCATCATTGTTGACTTACTCTCCTCCCATCATTGATGACTTACTCTCCTCCCATCATTGATGGCTTACTCTAATCCTATCATTGATGACTTACTCTCCTTCCATCATTGATGACTTACTCTCCTCCCATCATTGATGACTTACTCTCCTCCCATCATTGATGACTTACTCTCCTTCCATCATTGATGACTTACTCTTCTCCCACCTTGCCGCGAGAGCCTGGAATAAACTGCCTAAAAATCTCAGACAACTGACCCAGGAAAAACCTTTCAGAAAGCTTCTAAAAACCTGGATCTTCACTCTCCCCGATGACTACACCAAAGCAGCCATCTAAACCTCTTGGACTAGCTCTCTCAGGATTCTTAGCGCCAAGATGCTCCCTTCGGAGCGAACGCTGCGCTCTAAAAATACCCCCAAAATATCAAAATATCAAATATCCTTCCATCATTGATGACTTACTCTCCTTCCATCATTGTTGACTTACTCTCCTTCCATCATTGTTGACTTACTCTCCTCCCATCATTGATGACTTACTCTTCTCCTATCATTGATGACTTACTCTTCTCCCATCATTGATGGCTTACTCTCCTTCCATCATTGATTACGTACTCTCCTTCCATCATTGATGACTTACTCTCCTTCCATCATTGTTGACTTACTCTCCTCCCATCATTGATGACTTACTCTCCTCCCATCATTGATGGCTTACTCTAATCCTATCATTGATGACTTACTCTCCTTCCATCATTGATGACTTACTCTCCTCCCATCATTGATGACTTACTCTCCTCCCATCATTGATGACTTACTCTCCTTCCATCATTGATGACTTACTCTCCTTCCATCATTGTTGACTTGCTCTCCTTCCATCATTGTTGACTTACTCTCCTCCCATCATTGATGACTTACTCTTCTCCTATCATTGATGACTTACTCTTCTCCCATCATTGATGGCTTACTCTCCTTCCATCATTGATTACGTACTCTCCTTCCATCATTGTTGACTTACTCTCCTTCCATCATTGTTGACTTACTCTCCTCCCATCATTGATGACTTACTCTTCTCCTATCATTGATGACTTACTCTTCTCCCATCTTCAATGACTTACTCTCCTTCCATCATTGTTGACTTACTCTCCTTCCATCATTGGTTATGTACTCTCCTTCCATCATTGATGACTTACTCTCCTTCCATCATTGATTACGTACTCTCCTCCTATCATTGATGACTTACTCTTCTCCCATCATTGATGGCTTACTCTTCTCCCATCTTCAATGACTTACTTTCCTTCCATCATTGATGACTTACTCTCCTTCCATCATTGATGACCCACTCTTCTCCTATCATTGATGAATTTCTCTTCTCCCATCTTCAGTGACTTACTCTCCTCCCATCATTGATGACTTACTCTCCTCCCATCATTGTTGACTTACTCTCCATCCATCATTGTTGACTTACTTTCCTTCCATCATTGATGACTTACTCTCCTTCCATCATTGATGACTTACTCTCCTTCCATCATTGATGACTTAGTCTCATCCAATCATTGATGACTTACACTCCTCCCATCATTGTTGACTTACTCTCCTCCCATCATTGATGACTTACTCTCCTCCCATCATTGATGAATTACTCTCCTTCCATCATTGATGACTTACTCTCCTCCCATCATTGGCGACTTACTCTCCTTCCATCATTGATGACTTACTCTCCTCCCATCATTGGCGACTTACTCTCCTTCCATCATTGATGACTTACTCTCCTTCCATCATTGATGACTTACTCTCCTCCCATCATTGGCGACTTACTCTCCTGCCATCATTGATGACTTACTCTCCTTCCATCATTGATGACTTACTTTCCTCCCATCATTGGCGACTTACTCTCCTTCCATCATTGATGACTTACTCTCCTCCCATCATTGGCGACTTACTCTCCTGCCATCATTGATGACTTACTTTCCTTCCATCATTGATGACTTACTTTCCTCCCATCATTGGCGACTTACTCTCCTTCCATCATTGATGACTTACTCTCCATCCATCATTGTTGACTTACTCTCCTCTGATCATTGATGACTTACTCTCCTCCCATCATTGATGACTTACTCTCCTTCCATCATTGATGACTTACTCTCCTTCCATCATTGATGACTTACTCTCCTTCCATCATTGATTACTTACTCTCCTTCCATCATTGATGGCTTAGTCTCATCCAATCATTGATGACTTACTCTCCTTCCATCATTGTTGACTTACTCTCCTTCTATCATTGATGACTTACTCTCCTTCTATCATTGATGACTTACTCTCCTTCCATCATTGATGACTTACTCTCCTTCCATCATTGATGACTTACTCTCCTTCCATCATTGATGACTTAGTCTCATCCAATCATTGATGACTTACTCTCCTTCCATCATTGTTGACTTACTCTCCTTCTATCATTGATGACTTACTCTCCTTCCATCATTGATGACTTACTCTCCTTCCATCATTGATGGCTTAGTCTCATCCAATCATTGATGTCTTACTCTCCTTCCATCATTGATGGCTTAGTCTCATCCAATCATTGATGACTTACTCTCCTTCCATCATTGATGACTTACTCTCCTTCCATCATTGATGGCTTAGTCTCATCCAATCATTGATGACTTACTCTCCTCCCATCATTGTTGACTTTCTCTCCATCCATCATTGTTGACTTACTTTCCTTCCATCATTGATGACTTACTCTCCTCTGATCATTGATGACTTACTCTCCTCCCATCATTGATGACTTACTCTCCTTCCATCATTGGCGACTTACTCTCCTTCCATCATTGGTGACTTACTCTCCTTCCATCATTGATGACGTACTCTCCTTCCATCATTGATGACCTACTCTTCTCCTATCATTGATAAATTTCTCTTCTCCCATCTTCAGTGACTTACTCTCCTTCCATCATTGTTGACTTACTCTCCTTCCATCATTGGTGACTTACTCTCCTCCCACCATTGTTGACTTACTCTCCTTCCATCATTGATGACATACTCTTCTCCCATCTTCAATGAAGTACTCTCCTCCCATCATTGATGACGTACTCACCTTCCATCATTGTTGACTTACTTTTCTTCCATCATTGATGACTTACTCTTCTCCTATCATTGATGACTTACTTTCCTCCCATCATTGGCGACTTACTCTCCTTCCATCATTGATGACTTACTCTCCTCCCATCATTGGCGACTTACTCTCCTGCCATCATTGATGACTTACTCTCCTTCCATCATTGTTGACTTACTCTCCTCCCATCATTGATGACTTACTTTCCTTCCATAATTGATGACTTACTCTCCTCCCATCATTGATGACTTACTCTAAGACTATCATTGATGACTTACTCTAATCATATCATTGATGACTTACTCTCCTTCCATCATTGATGACTTACTCTCCTTCCATCATTGTTGACTTACTCTCCTCTGATCATTGTTGACTTACTCTCCTCCCATCATTGATGACTTACTCTCCTTCCATCATTGTTGACTTACTCTCCTCCCATCATTGATGACTTACTCTCCTCCCATCATTGTTGACTTACTCTCCTCCCATCATTGATGACTTACTCTCCTTCCATCATTGTTGACTTACTCTCCTTCCATCATTGTTGACTTACTCTCCTCCCATCATAGATGACTTACTCTCCTTCCATCATTGATGACTTACTCTCCTTCCATCATTGATTACGTACTCTCCTTCCATCATTGATTACGTACTCTCCTTCCATCATTGATTACGTACTCTCCTTCCATCATTGTTGACTTACTCTCCTCCCATCATTGATGACTTACTCTCCTTCCATCATTGATGACTTACTCTCCTCCCATCATTGATGACTTACTCTCCTCCCATCATTGATGACTTACTCTAATCCTATCATTGATGACTTACTCTCCTCCCATCATTGATGACTTACTCTCCTTCCATCATTGTTGACTTACTCTCCTCCCATCATTGATGACTTACTCTCCTTCCATCATTGATGACTTACTCTCCTTCCATCATTGATTACGTACTCTCCTTCCATCATTGATTACGTACTCTCCTTCCATCATTGATTACGTACTCTCCTTCCATCATTGTTGACTTACTCTCCTCCCATCATTGATGACTTACTCTCCTCCCATCATTGATGACGTACTCTCCTTCCATCATTGATTACGTACTCTCCTCCCATCATTGATGACTTACTCTCCTTCCATCATTGATGACTTACTCTCCTTCCATCATTGATGACTTACTCTCCTTCCATCATTGATGACTTACTCTCCTTCCATCATTGATTACGTACTCTCCTTCCATCATTGTTGACTTACTCTCCTCCCATCATTGATGACTTACTCTCCATCCATCATTGATGACTTACTCTCCTTCCATCATTGTTGACTTACTCTCCTCTGATCATTGTTGACTTACTCTCCTCCCATCATTGATGGCTTACTCTAATCCTATCATTGATGACTTACTCTCCTTCCATCATTGATGACTTACTCTCCTCCCATCATTGTTGACTTACTCTCCTTCCATCATTGATGACATACTCTTCTCCCATCTTCAATGAAGTACTCTCCTCCCATCATTGATGACGTACTCACCTTCCATCATTGTTGACTTACTTTTCTTCCATCATTGATGACTTACTCTTCTCCTATCATTGATGACTTACTCTCCTCCCATCATTGGCGACTTACTCTCCTTCCATCATTGATGACTTACTCTCCTTCCATCATTGATGACTTACTTTCCTCCCATCATTGGCGACTTACTCTCCTTCCATCATTGATGACTTACTCTCCTCCCATCATTGGCGACTTACTCTCCTGCCATCATTGATGACTTACTCTCCTTCCATCATTGTTGACTTACTCTCCTCCCATCATTGATGACTTACTCTCCTTCCATAATTGATGACTTACTCTCCTCCCATCATTGATGACTTACTCTAATCCTATCATTGATGACTTACTCTAATCCTATCATTGATGACTTACTCTCCTTCCATCATTGATGACTTACTCTCCTTCCATCATTGTTGACTTACTCTCCTCTGATCATTGTTGACTTACTCTCCTCCCATCATTGATGACTTACTCTCCTTCCATCATTGTTGACTTACTCTCCTCCCATCATTGATGACTTACTCTCCTCCCATCATTGTTGACTTACTCTCCTCCCATCATTGATGACTTACTCTCCTTCCATCATTGTTGACTTACTCTCCTTCCATCATTGTTGACTTACTCTCCTCCCATCATTGATGACTTACTCTCCTTCCATCATTGATGACTTACTCTCCTTCCATCATTGATTACGTACTCTCCTTCCATCATTGATTACGTACTCTCCTTCCATCATTGATTACGTACTCTCCTTCCATCATTGTTGACTTACTCTCCTCCCATCATTGATGACTTACTCTCCTTCCATCATTGATGACTTACTCTCCTCCCATCATTGATGACTTACTCTCCTCCCATCATTGATGACTTACTCTAATCCTATCATTGATGACTTACTCTCCTCCCATCATTGATGACTTACTCTCCTTCCATCATTGTTGACTTACTCTCCTCCCATCATTGATGACTTACTCTCCTTCCATCATTGATGACTTACTCTCCTTCCATCATTGATTACGTACTCTCCTTCCATCATTGATTACGTACTCTCCTTCCATCATTGTTGACTTACTCTCCTCCCATCATTGATGACTTACTCTCCTCCCATCATTGATGACGTACTCTCCTTCCATCATTGATTACGTACTCTCCTCCCATCATTGATGACTTACTCTCCTTCCATCATTGATGACTTACTCTCCTTCCATCATTGATGACTTACTCTCCTTCCATCATTGATGACTTACTCTCCTTCCATCATTGATTACGTACTCTCCTTCCATCATTGTTGACTTACTCTCCTCCCATCATTGATGACTTACTCTCCATCCATCATTGATGACTTACTCTCCTTCCATCATTGTTGACTTACTCTCCTCTGATCATTGTTGACTTACTCTCCTCCCATCATTGATGGCTTACTCTAATCCTATCATTGATGACTTACTCTCCTTCCATCATTGATGACTTACTCTCCTCCCATCATTGTTGACTTACTCTCCTTCCATCATTGATGACATACTCTTCTCCCATCTTCAATGAAGTACTCTCCTCCCATCATTGATGACGTACTCACCTTCCATCATTGTTGACTTACTTTTCTTCCATCATTGATGACTTACTCTTCTCCTATCATTGATGACTTACTCTCCTCCCATCATTGGCGACTTACTCTCCTTCCATCATTGATGACTTACTCTCCTTCCATCATTGATGACTTACTTTCCTCCCATCATTGGCGACTTACTCTCCTTCCATCATTGATGACTTACTCTCCTCCCATCATTGGCGACTTACTCTCCTGCCATCATTGATGACTTACTCTCCTTCCATCATTGTTGACTTACTCTCCTCCCATCATTGATGACTTACTCTCCTTCCATAATTGATGACTTACTCTCCTCCCATCATTGATGACTTACTCTAATCCTATCATTGATGACTTACTCTAATCCTATCATTGATGACTTACTCTCCTTCCATCATTGATGACTTACTCTCCTTCCATCATTGTTGACTTACTCTCCTCTGATCATTGTTGACTTACTCTCCTCCCATCATTGATGACTTACTCTCCTTCCATCATTGTTGACTTACTCTCCTCCCATCATTGATGACTTACTCTCCTCCCATCATTGTTGACTTACTCTCCTCCCATCATTGATGACTTACTCTCCTTCCATCATTGTTGACTTACTCTCCTTCCATCATTGTTGACTTACTCTCCTCCCATCATTGATGACTTACTCTCCTTCCATCATTGATGACTTACTCTCCTTCCATCATTGATTACGTACTCTCCTTCCATCATTGATTACGTACTCTCCTTCCATCATTGATTACGTACTCTCCTTCCATCATTGTTGACTTACTCTCCTCCCATCATTGATGACTTACTCTCCTTCCATCATTGATGACTTACTCTCCTCCCATCATTGATGACTTACTCTCCTCCCATCATTGATGACTTACTCTAATCCTATCATTGATGACTTACTCTCCTCCCATCATTGATGACTTACTCTCCTTCCATCATTGTTGACTTACTCTCCTCCCATCATTGATGACTTACTCTCCTTCCATCATTGATGACTTACTCTCCTTCCATCATTGATTACGTACTCTCCTTCCATCATTGATTACGTACTCTCCTTCCATCATTGATTACGTACTCTCCTTCCATCATTGTTGACTTACTCTCCTCCCATCATTGATGACTTACTCTCCTCCCATCATTGATGACGTACTCTCCTTCCATCATTGATTACGTACTCTCCTCCCATCATTGATGACTTACTCTCCTTCCATCATTGATGACTTACTCTCCTTCCATCATTGATGACTTACTCTCCTTCCATCATTGATGACTTACTCTCCTTCCATCATTGATTACGTACTCTCCTTCCATCATTGTTGACTTACTCTCCTCCCATCATTGATGACTTACTCTCCATCCATCATTGATGACTTACTCTCCTTCCATCATTGTTGACTTACTCTCCTCTGATCATTGTTGACTTACTCTCCTCCCATCATTGATGACTTACTCTCCATCCATCATTGATGACTTACTCTCCTCCCATCATTGATGACTTACTCTCCTCCCATCATTGATGACTTACTCTCCTTCCATCATTGATGACTTACTCTCCTCCCATCATTGATGACTTACTCTCCTTCCATCATTGATGACTTACTCTCCTTCCATCATTGTTGACTTACTCTCCTTCCATCATTGTTGACTTACTCTCCTCCCATCATTGATGACTTACTCTCCTTCCATCATTGATGGCTTAGTCTCATCCAATCATTGATGACTTACTCTTCTCCCATCTTCAATGACTTACTTTCCTTCCATCATTGTTGACTTACTCTCCTTCCATCATTGATGGCTTAGTCTCATCCAATCATTGATGACTTACTCTTCTCCCATCTTCAATGACTTACTCTCCTCCCATCATTGATGACTTACTCTCCTCCCATCATTGATGACTTACTCTCCTTCCATCATTGATGACTTACTCTCCTCCCATCATTGATGACTTACTCTCCTTCCATCATTGATGACTTACTCTCCTTCCATCATTGTTGACTTACTCTCCTCCCATCATTGATGGCTTACTCTAATCCTATCATTGATGACTTACTCTCCTTCCATCATTGATGACTTACTCTCCTTCCATCATTGATGACTTACTCTCCTTCCATCATTGATGACTTACTTTCCTCCCATCATTGGCGACTTACTCTCCTTCCATCATTGATGACTTACTCTCCTCCCATCATTGGCGACTTACTCTCCTGCCATCATTGATGACTTACTCTCCTCCCATCATTGGCGACTTACTCTCCTGCCATCATTGATGACTTACTCTCCTGCCATCATTGATGACTTACTCTCCTGCCATCATTGATGACTTACTCTCCTTCCATGATTGATGACTTACTCTCCTCCCATCATTGGCGACTTACTCTCCTGCCATCATTGATGACTTACTCTCCTCCCATCATTGGCGACTTACTCTCCTGCCATCATTGATGACTTACTCTCCTCCCATCATTGATGACTTACTCTCCTTCCATCATTGTTGACTTACTCTCCTCCCATCATTGATGACTTACTCTCCTTCCATAATTGATGACTTACTCTCCTCCCATCATTGATGACTTACTCTCCTTCCATAATTGATGACTTACTCTCCTCCCATCATTGATGACTTACTCTAATCCTATCATTGATGACTTACTCTCCTCCCATCATTGATGACTTACTCTAATCCTATCATTGATGACTTACTCTCATCCTATCATTGATGACTTACACTCCTTCCATGATTGATGACTTACTCTCCTTCCATCATTGATGACTTACTCTCCTTCCATCATTGTTGACTTACTCTCCTCTGATCATTGTTGACTTACTCTCCTCCCATCATTGATGACTTACTCTCCTCCCATCATTGATGACTTACTCTCCTTCCATCATTGTTGACTTACTCTCCTCCCATCATTGATGACTTACTCTCCTTCCATCATTGTTGACTTACTCTCCTCCCATCATTGATGATTTACTCTCCTTCCATCATTGATGACTTACTCTCCTCCCATCATTGATGACTTACTCTCCTTCCATCATTGTTGACTTACTCTCCTCCCATCATTGTTGACTTACTCTCCTTCCATCATTGATTACGTACTCTCCTTCCATCATTGTTGACTTACTCTCCTCCCATCATTGATGACTTACTCTCCTTCCATCATTGATGACTTACTCTCCTCCCATCATTGATGACTTACTCTCCTCCCATCATTGATGACTTACTCTAATCCTATCATTGATGACTTACTCTCCTCCCATCATTGATGACTTACTCTCCTCCCATCATTGATGACTTACTCTCCTTCCATCATTGATGACTTACTCTCCTTCCATCATTGATTACGTACTCTTCTTCCATCATTGATTACGTACTCTCCTTCCATCATTGATTACGTACTCTCCTTCCATCATTGATGACTTACTCTTCTTCCATCATTGATGGCTCAGTCTCATCCCATCATTGATGACTTACTCTCCTCCCATCATTGATGACTTACTCTCCTCCCATCATTGGCGACTTACTCTCCTCCTATCATTGGTGACTTACTCTCCTTCCATCATTGATGACTTACTCTCCTTCCATCATTGATGACTTACTCTCCTTCCATCATTGATGACTTACTCTCCTTCCATCATTGATGACTTACTCTCCTTCCATCATTGATTACGTACTCTCCTTCCATCATTGTTGACTTACTCTCCTCCCATCATTGATGACTTACTCTCCTTCCATCATTGATGACTTACTCTCATTCCATCATTGATGACTTACTCTCCTTCCATCATTGATGACGTACTCTCCTCCCATCATTGGCGACTTACTCTCCTCCCATCATTGTTGACTTACTCTCCTTCCATCATTGATGACTTACTCTCCTTCCATCATTGATTACGTACTCTCCTTCCATCATTGTTGACTTACTCTCCTCCCATCATTGATGACTTACTCTCCTTCCATCATTGATGACTTACTCTCCTTCCATCATTGATGACTTACTCTCCTTCCATCATTGATGACTTACTCTCCTCCTATCATTGGTGACTTACTCTCCTTCCATGATTGATGGCTTACTCTCCTTCCATCATTGATGACTTACTCTCCTTCCATCATTGATGACTTACTCTCCTTCCATCATTGATGACTTACTCTCCTTCCATCATTGATTACGTACTCTCCTTCCATCATTGTTGACTTACTCTCCTTCCATCATTGATGACTTACTCTCCTTCCATCATTGATGACTTACTCTCCTTCCATCATTGATGACTTACTCTCCTTCCATCATTGATTACGTACTCTCCTTCCATCATTGATTACGTACTCTCCTTCCATCATTGTTGACTTACTCTCCTTCCATCATTGATGACTTACTCTCCTTCCATCATTGATGACTTACTCTCCTTCCATCATTGATGACTTACTCTCCTTCCATCATTGATGACTTACTCTCCTCCCATCATTGATGACTTACTCTCCTTCCATCATTGATGACTTACTCTCATTCCATCATTGATGACTTACTCTCCTTCCATCATTGATGACGTACTCTCCTCCCATCATTGGCGACTTACTCTCCTCCCATCATTGATGACTTACTCTCCTTCCATCATTGATGACTTACTCTCCTTCCATCATTGATGACTTACTCTCCTTCCATCATTGATGACTTACTCTCCTCCCATCATTGATGACTTACTCTCCTCCCATCATTGATGACTTACTCTCCTTCCATCATTGTTGACTTACTCTCCTTCCATCATTGTTGACTTACTCTCCTCCCATCATTGATGACTTACTCTCCTTCCATCATTGATGACTTACTCTCCTTCCATCATTGATTATGTACTCTCCTTCCATCATTGATTATGTACTCTCCTTCCATCATTGATGACTTACTCTCCTCCCATCATTGATGACTTACTCTCCTTCCATCATTGATCACTTACTCTCATTCCATCATTGATGACTTACTCTCCTTCCATCATTGATGACGTACTCTCCTCCCATCATTGGCGACTTACTCTCCTCCCATCATTGATGACTTACTCTCCTTCCATCATTGATTACGTACTCTCCTTCCATCATTGATGACTTACTCTCCTTCCATCATTGATGACTTACTCTTACTCTCCTTCCATCATTGATGACTTACTCTCCTCCCATCATTGATGACTTACTCTCCTCCCATCATTGATGACTTACTCTCCTTCCATCATTGTTGACTTACTCTCCTCCCATCATTGATGACTTACTCTCCTCCCATCATTGATGACTTACTCTCCTCCCATCATTGATGACTTACTCTCCTTCCATCATTGATTATGTACTCTCCTTCCATCATTGATTATGTACTCTCCTCCCATCATTGATGACTTACTCTCCTTCCATCATTGATGACTTACTCTCATTCCATCATTGATGACTTACTCTCCTCCCATCATTGGCGACTTACTCTCCTCCCATCATTGATGACTTACTCTCCTTCCATCATTGATTACGTACTCTCCTTCCATCATTGATGACTTACTCTCCTCCCATCATTGATGACTTACTCTCCTCCCATCATTGATGACTTACTCTCCTTCCATCATTGATGGCTTACTCTCCTTCCATCATTGATGATTTACTCTCCTCCCATCATTGATGACTTACTCTCCTCCCATCATTGATGACTTACTCTCCTTCCATCATTGATGACTTACTCTCCTTCCATCATTGATTACGTACTCTCCTTCCATCATTGGCAACTTACTCTCCTCCCATCATTGATGACTTACTCTCCTTCCATGATTGATGACTTACTCTCCTCCCATCATTGATGACTTACTCTCCTTCCATCATTGTTGACTTACTCTCCTCCCATCATTGATGGCTTACTCTAATCCTATCATTGATGACTTACTCTCCTTCCATCATTGATGACTTACTCTCCTCCCATCATTGATGACTTACTCTCCTCCCATCATTGATGACTTACTCTCCTTCCATCATTGATGACTTACTCTCCTTCCATCATTGATGACTTACTCTCCTTCCATCACTGATTACGTACTCTCCTCCTATCATTGATGACTTACTCTCCTTCCATCATTGATGGCTTACTCTCCTTCCATCATTGATGACTTACTCTCCTCCCATCATTGATGACTTACTCTCCTTCCATCATTGATGACGTACTCTCCTTCCATCATTGATGACTTACTCTAATCCTATCATTGATGACTTACTCTCCTCCCATCATTGATGACTTACTCTCCTCCCATCATTGATGGCTTACTCTCCTCCCATCATTGATGACTTACTCTCCTCCCATCATTGATGGCTTACTCTCCTCCCATCATTGATGACTTACTCTCCTTCCATCATTGATGGCTTACTCTCCTCCCATCATTGATGACTTACTCTCCTTCCATCATTGATGGCTTAGTCTTCTCCCATCTTCAATGACTTACTCTCCTTCCATCATTGTTGACTTACTCTCCTCTGATCATTGATCACTTACTCTACTCCCATCCTTATTGGCTTACTCTTCTGACATCAGCAGCATACTTCCTCTTTTACCACCTCATGTCCAGTACCTTAAATATCAGCAGATGTTAGATCCACGAATATTAAGATATAGACACTTCTGGAAATGGTAACAAATGTGACCAAAGAAAACCTTCAACAATGCGACTGATCCCAGGCTGAGCTATCCTCGATGAAGCAGAATCTATGTAGTTTCAAAATTGTGTCATCTTACACTACCCTTAACTACAGCTCACTGTATCAACAGCCCACTTTCTACATCACACATAACTATCACACATCTGTTCCTATTACCTAACTATTTTGCTTATACCTCCCCTCCAAAATGACCTCTTTTAGAATAACATTGGCTTTTCTACTCACTAAACAACTACCTACCCACACCCCTACAGCTCAGCAACCTTTCAGTCACAGCCTGTTTAATTTATGTAGCCCAGAGTACCACACCACCAATAGAGGTAATCCCAATAATCACATCTTCAACCCCTTCATGCGTACCTGTAGGAAGGTGAATACCTGACTATGGTTACCCCAAATTTTTTGCCTTGTGTTTAGCTGGTTTTCGACTTAGTTGGCCTGGTTCCCTGCTAATCAGGGCCCCAGGCTATCTGCTCTCTCTTTAAAATGGATTCCATGTACCCTAGGTGCATAACTAAATTGTCTTGGGTCACCTTATCAGCCCCTGTACAGTGCACTATAGGTGCCCAGGGCATAGGTGCATCCAATGCCTACCAGGGCCTGTAGCATATCTTTTGCCACCCCTGGCTGGCTATCTAAATTGACACAACTGGCTGATCACTCAGCTGGGGCAAGGTGGTGTAATCACCCCTGGCTTAGATATAGTATACCTATATCTAAACCTAAATCCGGACACATATATACCTATAAGTCACTCCCATGGCAGGCCTTAACAATCCTGGAGGCAGAGTGCTTGGTTTAATGTGAGATGGTGCTCTAGCATGAGATGAGCCTGTCTGCAGCTGTCGGGACCAACTCCATTAGCTGTTCCGGGATAATGCCATACCATATACTCTTGAACGCATAAACAATCGATTAGAAAAGTTTAATGGCACATAACCAGGGAAGGACTGCGAGACATCCTGCCGGGAGGCAATGGGACCATTGCTAGGAGCCGGCACTCCAAGACAGGTGCTGTTGCTTTGTATAAGAGTGCTAATGAAAACTATTGAACATGCCAAAGCAAGCTTTGTGGCTGTCTATCCCTCCCCAGGTGACATTGGTTCCCTCCACTGGGAATTAGATTCTTTACAGGAACCACTTATTTCTGGAACTTCTTGTAGACTTTCCTCTAACCCTCAGCAACCATTAGCAGAAGAAGCTTTTCTCCCATCTCCTCTCTGATCACTCTCTTATGGAAACGCACTCGCTACCCACAACCAAGGGAAACCAACCGACGTAATACGTATTTTCAACTCAATGACATACTTTCCTCCCACCATCGATGACTTACTCTCCTCCCATCATTGATGACTTACTCTCCTCCTGTCATTGATGACTTAGTCTCATCCCATCATTGATGACTTACTCTCCTTCCATCATTGCTGGCTTAGTCTCATCCATTCATTTATGACTTACTCTCCTTCCATCATTGATGGCTTAGTCTCATCCATTCATTTATGACTTACTCTCCTTCCATCATTGATGGCTTAGTCTCATCCAATCATTGATGACTTACTCTCCTCCCATCATTGTTGACTTACTCTCCATCCATCATTCTTGACTTACTCTCCTTCCATCATTGATGACATACTCTTCTCCTAACATTGATGAATTTCTCTTCTCCCATCTTCAGTGACTTACTCTCCTTTCATCATTGTTGACTTATTCTCCTTCCATCATTGATTACGTACTCTCCATCCATCATTGTTGACTTACTCTCCTCCCATCATTGTTGACTTACTCTCCTTCCATCATTGATTACGTACTCTCCTTCCATCATTGTTGACTTACTCTCCTTCCATCATTGATGACTTACACTCCTTCCATGATTGATGACTTACTCTCCTTCCATCATTGATGACTTACTCTCCTTCCATCATTGATGGCTTAGTCTCATCCAATCATTGATGACTTACTCTCCTTCCATCATTGATGACTTACTCTCCTTCCATCATTGATTACGTACTCTCCTTCCATCATTGATGACTTACACTCCTTCCATGATTGATGACTTACTCTCCTTCCATCATTGATTACGTACTCTCCTTCCATCATTGATGACTTACTCTCCTTCCATCATTGTTGACTTACTCTCCTTCCATCATTGATGACTTACTCTCCTTCCATCATTGATTACGTACTCTCCTTCCATCATTGATGACTTACTCTCCTTCCATCATTGATGGCTTACTCTCCTTCCATCATTGATGACTTACTCTCCTTCCATCATTGATTACGTACTCTCCTTCCATCATTGATGACTTACACTCCTTCCATCATTGATGACTTACTCTTCTCCTACCATTGATGACTTACTGTACTCCCATCATTGATGACGTACTCTTCTATCATTGATGACCTACTCTTCTCCTAACATTGATGACTTACTCTCCTTCCATCATTGGTTATGTACTCTCCTCCTATCATTGGTGACTTACTCCTTCCATCATTGATGACTTACTCTTCTCGCATCTTTAATGACTTACTCTCCTTCCATCATTGATTACGTACTCTCCTTCCATCATTGTTGACTTACTCTCCTTCTATCATTGATGACTTACTCTCCTTCCATCATTGTTGACCTACTCTCCTTCCATCATTGATGACTTACTCTCCTTCCATCATTGTGGCTTAGTCTCATCCAATCATTGATGACTTACTCTCCATCCATCATTGTTGACTTACTCTCCTCTGATCATTGATGACTTACTCTCCTCCCATCATTGATGACTTACTCTCCTCCCATCATTGATGACTTACTCTCCTTCCATCATTGATGACTTACGCTCCTTCCATCATTGTGGCTTAGTCTCATCCAATCATTGATGACTTACTCTCCTCCCATCATTGTTGACTTACTCTCCATCCATCATTGTTGACTTACTCTCCTCTGATCATTGATGACTTACTCTCCTCCCATCATTGATGCCTTACTCTCCTTCCATCATTGATGACTTACTCTCCTTCCATCATTGATGACTTACTCTCCTTCCATCATTGATGGCTTAGTCTCATCCAATCATTGATGACTTACTCTCCATCCATCATTGTTGACTTACTCTCCTCTGATCATTGATGACTTACTCTCCTCCCATCATTGATGACTTACTCTCCTCCCATCATTGATGACTTACTCTCCTTCCATCATTGATGACTTACGCTCCTTCCATCATTGTGGCTTAGTCTCATCCAATCATTGATGACTTACTCTCCTCCCATCATTGTTGACTTACTCTCCATCCATCATTGTTGACTTACTCTCCTCTGATCATTGATGACTTACTCTCCTCCCATCATTGATGCCTTACTCTCCTTCCATCATTGATGACTTACTCTCCTTCCATCATTGATGACTTACTCTCCTTCCATCATTGATGGCTTAGTCTCATCCAATCATTGATGACTTACTCTCCTTCCATCATTGTTGACTTACTCTCCTTCTATCATTGATGACTTACTCTCCTTCCATCATTGTTGACCTACTCTCCTTCCATCATTGATGACTTACTCTCCTTCCATCATTGTGGCTTAGTCTCATCCAATCATTGTTGACTTACTCTCCATCCATCATTGTTGACTTACTCTCCTCTGATCATTGATGACTTACTCTCCTCCCATCATTGATGACTTACTCTCCTCCCATCATTGATGACTTACTCTCCTTCCATCATTGATGACTTACTCTCCTTCCATCATTGTGGCTTAGTCTCATCCAATCATTGATGACTTACTCTCCTCCCATCATTGTTGACTTACTCTCCATCCATCATTGTTGACTTACTCTCCTCTGATCATTGATGACTTACTCTCCTCCCATCATTGATGCCTTACTCTCTTTCCATCATTGATGACTTACTCTCCTTCCATCATTGATGACTTACTCTCCTTCCATCATTGATGGCTTAGTCTCATCCAATCATTGATGACTTACTCTCCTTCCATCATGTATGACTTAGTCTCATCCAATCATTGATGACTTACTCTCCTCCCATCATTGATGACTTACTCTCCTTCCATCATTGTTGACTTACTCTCCTTCTATCATTGATGTCTTACCCTCCTTCCATCATTGATGGCTTAGTCTCATCCCATCATTGATGACTTACTCTCCTCCCATCATTGTTGACTTACTCTCCTTCTATCATTGATGTCTTACTCTCCTTCCATCATTGATTACGTACTCTCCTTCCATCATTGTTGACTTACTCTCCTTCCATCATTGTTGACTTACTCTCCTTCTATCATTGATGTCTTACTCTCCTTCCATCATTGATGGCTTAGTCTCATTCAATCATTGATGACTTACTCTCCTCCCATCATTGTTGACTTAATTTCCTTCCATCATTGATGACTTACTCTCCTCTGATCATTGATGACTTACTCTCCTCCCATCATTGATGACTTACTCTCCTTCCATCATTGATGACTTACTCTCCATCCATCATTGTTGACTTACTCTCCTCTGATCATTGATGACTTACTCTCCTCCCATCATTGATGACTTACTCTCCTCCCATCATTGATGACTTACTCTCCTTCCATCATTGGTGACTTACTCTCCTTCCATCATTGATGACGTACTCTCCTTCCATCATTGATGACTTACTCTCCTCTGATCATTGATGACTTACTCTCCTCCCATCATTGATGACTTACTCTCCTTCCATCATTGATGACTTACTCTCCTTCCATCATTGATGACGTACTCTCCTTCCATCATTGATGACCTACTCTTCTCCTATCATTGATAAATTTCTCTTCTCCCATCTTCAGTGACTTACTCTCCTTCCATCATTGTTGACTTACTCTCCTTCCATCATTGGTGACTTACTCTCCTCCCATCATTGTTGACTTACTCTCCTCTGATCATTGATGACTTACTCTTCTCCCATCTTCAATGAAGTACTCTCCTCCCATCATTGATGACGTACTCTCCTTCCATCATTGTTGACTTACTTTTCTTCCATCATTGATGACTTACTTTCCTTCCATCATTGATGACTTACTCTCCTTCCATCATTGATGACTTACTCTTCTCCCATCATGGATGGTTTAGTCTCATCCCATCATTGATGACTTACTCTCCTTCCATGATTGATGACTTACTGTCCTCCCATCTTTGATGACTTACTCTCCTTCCATCATTGATGACTTACTTTCCTTCCATCATTGATGACTTACTCTCCTTCCATCATTGATTAGGTACTCTCCTCCTATCATTGGTGACTTACTCTCCTTCCATCATTAATGACTTACTCTAACCCTATAATTTATGACTTACTCTTCTCCTATCATTGATGACTTACTCTCCTTCCATCATTGATTACGTACTCTCATCCTATCATTGATGACTTACTCTCCTCCCATCACTGATGACTTACTCTCCTTCCATCATTGATTACGTACTCTCCTCCTATCATTGGTGACTTACTCTCCTTCCATCATTGTTGACTTACTCTCCTTCCATCACTGATGACTTACTCTCCTTCCATCATTGATTACGTACTCTCCTCCTATCATTGGTGACTTACTGTCCTCCCATCTTTGATGACTTACTCTCCTTCCATCATTGATGACTTACTCTCCTTCCATCATTGATGACTTACTCTCCTTCCATCATTAATGACTTACTCTAACCCTATAATTTATGACTTACTCTTCTCCTATCATTGATGACTTACTCTCCTTCCATCATTGATTACGTACTCTCCTCCTACCATTGGTGACTTACTCTCCTTCCATCATTAATGACTTACTCTAACCCTATAATTTATGACTTACTCTTCTCCTATCATTGATGACTTACTCTCCTTCCATCATTGATGACTTACACTTCTCCTATCATTGAAGATTTACTCTCCTTTCAACATTGATGACTTACTCTCCTTCCATCATTGATGACTTACTCTCCTTCCATCATTGATTACGTACTCTCCTCCTATCATTGGTGACTTACTCTAACCCTATAATTTATGACTTACTCTTCTCCTATCATTGATGACTTACTCTTCTCCCATCTTCAATGACTTACTCTCCTTCCATCATTGATTACGTACTCTCATCCTATCATTGATGACTTACTCTCCTTCCATCATTGATGACTTACACTCCTTCCATGATTGATGACTTACTCTCCTTCCATCATTGATTACGTACTCTCCTTCCATCATTGATGACTTACTCTCCTTCCATCATTGATGGCTTACTCTCCTTCCATCATTGATGACTTACTCTTCTCCTACCATTGATGACTTACTGTACTCCCATCATTGATGACGTACTCTTCTATCATTGATGACTTACTCTTCTCCTAACATTGATGACTTACTCTCCTTCCATCATTGGTTATGTACTCTCCGCCTATCATTGGTGACTTACTCTCCTTCCATCATTGATGACTTACTCTTCTCCCATCTTCAATGACTTACTCTCCTTCCATCATTGTTGACTTACTCTCCTTCCATCATTGTTGACTTACTCTCCTTCCATCATTGATTACGTACTCTCCTTCCATCATTGTTGACTTACTCTCTTTCCATCATTGATTACGTACTCTCCTCCTATCATTGATGACTTACTCTCCTTCCATCATTGATGACTTACTCTCCTCCCATCATTGATGACTTACTCTCCTCCCATCATTGATGACTTACTCTCCTCCCATCATTGATGACTTACTCTCCTCCCATCATTGTTGACTTACTCTCCATTCATCATTGTTGACTTACTTTCCTTCCATCATTGATGACTTACTCTCCTTCCATCATTGATGACTTACTCTCCTTCCATCATTGATGGCTTAGTCTCATCCAATCATTGATGACTTACTCTCCATCCATTATTGTTGACTTACTCTCCTTCCTTCATTGATGACTTACTCTCCATCCATCATTGATGACTTACTCTCCTCTGACCATTGATGACTTACTCTCCTTCCATCATTGATGACTTACTCTCCTTCCATCATTGTTGACTTACTCTCCTTCCATCATTAATGACTTACTCTCCTTCCATCATTGATGACTTACTCTCCTCCCATCATTGATGACATACTCTCCTTCCATCATTGTTGACTTACTCTTCTTCCATCATTGATGACTTACTCTCCTTCCATCATTGATGACTTACTCTTCTCCCATCATTGGTGGCTTAGTCTCATCCCATCATTGTTGACTTACTCTCCTCCCATCTTTGATGACTTACTCTCCTTCCATCATTGATGACTTACTCTCCATCCATCATTGATGACTTACTCTCCTTCCATCATTGTTGACTTACTCTCTTTCCATCATTGATTACGTACTCTCCTCCTATCATTGATGACTTACTCTTCTCCTATCATTGATGACTTACTCTTCTCCCATCTTCAATGACTTACTCTCCTTCCATCATTGATGACTTACTCTCCTCCCATCATTGATGACTTACTCTCCTCCCATCATTGATGACTTACTCTCCTCCCATCATTGACGACTTACTTTCCTCCCATCATTGTTGACTTACTCTCCATCCATCATTGTTGACTTACTTTCCTTCCATCATTGATGACTTACTCTCCTCCCATCTTTGATGACTTACTCTCCTTCCATCATTGATGACTTACTCTCCTCCCATCATTGATGACTTACTCTCCTCCCATCATTGATGACTTACTCTCCTCCCATCATTGATGACTTACTTTCCTCCCATCATTGTTGACTTACTCTCCATCCATCATTGTTGACTTACTCTCCTTCCTTCATTGATGACTTACTCTCCTTCCATCATTGTTGACTTACTCTTCTTCCATCATTGATGACTTACTCTTCTCCCATCATTGATGGCTTAGTCTCATCCCATCATTGTTGACTTACTCTCCTCCCATCTTTGATGAATTACTCTCCTTCCATCATTGATGACTTACTCTCCTCCCATCATTGATGACTTACTCTCCTCTGACCATTGATGACTTACTCTCCTTCCATCATTGATGACTTACTCTCCTTCCATCATTGTTGACTTACTCTCCTTCCATCATTAATGACTTACTCTCCTTTCATCATTGATGACTTACTCTTCTCCCATCTTCAATGACGTACTCTCCTCCTATCATTGGTGACTTACTCTTCTCCTGTCATTGATGACTTACTCTTCTCCCATCTTCAATGACTTACTCTCCTTCCAACATTGATGACTTACTCTTCTCCTACCATTGATGACTTACTCTCCTTCCATCATTGATTACGTACTCTCCTCCTATCATTGGTGACTTACTCTCCTTCCATGATTGATGACTTACTCTCCTTCCATCATTGATGACTTAGTCTCCTCCCATCATTGATGACTTACTCTCCTCCCATCATTGATGACGTACTCTCCTCCCATCATTGGCGACTTACTCTCCTCCCATCATTGATGAATTACTCTCCTTCCATCATTGATGACTTACTCTCCTCCCATCATTGATGACTTACTCTCCTCCCATCATTGATGACTTACTCTCCTCCCATCATTGATGACTTACTTTCCTCCCATCATTGTTGACTTACTCTCCATCCATCATTGTTGACTTACTTTCCTTCCATCATTGATGACTTACTCTCCTCCCATCTTTGATGACTTACTCTCCTTCCATCATTGATGACTTACTCTCCTCCCATCATTGATGACTTACTCTCCTCCCATCATTGATGACTTACTCTCCTTCCATCATTGATTACGTACTGTCCTTCCATCATTGATGACTTACTCTCCTTCCATCATTGATGGCTTACTCTCCTTCCATCATTGATGACTTACTCTCCTTCCATCATTGATTACGTACTCTCCTTCCATCATTGATGACTTACACTCCTTCCATCATTGATGACTTACTCTTCTCCTACCATTGATGACTTACTGTACTCCCATCATTGATGACGTACTCTTCTATCATTGATGACCTACTCTTCTCCTAACATTGATGACTTACTCTCCTTCCATCATTGGTTATGTACTCTCCTCCTATCATTGGTGACTTACTCCTTCCATCATTGATGACTTACTCTTCTCGCATCTTTAATGACTTACTCTCCTTCCATCATTGATTACGTACTCTCCTTCCATCATTGTTGACTTACTCTCCTTCTATCATTGATGACTTACTCTCCTTCCATCATTGTTGACTTACTCTCCTTCCATCATTGATGACTTACTCTCCTTCCATCATTGTGGCTCAGTCTCATCCAATCATTGATGACTTACTCTCCTCCCATCATTGTTGACTTACTCTCCATCCATCATTGTTGACTTACTCTCCTCTGATCATTGATGACTTACTCTCCTCCCATCATTGATGACTTACTCTCCTCCCATCATTGATGACTTACTCTCCTTCCATCATTGATGACTTACTCTCCTTCCATCATTGTGGCTTAGTCTCATCCAATCATTGATGACTTACTCTCCTCCCATCATTGTTGACTTACTCTCCATCCATCATTGTTGACTTACTCTCCTCTGATCATTGATGACTTACTCTCCTCCCATCATTGATGACTTACTCTCCTTCCATCATTGATGACTTACTCTCCTTCCATCATTGATGACTTACTCTCCTTCCATCATTGATGGCTTAGTCTCATCCAATCATTGATGACTTACTCTCCTTCCATCATTGATGACTTAGTCTCATCCAATCATTGATGACTTACTCTCCTCCCATCATTGATGACTTACTCTCCTTCCATCATTGTTGACTTACTCTCCTTCTATCATTGATGTCTTACCTTCCTTCCATCATTGATGGCTTAGTCTCATCCCATCATTGATGACTTACTCTCCTCCCATCATTGTTGACTTACTCTCCTTCTATCATTGATGTCTTACTCTCCTTCCATCATTGATTACGTACTCTCCTTCCATCATTGTTGACTTACTCTCCTTCCATCATTGTTGACTTACTCTCCTTCTATCATTGATGTCTTACTCTCCTTCCATCATTGATGGCTTAGTCTCATCCAATCATTGATGACTTACTCTCCTCCCATCATTGTTGACTTAATTTCCTTCCATCATTGATGACTTACTCTCCTCTGATCATTGATGACTTACTCTCCTCCCATCATTGATGACTTACTCTCCTTCCATCATTGATGACTTACTCTCCATCCATCATTGTTGACTTACTCTCCTCTGATCATTGATGACTTACTCTCCTCCCATCATTGATGACTTACTCTCCTCCCATCATTGATGACTTACTCTCCTTCCATCATTGGTGACTTACTCTCCTTCCATCATTGATGACGTACTCTCCTTCCATCATTGATGACTTACTCTCCTCTGATCATTGATGACTTACTCTCCTCCCATCATTGATGACTTACTCTCCTTCCATCATTGATGACTTACTCTCCTTCCATCATTGATGACGTACTCTCCTTCCATCATTGATGACCTACTCTTCTCCTATCATTGATAAATTTCTCTTCTCCCATCTTCAGTGACTTACTCTCCTTCCATCATTGTTGACTTACTCTCCTTCCATCATTGGTGACTTACTCTCCTCCCATCATTGTTGACTTACTCTCCTCTGATCATTGATGACTTCCTCTCCTCCCATCATTGATGACTTACTCTCCTTCCATCATTGATGACTTACTCTTCTCCCATCTTCAATGAAGTACTCTCCTCCCATCATTGATGACGTACTCTCCTTCCATCATTGTTGACTTACTTTTCTTCCATCATTGATGACTTACTTTCCTTCCATCATTGATGACTTACTCTCCTTCCATCATTGATGACTTACTCTTCTCCCATCATGGATGGTTTAGTCTCATCCCATCATTGATGACTTACTCTCCTTCCATGATTGATAACTTACTGTCCTCCCATCTTTGATGACTTACTCTCCTTCCATCATTGATGACTTACTTTCCTTCCATCATTGATGACTTACTCTCCTTCCATCATTGATTAGGTACTCTCCTCCTATCATTGGTGACTTACTCTCCTTCCATCATTAATGACTTACTCTAACCCTATAATTTATGACTTACTCTTCTCCTATCATTGATGACTTACTCTCCTTCCATCATTGATTACGTACTCTCATCCTATCATTGATGACTTACTCTCCTCCCATCACTGATGACTTACTCTCCTTCCATCATTGATTACGTACTCTCCTCCTATCATTGGTGACTTACTCTCCTTCCATCATTGTTGACTTACTCTCCTTCCATCACTGATGACTTACTCTCCTTCCATCATTGATTACGTACTCTCCTCCTATCATTGGTGACTTACTGTCCTCCCATCTTTGATGACTTACTCTCCTTCCATCATTGATGACTTACTCTCCTTCCATCATTGATGACTTACTCTCCTTCCATCATTAATGACTTACTCTAACCCTATAATTTATGACTTACTCTTCTCCTATCATTGATGACTTACTCTCCTTCCATCATTGATTACGTACTCTCCTCCTACCATTGGTGACTTACTCTCCTTCCATCATTAATGACTTACTCTAACTCTATAATTTATGACTTACTCTTCTCCTATCATTGATGACTTACTCTCCTTCCATCATTGATGACTTACACTTCTCCTATCATTGAAGATTTACTCTCCTTTCAACATTGATGACTTACTCTCCTTCCATCATTGATGACTTACTCTCCTTCCATCATTGATTACGTACTCTCCTCCTATCATTGGTGACTTACTCTAACCCTATAATTTATGACTTACTCTTCTCCTATCATTGATGACTTACTCTTCTCCCATCTTCAATGACTTACTCTCCTTCCATCATTGATTACGTACTCTCATCCTATCATTGATGACTTACTCTCCTTCCATCATTGATGACTTACACTCCTTCCATGATTGATGACTTACTCTCCTTCCATCATTGATTACGTACTCTCCTTCCATCATTGATGACTTACTCTCCTTCCATCATTGATGGCTTACTCTCCTTCCATCATTGATGACTTACTCTTCTCCTACCATTGATGACTTACTGTACTCCCATCATTGATGACGTACTCTTCCATCATTGATGACTTACTCTTCTCCTAACATTGATGACTTACTCTCCTTCCATCCTTTGTTATGTACTCTCCGCCTATCATTGGTGACTTACTCTCCTTCCATCATTGATGACTTACTCTTCTCCCATCTTCAATGACTTACTCTCCTTCCATCATTTTTGACTTACTCTCCTTCCATCATTGTTGACTTACTCTCCTTCCATCATTGATTACGTACTCTCCTTCCATCATTGTTGACTTACTCTCTTTCCATCATTGATTACGTACTCTCCTCCTATCATTGATGACTTACTCTCCTTCCATCATTGATGACTTACTCTCCTCCCATCATTGATGACTTACTCTCCTCCAATCATTGATGACTTACTCTCCTCCCATCATTGTTGACTTACTCTCCATCCATCATTGTTGACTTACTTTCCTTCCATCATTGATGACTTACTCTCCTTCCATCATTGATGACTTACTCTCCTTCCATCATTGATGGCTTAGTCTCATCCAATCATTGATGACTTACTCTCCTCCCATCATTGTTGACTTACTCTCCTTCCATCATTGATTACGTACTCTCCTTCCATCATTGTTGACTTACTCTCTTTCCATCATTGATTACGTACTCTCCTCCTATCATTGATGACTTACTCTCCTTCCATCATTGATGACTTACTCTCCTCCCATCATTGATGACTTACTCTCCTCCCATCATTGATGACTTACTCTCCTCCCATCATTGTTGACTTACTCTCCATCCATCATTGTTGACTTACTTTCCTTCCATCATTGATGACTTACTCTCCTTCCATCATTGATGACTTACTCTCCTTCCATCATTGATGGCTTAGTCTCATCCAATCATTGATGACTTACTCTCCATCCATTATTGTTGACTTACTCTCCTTCCTTCATTGATGACTTACTCTCCATCCATCATTGATGACTTACTCTCCTCTGACCATTGATGACTTACTCTCCTTCCATCATTGATGACTTACTCTCCTTCCATCATTGTTGACTTACTCTCCTTCCATCGATAATGACTTACTCTCCTTCCATCATTGATGACTTACTCTCCTCCCATCATTGATGACGTACTCTCCTTCCATCATTGTTGACTTACTCTTCTTCCATCATTGATGACTTACTCTCCTTCCCTCATTGATGACTTACTCTTCTCCCATCATTGATGGCTTAGTCTCATCCCATCATTGTTGACTTACTCTCCTCCCATCTTTGATGACTTACTCTCCTTCCATCATTGATGACTTACTCTCCATCCATCATTGATGACTTACTCTCCTTCCATCATTGTTGACTTACTCTCTTTCCATCATTGATTACGTACTCTCCTCCTATCATTGATGACTTACTCTTCTCCTATCATTGATGACTTACTCTTCTCCCATCTTCAATGACTTACTCTCCTTCCATCATTGATGACTTACTCTCCTCCCATCATTGATGACTTACTCTCCTCCCATCATTGATGACTTACTCTCCTCCCATCATTGATGACTTACTTTCCTCCCATCATTGTTGACTTACTCTCCATCCATCATTGTTGACTTACTTTCCTTCCATCATTGATGACTTACTCTCCTCCCATCTTTGATGACTTACTCTCCTTCCATCATTGATGACTTACTCTCCTCCCATCATTGGCGACTTACTCTCCTTCCATCATTGATGACTTACTCTCCTCCCATCATTGGCGACTTACTCTCCTCCTATCATTGGTGACTTACTCTCCTTCCATCATTAATGACTTACTCTAACTCTATAATTTATGACTTACTCTTCTCCTTTCATTGATGACTTACTCTCCTTCCATCATTGATGACTTACACTTCTCCTATCATTGAAGATTTACTCTCCTTTCAACATTGATGACTTACTCTCCTTCCATCATTGATGACTTACTCTCCTTCCATCATTGATTACGTACTCTCCTCCTATCATTGGTGACTTACTCTAACCCTATAATTTATGACTTACTCTTCTCCTATCATTGATGACTTACTCTTCTCCCATCTTCAATGACTTACTCTCCTTCCATCATTGATTACGTACTCTCATCCTATCATTGATGACTTACTCTCCTTCCATCATTGATGACTTACACTCCTTCCATGATTGATGACTTACTCTCCTTCCATCATTGATTACGTACTCTCCTTCCATCATTGATGACTTACTCTCCTTCCATCATTGATGGCTTACTCTCCTTCCATCATTGATGACTTACTCTTCTCCTACCATTGATGACTTACTGTACTCCCATCATTGATGACGTACTCTTCCATCATTGATGACTTACTCTTCTCCTAACATTGATGACTTACTCTCCTTCCATCCTTTGTTATGTACTCTCCGCCTATCATTGGTGACTTACTCTCCTTCCATCATTGATGACTTACTCTTCTCCCATCTTCAATGACTTACTCTCCTTCCATCATTGTTGACTTACTCTCCTTCCATCATTGTTGACTTACTCTCCTTCCATCATTGATTACGTACTCTCCTTCCATCATTGTTGACTTACTCTCTTTCCATCATTGATTACGTACTCTCCTCCTATCATTGATGACTTACTCTCCTTCCATCATTGATGACTTACTCTCCTCCCATCATTGATGACTTACTCTCCTCCCATCATTGATGACTTACTCTCCTCCCATCATTGTTGACTTACTCTCCATCCATCATTGTTGACTTACTTTCCTTCCATCATTGATGACTTACTCTCCTTCCATCATTGATGACTTACTCTCCTTCCATCATTGATGGCTTAGTCTCATCCAATCATTGATGACTTACTCTCCTCCCATCATTGTTGACTTACTCTCCTTCCATCATTGATTACGTACTCTCCTTCCATCATTGTTGACTTACTCTCTTTCCATCATTGATTACGTACTCTCCTCCTATCATTGATGACTTACTCTCCTTCCATCATTGATGACTTACTCTCCTCCCATCATTGATGACTTACTCTCCTCCCATCATTGATGACTTACTCTCCTCCCATCATTGTTGACTTACTCTCCATCCATCATTGTTGACTTACTTTCCTTCCATCATTGATGACTTACTCTCCTTCCATCATTGATGACTTACTCTCCTTCCATCATTGATGGCTTAGTCTCATCCAATCATTGATGACTTACTCTCCATCCATTATTGTTGACTTACTCTCCTTCCTTCATTGATGACTTACTCTCCATCCATCATTGATGACTTACTCTCCTCTGACCATTGATGACTTACTCTCCTTCCATCATTGATGACTTACTCTCCTTCCATCATTGTTGACTTACTCTCCTTCCATCATTAATGACTTACTCTCCTTCCATCATTGATGACTTACTCTCCTCCCATCATTGATGACGTACTCTCCTTCCATCATTGTTGACTTACTCTTCTTCCATCATTGATGACTTACTCTCCTTCCATCATTGATGACTTACTCTTCTACCATCATTGATGGCTTAGTCTCATCCCATCATTGTTGACTTACTCTCCTCCCATCTTTGATGACTTACTCTCCTTCCATCATTGATGACTTACTCTCCATCCATCATTGATGACTTACTCTCCTTCCATCATTGTTGACTTACTCTCTTTCCATCATTGATTACGTACTCTCCTCCTATCATTGATGACTTACTCTTCTCCTATCATTGATGACTTACTCTTCTCCCATCTTCAATGACTTACTCTCCTTCCATCATTGATGACTTACTCTCCTCCCATCATTGATGACTTACTCTCCTCCCATCATTGATGACTTACTCTCCTCCCATCATTGATGACTTACTTTCCTCCCATCATTGTTGACTTACTCTCCATCCATCATTGTTGACTTACTTTCCTTCCATCATTGATGACTTACTCTCCTCCCATCTTTGATGACTTACTCTCCTTCCATCATTGATGACTTACTCTCCTCCCATCATTGATGACTTACTCTCCTCCCATCATTGATGACTTACTCTCCTCCCATCATTGATGACTTACTTTCCTCCCATCATTGTTGACTTACTCTCCATCCATCATTGTTGACTTACTCTCCTTCCTTCATTGATGACTTACTCTCCTTCCATCATTGTTGACTTACTCTTCTTCCATCATTGATGACTTACTCTTCTCCCATCATTGATGGCTTAGTCTCATCCCATCATTGTTGACTTACTCTCCTCCCATCTTTGATGAATTACTCTCCTTCCATCATTGATGACTTACTCTCCTCCCATCATTGATGACTTACTCTCCTCTGACCATTGATGACTTACTCTCCTTCCATCATTGATGACTTACTCTCCTTCCATCATTGTTGACTTACTCTCCTTCCATCATTAATGACTTACTCTCCTTCCATCATTGATGACTTACTCTTCTCCCATCTTCAATGACGTACTCTCCTCCTATCATTGGCGACTTACTCTTCTCCTGTCATTGATGACTTACTCTTCTCCCATCTTCAATGACTTACTCTCCTTCCAACATTGATGACTTACTCTTCTCCTACCATTGATGACTTACTCTCCTTCCACCATTGATTACGTACTCTCCTCCCATCATTGGCGACTTACTCTCCTCCCATCATTGATGAATTACTCTCCTTCCATCATTGATGACTTACTCTCCTCCCATCATTGATGACTTACTCTCCTCCCATCATTGATGACTTACTCTCCTCCCATCATTGATGGCTTACTTTCCTCCCATCATTGTTGACTTACTCTCCATCCATCATTGTTGACTTACTTTCCTTCCATCATTGATGACTTACTCTCCTCCCATCTTTGATGACTTACTCTCCTTCCATCATTGATGACTTACTCTCCTCCCATCATTGATGACTTACTCTCCTCCCATCATTGATGACTTACTCTCCTCCCATCATTGATGACTTACTTTCCTCCCATCATTCTTGACTTACTCTCCATCCATCATTGTTGACTTACTCTCCTTCCTTCATTGATGACTTACTCTCCTTCCATCATTGTTGACTTACTCTTCTTCCATCATTGATGACTTACTCTTCTCCCATCATTGATGGCTTAGTCTCATCCCATCATTGTTGACTTACTCTCCTCCCATCTTTGATGAATTACTCTCCTTCCATCATTGATGACTTACTCTCCTCCCATCATTGATGACTTACTCTCCTCTGACCATTGATGACTTACTCTCCTTCCATCATTGATGACTTACTCTCCTTCCATCATTGTTGACTTACTCTCCTTCCATCATTAATGACTTACTCTCCTTCCATCATTGATGACTTACTCTTCTCCCATCTTCAATGACGTACTCTCCTCCTATCATTGGTGACTTACTCTTCTCCTGTCATTGATGACTTACTCTTCTCCCATCTTCAATGACTTACTCTCCTTCCAACATTGATGACTTACTCTTCTCCTACCATTGATGACTTACTCTCCTTCCATCATTGATTACGTACTCTCCTCCTATCATTGGTGACTTACTCTCCTTCCATGATTGATGACTTACTCTCCTTCCATCATTGATGACTTAGTCTCCTCCCATCATTGATGACTTACTCTCCTCCCATCATTGATGACGTACTCTCCTCCCATCATTGGCGACTTACTCTCCTCCCATCATTGATGAATTACTCTCCTTCCATCATTGATGACGTACTCTCCTCCCATCATTGGCGACTTACTCTCCTTCCATCATTGATGACTTACTCTCCTCCCATCATTGGCGACTTACTCTCCTCCTATCATTGGTGACTTACTCTCCTTCCATGATTGATGACTTACTCTCCTCCCATCATTGGCGACTTACTCTCCTCCTATCATTGGTGACTTACTCTCCTTCCATGATTGATGACTTACTCTCCTTCCATCATTGATTACGTACTCTCCTTCCATCATTGATGACGTACTCTCCTCCCATCATTGGCGACTTACTCTCCTCCCATCATTGATGACTTACTCTCCTTCCATCATTGATGACTTACTCTCCTTCCATCATTGATTACGTACTCTCCTTCCATCATTGATGACTTACTCTCCTCCCATCATTGGCGACTTACTCTCCTCCTATCATTGGTGACTTACTCTCCTTCCATCATTGATGACTTACTTTCCCCCCATCATTGGCGACTTACTCTCCTCCTATCATTGGTGACTTACTCTCCTTCCATGATTGATGACTTACTCTCCTTCCATCATTGATTACGTACTCTCCTTCCATCATTGATGACTTACTCTCCTTCCATCATTGGCGACTTACTCTCCTTCCATCATTGATGACTTACTCTCCTCCCATCATTGGCGACTTACTCTCCTCCTATCATTGGTGACTTACTCTCCTTCCATGATTGATGACTTACTCTCCTTCCATCATTGATTACGTACTCTCCTTCCATCATTGATGACTTACTCTCCTTTCATCATTGATGACTTACTCTCCTTCCATCATTGATGACTTACTCTCCTCCTATCATTGGTGACTTACTCTCCTTCCATGATTGATGGCTTACTCTCCTTCCATCATTGATTACGTACTCTCCTTCCATCATTGATTACGTACTCTCCTGCCATCATTGATGACTTACTCTCCTTCCATCATTGATGACTTACTCTCCTCCCATCATTGGCGACTTACTCTCCTCCTATCATTCGTGACTTACTCTCCTTCCATGATTGATGACTTACTCTCCTTCCATCATTGATTACGTACTCTCCTGCCATCATTGATGACTTACTCTCCTTCCATCATTGATGACTTACTTTCCTCCCATCATTGGCGACTTACTCTCCTCCTATCATTGGTGACTTACTCTCCTTCCATCATTGGCGACTTACTCTCCTTCCATCATTGATGACTTACTCTCCTTCCATCATTGATGACTTACTCTCCTTCCATCATTGATGACTCACTCTCCTCCTATCATTGGTGACTTACTCTCCTTCCATGATTGATGGCTTACTCTCCTTCCATCATTGATTACGTACTCTCCTTCCATCATTGATTACGTACTCTCCTTCCATCATTGTTGACTTACTCTCCTTCCATGATTGATGACTTACTCTCCTTCCATCATTGATTACGTACTCTCCTCCCATCATTGATGACTTACTCTCGTTCCATCATTGTTGACTTACTCTCCTCTGATCATTGATGACTTACTCTACTCCCATCTGCATACTTCCTCTTTTACCACCTCATGTCCAGTACCTTGGATATCAGCAGATGTTAGATCCATGAATATTAAGATATAGACACTTCTGGAAATGGTAACAAATGTGACCAAAGAAAACCTTCAACAATGCGACTGATCCCAGGCTGAGCTATCCTCAATGAAGCCGAATCTAAGTAGTTTCAAAATTATGTCATCTTACACTACCCTTAACTACAGCTCACTGTATCAACAGCGCACTTTCTACATCACACATACCTATCACACATCTGTTCCTATTACCTAACTATTTTGCTTATACCTCCCCTCCAAAATGACCTCTTTTAGAATAACATTGGCTTTTCTACTCACTAAACAACTACCTACCCACACCCCTACAGCTCAGCAACCTTTCAGTCACAGTTTAGAGAGAAAACAACGGTGGAGGATTCCCAACAGAACAGCACCTAGTCAAATATTCTCCCAAGATTAATTCAGACCCAAACTGTAGTACATGGGACAATATGTGTGCACACTTCAAAAACACCCACCATTACAATGTTGGTTCAAAACATGAACTAGGAAATACTTTAAACAAGGTCAAGGTGCACCACTTTAATTGAAATACCTCTCAATGTATGAGTGTATTGGCTGAACGTGACTACAAACAGATACACACCGCCTAATAACAAGAACGGCTCTGACAGACCAGATTCCTCCACAGAGAACTGTTTGTCAAACAGGATGCCCCATTCAGCATAGTAGAACGTCACGGATATACCCACGTACCCAATAACCACGGGAGAAGACCTAAGAACATTATCTTAAGATTGATTTTGCCCTGAAGAAGTCCCAAGAGGACGAAACGCGTCGGCTGTAGCTCCTGTGTGTGCTTTTCACTTTCGACTGAATTGAATAAAAGAACTTTTAAAGAATACAAGTAACAACTAATGTGATTATTTCTGTTAACCTTATCAAAGTTAACAGTTTCTGCAAACATTGAAGTGGTGCACCTTGACCTTGTTTAAAAAACCTTTCAGTCACAGCCTGTTTAATTTATGTAGCCCAGAGTACCAAACCACCAATAGAGGTAATCCCAATAATCACATCTTCAACCCCTTCATGCGTACCTGTAGGAAGGTGGATACCTGACTATGGATACCCCAAATGTTTTGCCTTGTGTTTAGCTGGTTTTCGACTTAGTTGGCCTGGTTCCCTGCTAATCAGGGCCCCAGGCTATCTGCTCTCTCTTTAAAATGGATTCCATGTACCCTAGGTGCATAACTAAATTGTCTTGGGTCACCTTATCAGCCCCTGTACAGTGCACTATAGGTGCCCAGGGCATAGGTGCATCCAAGGCCTACCAGGGGCTGCAGCATATATTTTGCCACCCCTGGCTGGCTATCTAAATTGACACAACTGGCTGATCACTCAGCTGGGGCAAGGTGGTGTAATCACCCCTGGCTTAGATATAGTATACCTATATCTAAACCTATATCCGGACACATATATACCTATAAGTCACTCCTATGGCAGGCCTTAACAATCCTGGAGGCAGAGTGCTTGGTTTTATGTGAGATGGTGCTCTAGCATGAGCTGAGCCTGTCTGCAGCTGTCGGGACCAACTCCATACCATATACTCTTAAGTGCATTATAATCCTTGCGGTTACTTGCTAACTTTGGTTTGGCTTTATCAAAACATGTCGTGTAAGGTGTCATACGCTTTGGAATACTACCCCCTCGCCAGTCCTGGCAACGGAGGTAGCATTCCACCCTTCTAGAGGGAGAAAGACATGTTACTTCGCTAAAACGCGGTTAATCCTAACCAGAGCCTCAGCATCACAAAATGGATGCTGCTGCCACAGACACAAGTCTGACCTCCCACTGCTGACCGAAACTTGGTAGGGGAGGGCTGGACAATAGGTTTCCTGTCGCAGGGAGGTGCTACACCTCCCCAGACAGGAGATAGTGGATTGGGGCAGGGTGGGATGAATGAAACTAGACACTGCCTGGGGCACAGAAGGTGTCCCATGCAAATTCCAGTCAAACCGGTTCTGGGGCACTCCAGCCCCAGACCCAGCATGACCCTGGACATAGGGAAAGGGGTGTAACCACCCCTTCCTGGGTCCCACCCATAGGAGGGACCTAGCAGGTAATCCAGCCCCCCAGTTTGGAATAAAGGTGGGAGCAGTGCCAACGCACATCAGATTATCCTGACTGAAACTTATGAAACAAAACTCTGGACCCTACGACATCCTACTCAACGTAGAAGACTGAAGAATCTCCCTTGTGGTCAAGGAGTGACCACCCTGTGCAAACAGGCACCATCCAGCGCCTCACCATTTGCTTTGTTGCAGTTCCCGCCAGAACTCGAGCAACAGAGATCGACAAGACCCAGCTTTCCCGCCTTCCAACAGCCCGATCCACAGTCCCAGCGAATCTGAGACCCGTGGAGGTGACCTGAAGCGTGGGGCCGGCCATCTTGGAAAAACCACGAAGTGCTGACCGTGCAGCTCCTGAGGCTCCCTCGATGCTGTGCATTGGGGTTTGAGAAGCCCCAGCCCGAGCAGCTTTTGCACTGAAGCTCACCCCTCTACACTCACCGAGTGCTGCGTGGGGCCTTTCTGCATTTTCCTGCTTGACGCGTTGGTCCAGTCGCTTGCCCGTTGGCTAGTGGCACCAGTACCGACGAACCTTTGAATTTGCTCTGCCAGTCCTGTTGCTTTGGGATGGCCCTCGCTCCCCTGAAAAGGAGCACCCGCTCTAACCTTCCTGGTCCGAGTAAGAAGCGATCTTTGAATCCTGCGTGGGTTGTGCTTGCCAAGGTTTGTTTGCTCCAATCCGGAAGCCGACACCGCCGACAGCGAGAGCCTTCGTGGGACAGCTTGTGATCCACTCCTGGACATCCTCGGTGCCCCAGAGTCCACGTGGCAGCAGAGACAAGCTTCACGACAACCACCTGATTGCGCCCGACATTGCCTGGTTCCTTCCTGGTTCCACCCTGGTCACTGCTGAGTGACCCAGACTCTGTCCCCTCTGCTTTCAGGTACTCTTCCTCTTTGATCCACCCTTGGATCGCACCGGACACTTCTCTTCTGGCCGCCTGCAGCATCATCATCTACAGGCTCCATAGATCTACACGACGAAAGCCTACACGACTTTGCACCTGTGCACCTGCTTCCTGTGGGTGAGGTAACTCTTGAACACCAGTGCTCCTGTAGTGGTATACACCTCTAGTGTCTAAGTCTAAGGTTTTGTACTTCTAGTCCAGTCGGAAGACTCTTAAAACAGTAACTCAATAACTTTTACGCACCATTGACTTTGCATTGGTGCATGTGTGTGCTTTCAGCGCTGCACCCGATTCCCGCGGGCTTTCCCGACTTCAGCATTGCTAGTCCCGATTGGTCCCAGCGATTCCCCAGGCCCTAGGCCTGACTACTGTTCGTAAAGTGATACTTATATCACTTTTTTAATATATGGTTTGAGGGCCCCCCCAGGCCTCATCCATAATTGTGCAACTTTCATATGTTTAACTGTGCTTTTGTTTAAACGCTTGTGCCTCTGCACTCATAAAGAGTACAGAGGATTATTCTAGTAATAAATACATATATGTTTATAATATATAACTTGTGTGGTGTCCTTTCATTTAAGTGGTGTCCTTTCATTTGATATTACAGGATTGTGATTGGTAAAACAGCTGGCTTCACATGCCCTCTTGAGTTAAGCCTTTAAGGCTGCTTAGTCCATGCTACCCTTAGGATAGCTTGTCTATAAGGTTGACTTACAACCACCACCATAAGGGATTGTTTGGACTGATACAAAGTGCCCCCAGAATCGGAGACATCATATATCAGGCCAACTTCTCACAGTACCCTTCTTTTCTTTCAGCCCACACATTATCACATCCTTGCTTGCTCCTCCAGGGTTTTGTTTCTGCTTAAATCATCTAGGCAGCTACTCCCGTATCCCTGGCACCTATCCTTACCTTTTCTAATCAATTGTAGCCATAACTTTACTAACAACACCTACTGCCGATCCTTCACTGCTTTCCAGCTACTGCCCAGTGTCTTAACTTACTTTGTGTTGCAAAGTTCTGAAAGGGCTTGTCTTTAATCACCTTATCTTGCTCCTAACAGCCTTCTGACACTCTTTCAATCTGGATTCTGTTCCTTAAACTGAACATAAATTGCCCTCACATGTGTCACAAACCTCATCACACCAGCTCATCTTTCTTCTGTCTTTCCGCACCTTGATCTTTCTGCCTCATTCAATACACCTACAATTCAATTCACTTCTCTCCCGAGTCATTGGACTTTGCTTCTTCCGGCAAAAACCTTGCGGTTGTCCTTAACCCATCTAGTGTCTGGAATCTATCATCATCGCTAAAGCCATGCCAGCAATATCAAGTTAAAATATATGAAGGGTCTGTTCTTTTATTCACTACCACACAGCCAAAGCACTTATGAATTCACTGGCACTCAGTAAGCCAGGCGACTGTAATAATGTATTAGTGTCTCCCCTAGTACTCATTCCTCCCAGCTACTTGAACCCCTTACAACTTCCAAAAGCAACCCTCTGCATCTCCTTATTGACATCAAATTAGATGACCTTCTGTCAAAAACAGGGCCCCCTACAATGTGCTGACACAGGCTCAACGCTTCAAGGCTCTAGGGCCAGATGTAGGTAATCTCAATTTACCTATTCTTAAATACCGAAACATACCGATTCGGTATTTAAGAATAGGTAAATGGGATGTAGGTAATTTTTCGTTAAAAATTACCGAATCGGTAAGTTTTGGTAATTACTGAATCTGTATTTACCGATTCGGTAATTGGCATTCATTCCTATGGGCCTGGAGGCCCATAAGAATGAATGGCAATTACCTAATCGGTAAATACCGATTCGCTAACAGGGGGAAAACATTGCAGGGTGTCACTTTGATACCCTTTGCACCCCTCAATTGTGTATGGGTGCATATGTGGCACACATACATGCCCTAAGGGCATGTATGTCTGCCACATCGCACTGTTGGAAAAACAAAAAAAATGCTTTTTCAAAGGTTTTCCTTATTTACCACCAACTTGTAGTTGGTGGTAAATAACGAATCCCTAACTGAGGAATGCATCAACTTGAGTGCTCCCTACATCCTGGATTCAGTAATTTACCGAATCGGTATGTTAAGATTTCTGTATTTTACCGAATCCTTAAATTACCGATTCACTAAAATACCGAATCCTAAAAAAATGCCACCTACATCTAAAAAGCCCAATACCGGTCGGTAACGGCCCAAATTCGGTAGTTTCGGCCGTTACCGACCGGTATTGGGCGACCTACATCTGGCCCGAGATCACTTATTTCTAGACAGCTCCATAACCTGCTCCTCTCGTGTCACAGTCTAACATTCACCAACTAAATCCTACTAATATATCCAAACCTCTAGGTTGTAATCATTTCATCCTCTAGGTTCACTCCACCGGAACTCTCCTCACCCGGTAAGCCCACTGTGCATCTCGCTCCAGGACTTTAACTACCCCTAACATCCAACACTCTATTCATTGGTTTTAAGAATCCATATTGTTTCCTGTATATCATAGTAGATTTCGGCTTGTCCGTCAAACGTTTGTCTTCGGTGCCCACAATTATAGGGGCATCTGCTTTTCATTCCTGTTGCTCACATATATTTTGTTTTGTATCATGTTAATCTGTCCATGTTTACATCTGTCTACGTACCACAAATATTCTTATGTACTGATTTTCAAGTACAAACACACACACACACACAAACACACACACACATCTGCCTGCACACACGTCTGACATCAATTGTTTTCACTTTCTTTCCTAAGGTCCAACACCTCTTTGCTGATGTGCATTCTGAATATCAAATCCTGAATATTGTTGGCACGGAATATTAAGGACAAAATATTGAAAAAACATACCGACAGGTAAGTAAGTTTAGATTTTCTATAACAAGGGCCACTGGAATTATGCTATTCTGTGGCTGCTTCAATTTTCGCATAGTTATGGAATTGCCGAATTTGTCACATAATCCATCATCTATGGCATAATCTGCAGATTGTAACTGTCAGGGTTTAGTCTGTTTGCGCCTGCCTGACTGTTAAGGAGAATTACAATTCCCATGAGCCTTCGCGACGCTACTCTGATTTAGTGTGGGAGGTGCAAGATAACGTTGTTCGTGATTTTGGTTGGTTTGCTGCGAGAGCTGTTTGCACTCGAGTCGATGGATGGGGTTCTTGTGTTCTTCCATCAGGCCACTGTAATGGCTGGATTTTCTGTTTAGATGGGATCAGCCCCCAGGGGCCCCTGTGACCCAGCCAAAACGTACTCACCTTCCCTTCTTAGATCGTATTTACACTGAGTAGATATAACAATGAATATACAGGTCGCACCTAAGAATGGGGAATGACAATATACATATATGGATTTTCTACAATATCTTATTCACATCAGTTGGCCTCGCGGTCGCCTCGACCCAGACCGTTCTACCCCAGGGCAGATCTGACACACAATCCGGCGTGTCTACACACGGGCCTGCAGAACCCAATGCTCTCTTTTCCAGCGTTCGCGATCCTGCGAAACATCCACGGCAGTGTCCCTCCTGCCGCTCTCACTTAGTCTTATACCACAATCCGGTGGCTTTACACGGCAGTATCCCTCCTGCCGCTCTCATTAACGCCGCATATCAACGACGACCACATTCCTATGAAACATTATTGGGATGATATCTCGACAGTCTACTTAGGATAAAACTACAATAATAACTTTGGATATGGGTCCAGATTGTATAGTGTACTCGTTGCTTTTGACATCAGAGGTTCACTCACTCCCTATTTGTGTGATCACCACTTGCCTGATTGGGATTACTCGTCCATTCATGCGCCTAGCTTTCACCTAGGAGTTGCGTTTACCAAGATTGAACATAAGCACCAGGCACACGGTAATTCTATATGAATTAGGGCATTTATTAACCATAAACATAAATCACATTACTATGCAGCATTACATTTGCACAAGAAATAAAAGAGAAAGATTAGGGTGCACGCACTATAAGGACTGGTTGGACTTCACCTGGTTAATAGGAAATCGGGACTCGGCAGTCATCTAGGCTCCTGTCTCGTCTCTGGGTCCTGGCTCGCCTTGCAGTCACCCTCAGCCGTCACAGGTACACGTCTGCACCGCTAGGCTCAAACTCGTCTGCTCTCCCTCAGGACCTCGGAACCTTGTTGTTAATTAGCTACCGTCTCTCTCTCTCTCTGTATTTAGTGCGCTCCGCGCCACTTCTCGTTCAGTCTATTTTCAGAGAGTTTCGGTCTTAAATCTTTCTCCGACTTCAAAGATGGCGACTTGTCCACCATGAAAATGAATAATGGCAGAGATGCTAACGGCTAGATGCCGCCTACGGACTGACTGACTGAAAGACTAACACCTTCGCTAATATCAAAGCCCGTTCCTTCATGGAAATTCACGGCCAGTAACCTGCCGCCCACCAAATTCTTGTACCTCCCCGTACCAAGGACACTTTCCCAGCCGGCCGGCCTGAAGTTGTGTCTTCGGAGTGGAGAAAAATACATTCCTTCGATAAGGGTCAGCCTGAACCGGTTCTCTCCAAGCGAACAACAGCTTGAAACTAAAACATTACACTTCACCTAGAAAGCCTTCTCGAGCTACCAGGCAGAAAGCAAAATGGAGTCTGTCTCGCTTAAGGCCTACGGAGCCCATAATATACATAGCTCCATGAGAAACAGATCGGCATGTTAGCAAATGAATAAATCATGACTAATACCCATATATCTAACCCCTAACTTAAATTCATAAGCCTTACTCTAAGGGAAATGGCACGAAAATGCCCTTATATCTATAAGACAGGGTCCCTGTCTATCGGCCTAATCCCTATGCTATGAGGGTGATAGGCTGGAGTCACTCTCCATCATTCTCCTTCTCCAGAGGGCTGGCAGAAAGACAGCCATAACATTACACCCCTTGACTTCAGTCTATCATCCACAAACTAAATGGAACTAACGTCAGTAGACGAATAATATGAAACAAAACTAACTGATCTACGACTCTTTGTAACTCTAAAAAATTGTAGCAGGGAAGGGATACACTGAATGAAGCAGCAAATCACTATAAGGACACAGACAACAATAATAACCCCTCCCAAAATTTGTCGTAAAAAATGCATGTCAGGGAGCCAATTAAAAAGCCAGTCAAAGAAACCCTGATCTATGTGTTCCCTAATTTCTGCCGTCAAGTCGTGGAGTTTATTAATATGGGACTGGATATCTTTAGAATGGTCAGACAAATTAAAACAGCATAGACCCTCAAATTCAGAGCACTCATGCCCGTGTTTTAGCAACAAATAATCGATGGCTGCACGATTTTGTAAAATAGCTCTACGTTCACCTTGGGAATCTAATAATAAATCTGATAAAACGGTAGAAGTCTGGTTGATCGATTTAACCATCCAACAGGCCATTTTGCCGATTGTTTTGGCATTATAAACAGCTAATGCAGGAACACCAATAATAGAAAAAGCTAAACCAAGATATTCAGATTTGGAAAAAAGATGAACAGAGGAATCACAGTCTTCATGCAATGACATAGAGTCTCGAACAATACGGGAATGTGAAGGAGGATGTGAAGAAAACATTAGCAAACTTAATCTAGTGATGGCACATGGGCCACCAGAAATATTCACAGGAATATAGGGCCAAGATGAATTCCCGCATGAAAAGAGCCATCCAGCCGGTAACAACATTGAACGATAATGGCTAGTGGCAACAACTAAACTTTTGCAAGTCATATTGTTCTTCACTGAAAAACATGAATTAGGAAGTCTTTTCATACATAACAAACGCTGGTGAAATGAAAAAGTAGTAGCGGCTTGGAGTTTCAACCGCAAACATTCAGAGATGGCCTTAGGATTACAGGTCATCATGAAGCAAAGGTCACCAGGGGTAATATTAAAAGTAGTGATTCTGGAATTAAGTAGGACATCTTGGTCTGGAAGAAGAGTACATGAGGGACAATATTCATGGGCCAAAAAGTCGCCCAAAATGACATTAGGTCGGGCACTGGATATATTAAAGACATGACGAAGGGTTTCAGTAGATGCGGGGACAGCGACCAAACAGGTCGATAATATGTCAGTAACGCTCTTCATGGGGGTAAGGCAAAAATGCGGAGAGTTCGTCACTCGCTTCGCGAGTGTGATCCAGAAATTGGAGGACGTCCGCCACGCGGATCGCGTAGCTCTTGTTATCCCATCAGTCGGCGTCGGTAGATCCTCTCCTCTCCCGGCGTAACAGGCCAAAAGGAGTCCAGCGCCGACACATCCTGCAGCAGCAGTCCAGAGAATGATCTGAAAGAATACAAACACAGGCCTTAATCATTCTCGTAAATAACATTTGTCAGCTGGGACAGCTTCCCAGCCATCTTTCCCTGGCTTCATCACCAAAACGGTGTTGTCATGACCAGTCGCAATAATATCAGCCTGTTCAGGAGGATTTTTAGGCGATTGCACCCATATTTTAGCTCCAGGAAGATCAGAAGATCCGAAGCCTTTTTGTCCACGCACAGTTAGCAACGTTGGGGCAGAGCCTTTTTTGATCTCACCACTGAAGACAGGCATAATCAATAACTGAGCAACACGGTCAGACTTTTTGATAAACAAATCCATCTCACTGCTATTAAGCAAGAGAACCTTAATCTCTCCCTGATAATCACTGTCGATCACTCCTCCGAGTACTTGAACACCTTTCAGGGCCAGGCCAGATCTAGGGGCAATTAATCCAAAACTACCGGCAGGTATAGAGACACCAATGCCAGTTTCAACAATGATTCGATCTTTTCCTGGGAAGTGTACATCATTTAAAGCATGCAGGTCAAGGCCTGCGGAACCTGGAGTAGCTCTACACGGAGCCAAAGCACCGGGGGTAATTTCCCAATATGTGACCGTAGCAGCAACAGAATTAGGTTTTGCATCAACATGTGGAGGAAACAAACGCATCAAAGGAGATTCAGCATGCAACAAAGGACGATTATTAAGTATTAACAAAGCTTGAAGTAAGACATCTCTCCACTGGCTGTAACGGTCATCAGTCAACTTGCGCAACTGTCCTTTCAACAAACCATTCATTCTCTCAATCAGTCCTGAAGCTTGTGGATAATATGGAATGTGAAATACCCAGTCGATATTGTTTTCCATACAGAATTCCTGCACCAATCTTCCACGAAAGTGGGATGCATTGTCCGATTGAATTTGGAATGGGACACCATAATATAGAATAATCAGTTCCAGGGTTTTAATTGTATTCACTTGGGTAGCATTCTTGCAAGGGAAAGCGACCAAAAGGCCACTATAAGTATCAACTGCTGTACAAATGTATTGACAATTTCTGCTCATAGGGAGCGGACCAATATAATCAATCTGCCAAATTTGGGCGGGCAATTTACCTCGATGTAAGTGACCTCGAACAATTTGAGGCACCTCTTTCTTTCTAGAATGCTGGCAAATGGGACAATGTAGAATGGCATCTTTAATTAAAGAAAAGGGAATATGAATTCCTCTATCAGCAGCCCACCTGTTAGTGGCTTTCTCTCCAAAATGTCCTGCTTTCTGATGGGCCCATTTCGCCAATCCCGCCAAATCAGAATCCTGCATGTCAACCACTGCCTCAGAAATTTTAGACTGTTCATCTGCAATATTATGGAAAAATTTGTCAAGGGAATCTATTGGAGTATGAGCATCCACGTGAAAGATTGTTACATTACTCTGCGGAAGCAGTTCCCAAATTTCTTGCCACAATTCTTTACCCCATAATTCCTTGGAGTGCAATTCCCAATTGTGCGAATGCCATGTAGGCAACCACACCGCTAGTCCATTTGCAGTGGACCAAGAATCAGTGAAAATATGACATGTACCTGGTAACTCCTGTTTCAAAACTTGGTAAATCACATAAAGTTCAGCATATTGACTACTCTTACCATCTCCAGTGGTGCTCAATAATTTCTTAGTAGTCGGGTTATAGGAGACAGCTTTCCAATGTCTCTTGTCACCAATGAATTTCGCAGAACCATCCGTAAACCACACATGTTTTCTATCCTCCACGGACAGATCATCAAATGATTTACCCCACTTTACGGGAGACTCCTGCACTACGGGAACCGAACGTTCACTCTCAGCTTCATTGGAGGGCGCCTGCGCCACTCGCTCATGTAAAACCGCCACACCTTTCGGACCCACACGTGCCCTGTCCTGAATGTACCATTTCCATTTAATCACACTAGCCTCCTGAGCATGTCCAATTCGATGGGACTTCGGTGAACTCAAAACCCACTGCATGATGGGAATCTCAGGCCTCAAAATCACAGCATGGCCTAAAGTCAATTGCTCGGTGTCCACCAGAGCCCAATAACAAGCAAGCAACTGTTTTTCAAAAGGAGAATAACGCTCACCAGCCTCTGGTAGCTTTTTGGTCCAAAAACCTAATGGCACTTTTTGTCTGCCCTGCTTTTGCCACAAACTCCAATTGGCATACAGACCTTCCACGGACACATTCAAATCCACATTACCCTCACTCACGGGCCACAAATCCAAAGCATACTGAATAGCTTCTTTAGCCAAATCAAAAGCAGTCTGTTGAGGTTCACCCCACTCAAACGCATTCTTTTTACGAGTGACTCGATACAGTGGAGCCAAGATTTGACTCAAATGTGGAATATGTTGGCGCCAAAATCCAAACAACCCAATAAAGGATTGCGCCTCTTTCCTATTTCTGGGAACAGCAAAATCAAGAATTTTACGTTTAACTTGTGGGATCACTTCTCTGTGACCTTCATGCCAATTAATTCCTAGAAATTTCACAGCTTGGGCTGGAGTTTGTAATTTATCAGGATTAATTTCCCAGCCTTTTGCTCGCAAACAGTCAATGATCTGATCCAAATGAGACTGTACTTGGTCTTGCGTTTCGCCTTGAATCAAAATGTCATCAATATAATGACAAATCTGAACTTGTGGAATCGTAGGCACTTCAGACAAATGTTCCGCCACCAGCCGGTGACAGATTGTAGGGCTATGTACATAGCCTTGAGGAAGACTCCGGAACGTCATTTGACGTCCATTCCATGTAAAACTGAATTGTTCTTGGCATTCGGGGGCAATTGGAATCGAAAAGAATGCATTAGCAATATCGATAGAAGCATACCATGTACCAGGATGCTTTTGAATTCTCTCAATCAATGTAACAATGTCGGGCACTGCCACAGTCAATTTAGGTGTATGTTTGTTCAATTCTCGATAATCAACAGTCATGCGCCAAGAGTTGTCACTTTTGCGCACGGGCCAAACAGGATTATTCCAAGCGGATGTGACCGGAGTAATGACTCCCGCGTCAACCAAATCCTGAATCGTAGCTGTAATTTCTTCATGACCACCTGGGATGCGATATTGTTTCTGAGAAATCACTTTCGTTGCTAAAGGGATCTTAATAGGTGGTATGCGTAAACGGCCAACCCGTACGGGTCTGGTCGAAATGTACTGTCTAGCACCAAACTGATAGTAACCATCATCCAAATGCAAAGTCATACCTTTCAAGATGTCAATTCCAATAATGTATTCCAAAAGTGGCACAACCAACACAGAGTATTCTCTACGAGGAATCCTACCAATTTTAATCTCAAGTGCAGTTTGAACTGCGGGCGTTTCTTTACCACCCAGGCCGGTAATTGTAAAAGATTGTCCATGAAATTTTCTCGACTTGCCATGAATTAAAGTGGCCTCCGCCCCAGTATCAACCAACGCTCGGGCCCTTTGGATATTACGATGTTTCCAAAAAATCTCAATATCTACATATGGTCTGTAATCTCTGTGGGCCCACCTGCGTACCGGAGCTTGACCTATTTCCTAGTCATTTTTCCTGCGTTCAGTCAACCAAGACAGATCAGGGTAGATGTTTTCAGTTTTCTTCGGTATCAGAATTTCTTGTTCATATCCGTCTCCAGTACGAAACGGATTAGTATCATGTTCAAAAAATTGTGAATTACGGTCAGAGAGTCTATTACGATCCTCCCTCCTTCGTACATCAGGGGAATAACTCCTTGCATCTCTATGTCTGCTAGAACCACGATCATCTCTTCCCCTTTCACGATCATCCTCTCTCCCCCTCCCATCACTACGACGGGGGGAACCACCACGTTCTTGGCGCCGGTCATCACGGCGATCAGAATTCACACGTCGTCTCTCATCACCACTGTCATCCGAACCACGATCATAATCATTCTTTCGCACACGACGGGCACCTTCCTTCCGATCCAAACCACGCTTACGGAACATATCCCATAGGATATTATTGGGTTCACCATCGATCTCTTCCCTTTTCACACCATCAGCAACGAGAGCAAGAAACATGTCACGTCTAGAGAACTTATAGTCCCCACCAGTACGACCCTCAGGTCGGGATTGTCTTTCAGGTTTAAACCATTCACCCAACTCACCAAGCTGACGAACAGACTCAAGCACAGCAGACAAAGGATTGCCAGTTTGATTAATCAATAAAGTCATCATGACCTGCTTATAAGCAACAGGAGAAGAACGGATAATGCGATTACGCACAGAAGATGTTAAAAGACCATCCAATAATCTGTCAGCAGTACTAAGGAAGATACAGGTTTTCATAACTTCTTCCTTTAAACGTTGCGACGCATCGCGCAGAGTATACCACGGCTTTTCATCAGATGGCCAATCAGACTCAGTCGGATATTTATGATTACAGCCATCAGACGCAAGCTGGAGCAAAGAAGTTTGAACATTACCATTAAAATTCCGAAAATGGTCCTGAATAGTAGAATCAGAACTCAAAGAGCAAAATCGTAAGCAATCAACGGCATCGAGCATAATACCGGAAGCGCCAAGCTCATAAAGGCGCACCATCCAGGTAAGCAAAGACTCACCAGGCCGTTGTTTAAATCGTTGCAGGATGTCACTGATCTCCTGCTGAGTAAAATCTTCAATACAGTCAAGAGCGATACCACCCGGATTACCAGGGGCTTGTTGTAATTTCCGTCGAAAAATTGGGTGAGCAGAAACTGCGGGAAGAGCTTCCGAGGAAGCCCGCATCTTAGATTTAACATCACAATCAGGGCAAGCTACGTCGTCCGCACGGGAAGAACGAGCACGGTCACAATCGGGAGTTGAATCAATGCATGAAGCAGATTTACAATCACGTCCGGAGCGAGAAGACTCGCGCTTGTCACCCTCCTCTGCCGAGGAGTCAGAAGTATGAGAATCCCAGATATTACCGTCCCACTCATCGGGGTTCCAATCCATTCCAGCTTTTGCTACAACCATACGCACTTTGCGTGAAGACACACGTCCACGACGATGTTTATACTTATATCGTGCAATACGGACCGCAGCCCTTTCGGCAATGGTCTGATATGTTTCAAGTTTATCGGCAAGCAATTTATTTTGACAACGCAACAAAGTGTGCGCATTTTGCAACTCAACACACTGTCCTTCCGAATCTTTAAACTGTTTCTGTAGTTGCACAACCCTCTCATGCATTATTCTGTATGCATTAAGAACAATCCACCCTCTGCGTCCTAAAATAGGAAGCTCATCACCCTTCACTACTGGCGCTTTCTGTAGGCACGAAATCACATCAGCAGGCTCCGCCTGCTCCAAGAATGAAGACCAATTTTCGCTCAAACCAGTAGAATCAGCCCACTCACGGGCCAAAGCCTCATAAGGCGTAGACTCCCAGCCGGGAATCTGAATCGGTAGTTTGAAAACCGACGATGATTTTTTCACAAACATAATGATACACAAAAAATATATACACAATTATAAACAAAATTTTATACGTACAAGCCGAGCGCAAACCAACGAGATGAAAACAACACAATGCACACAGGCTTCGTAAACAGTTCGTGACGCCAGATGTAATGGCTGGATTTTCTGTTTAGATGGGATCAGCCCCCAGGGGCCCCTGTGACCCAGCCAAAACGTACTCACCTTCCCTTCTTAGATCGTATTTACACTGAGTAGATATAACAATGAATATACAGGTCGCACCTAAGAATGGGGAATGACAATATACATATATGGATTTTCTACAATATCTTATTCACATCAGTTGGCCTCGCGGTCGCCTCGACCCAGACCGTTCTACCCCAGGGCAGATCTGACACACAATCCGGCGTGTCTACACACGGGCCTGCAGAACCCAATGCTCTCTTTTCCAGCGTTCGCGATCCTGCGAAACATCCACGGCAGTGTCCCTCCTGCCGCTCTCACTTAGTCTTATACCACAATCCGGTGGCTTTACACGGCAGTATCCCTCCTGCCGCTCTCATTAACGCCGCATATCAACGACGACCACATTCCTATGAAACATTATTGGGATGATATCTCGACAGTCTACTTAGGATAAAACTACAATAATAACTTTGGATATGGGTCCAGATTGTATAGTGTACTCGTTGCTTTTGACATCAGAGGTTCACTCACTCCCTATTTGTGTGATCACCACTTGCCTGATTGGGATTACTCGTCCATTCATGCGCCTAGCTTTCACCTAGGAGTTGCGTTTACCAAGATTGAACATAAGCACCAGGCACACGGTAATTCTATATGAATTAGGGCATTTATTAACCATAAACATAAATCACATTACTATGCAGCATTACATTTGCACAAGAAATAAAAGAGAAAGATTAGGGTGCACGCACTATAAGGACTGGTTGGACTTCACCTGGTTAATAGGAAATCGGGACTCGGCAGTCATCTAGGCTCCTGTCTCGTCTCTGGGTCCTGGCTCGCCTTGCAGTCACCCTCAGCCGTCACAGGTACACGTCTGCACCGCTAGGCTCAAACTCGTCTGCTCTCCCTCAGGACCTCGGAACCTTGTTGTTAATTAGCTACCGTCTCTCTCTCTCTCTGTATTTAGTGCGCTCCGCGCCACTTCTCGTTCAGTCTATTTTCAGAGAGTTTCGGTCTTAAATCTTTCTCCGACTTCAAAGATGGCGACTTGTCCACCATGAAAATGAATAATGGCAGAGATGCTAACGGCTAGATGCCGCCTACGGACTGACTGACTGAAAGACTAACACCTTCGCTAATATCAAAGCCCGTTCCTTCATGGAAATTCACGGCCAGTAACCTGCCGCCCACCAAATTCTTGTACCTCCCCGTACCAAGGACACTTTCCCAGCCGGCCGGCCTGAAGTTGTGTCTTCGGAGTGGAGAAAAATACATTCCTTCGATAAGGGTCAGCCTGAACCGGTTCTCTCCAAGCGAACAACAGCTTGAAACTAAAACATTACACTTCACCTAGAAAGCCTTCTCGAGCTACCAGGCAGAAAGCAAAATGGAGTCTGTCTCGCTTAAGGCCTACGGAGCCCATAATATACATAGCTCCATGAGAAACAGATCGGCATGTTAGCAAATGAATAAATCATGACTAATACCCATATATCTAACCCCTAACTTAAATTCATAAGCCTTACTCTAAGGGAAATGGCACGAAAATGCCCTTATATCTATAAGACAGGGTCCCTGTCTATCGGCCTAATCCCTATGCTATGAGGGTGATAGGCTGGAGTCACTCTCCATCATTCTCCTTCTCCAGAGGGCTGGCAGAAAGACAGCCATAACAGCCACGCGGATACGTTGTGTCCTGCTTAGTTAACCCCTTCCATGCTCATGACGAGCTCAGCTCGTCATGCAGTACACTGCTCGTGTGCTCATGACCAGCTCAGCTCGTCATGAACAATGGGATTCAAGGGAGTTCAGCATCACCGGAGAATTGCTGTAGCATTGAAGGTGTTAAGGTACTGTGTGTTTATTGCGCCCCGTTCAGCGGGCAGAGTTTCCCGAGCTTTGGCAGGATTCTTGTGCGGTTCATTTCTGAGATGAGCCATCTGCCTGAAAGGCTCTGTTGTTTGTTCTAAGAAAAGTCGAGTCTGTGGCGAACTTTCTGAAGAGTGCTTCACGGTGCCGTGAGTGAGCGGAATGCAGTGGGGGCTCCTACGCATTACCGTTTCGAAGCAAGAATAATATTCAGGTCGCACCCGGATTATAAGTGCCAAAGCGGAAGGCGGTAGTGACCTTAACTACACTTTACTGTATTTGGAGGATAAACATTGGACTTGGTGAATACTAATCAAAGCGGAAGAGAGTGGTAGTAAGCACTACATCTGACCGTGTTTGGGCATTGATATAGAGGGATTTTTGGGATGTTATTTATTGGATGAAGGAATCCAGGGAAAACCAATGACTAAATCGTAATTCAAGGAAGGGATCTCCTGAAGTGTGGTTACATTTAGTTGTTTGCTCTATGGAAAAGAATTATGTCAAGAAGCGATTGGCATCCATGGCTGTAGAGTGTTTCCAGATATTGTGTGACTAAATATATCTAGAGGGTACGTTATAGGACACTTGCAAGCAACTTACATATACATCGACATACACATATTATTGGAATATAACTGAAGTGTATCTTGTGTTGATTAGGAAAGGAAGACGCTTTGTGATGTTTGCGCATTTCTGCTGAAGCAGGAGGCATTAAGAGCATGTCCAGGTGATTTACTAAACATTAGCGAGAATGAAATGAGAGTAGAAAGTATTGTGTCTGTTATAACCTGATGCGTTATTTCTCTTACAGCTTCCCTTCCCGCTGTCCCCTTCCTTTACTTCCCTCGCCCGATTGCTCGAACACCCTGTATATTTATATATGTCAGTGTGTTGGTGAGGTCCGGAGGTGGAACATATTTGCTACAATTGGATCCTGCGGAGTGCTTCCTGACAGTAACCCCCAAATTTTTTTAGCTCAACTGGATCAAAAGATCTTAAAAACATGGCGGCATGTCTTCCTGCGCACTGGAAGGCCCTTTACAAAAGTTTGACTGCTCATCTTTCAGTTGCTTATTGTTGTATTTGGGTATTAAATTGATAGTAATAAGTTGAAATAGTTTCTCAGGCAGTGATGCCATGTATACAAATGACAAAATAATGAAGTGAAACTATCAGAAAATGTGCCACATTATGCTGCATAATTAGCCCTTTCTTGCTGCATAATTTAGTCAACCCAGCCACATAATTTAGTTCTCCAGGGATGCATATTTCCAGTGGCCCTATCTACAGCTAATTCCACATATATGTCTCTATGTAGTAGATATATCATCAAGGTACATAGATGTGGACTTAGGAACAGTAAATCTATACTCCCCTCTAGGCACTTACAGCTCCATATTTTGTCCCTCAATATTCTTGCATGACAACAATCTGGAGGTCGATAATCATTAGTACAATATCTTTGCTTGTTCCCTCCCAGTGCCTTCCACTACTCTCCTTGATGACTGCAGAATCCTTCAAAATGGAAATTCCCACACCTACACCCCCGGGACCCCTAGTCCAGCACTACCAGGGGCTGCTGCAGTGGAGGATAAGCCCCTCATTTCGATCTATAAACGGCAAAGAAGGACTTTGATCAATTTTGACTCATACAGAGAAAGACGCGGAACACGGAGAACATGTCAGCTCCTTCTTACACTGAATCAAAGGTAAATCTTTTTGATTGAGCCTTTTGCTGCCCAAGGGATTAAGACACATGCTGTGAAGTGTCTTAAGCCTGGAGCAGTCTCTTCTGTGCTGATCTGATGGAAAACCTTAGATTGAATATGTGTATGTTCAGAAAAGAAGCTAAAGTACCAATTATTCTTGAGGAAGAATTTGCATATTAATGCATCTATTCAATGTCCCATGGAGATAATTTTCGCCAATTTCAGTTTTATAGATATAGATTAGGTTAACTGCCCAATTTATTTTAGACCTGATGGTGCGAATCAGCATACTTTTGATGTATGGGGTCATCGTTCTCATCCCCCGCGTTTGAAAATGTTTAAGCATGCGGCTCTAACCGATTTTTCATTTCTATCTGTAATAAAAAACGTCCTGTTATTCCATAATCCCAAAAAGTATGTTGAATCACACCTTGCTATGCACCTCTTGGTCATAATTGAAACCTTTGTAAGTGGCGGTCACACCGGGGGCGGTTTAGTTCTGGAGCTGAACTTTGTTTATGGCTTTTGGGCCTTATTTGGGGGCTTGGAGGGTGGAGCTGGGAGGGTTAGTGGGTAATGGGCCATGAGATGCCCAAAAATGTATGGATCTCCTAAACTCCCATCTCTGAGTTCCCCTCTCTCATGTAGAAGTTGGGGAAATAACGGCATTTCATATGGTAGAGGTCATGGGGAAAAGGAATCACGGACTCCAGACCCGACAGACACAAAGTCGAAGGGGCCTCCACATTTAAGCCAGTCGCTCTGTCAACATATACATCAGCAGGCAGGGACTGCAATGTATACCAGGTCCTTTCCACACAAAAAAGACTATGTAATTCACCCCATGTACCATGACATTACTTAGTTATATTACTTCCAAAGAAAGACCCCTCCTAGTCAGTCACGTTGGATATACTATAGCTGGCGGCAAGTCCGACATGGAATAACAAAAAGGAGAGTAAGGGATTGTGTTCACCAAGTGTGAATGGAGATTACTCCTGTTCCCCTGGGTAAGGTATTCAATTAACAAAAGAAGGAGTATCACCATAGAGAATCATGGATTCTTAATGGGATGTGTGTTTGAAAAAGGTAAGAATTCATCCTTTTGTAAAAAAAACCTCACTCACCTACCTAGTGGTGACATGCTTCATCATTGGGGTCCACCCTGACGACCGAGTGCCATCATGGTGTGCTACGACACCTGGAGTACAGTGGAGCTGGTTTGTGAGTGTTAGGTGCAAATTTTTTTTTAAAAAATTGTCCTGGTTTAACTGAATGCAAAAATAATTTTTATTCGTAAGCAACTGGACAATGTTAAATAGAGTGTGGAGATACTTTAAGGGTAGTTATGACCAAGAGGGGGGGCGTGGCTTGGAGCCGACAATGGTGGACGTGTAGTTCTTCAGCTCCGTCCTTAGCCCTTAACACTAGCGGAATATCCTGCATCCCCCTGCCTGCAGCCCACCTGATTCCAGCACAGATTGCCTCCGGGTGCGAGCGGCGCGTGGCGGTGCAGTGTAACCCCTCTCAGCCCGCACCATCGGCGAGTTCCAGCAGCGGAGCCTGGTGCGGCCTATGGGCCGGAGTGAAGCCTCGGCCTCAAGTGAGTGGCCTGCCCGACCTACCCCCATCTGCCTTCGCGGTCCAGTCGGGACCCCGGACGAGATATTTCCCGAGACGCCAGCCGGGACCCCGGAGTACAGAGGGATGCCCTGCCCTGACTGAGGCTCCGCTACCCCCTTCTCAGGCACTTCGCCCCTGGCCGACCACCCTGCCGTGAGGCCCGTTGGGACACGGGAGCTCCCCCGGACCGGCCGCCGCCCACTCGCGAAACTAGCGGGACTCCTGCCTTCAGTGACACAGGCGGGGAATGCAGTAAGGGCGGTATATACAACCTGTTGCCGCCACCGTGGGCCCGGCTTCACCCTGAACGCACTGGGCACTCTGCAACGAGAGTCGGCCTGACCTCGCAGGATTCTTGGCGCCATCTTGCCTCCACGCCGGGGCTAGGACGAGACCCCCGGGTCCTGGCGGTATCACCTCGCCTACCCCTGCCCATAACGAAGACGCAGCACGGGGTGTCGCACGAAGGAGACCAGCGCACCTTGAAGCGAGACGCGGGCCCCAGGTACACGAGCCCGAGGTAGGGGAGTGCGCCACGCGCCTTGACGCCCTGCCGCAGCGCTACAGTCCCAACCTCTGCCGCGCTCCCGGCGTGTGCTATTAACTCACCTTACAGAGACCTGGGCCCCACCATCTCTCCCCCCCATCCGCCTCTACAGGACCGGGACCACACCTGCCCATAGGGACACCAGTGGAGCATCGACCCACCCTACATTGGTGCCTCGCCTGGGAGGCCTGCACTGCCCCTGCCAGCCCTGGGGTCTTCAAAGCGGCTGCCTCTCCCCAACTCTACGCGGTCCCTCTACGACCACTGCCCGGCGCTTTGAGCGGACACTCAGGGGGACAGCGGCGGTCTGCTGCATCCGCAACAGCGCCACCCTGCTAACGAGAGCCATGGGCAGACACAGGGGCAAGCCACATGACCAGGGCGCTCAGACGGACATGCAGTCCACGGGCTCTGAGGACCCGCTGGCCTCCTCCAACCTGGACATCATCCCACCAACCGGAAAGGGGTCACAGGACGCCAAGCTAGACCTTATCCTGAATGAAATACGCGCGACGCGCGAAGCGCTTGAATCGCGCATAGACAATATGGCGACTGGCCTGTCCCTACTGAGGGCCGACCATAACAAGTTAGCGGAACGGGTGGCGGAGCAGAAAATAGCGCTGGGCGACCTCATCCCACAGCAGACAGAACACTCCACGAAATTGGAAAACGTAGAGAAACAGCTCAAACAACTATGGGATAGAGTGGACGATGCTGAAGGACGTGCCCGCCGCAACAACATCCGCATCCTGGGCATTCCGGAGAGAAGCGAGAGGAGGGACCCCACCCCCCCACCCAATTCGTGGAGGACTGGCTACGACAGTTGGTGGGCCAAGAAGACCTCACCGCCCTCTACAGTGTGGAACGGGCCCACAGGATGCCATCGCGGCCCCCACAACCAGGGGCGCCTCCTCGCCCCCTGATTGCTCGCCTTCTCAACTTCAGAGACCGAGACACTGTCCTACGAGCGGGCAGGGAGAAAGCGCCAATACGCTTTGAGGATAAGAATATATCGGTCTACCCTGATTTCACGCCCACGGTGCAGCGAGCCAGGTCCACCTTTATGGGAGTGAAACGCAAATTGAGAGGCAGGAATATGAAATACGCACTTCTTTTCCCCGCTCGGCTCAAAATACTGCATGACAATAAATCCCACTTTTTTGACTCGCCTGAGGAAGCGGAGGAATGGATGGAGGTCACTCTAACCCCACAAGCCTCACAGGACCCATTCGCGGATCACCGCAGCAAAACCCACAGGGGCACACCAGGCCGACGGAACAGCACTCACAGCACCGAACTTCATTCATCCCACGGACCACTGGCGAAGACGCATCCCCCTGGACACCAGACAGCGGGCCACTCGTCATCATCTCCACAGCAACGACTAACAGAGGAGGCACTGGCCGCTCACGACGCGGGAGCAACCAGAGACAGACTCACCGTTACCACTGACACCCACACTGAGGTGTCTGGTTCAGTTGACAGCCTGCAGCTATTCCCGAAGATCACAGCCCAGATGGCGGCGGAGTTCTGAACCATGACACGATTGATCCCCTCCGGGTGGTAACGTATAACTGATCCCCTCCTTCACATATGGTGGGTTGCATGGGGGCCCATTGCATCGAGGGCTATCATGTCCATGCGGGCCGTTCAGTGACGGTCGACAAAGGCCTACCACCCCCGGTATGCACACGAACTTACCTGACTTCTGCCCACGTTGGGCACCACGGTTTGGCTCCTGGGCACGTTGGCTTGGGGACCTTTTTGTTAAGGGGTTACATGTTTGCAAGACTCTCTCACTTTATAGCACAGTCGAACAGCTGTGGTCACCCGGATATCTCACATTGCCACGCCACACAGATAGTTATGGGGCCTCTTAACAATTACCAACTGTGCACCTGGAACGTACGTGGCATGGGATCAGTGCACAAACGACATAGAATCCTTGCCCAACTTAACCGCAGGGGGACACAGATTGCTTGCTTGCAAGAGACACATTTGAACGCTGCTGAAAACGTAAAATTGCGCAAGAAATGGCGAGAACAGCTCTTTGCTACCTCCTATTCTGCATTCTCAAGGGGGGCGGCGATTTGGCTCTGCGGCTCACTTCCCTTCCAGATGCTGGAACAAAGGGTTGATCAGGGAGGTCGTTATGTATTTGTACGGGACTGTTGGATGGGGAGGCGGTTGTATTTGGATGTGTGTACTCACCGAACACAAACCAGTCAGAATTTTTGTTAACTGTGAACAGGGTACTTGCAGATTGGGCTGATCACCGCTGGCTCATTGGGGGTGATTTCAATGCTGTGCTTGATGTTACACTGGATAGGTCACACCCCCCCTTACAGGCTGCGGAGAGCAAGAAGCAGGCAGACGCGCTTATGAGTTGGGCTGAGGGTTGGGATCTGGCAGATGCGTGGCGCAGCACACACCCACAGGAAAGGGAATATACTTTCTTCTCCCCGCCCCACCAGCTCCACACCAGAATTGATCATGTTTTCTGCTCCCGCTCCCTTACAGCTTCGATTGTCCAGACCCAACATATGGGGAAAACCCTATCAGATCACAACCCCGTAGAAATTACATGGCAGTGGGGCAGGAGGCTGGCCCCCATTCCGACTTGGAGACTGTCTCCTGAACTCCTTGAAGATTCGGTCTTCCGGTCCTCCCTATTCGACACTATAGAAACCTACTTCTCCACGAACATGAACACAGCCAGCTCCCGTCGGATCGAATGGGACGCTTTCAAAGTCTGTCTTAGGGGGACTGCCATGACCGCCAGGGTGGGCAGGAAACGGGAGGTGATCAGCCAACTGAAGGAGGTAGAGGGCTCACTAGCGCCCCTAGAGAGTGAAGCAGCGGGCACAAACGCACCCTTTACACCACTGCAAGAGGCTCACATCAGGCATGCAGAACTACTTGAAGACCTGCGGCTTCTAGACTACAGGGAATACACGAATAGGCAGCATACACAGGCAGACAGAGCCGGTCCCCTACTGGCCCGCCTACTACGAGACTCCCCGATCAGCCACCCCATCCTGAGGGTCTTAGACCAGACGAGCAGCCCAGTTACCACCCAAATAGGGATTAATACGGCGTTCAAGGACTATTACACCACGCTGTACGGCCCCCCACAGCCCCTATAAGAGATCGCATTCGAGGACTTCATGAGGGGTCTAGACCTCCCGCAACTCACTGACAAGCAGAATAAAGACCTGCGCACTATTTCAGTAGCAGAAATTAGGCAGGCAATACGAGCTCTCCCGAAGGGTAAGGCCCCCGGAACAGATGGCCTACCAGCCGAATTCTACGCAACATTTATAGACCTCCTGACCCCACGGTTGCATACTGTTTATCTGGAAGCTCTACGTACAACCTATCTGCCGCAATCATCTATGCAGGCATTAATCACGTCCCTCTTGAAACCGGCCAAGGATGGACTACAGATGGCCGATTATAGACCCCTGTCCCTTCTCAATACTGATTCCAAGATATTAAGCAAAGTGCTGGCATCGAGGCTCGTGCAATACGTGCCACAACTGGTCCACCCGGATCAATGTGGTTTTGTAACGGGCCGTAATACAGCCATGAACCTTAGGCGCTTAGCCCAGCTCATGCTCGGAGACCACGTGGAAACGGGCTCCGAAGGCTGCATATCTCTGGATTTGAAACAAGCGTTCGATTCCTTAAGATGGGACTATATGTTCGCCACTCTGTTAAAATTCGGGATACCACCTGAATATCTTGCCTGGGTCAGATTGCTGTACACCATCCCCACGGCTAGGGTACATACCTCCAACCAAATATCAGGTCCCATAGCTATAGCGAGAGGCACCAGGCAGGGCTGCCCGCTTTCCACTCTCCTCTTTGTCCTTGCCCTCGAACCAATGCTCTGTAGGCTCAGGTCAATGGCCCCCCGCTACGGCGTACAGAGGCATGGTACGGCGCATATTGTATCAGCATATGCGGATGATATTATATTATATCTCCGTGACCTGAGGGGCGACTTGGGCCCTATTTCCCAGGTTTTTGAGGACTTTAGGGCGATCTCTGGCCTCACCATCAGCGAGTCTAAGTCCTATGGGTTCACCTTTGCAACCACGGGCGGGTCTGCCCCCCTGCCATTCGCCCCTCATGTATTCCAGATGGCGGAAACCACCTTCCGGTACCTTGGGATGCAGATCTACAGGGAGGCAGACATGATGATAGACGGCAACCTGGGGAGGGCCATCAGAATGCTGAAGTCACAAATTCAATTCTGGCTAACACTGCCACTCTCAATACCCGGCAGGGTGGCAATCTCCAAAATGGTGATGCTCCCCCGTCTAATCTACCACTTCACCAATTTGCCATTCCAGATCCCGGCAGCAACATTTAAGACCCTCGACTCCCTACTCACCGAACTTGTGTGGGGACAAGGCCGCAGACGCATAGGACTGGCCAAACTGCAGCTCCCCCCCGACTCCGGTGGCATGGGCTTACCGTATTTCAGGGCTTATAATTATGCGTGTCAACTACAATGGCTGGCTTACTGGGTGGCGGGCCGCAATCTTCATGAGATCAATGTTTCGAAGAACGAACATGCTAAGGGGAGAGTGCACATACTGCTGCTAACCCAACTCGGATCTACCAAGAGACACCCCGCCGCTCCTCAGGCTGGCGATAACATACTGGCGGAAGGCACTGAAGTACACGTCCCCCGAGACAACCTATGCCCCCACGATCCCACTCTTGGGTATACTGTTGGGCGCGGGAACACTCACGACGGCCTTGCTGGAGCCCTGGCAGGACGCAGGTGTATCCCACGTGGGTGACCTGTTTGCAGAGGGGCACTTACTATCTTTCGAAGACTTCAGAACCACACAGGGCGTCCCTAGAGGCTCATTCCTTATGCACGCCGGACTTCGCCATTATATCACACGCAAATGGTCATCTGGGGGGCGGGAACCTACTACGAATCCTCTCATCACAATGCACTACCTCATGGGCACGGGAAGCCATCTGACCAGATGGCTCACTGCTAGCATCAAAGGGGGGAGGGCTCTTACTCTGTCACCACTTCGGGCGACATGGGAAGCAGATATTGGAAGGCCACTGCGAGACAAGGAGTGGGAGCGCATACTTCAGTTCCCCAAAAAAGTAGCTAGGAACCCCAAATTCAAGTTCATTCAACTGATGCTGCTACATAGAGCCTACCTGACCCCGCACCGCCTCCATGTGATGTTCCCTGAATCGAACAGCAACTGCCCCCGGTGCGATACTGACGACGCATCGCTGGTACATATGCTATGGCAGTGCCCTAAACTGGGATATTACTGGACCACTGTACATGACTCGCTTGAGAAGGCTGGTACCCTAGCCCGATCACCTACTCTAGAACATACACTCCTGGGGCTAGGGCCAACAACACGCACCAGAACCGTGGCATCACGCTTTTCAGATCTAGCCCTGTTGCTGGCGAAGCGTGCCATCACGATGAGATGGAAATCATCCAAACCACCCAGACCTGAACTGTGGAAAGCGGAGGTAGTACGATGGGGTAAGGCAGAAGGCGAAGCACTACAGCGAGAGGAACACAGAGGCCTCCGGAAAACGCTGATTTCACTGGAATGGTTTGACACATTGGGGACATTTGAGGTTGGGGATGACGAGGAAGAAGGGGACTCACTTGGCTAGCCGCTTGTGGAACACTTATGCCCTGATTCACTCTTCCATGCACAGACACTGACCAAGGTGCACTGCAACGGGGTTCGGTTTGACCTGAACCGTCGAATACACTACCTCATCCTACCTGTGTGTATAGACTATGATACATGTTACAGTAGCAGGAGTGACCCGATTGTCGATAATTCAGTTATATGTCTATTGAGAGAGAGACGGGTGGGTTTCTTGAGGGTGGGGTGTGGGTTAGGATACGACTGGGGTTCGTTCGTTTGGTTTGGTTCAACGGAAAACTGGAAAATCAATGTAACTGTGTCTGTATGCGTTCTGAGCAAACACATGCATGTACCACCAGGATACCTACTAAGATCGAATATGAATATGTATGCATGTTACTGCTCTACATACTATGCTAATAAAAAGATTTACAAAAAAAAAGGGTAGTTATGACCAAGAGTATCTCTGTGCGGTGGTCTGGGCAAGTCCGACATGCCAAGATGGCCGTCATGCCAAGACGGCCGTCATGCCAAGATGGCTGACATAGCAAGATGGTCGACATGCCAAGATGGCTGACATGTCAAGATGGCCATCATGCCAAGATGGCTGACATGCAAGCCAACTCTCAAAATTCTACAGTCAAGAAAGGGTAGGAGAATCAGAAGTGGTGTCTCAACTTCCCCAGCAAAACAGCCATTCCACCAAATCATCGAATACCCTAGCCTATGATGTCCAGAGCTGCTCTATACAGGTCTCCTTAGATTTTGGGAGACAAATACTAATTGCTTCCTTCTAAAATTGAATTTGTGGCTTGATTACTTTGGTTGTCAGCTTTGTCCAGCATCGTATAGGACAGTCTGACATTTTCGTAACACATCAGTTCCTCAAAACGTTTGGTTGGGTTAGAACAGAGCACATCACGTGTTGAATTGTTGAAAGGAGCTTTCATTATGGCTGACCATGAGCCAAGTTGATTAGTTTTGAAGATCAACGCGCCTGGCAAATCCTTTGATTTTAAAATTTCCATAGCGGACCTTCACTGTCTATTTATCACTTAGGGAAGCATAAAACAGAAATTAATGCTCTGAGTTCTGTGACGAATACTGAACACTGGGCTTCTTGTCACAAATATTTTAAATAGCCATAGCATCAGACACTTATCGGCAACATGGTCAACAGTGTGGGTGCCTCACCAAGGCACTGGTAATGTCTTAGGCCTGCGGGGAGGGTTGCCATGCATAATTTGTTATGTTATGCATCATCAACAAAGCACGACTTAAGCTCAAGGTTCTACTATTGCTGACCTTTTTGAGTACTTGGCCAATAACTTGTTTTCAATGATTTTATCCATATTTGAAACGAGTCTTTTAAGAATGCGGGCTGTTTTGTTAAATGTCTCTCACAGTTCATACAACTATATGGACCATAACATAAAGGTTAGCATTGAAAGTAACATTCATTTAACAATGTTTTTATGAAGTCTAAGAATCAAATTATGTTTTATTTTAGTCTCCGGCCTTCACTAAAGTGAGTTCTTTACATAAAGTGGCAGACAATGCTAATTTGAAATATATGGTTTTAAAAAGGATTTGTTTAAAGTTTGGAAAGGACCTTTAAATTTACCCTGCAGAAGTTTACAAAGATGGCCTTCCAGATTTAGGTACATTGGGCCAAATGTACAGAGAGACAGGTCGTAAATTGTGGTTGCAAATTGTGCACTGACTATTTGCAACCGGTCAGATTTTCCAATGCCACTTGTGAAGTAATAAACCACTTCTCATTACCTCCAGTTTCAGGGGGTCGCAACAAGACCTGCCTAGTCTATCTTAATTAGGGAGGTCCCTATTTGTGACTCCCTGCGATTGGCTACAAACAAGGGATAGTGGCCTGCAAGGAATTGCAGCCCACTATAAACCTTGTTTATATTCCCAAATGGGAAGCTTATTTAAATTAGCCCATATTCCTTAAAGGGACCGGTGCTGCTTTTGAAAAGACAAAAATCCCATTTTGGAAGCTATCATTACCCGGAGCGGGCAGTGGTCCCTTGCATCATGGCCCACTGCCCTGAGGCTGGAGTGGGTCAACAGGTTCAACTTCCCCATTGCAAATGGTTTACCACCTCTTTAGAGGAGTCAGTAACTTATCAATAGTTTGCGAATGGAGTTACGGTCACCATCCATTCATGCATCTGTTGGGTATTCAAATTTAGGAGGGAACACCCCTTTCATAACCACTTTTTTTTTTTTTTGAAAAACCTTTATTATAGCATTCAGTAAAAATATAAGTATGGGCCTACAACCGCGGGGGCCGGCCGCCAGACAAATTAAAATCTCCGATATCACAGTATGACACAGCTCATCAGCCGACAACCCAAAGGTCCGGCAGCGATTCAGGATAAAACTTGTATTAGAATGCACAACTGGGTTCCAGGATGAGACAGAGGTTTCATTTTATATTTTATAAGAGAGGATCAGGTGCCATACAATCAAACAGAATGCGGGGGACAGGGTAAGAAACAGGATATGCATGTAATAACCACTATAATGGAGAAGCGGCTCCAGAGCATATAGATCGGTACAAAAGAACACACAATATACATTCCATGTTGCGCCAGTACTCGGAGCCTGCCCACCCAGAAATCAGGATATCATAAGAGCATAAGCACGAAATACAAGCACACAATAAGAATCCAAATGATTGGTAGCTATACTGATCCTTTAAGAAAAGAAAGAGAAGGAAAGAAAGGCCATAGAAAATAAAAAAGGCAAAATACAAAAAAACCCTCCATCCCCCCACCCTGCACCCCTGCAAATGGCTACAGCCTGACCCCACTAGCAGCGTGCCTGTCGCCCCTAATAACTAAAACCCCAAAGGTAGGAGAAAGAACGGAGGAGGGCATATCCATGTGGGCTCCCAGCCCCTTTAGACCCCCCGCCTGAAACAGCCACCCCCTATCACTAAAAGACCAGTTTAAGACAACAATATAGAAGAAATTAGAGGGTACCGTGAGACACCGCCCTGCCTCGAAGAGCAAACAGTTGCAGGTCCAACACTTGTGAAAGCCACGCTTACCCTTCCCAACCCAGTCGATCTTAACCTTGGCCCTTCCGAACAAGAACACGATCCCCTCCCAGCGAGACCCAAAGGCACACAAAGAAGCAATAAAGGAGAAGAGAGTCATCAGAAATCAGCCCATGGTACCGGCAGGCAGTGAGTCCACAGGAACTGTAGATGCAGACAAACTCTCCCTCCTAGTTGAACAGTCCCAATGTGTCTTGCACAGGAGTCGTAGCGTCACCAGGAAAGGAGAAGATGACCACAAAATGAATGGAAAGTCACAAAAAAAGTCTCCGGGAGGGGAACGGCTGACGATATCTCCAAAGCCGGTGGTGGTGGAAGGTTAAGCAATACCATGACATCCTCTGGAACACCGTCTCCCAGGGCACCATCCGATGGTTCCAACACTTGTTTCCTCACGGGGTTCTCGCACGGAGTCAAAATGGCCGCGGTATGAATGGCTGCAGATTCCTGTTCCAATAAGGCTGGGCCCGGTTTCACCAGGAGCATCTCAGATAGGCGCGTGTTCAATTTGCTCAACAAAGAATCCACATGTGAGCGAAATGCCCAAAGTTCTGCCAGTATTGACCTCAGCGATGGCTCATGCACCGTTCGATCCATATTCTCATGCCCAATATCAGTCACAATCACCTCCCCGGGTGAATCTGGCATCCTCGGGGGGAACAGACAGGACCACGAACGTGCAAATGCGAAGGGTGAACAGTGTTTGTCCGCAGCCACGGTCAACCCAGTTAAGGCCGCAGGCCAGAGACCTGGAACCACCGAACCCCAGCGGGCGCAAACCGGGTCTGCGGGACGGGGGCCCCCACCCGCAGCCGGCAACAAGCAGACGCACCCCTCGGTCGATGCTGAGCAATGAAAACAATCGCTGCAAAATTCGGGCTGAATTAAAGCCTCCACTCCGGTCTACCGGACCCAGCCCGATTCTCCTGGCCGATGTTGTTGCACTACAGCCCGGCTGTGAAAGTACTCCAGGCCCCGGCTTCACCGCTGGAGTAAGCCGCAAACTTCAACTTGATGGAACTTCGTCAAACAAGCCGATAAAAGTTTCCGGATTTCACCATCGGAGTGTGGAACAGTTCATGCACACAGAGACTAGGCGTAAAGTCAGGATAATATACAGGATATCGTGGCGGGTTACGGAGGTCGGCGGAGCTGGGAGCCTAAGCAGCCATCTTGCTTGCTGACGTAGCTCCTCCCCCTAACCACTTCTAATTACAATTTGGAATGAGCTGGTCAACCACTTCTATGATTTAGAAGGAGATTCCACAATCACAAAAGTGATTTTAGTAGATAGAGAAAAGCCCACAGCGATAGTGTTAACTGCCGGGTTTGCAAAAAGGTTATGTACATCGGGCTCACGCTTAATTATCAGCATCGATCAATGACCTTTGAACTCCGAGTGCTTTATCCAATTAGGAGGTAGTGAGGAGTTGGTAAAGTTGCAAAAGCTTGCATTTTCCAACTTTGCAAATTTTTCCATAGAACTGCGTGTCCTTCATTGACCTACAGTGGGCAGGGTTTACAAATAAGATTTGGAACAGGGTGAGCAGTCTGTTCTGCTTCTAGACATAGCCTGGAAAGGCAGCCGCCTACCCTTTTAGTCTGCAGCTCCCCAATCCATCTACCTTCCAAAGTGCTGGAAATCTCACATTGCAAACTCCTGAAGGAGGGGAAAGGAGATAACACGGTCAAGAAGTACCTGTTGCGTTTCCCCGCTGCTACTCAGACAACGACAGGAAGCACACATTCCAGTGCCTTGATGTCCAAATACCATGCTGTAATAAAAACATTTCTTTAAAAAAAATGCCAATTTTTGGGAGAGTTAAATTTTCAAACTATATTAGATAGAGGCTGTAGGTTTTGTGCAATGTGCAAGAAGTTTATTGTTTGACAAGTACCCAAGGGCGTTATTCCTCAGCATCAGCAAACTGCATATGTGGTTAAAAGACAGGCTCAACTTTGGTCCTCAAAGCCTGGACCCACCCCAGATAGATTTTCAGGATAAGCGCTGACTATGTAAATTTTTAAATCCTGTAAGATTAAATGCGGGTACATTTATCTCCTGGGGACGTTTTTAAAACCTGGCTCTACGCCATCCGCTTCTCGTGGATTGAGTCTGTCCCTTTCAAGGACAGTAATGAGACTATATAGAGAGCAGTGTCTATTCTTGTGAACATCAAAAGGAAAATGAGTTTTGAACTTGTGTTCTTGACTAAAAAAATCAATAAAAAATGGCAGTTATAAAAATGTAAAACAGCCAATTTAGTTTGTGTGCAGCCGCCTGGAAAATCCTCTGTAATGTCAAACTCTGCCACAGTGGATAATTCCCCTGCTTGTTCTTTTTTGACAGAATCGCAGAAAATGACGAAGAATCAACTTGAGAAGAGTCACGCTTATTTCCACAGAGAACAGCCTTTCGTTCCTTTTTTCCATAACAGCGATATAAGCCATACCCGCTCCAATAGTATGTTATAAGGCTATTGCAAGCCACATCAGAGTTCAGGGATCAAATAAAAAAATCCAGAAATTGAAAATCTGTGCAATATGGTCAGAGACCTCGGAAGTGCATTGTAATTTAATTTTATACACTGTAGGGGGTACTTTATGCTGTATAATTCATGAGCACACCATCACCCTCTCCCCTACCAGCTTTACAATTCTTGGTCTATTGATCGTTCCACTGAGTTCTGCGGTTTCCAGACAGGATGTATGTAGATAGAATGTTTCAAGCATAGCCTCAGCCAGAAGGTGTGCATGGTCAAAGAAAGGCATAAAGTCATGGAGTAATAATAGAGAACGCTAGGTTGCGGACGCTTAGTGCATTGTGATGTGGTTTTCACTAAAGAGGTGAGTTTTCAACTCATTCCTAAATTGGAGCAGTGTTGGAGTGGTCCTGATAGATACAGGGCCATTGTTCCAGCTCCTGGGTCCATAGAGGAAAAGGCCTGTTGTCTTGTTTTTCTTATTTACACTCCTTAGTCTGCTGTCTGATGGTGTCCTTGCTGAGTTGCATGCTGAGAGCCACCAGATGTCTACAAGACAAGCAGGGGTGCTGGTCGTGATGGTTTTGTAAATTATGCAGCTGGTTTTGGAGATGGTGTTGGCCGGCAAGAGGAGACAATGCAGTGGCGGTCCGTACAGACAAGTGCGGCGGGCGGGGCGGAGGGGTGAAAGTTAAAAACGACATACTAGGGAATGTAAAATAAATAAATCAATCAATAAAAGCACTTACTTTGTGCTCGCCCCATCGCCAACTAGCGCAAGGTAAGTGTATTTATTTATTTACTTTAAATTTCCTATCTCGTCATTTGTCACGTTCACCCCCCAGCCTCCGCTCCACCGCACCACCGCACTTACAAGCACGGACCGCCACTAAACAATGGAGTTCAATCAGGATGTGAGTGAGTTGATCATATCAGGATGAATATATTTGGAATTTGTACGGAGAAAATAAACCTGCCACTATGAAACATGCAATTTGTTTTTGCATCAACATTTTGCACATCTTTTATTTTATGATGTTATTTGTGTATGCATAATATTTTATGTAATATGTATCTATTGTTGTGATGTACATCACTCTCATACCACTTAGTGAAGTAGTGCTATAGAAAAATACTCCAAAGAAAAAAAGAAACATTTAAATACTATCATAGCCATCTTTATTGCTTAACCCCTTAAGTGTTGCAGTCGGCCAACGGTCGTCCCGAGCACTACCTTGCCAGTGCTGCGCACGACCGTTGGCCGACGGGCCAGCATTCGTTCTTCGAACGTTCAGCACTGGGCGCTGAACGTTCGACGCTCCTATGAGGTTAAAATGACTGAAAACATACATATAGCATTAGGGCCATCTTGTAAATGGACAGGCAACTATGAATGTCTCCTTCAAAGCGAATCAAAACGCTAATTACCATTTTCTTGCTTTGGGCGAGTGGTGTCCCAATTAGACTGTGTACAAACGTACATGGGTAAGTACGAATAATGTTGTTTTCCACCAAGGGTTTCAAAGCGACACATTATAGAAGAAATGAGTTACAAGAGGTGGGTGAGCCAAAAACTTAACAGAGAGAACCGAGTCAGAGCCGTGCGAAGCGCCTGGATTGGTTCCTCGAGCCCCTGCCTTGAGCTGAGCCCTGAAATGTTTGCCGTGTATATCATACAACAAACATCACGTATAATGTGATAACGTCTCTTCAACCTTCAAAAAAGTCTTTATATAATGTGGAAGCTTTGACATTAATATGGTCTTGAAATATTTTATGTCGCCCAAGCCTATTGATGAACTGTATTTTTATAACTATTTTCTGATGTGCTATATATTGTATGTTATGTACTTTTATGGTTTTTATTAACCGAATAAAGTTGTTTTGACTGACATTAATATGTCATCATAAAGCATTGCAGTAAGAGGTACTTATTAAAAGTAATTGTTTTTAAAACATGAACTTAGAACCATTCCTGCCCCACCCTGGCGACAGTGCCATTAATGAACTGAGACACAAGACAGTAGTCATGTAAACCCTGTATGTGGCCCAGATTATAACAGAGCAACATTATAATTTATTACCGCCTTAACCGCGGCGTTTTTTCCGCCGCAGTGCGGGCGTTCTAAAGGGTGGGCGGGGCGGCGTCGGCCGACGGCAGCACTGGGGAGGTAGTGCTCTCGTCAGGCACGGAAGGGGTTAAATGAAACACAATATGTGTGGAACATCTGGTATTCTGAACTCACATATATATTTGAAAGCACTTTCATATGTTGTAATGAAGAAAAAGTAGGATTGGTGAAACAAATAATTTCCTAAGATCACACCACTTGGTGAGCGCCGGATTCCCAAATAGGCAAAGTACAGTAGGCCCCAATTTATGGTCCCTACTCTTTTTAGGATCCCCTGTGACAACGGATCAAAATAATATTGATTTGATATTGAAATAAAATTACACTCAAGCTTTCTTAACTATTGTTTCCAAAAGATAGAAAAAAATGAATCAAATCAAATGAACAAAAATGTTACATTACAGACTCTATAGAGAAAATACTGTATTAATGTAATGTACCCATTAAAAACTTGAGGCACATAAACCAGAGACATCAGATTCGTATAACAGGTTGTCTCTTAAAAGCTCATCTTCTGCCAGCTGTCAGTTTGTAAAAAACTCAGGTGCATTGGGCATTAGGAGATAATGTGCGAAGGGGACCCCCGAAGTTTCGACCTGTTAGGGGTCTCAACGGGGTTTAATCCAACACTGCATTTGGTTAAGGCAGGAAACAACGATTAATCCAGGTGTTCGGGCTTCAATTTATGCAAATCAGCCACTAACTATGCATCTAGTGGTGTCTCCTTTTTATCTCCAATATTAACGCCTTGATTTTAGCTCTTTGTGCGTGAGGGCACAGCGAGGGTGGTCGGCAGAAGCCACATGAAAGCTCGGCTCGTTATGGGCTCGAGGTTCCGACAGGACTTGGAGCCGAGCCAGACTTCAGGTTTGAGCCTGGCTGGAGCTTTCAATGGCTCGCCCAACCGGAGGAGTTACATTTGAGTTGTCTATGGTGCCAGCCAACAAGCCTTACCCAAGAACCAACATGCAAAGACAATACTTGGGCTAGATTAGCGCCTCAACTAAGAGCTCTGGAAAAGCAGAGAAAAACCAAGCTCTGTTTCCACTGCTCTAATGTCAGAGCAGTGAGTAATCACATCTCGGAGTCTGGTGGCATGAATGCAGTTCATCCAATGAAAGCCGGAAGTACACAATAAGAACATTAGACACAGATTTGTACACAGCAATTGCAAGCATTTCTTGCACTACCAGGTGTGCATAGGTCAGTCCAATCGCTTTCTGAAGCCCATTGAAACGCACGTTGGCTGGGGCCACCTCCTATTTTATTGAATGGCAAACAGCACAATTCAAATGAAATGCAGGACACAGTGTTCCAAATACAGGCATATTAACATATCAACATCTTTGTATTTATACATTTTCCTTGTTGAGGTTTCCAAAGCCTTATAGAATGTGGCACATTGAGTAGTGCTTGGACACATAGCCTGTCAATCCATCTTTCAAGCTCTCAAAAGTACTTTCGTCTTTGTGGAATTTCAAGTACCGGCTGACGGCGAAGGGCAGTGTGAGCGGAGACACATTCAAGGACGCAAGCCTTGCAGTGCTAGCCTGTCAGATAACACAGGCCAGGGTATGTCTCCCTCTACGTCCAAAGTTGTTCCGGAGGGACTGATTTGTGTTGTGCTGCTGTACCAGTACCAGTCTCTGTACCACGAACGACCTTTACAACGCAGTCATTACACCACAATACATTTATTTCATTATAACGCAAGTCGTGCTGGATGGCGCTCTACACTAAGGAATAGTATGATTTACCATTCCAACACCTTCCCTACTGTTACACACACTAGAATTCAAATAGTAAATCATACTATTGCTAAGTCCAGCGCCTCTAGCGCAAGTTGTTGTGATGGCTTGCGTTGTAATAACTGCGATCTAAATGATCACTTTGTAACATCACATATTCTCTCTGTACAGCTCCCAGTACAGTACTGAATTGAATGTTGATTGCTTGTAAAGTTCTTGAAGGAACCCTGATACCACCTCAAAGCCCCAGGAGAAGGAGAGGCAAGCAGAGATCAGGGGAGAGGGAGTGATGGCTGACTCTTGTGAATAGTATGACCTTTCCCTTAATTATCATGCCACACCCACAGGAGGAGCAGAAATGCCTTATGGGTAGCCACTGGGACTACTAGTGCGAATGGGTAGCTACTTTTAAATATCTGAAAGGCCAGATAGGAATGCGGGAGCAGATGAGATGCAAAGTGAAGAAGAGGTCGCACTCGTTTGGAGTCCAGTCCCCCCCACTGGGTGATAATCTCCCTTATTGGAGCAGCCTTACTTCTGGATATTCTCAATAGCCCCGTTGACGTTAACAGAGTGGGCCCCCAGAGGGTTTGATCCGAGACCCCTCAAATCACACTCTTCTGGACTCTTGGCCTTGTAATCGCTGCTAAGTCTTTCCTAGGGTCAGCTGGCCGTAAATTCGCTTGTGAAGTGAGAAGGAGACCAGCACACCCCTGCTTAAAGTGATAAACAAGCATTGGCAAAGACAATAGGTTTTGCCTACACGCGATCTATTGGTGTTGTCAATGTTTTCCAAAGATGTTGCACAGCAGCGCGGGCTGTTGTGCAACATGACGCAAAGCAAATAAAAACAGCCCTACGGTGCAGCCAGCGGTGGCCGCGTCATATTGCTTTTTTGGTTTACTTTAAGATAAGTTGCATAGTAGCCCGCACTTTGTGCAACATTTTTAAAACACACATCACCAAAGCTAAATAGCTCTGCGTGAGCTATTTGGCTTTGATAATGTATTTAAAGATGTTGTACAATAGCATGGGCCGCTGTGCAACATGGTTCAAAGTAAAAAAAAAACAAAGCTGTATGGTACGGACAGCGCTGACTGCGTTATATCGATTTGTTTTTATTTACTATAAGAAATGTTGCACAGCAGCCCATGCCACTGTGCAATAAGCCTTAAAGCAGCACGTGGCTGGGGGTAACAAGCAACTCTCCCTTCTGGTATAATGGCCAGAACTGCTGCCAGAGCTGTCCACTGGGGAACCAGGTTCAAGTCTCGGCCTCGGCTCAACATCCAGTGATTCTGGGCAAATCACTTAAGGTTCCCATGCCTAAAAAACAAAAAATGAATGTCTCCTTGTGTAATGCACTGGTGCTCTTGGAAAGCGCTTCCAAAACCTTCGGGTCGAATTTGCGATTTATAAACCTGGAAAAAAAGCAACAAAGGCGAGAGAAAGAAAGAAAGGGAGAGATGATGGGAAAGAAAGAATAAGTAGTGGAGACTTCAGAGTGGGTGGGTCAAAGAGAACGAGGATGGTGGGGCAAAAAGTAAAAAAGACTTCCTGAAGGAGTAACCTCTGACCTGCCTTTGGTCAGGAGCTCGCTCCCCCACGACTGCAGCACCACCTAGCTGTGCCCATGTCCTTGACCCCCGCCCATGCTGCTGTTCGCGTGTTCGAGGCCCTCCTCCACCCGCAGGCATCTGCCTGCGCCTCATCCCTGGTGTCTAGTGGGCTTCTGGTAAGCGTCGCTAGACTTGTACATTGTGCCTTATTGTAACTGTTTTATTGTGCCTTGATTTATTGTGCCGTTCTTCATTCGTTTCCTTTGTGCCTTTTCTGGTTTTCTGCCTGTACTTGCCCCTTGTGCGTTCCCCTTTGCCGGCTCTCTCTGAGCGGCTTCCCCACTGCTGCCTCCCTGCGGCCCGCCCCCCTCGCGCCCCCATTCGCTGCTCCCTCCCGCCTCCCAGCTGCTCCTCCTTCCCTCCTTCCTTCTTAATGGCAGTCGCCGCGTGACCGCACAGCTGTCGTGCCGGAGGCGCTAGAGGCAAGCCCGTCTGCGCCCGTCCGCACCTGGCCGCGCCCAGCGCCAGAACCCCTGGACCCCGTGCCCGCCGCAACGCCAGACTGCACTACGACTCAAGCACCCTCCACGCACTCAAAACCGGACGAGACCACCCCTGCTACCAGGCCATCCCGAAGCACACCCAAGGGCCCTTCACCTGCCGGAACTGCAGCTTCACCAGCATCCAGCCCGCCAAACCACCATCCAGAGAACCCAACCACCTCAGATGCATCCTCCTCAACAACCGCTCCGCTCGCAAAAACGCCATCGAACTTTGGGACCTCCTAGATTCTACTGCCCCCGACGTCGCCTTCCTGACGGAGACCTGGCTGAACGCCACCTCAGCGCCAGACACCGCCATGGCCATCCCACAAGGCTACAAGATCTCCCGCAGAGACCGCGTCAACGGAGTTGGAGGGGGATTCGCCATCGTCCACAAGAGTCTCGACCAACACTGATGACACCCTCACCACTGCCGAACACATGCACTTCCAGATCCACACCAACACCAACATGACCCTCAGAGGAATACTAATCTACAGACCACCCGGACCACGACCAAAGTTCAACGATACCATCGCCAACCTCATCAGCACCCACGCCCTCGCCTCCACGGACTACATCCTCCTCCAGGTCCTTAACGCCCACCGTCAGCGACGAAGACATCATCAAAACCATGAACTCCATCCACTCCGGATCTCCATCCGACCCCTGCCCTCACCACGTTTTCAAAAAAGCCAGCACAACCATCACACCCCACCTCCGGAAAGCAATCAACATCTCCTTCGAGACAGCAACCTTCCTGGAAAGCTGGAAGCACGCCGAGATCAAAGCCCTACGGAAGAAACCCAAGGCGGACCCCAAGGACCTCAAGAACTTCCGGCTCATCTCCCTGCTCCCGTTCCCGGCAAAACTGACAGAGAAGATTGTCAACAAACAGCTAACCAGCTACCTCGAAGACAACAACATCCTGGACCCTTCTCAATCCGGTTTTCGCAGCAACCACAGCACCAAGACCGCCCTCATCGCCGCCACCAATGACATCAGGATCCTGATGGACAAGGGCGAAACAGTCGCCCTCATCCTTCTGGACCTATCAGCAGCCTTCGACACGGTCTGCCACCGCACCTTAGCAGCACACCTCCATGACGCCGGAATCCAAGAGAAGGCCCTGGTCTGGACCACATCCTTCCTCTCCGGCAGAACCCAGAGCGTCCGCCTCCCACCCTTCCGCTCAAAAACCACAGAGATCATCTGCGGCGTCCCTCAGGGATCCTCCCTCAGCCCAACGCTGTTCAATATCTACATGGCACCGCTCGCCCACGTCGCACGACAACATAGCCTCAACATCATCTCCTATGCCGACGACACCCAGCTGATCATCTCTCTCACCAAAGACCCCCACACCGCCAAAGCCAATCTCCACAGAGGAATGAAGGCCGTCGCCGACTGGATGAAGGACAGCAGACTGAAGCTGAACTCAGACAAGACGGAGGTCCTCATTCTCGGACCCACCCCATCAGCCTGGGACGACTCCTGGTGGCCCACATCGCTAGGCACTGCCCGGGAGCCCACCAACCACGCACGCAACCTGAGGACCATATTCGACTCCGCCCTCTCCATGACCAAGCAAGTCAACGACGTCTCCGCGTCCTGCTTCAACACCCTCCGAATGCTCCGCAGGATCTTTAAATGGATCTCCCCGACACAAGAAAAAACATCACCCAGGCCCTCGTCACCAGCAGACTCGACTACGGGAACACCCTCGACTCAGAAACAACAACCAAGCTCCTGAGACGACTACAACAAATCCAGACACAATGGATGCTATATTCTCAGTTGACTTGCCCAGCCGGGCAGAGGTCTAATATTTAATTCTCAACACAGTATTTATAAAATACCTTCAACAATTTTTGGAGGAGGGCACAAGCCTGTACCCACACGTTTACAGATTGTCATGGTTAGCAGAGTGGATAGAGAGTAGAGAAGAGTTTTTAGGCAAAAATCTATTATATTTCTGTGCATATAGCAATAACAGAATTCGCATTCACACCATTACTCAAGTTATAGTGACTAATACACAAAACGGTATATGGTGTAGCAATTGTCGACTGCGTTTCGATCCCACTACACAGTTACAGGGATCATCATCAGGACTGTATAAAGCCTAATTATTCCTAGCCATGATAGCCTAAAGGAGAAAAGGGGGAAAAAAGGGACATTTGTGCCATATGGGCCTACATCCAAGGTGTGCATTTAAGGTGAAGCTTGTGCCCTCCTCCAAAAATTGTTGAAGGTATTTTATAAATACTGTGTTGAGAATTAAATATTAGACCTCTGCCCGGCTGGGCAAGTCAACTGAGAATATAGCATCCATTGTGTCTATATTTATCCTTTGTGTGTAATTATCTCCCTACATAGGACCACTGTTGTTTCCACTTATAAGTTCCCCGAGGTCCTATGTTGACTCGTTTGGGTGCCCTTGTTGTGGTTCATATTACAACGAATCCAGAACGCCTCGGCACGACTGATCCTCGACGTTCCCCGATGCAGCCACATCACACCCCATCCGAGAGGCCTGCATTGGCTCCCCGTCAACAAGAGGATCACCTTCAAACTCCTCATACACGCACACAAAGCGCTACACAACACTGGACCTACATACCTCAACGACCGACTCAGCTTTCACACCCCCACCCGCAGCCTCCGTTTTGCCAGCCTCGCCCTCGCCTCAGTTCCTCGTATCCGGAAAACCACCGCCGGCGGCAGATCCTTCTCCTACCTCGCAGCCAAGACCTGGAACGCTCTCCCTACCAGCCTACGACAGACCCAGGACCTGCTGGTCTTCAGAAGACTCCTCAAGACCTGGCTCTTTGATCAGTAGCAGCCCCCCCCCAGCACCTTGAGACCCTCACAGGTATGTAGCAGGCTTTAGAAATGCAGTGATTGATTGATTGATTGATTGATTCCGCCAGTTGAAGGACACTGGCCTCAGGAAGCAGTACTTGGTCCATGCTCCACTGCAAGGATGAAGACTGAAGCCCAGGAGAAAGCCGGAGGCGCGGGCCAATAGGAAACAAGGAAACAAGAGTGACATGGAAGCCAACCAGTGGTAAATAAGGGTAAGTAATGGGGGGCTCAAAGCCCTTTTAAGATTCTTTTTCTCCACAAGAGATTTTGCAAGCACAGCACAGGCACGATGCAGGCAAACCTATAAAGGTGGAGCTCCTACTGAGAAATTGTGTGTAGCACCTGCTATCCGTGGCTTGGCATTTGCTACTCCTGGCAGTGCTGTTGCAACCCCAGGTCTCAAGGGTCATTAAGGCAGAGGCAGGAACAGAAAGTAAACAAGACTCAAAAGTAAGCAGGACTCTTAAAGTCCTATTTATTTTCTGTAGTTTCCACTACATGCCCTTTTCTAGCCCCTAATGCATTGATGACACTTAAGGCGCTACAAAACAATTAAAACAAATAAAAGAAGCCCCAACAAAACATTGAGGGTTCAATATTCAAGAAAGGGTAAAAGCTGTCAGTAAACAAATAAACAGAGGAGGAAATTGAGCATAGGAAAATAAATGTTTGACTGTTGTCACAGCATGGTGGGCATGGTGTACAGGAAGAGTCTTGAGCAGCCAATGGGGTGTTTCTTGGTGGCAGAACATTGAAAGAGAGGTTGGTAGGCAATGTTAGAAATAAATGTCACTGCCAACCCAACATGGCAGCCAAGCTGTGCAGGAAGGAAATGGGACAGCCTAGAGTATGAGGGTGCCGGTATTAATTAATTATTTAATTTAAACAGCAGGGTACGCGTCCGAAAGTTTTGCAGGGGCTGTCGCAATGCCCGACACATTGCAAAATGCAGCATTGATTTACTGTAGGTTATAAAGCCTGCGAGCGCAAAATTGTGTTGCGCCACGCAAGTGCTTGTCCAATGTTTGTAAATATACTACTAAAGGTATTCCTCTACCCCATCATCTAGAGCCACCAGGTGTTTTTTTTCATATATTTGGGATTTCAATCACTGCCATTTGAATAAAAATACTCTTTTTTACAACTGGTATTTGAGAGAATAGCTATTAATCAGACCTGTAGCTAACAATGTAGTGATAGCGGTCTCTCAACCATTGGCTTTCTTTGACCACCCTTTTTCAGCCATTGGCTTGAGGCTTTGTCAATCAACCCTTGGATCAAAGCAATGGAGTATTAATCTCTCATCTCATGCTATTGGCTGTTTGGTTGTATCCTTTCACCTCTGCTCAAGCGCTAGCACTGATCCGCATGAAGGACTACTTCTAATTTGACAACACTGCCAGCAGTAGCACTTTAAAAACATACCTATTCCTTTTGCCAATGCTTGTTGGATTTACAATGGTGATACTAACTCTGCAGCAGCCTTCTCTGGTGAAATTCTTGGTCTGCAGAAGGGACACTTTTCTTGGGCTATGACACTTAGCATTTTCAAGGAGCTATTTCTGAGAAGCGGCTTTTGTTGTAATGAAAGCAACTCCCGGGAGAGCCGCCGACATCCAAGACCTGCCAGAGGGTTGAAAGCCATAATTCCACCTGCCATGCACATCACTGGGGTATTATTAATGAAAAGTCATTGTCCCTCTGCTGCAGCTGCTGAAGGCGCTAACAGCTGTTAATTGCGCATCCACAATTATGGGTCTGCGCTAAAGGTGAAGGTGTGCACTGAGGCGGAAGGACAATTAACAGGCACTGATTACTCCAATGGGCTGAGCCAAGTTGTGATTGACAAAGTCTCAAGCCAATGGCAGAAAAGATGCTGGTCGAAGAAAAACTAGACGGCGGAAAATAAGGCTATTAGCCCATGTCTTTCCAACCGCGCTCTCCGCTCGCGGACACTCAGGCCTCCGTGCCCTCTTCTAAGAGTCGCCCCTTCATTCCAAGACTTCTGATTGGCCGAGGGAGGCTCTGTCTTCTTCAGAGGGAGTTGAGTGATCTAATGTGATAATAAAATGGCATTTTAAAGACTCCTTTAACCCCTTCACTGCGGCGGCTATTCCACCGCAGTGCTAAGGGGGCGGGGCGGAAATGCGGCTGGCGCATGCTGGTGACGGAACCGCTCCGTCACCAGCGTCGGTTTCGCTGTGCTTATGACGGAGCGGTTCAGTCATGGCCCCGCCCGCTCAATAGAACGCTCAGCGCAGGCGCGGAATTCGCGCCGCGCAGGAGCGTGGGGCGGGCCATGACGGAACCGCTCCGTCATCAGCACAGCGCCACCGCGGCTGATGACGGAGCGCTTCCGTCATCAGCATGGAAGGTGTTAATGTGGTCTGCAGCAGAAATAAATATTTAATGTGTGAAAGGCTCACCATAGCCGAAGAAACCAGTAGCTCAGAGAAGCTCTAAAAAAGGTTGAATGTTTTAATAAACTGTGTAGACCAGGTGCCTTGGCTTCTTCCTTCCAATGAGGTCAGACCTATTGAAACAAGGACAGATCTGCACATCAGCTTTTGCATGATGTACCTCCAGCGAATTCATCTCACAACAACCTCTACTAAAGCCCCTCTGTGTGAAGCCCCCAAATATTGTGTAACCCTGTGAATGATCACTGCACCCCACAAATGTTGATGCATCATAGAAATTCGTGTCTCCCACAAATTCACCTTAAAAAGAGATAATCGTTGTTCATAACTAAATAACAAAAGATTTCCAGCAGAAGAGATTGTGCCTCACGAAGAAAATGCTTTTGCACTTGCAAAGTGGCACTTCGTAAATATAGGCTATAATTTACTCCTATCTAAATTGAAGAAAAACTACCACCTTATGGCAGACTGTCATAAGTGCCGGTGTTGACAATTAAGTTCACGTGCTGAGTCCCAGACACCACTGGCTTAAATTAAGCAGTACTTGGAGGTCACAATATCATTCATCAGTGCCTTCAGAAAAGATTGAACAGATTGTAGCAACTCAAAAGGGGGTGGGTCCTAATTTGCAAATGTGAATTTGCCACTGTGGGACAACTTCTTTTTTGGGAATCATGTCAGCAACCTCGGAGAGAGCAGGGATGGCCCAGGGTAGCACTGCCTCTCCCCTTCTATGTTTTGTTGTGAAAGCAGCACCTGTCCCTTAAATGGACAGAGGTATCATTTAAAATGCGTTTTTTTGGGAAAGCAAATGTGAATGTGGGGTTCTGCTAACTCAGCTGGCCACCATTTGGCATCGCCTGCAGCAGACCCCTAAAGAAAACCTTGGACCACAACAATTATTTTGTTTTTTATAAATGAAGCATTGGCAGCAGGCGTGCACATATAGGTAGCAAAATCCAGTTTCTTCGATGATGTGAAATGTAATATTTTTTAATAGATTCTTGAATCATTCGTGGCGTGAGATGGTCGAACACAACAGCCACAATACAGCCAACGCTCATCGAAGAAACTGGATTTTGTTACCTTCTTTGCATTTAAGCATTTTGGATATTTGGATATTTGGAGGGGTATTTATAGAGCGCAGCGTTCGCTCCGGAAATCCTTGAATCCAGGTCACAGAGAGAAAAGGGGGAGGACTAGATGGATGCTTTGGTCCAGTCGTCGGAGAGATTAAAACCCCAGGTTTTGAGAAGTTTCCTAAAGGGTTTCTCAAGTGTCTGGAGTCTGAGGTGTCTCGGCATACTGTTCCAGGCTCTAATAGCCAGGGTGCTGAGGGTTTTTCCGCCTTTAGACTTTAGGTTGAACTTGGTGGAGATCATGAAGTTTTCATGAGAAGATCGGAGGGAACGACTCGGATTGTAATGAATGATTGTAATTTTTGTAAAATGTATGTTGCCTCTTTGTGTGCTTTTTGAGTATATTATATGTGTGTGGTCTTGTGGCAGTGGACCAGTGAGGTGGGCAACTACAACTGAGAAATACATCCATAAATTGTGTATAGCAAGGTGTTGCAACTTGTTTTTCCCTTACTGCCTATTTCTCTGTTTTTGAACGCAAAGCACACCCTACATGACCCCCTTGTGCCTCTGCCCCATGGGGTGCATGCAGGGGGGCACATGTTGAGCTCTCCTGTGGTCATGCAGCCCAGTACTTGCACGGCAGGGACTGCAGCAGGTACTGATTCTGACGTTCCCATTGCAGTGCCTATTTCATAGCCACCACCGTGGGAAAGCCAAAGAACCACCCACCAGACCGGAGAAAACTCCGAATGTGGCGGGCGGGTCAACCACGGGTTTGCTGGTACGAGCGATCCCGCTCCCGCACTGCCAAACTCATAATAAGGCACATAGACTTTAGGTTTTATGGTTTAATTTTAGATTGCACCTTTATTTTTTTATATACTATTTTTTCTCTTATTTGGTGTTAAGCCATATTTATGTTTGTGGTGGGTAAAAAATAACCAAGAATACTTACATATTTATCTGACTGATAAATGGACCTCTTATTTTAATGTCTGTCGGCCTTTAGTGCCAAATACCCGTATGTTATTGAAGAGTATGCACATATGAAAACTTAAAGTGTCTACAGCTATTTCATCTCTATTAGAACATCTACACTGGTTTTAACTTCTCATGCTGTCAATGTGCAAATTGTCTGATCTGATAGGGATGACAGAGCCCTTGGGGAGTCTCCAATGCAGGACTGATTTTTTAAAAATAAATACAGACAGGAAAACATAGTTTTGTTTCCTATTAGAAAACATGTGAAGACATCAGTAACACCAAGAATTTGGCCATCTGTAGCCCACATCATTTAGGTCATAGCATATCCGATGGATGAGATTATGCCCTTATATGGTCACACCCTGCCACCAATCAGTGTTAGTATAAACAGCCCCCTGGAATATTCTTACTATAAATAAATACAAGTTTCCTTTAATTTACAGGTGAGTATACAGCACGACTAGATAAGTTAGGAGAGAATACGCAATTGAAAGTAGGTGAAATAGTAGGAAAGCCTGGCCAGGGTTTGTGGTTGAAGCCATGATGTTTTTTCATTTTTGCTTCCTCTGTGGGGGCTGGGGTTAAAGATTGCCTGAGAGTTTTCTCTGAAAAAGGACATGCCTGATGCTTGTCAGACAGAGCGAGGCCTACCACCCTTTACCGCTTTCAGTGTACCAGGGTGCAACCTACTCTCTGCCACACTGGTCTTTTTATCTAAAAGGCTTCACGAGCTCTTTCCGCCATTCAAGTGACTCTCTGGCCCCTTGCCAGCGTCCAACATTAGTTCCCTTCATGCAGGAACGCGGCAGGCTGAGAAAAGCGAAGTTACTGACCCTGGCATGCGGTGCCAATCATTGTCCATCACTCTGACTGGTATTGCAAAAACAAGCCGAAAACAACAAGAATCAGGGATTTTTTTATTTTATAGTTTCACACTTGGCCGAAACATGTCGCGTCTGATGGATGACAAGGCAGAGAAAGATGATCATTTTTATTTTGAATAATAAAAAATCAGCGCTGACAGTGACAGGTTCTGTCATGGCACTCTACATTCTGATACTTTATATTACGCTACATTACAATAATTTCCTTGCCTTATATTACACAATCCTGTTTTACACTGCAGCCCATTAAGGTATGGTGTTAATGTCAGCGACATCACTTCATGTTACTCTTAACAATACTGACCATGGGGTGAATACAAAAGTCCTGTCAAAGGTTTCTGAAAGTGTTCCTGAGGCGGCAACACAGGATCTACTTGCAGGGCTTTAAGTGGGCCGGGTCTCACCGGTGCTGTGAACCAGCAGTTTTTTAAAGGGGGGCTCGAAACGGGTCTCTATCGGGCTCTGTTTTGTGCCCTGGCACTAGGGTGACCAACTGGCATTGGTGCAAATTCAGGACGGTGAGTGTAAAAATTCAGGACAAAGGGTCAAAATTCAGGACACAAATTCAGGACAGGAGGTCAAAATTCAGGACAAAACTTTAGGACAATAGGTACGTTTTACAGACACATCAGAGGTCGCGCAATAGTATATAAGTAAGCCCAGCCATTTCCAAACATATTCAACCATTTGCAAACCTATCCATCATGCATCCTTCCATCTATCATTTCACTCATCCATCCCTTCATCCATCCCCTCATCCATCCTTTCACTCATCCTCCATTATCCATACATCCATCCACCCTTTCACCCTATCCATCTGTACACTTATCCATCCACTCTTCATCCCATCCATCCATTCACTCATCCATTCAGCCATTTACCCTTTCACCAATCCAGCCATCCTTTCACTTACTAATCCTTCCACCCATCCACTCTTTTAGTCATCGATCCATCTACCCTTTCTCTCTCCATCGACCCTTTCACTTAGCCTTCCTTCCATCCATCCATCCACCCACCCATCCATCCATCTACTCATCCACTCATGAATCCATCCATTTCCCCTATCACTCATCCATCTATCATTTCACTCCTTCACACATCTATTCATCCTTTTGTCCATCTACCCTCCCTTTCACTCACTCATCCATCCTTACACCCACCCTTTCACTCATATGCCCATTCATTCACCCTTGCACTTATCAATCCATCAATCCATCCATCATTTCACTCATCCACCTACCCCCATCATCCACCCACCCACCAACCATCCACCCACCCACTCATCCATCCTTTCACCCACCCACCATCCAATCCACTGATCCATCCTTTCACCCACCCACCATCCAATCCACTGATCCATCCTTTCACCCACCCACCATCCATCCATCCCCTCATCATCCATCCATCCTTCCCCTCATCATCCATCCATCCTTCCCCTCATCATCCATCCATCCTTTTCCCTCATCATCCATCCATCCATCCATCTGTCCTTCCCCTCATCATCCATCCATCCTTTCCCTCATTATCCATCCATCCTTTTCCCTCATCATCCATCCATCCTTTTCCCTCATCATCCATCCATCCACCCTTCCCCTCATCATCCATCCATCCTTCCCCTCATCCATCCATCCTTCCCCTCATCATCCATCCATTCCCTCATCATCCATCCATCCATCCTTTCACCCACCCCTCGTCATCCATCCATCCACCCTTCCCCTCATCATCCATCCTTTCACCCACCCCATCATCCATCTATCCATCCATCCTTCCCCTCATCATCCAACCATCCCTCCCCTCATCATCCATCCTTTCCCATCATCCATCCTTCCTTCCCCTCATCCATCCTTCCTTTCATCCATCCTTCCCCTCACCCATCCATCCATCCCATCCATTTATCCTGCCCCTCATCCATCCATCCTTCCCCTCCATCCATCATCCTTCCACTCATCCATCCTTCCTTTCATCCATCCTTCCCCTCACCCATCCATCCATCCCATCCATTTATCCTTCCCCTCATCCATCCATCCTTCCCCTCCATCCATCATCCTTCCCCTCATCCATCCTTCCCCTCATCATCCATCCTTTCCCGTCATCCATCCATCCTTCCCCTCATCCATCCTTCCTTTCATCCATCCTTCCCCTCACCCATCCATTTATCCTGCCCCTCATCCATCCATCCTTCTCCTCATCCATCCATCCATCCTTCTCCTCATCCATCATCCTTCCCTTCACCCATCCATCCATCCCATCCATTTATCCTGCCCCTCATCCATCATCCTTCCCCTCATCCATCTTTCCCCTCATCAATCTTCCAGCTACCCTTCCACCCATACATCCAGCTATTTACATTTTCTCTCCATCCTTCCCCTCACTCATCAATCCATCTATCCTCTCTCATTATCCATGTATTCAATCTTTCATTCATCCATTCACCCTTTCACTAATTCATCCAGCCATTCACACATTCCTTCACTTACTTACTCGCCCACCTTTCCATATTAATTTTGAGCTGAGCCCTTTTGAGAAGAGGCCCATCAAGAACTTCACCCTCGCTGCAGGGGCCGTTCCAGGACTGGGACAGAAGCCACCACATGGGGGGGGCAAGAGCCATCACAGGCAGGGGTGGACTGGAGCCACAACATGGGGGGACACGAGCCATCACAGGCGGGGGTGGACTGGAGCCACAACATGGGGGGACACGAGCCATCACAGGCGGGGGTGGACTGGAGCCACAACATGGGGGGACAGGAGCCGTCACTGGCGGGGGGTGGACTGGAGCCGCAACATGGGGGGACACGAGCCATCACAGGCGGGGGTGGACTGGAGCCACAACATGGGGGACACGAGCCATCACAGGCGGGGGGTGGACTGGAGCCGCAACATGGGGGGACACGAGCCATCACAGGCGGGGGTGGACTGGAGCCACAACATGGGGGGACACGAGCCATCACAGGCGGGGGTGGACTGGAGCCACAACATGGGGGGACAGGAGCCGTCACTGGCGGGGGGTGGACTGGAGCCGCAACATGGGGGGACAAGAGCCATCACAGGTGGGGGGTGGACTGGAGCCACCACATGGGGGACAGGAGCCGTCACTGGCGGGGGGTGGACTGGAGCCGCAACATGGGGGACAGGAGCCAACACAGGCGGGGGTGGACTGGAGCCACAACATGGGGGTCAGGAGCCATCACAGGCGGGGGGTGGACTGGAGCCACCACATGGGGGGACAGGAGCAGGAGTCATCACAGGAGAGGGAACGTGATCCACCAGGGTGGGCACAGGGGTGGGATTGCAGTATCCTAGTATCATCTTGGGCTTCTCGAACCCCCTCCTGCACAAGACAACGAGAAGACAGGCTCTCTGTCCAAAATGCCATCCCCCACTGTGATATACAGTACTTACAGGAGATACTCTAAGAGAACTGATTGTCCTCCATACTTTGTTAATCAGTGTGGGTGCGATTGTGCCATTTCTTTATTGTATTACATTATGCATGTTTGAAGAACCGAGGTTTGCTTACAAATTAGTGACAGTAATTAAACTCGGTGGGTGTAATCTGGCCGAGTCTCGGATGATTGGGGCCCTGGGTAGAAATGGAATGTGTGAGCCCCCCTCTAAATAGCAGATACAAGACGCATTCAGGGCTGTTTGCATGTGAATGGATGACTCCTGCTCCTGAACCTGCAGCCCCTCCCTCTGTCACCTTCAAGCACCTCTTAACAGCTCATCAAGGGCTGGAGGTGTGAGAGTTGTCATCCCGCTGTGCCCCTACAGTGCTGCTGGGGGTCGGAGCTTTCATACAGCATCGGAGTCAAGAAGGGAGGTGGGGGCAAGCTGTGCCCGGTTAAAATTACAGACAAATGGCGTCCGTTAAAGAATCCTTCACGGACAACGGACAGACAGCCAAATTTACGGACTCTCCGTGAAATTTACGGACGGTTGGTCACCCTACCTGGCACAGGCGGTCCTGCAGTGACAGCAGGCACATCATGTATGCGTGCTCACACTGCTCACATCTCACTAGTGGAGAAGTTACGGCATGACGTCATGACGTCATGCCAGGTGAGGGGTGTAGGGGAAGGGAGGTCCTTTAGAGAGAGTCAGACTCAGGAGCGGCAACATTGTGGTGATGCCACCAGGGCTGTAAGTGGAAACTTTTTCAATATTATATCCAAGCCATAGTTGTTGCTTATTTATCTTATGTAACTAACAACCATTGACAAAGCCAATAGTCCTGACTTTTTGTAGGTACGATGTTACTTGTTGTGTCATATATCTGGGTGCAATGACAGAAACAGCAAAATACAAGCCGGGCGGCACGCTACGCTAAGCACAGATTTTTAGCTTGTGTTTTAAGCCACGCCCTTAATTACATTGCCCACGCCCCTTTATGAGACCCCCCCACCCCGTTTTTTCATCCCACTTAAAGCCCTGCCTACTTGTTCAGGTGCAGCACGAGCCTCACCGGGCCAGTGAAAGAGACGCTCTCATGTCCAACAGAGGAGCATCCTCACACGCCTCTCCCGGTGTGGTTGAGAGGGTGAGGGTTGCTCAAATGATCAGAGGTGCGGGCCGTGCACCGGAAGTCTAGAAGGAGACATGATGCAGGCTCTGAAACACCTGAACTTTAGCCCAAAGTCCAAGAGTGTCCAGCATAGGTTTAGGAGGGACAGATCCCTGCCAGATTTTCAGAAGGTATATTGCCTCTGTAAAAGAGTACATGGTCCGGGGGACTACGGGGAAATCGAATTGTTTTCTGGTCTTTCCTGGTTAGACTCTGTCTAATCTGCACAGATTCCTGGAAAGAGGGGAGTTGTTTGAAAGCAGATGGAGGGGGGGGGGGGGCGGGGGGGCTCAGAGCACCTGCCAAGGCTGTGGGGGAGCGGAGAGGGCACAGCCACCCCAGCTGAGACTCCCACTAATCCGACGGGCACCTTAGGGTGACCAACTGGCATTGGTGCAAATTCAGGACGGTGAGGTTAAAAATTCAGGACAAAGGGTCAAAATTCAGGACACAAATTCAGGACAGGAGGTCAAAATTCAGGACAAAACTTCAGGACAATAGGTACGTTTTACAGACACATCAGAGGTCGCGCAATAGTATATAAGTAAGCCCAGCCATTTCCAAACATATTCAACCATTTGCAAACCTATCCATCATGTATCCTTCCATCTATCATTTCACTCATCCATTCCCTTCATCCATCCCCTCATCCATCCTTTCACTCATCCTCCTATTATCCATCCATCCATCCACCCTTTCACCCTATCCATCTGTACACTTATCCATCCACTCTTCATCCCATCCATCCATTCTCTCATCCATTCAGCCATTTACCCTTTCACCAATCCAGCCATCCTTTCACTTACTAATCCTTCCACCCATCCACTCTTTTAGTCATCCATCCATCCACCCTTTCTCTCTCCATCGACCCTTTCACTTAGCCTTCCATCCATCCATCCACCCACCCATCCATCCATCTACTCATCCACTCATGAATACATCCATTGCCCGTATCACTCATCCATCTATCATTTCACTCCTTCACACATTTATTCATCCTTTTGTCCATCTACCCTCCCTTTCACTCACTCATCCATCCTTACACCCACCCTTTCACTCATATGTCCATTCATTCACCCTTGCACTTATCAATCCATCAATTTATCCATCATTTCACTCATCCACCTACCCCCCATCATCCAGTCACCCACCATCCACCCACCCACTCATCCATCCTTTCACCCACCCACCATCCAATCCACTGATCCATCCTTTCACCCACCCACCATCCACCCACCCACTCATCCATCCATCCTTTCACTCACCCACTCATCATCCATCCATACTTTCACCCACCTACGTATCCATCCATCCATCCTTTCACCCACTCTCCATCCATCCATCCTTTCACCCACCCACCCATCATCCATCCATCTTGCCTTCCCCTCATCATCCATCCATCCTTCCCCTCATCATCCATCCATCCTTTCACCCACCCCCTCATCATCCATCCATTCCCTCATCATCCATCCATCCATCCTTTCACCCACCCCCTCATCATCCATCCATCCACCATTCCCCTCATCATCCATCCTTTCACCCACCCCCTCATCATCCATCCATCCTTCCCCTTATCATCCATCCATCCTTCCCCTCATCATCCATCCTTTCCCGTCATCCATCCATCCATCCTTCCCCTCATCTACCTTCCTTTCATCCATCCCTCCCCTCACCCATCCATCCATCCATCCCATCCATTTATCCTGCCCCTCATCCATCCATCCCCTTCCCCTCCATCCATCCATCTTTCTCATCCATCATCCTTCCCCTCACCCATCCATCCCATCCATTTATCCTGCCCCTCATCCATCCATCCTTCCCCTCCATCCATCATCCTTCCCCTCATACATCCTTCCTTTCATCCATCCTTCCCCTCACCCATCCATCCATCCCATCCATTTATCCTGCCCCCCATCCATCCATCCTTCCCCTCCATCCATCCATCCATCCTTCCCCTCATCCATTTCTCCTTCCCCTCATCCATCCATCCTTCCCCTCCATCCATCATCCTTCCCCTCCATCCATCATCCTTCCCCTCATCCATCTTTCCCCTCATCAATCATCCAGCTACCCTTCCACCCATACATCCAGCTATTTACATTTTCTCTCCATCCCTCCCCTCACTCATCAATCCATCTATCCTCTCTCATTATCCATTTATTCAAACTTTCATTCATCCATTCACCCTTTCACTAATTCATCCAGCCATTCACACATCCCTTCACTTACTTACTCGCCCATCTTTCCATATTAATTTTGAGCTGAGCCCTTTTGAGAAGAGGCCCATCAAGAACTTCACCCTCGCTGCAGGAGACATTCCAGGAGTGGGACAGAAGCCACCCAGGGCGGAGACAGGATCCACCACAGGGGGGGACAAGAGCCATCACAGGCGGGGGTGGACTGGAGCCACCACATGGGGGGACAGGAGCAGGAGTCATCACAGGAGAGGGACCGTGATCCACCAGGGTGGGCACAGGGGTGGGCATGCAGTATTCTAGTATCATCTTGGGCTTCTCGCCCCCTCCTGCACAAGACAACGAGAAGACAGGCTCTCTGTCCAAAATGCCATCCCCCACTGTGATATACAGTACTTACAGGAGATACTCTAAGAGAACTGATTGAACTGATTGCCCTCCATACTTTGTTATTCAGTGTGGGTGCGATTGTGCCATTTCTTTATTGTATTACATTATGCTTGTTTGAAGAACCGAGGTTTGCTTACCAATTAGTGACAGTAATTAAGCTCGGTGAAGAGAAGCAGGTGCTGCCTCGGTGTAATCAGGGGTGTAATCTGGCGAGTCTAGGATGTTTGGGGCCCTGGGTAGAAATGGAATGCGTGAGCCCCCCTCTAAATAGCAGATACAAGACGCATTCAGGGCTGTTTGCATGTGAATGGATGCCCCCTGCTCCTGAACCTGCAGCCCCTCCCTCTGTCACCTTCTAGCACCTCTTAACAGCTCATCAAGGGCTGGAGGTGTGAGGGTTGCCATCCCGCTGTGTCCCTACAGTGCTGCTGGGGGCCTGAGATTTCATACAGCATCGGAGTCAAGAAGGGAGGTGGGGGCAAGCTGTGCCCGGTTAAAATTACGGACAAATGGCGTCCGTTAAAGAATCCTTCACGGACAACGGACAGACAGCAAAATTACGGACTGTCCGTGAAATTTACGGACGGTTGGTCACCCTAGGGCACCTGCTCCTCCGTCCTGGCGCGTGCGGTGGCATTTCCAGTCCGCCGAGCGGCATTTTAATTGAAGGAGAAGGCGGAGGGGACAGCGGTGCGCATGCGTGAGAGGGGCGCGCAGGAGAAAGGGAGACCCAAGGGCTGGGAGGCGGAGGGGAAGAAGAGACGCTGGAGGGAGAGAGGCGGATATAAAACAGTGAGAGCAAGACTGAGTGGAAAAGAAAGAACGAAAGGCGGAGGAAGACAGGAAAGGGGAGAGAGAAAGCGCGAGACAGCAGAGAGGAGAGGCAAGATGGAGAGAGAGACAGATAACGAGATACCGTGGGAAAGACACTGAAGAGGAATAGAGAGAGGCAGGGTTTAAAGGGAAATCTAGAAGTGCAGGTACTCTACTCAGAATACCTCTTTGCTCCTGAGAAGTGCCGGTACTTTGCTATTACATGTAAGCAGCAGTGCTGAGAAGTGCTGGTATGCTCCCTCTCAAATCAAAGAAGTGCAGGTACTGGGTTCCGGACAGTACCGACCCATTTGAAGCACTGGAGATAGCTAGAGAGAATTAAGATAGCAGACAAGTCCATAATAGAGGCTTAGGCAATTAATAAGCGACAATCAATAATTCCCTTCTTTGACTTCTGCCCAGCCTTTGACCGTGTGTACGACGCTAGGCTGTGGAGTATGCTGGAAGAGGTGGGTCTCAATCTGTACCTGCTGTCAATTCAAATTTTTGAGGGCACCAGTTTATCTCAGGAGCCTGTTGCTGGGGCCTGGGTTGGCAAACACCGAGGCTGCCTGGTCTTGATTCCACCCCATGCCTCTTTCTTCCATCCCCTACACTTCCTGCCTCTTTATCTCATGAGTACCAAGGCTGCCTCCAGTGCCTGGTCTTAATTCAATCCTCATGTCTCTTTCTTCCACTCCCTACACTTCCTGTCTCTTTATCTCACTCTCATGGGTTCTTTTTCATCCCTGGTTTTTTTCTCTCTCCCACTGTTTTATCTTTCTTGTTGCCCTTCGTTTTCCCTTTTCTGCCTTTATCTCTCTTGCTCTCAGTCAAAGTCTGATTATGAAAATAGGTCCCGGTCCACAAAAATGATCGTGGTCTGCGACATCTGCAAGCACTGGTGCAAATTAAGCATGATTTGTCAGGCAGAAGATCTTTTCTGAATCTTAAAAAAAATCTGTCTGCCTAACTCACCTGTCTAGGGAGGGTCTGGTTTCATAGGAAGTGCCCACATGCCACAATCCAACATCAAATTCTTTAGCTACATAGCAGCTGAAGGGGAAAATCGGTCTTTTCCGAAACTCAACTCAACTCAACAACATTTATATAGCGCACTACATACCCAGAGGGTTTCAGGGCGCTTAGGAAGGGGAGGTGGATTATTTGTCAAATATCCACGTCTTAAGCTGCTTTCTGAACGCTAGGTGATTCTGGGTGAGGCGAAGGTAAGCAGGGAGTGAATTCCATGTTTTGGCAGCCAGGTATGAGAAGGATCTGCCTCCCATGCTGGACTTGTTGATGCGAGGTACGGTGGCGAAGGCTTGGCTGGAAGAGCGAAGTTGGCGGGAGGGGGTGTAGAAGGACAGTCGAGAGTTGAGGCAGTCTGGTCCGATGTCGTAGAGTGATTTGTGTGCGTGGGTAAGCAGTCGGAAAGTGATTCTCTTATTGACGGGTAGCCAGTGGAGGTCTTTAAGGTGACCAGAGATGTGTTCGTTGCGTGGGATGTCTAATATGAGCCTGGCTGAGGCGTTTTGGATTCGCTGTAGTTTCTTCTGGAGTTTAGCGGTGGTACCTGCGTAGAGGGTGTTTCCGTAGTCCAATCGGCTCGTGACTAAGGCGTGGGTGACTGTTTTCCTTGTTTCGGAGGGGATCCAGCGAAATGTTTTTCTGAGCATGCGAAGAATGTTGAAGCAGGAAGAGGATACGGCGCTGACTTGTCTGTTCATAGAGAGTGAAGAATCCAGGATGACGCCAAGGTTCCGTGCGTGGTCTGTCGGGATGGGTGCATTTCCGAGGGCTTCCGGCCACCAGGAGTCGTCCCATGCAGAGGGGGACTTACCTAAGATGAGGACTTCCGTCTTGTCTGAATTCAGTTTCAGACGGCTTTGTTTCATCCATTCGGCAACTTCTTTCATTCCTTCGTGTAGGTTAGTTTTAGCGGTGCTGGGGTCCTTGGTGAGAGATAGGATCAGTTGAGTGTCATCCGCGTAAGAGATGATGTTGAGGTTGTGTTGGCGGGCGATGGTCGCGAGGGGGCTCATGTATACGTTGAAGAGGGTGGGACTGAGTGATGATCCTTGTGGTACGCCGCAGATGATTTCAGAGGCCTCGGACTTGAATGGTGGGAGGCGGACTCTCTGGGTTCTTCCGGTGAGGAACGAGGTGATCCATTCCAGTGCCTTTCCTTGGATTCCGATGTTTCTGAGGCGTTGTAAGAGGGTGCTGTGGCAGACTGTGTCGAAGGCTGCAGAGAGGTCGAGGAGGATGAGGGCGACTGTGTCTCCATTGTCCAGTAGAGTACGAATGTCGTCTGTTGCTGCGATGAGGGCGGTCTCAGTGCTGTGTTTGGCTCGGAAGCCAGATTGTGAGGGGTCGAGTAGTTTGTTGGCTTCGAGGAAGGCGGCGAGCTGGTTGTTGACCGCTTTCTCGATGACTTTGGCCGGGAATGGAAGAAGCGAGATGGGGCGGTAGTTTTTGAGTTCGGTGGGGTCTGCTGTTGGTTTTTTCAGAAGGGCGGTGAGTTCAGCGTGTTTCCAATCTTCTGGGAAGGTAGCGGAGTTGAAGGAGCAGTTGATGACGTCCCGGAGGTGCGGAGCTATGACGGAGTCTGCTTTGTTGAAGATGTGGTGGGGGCATGGGTCTGTGGGGGATCCAGAGTGGATGGAATTCATCAAGCGGATGGTGTCCTCAGTGGAGATTGGGTTCCAGGCGTTAAGGGTGTTACTGGGGGGAGGATGGTCAACTGATGGTGAGGTGGGTTGGCTTCCGGGTTGGTTGTCAAAGCTCTTGTGGATGTCAGCAATCTTGTTGTGGAAAAAAGAGGCTAGGGAGTCGCAGAGGGTTTGAGAGGGGGTGATGTCGTTGGAATTGGCCGAGGGGTTGGAGAATTCCTTGACGATGTTGAAAAGTTCCTTGCTGTTGTGGGCGTTGTTGTCAAGTCGATCTTTGAATGCTGTTTTCTTGGCTTTTCGGATCAGTTGGTGGTGAGTACGGATGGCGCTTTTGAAGGCGTACTTGTTGCTGGTGGATGGATCTTTTTTCCAGGCCTTTTCAAGGGAGCGGCACAGTTTCTTGGAATTTTTGAGGTCGTCGTTGAACCATGAGGCCTTCTTGGAGCCAAGTTTGAGTTGACGTTTTTTCAGTGGTGCTAAGGTGTCGGCGGTGTTGGATAACCAAAGGGTGAGGTTGGAGGCGGCTTCGTTGGCGTTAGAAGAGGGGGCTGGGGAGGTGTGGAGGAGTGATGTGGAAATCTGCTCTGTGGTGATTTTGTTCCAGTTTCTTTGTAGAGTTGGTTGGAGGTGGATGATGGGTTTCGGCTTGTTGTAGGTGAAGTGAACGCAGCTGTGGTCAGTCCAGAGGAGATCTGTAGTGTGGCTGAAGGAGACATGGTTGCTGGAGGTGAAGATGGGGTCGAGAGTGTGACCTGCGATGTGGGTGGGGGAAGTGACCAGTTGTTTAAGTCTGAGGTTGGCGAGGTTGTCTAAGAGGGTGGCGGTGTTGCGGTCGTTGAACTTTTCAAAGTGGAAGTTGAGGTCTCCCAGTAGGATGTAGTCTTTGGAGGGGAGCGCGTGTGGGGTGATGAAGTCCGTGATGTCTTCACTGAATTTTGCGCGTGGTCCAGGTGGTCTGTAGACCACATTCCCCAGGGGAGAAACTAATCCTCTGTAAACTGCAGACAGAAAGCAAATATAACACAAAGCAAATAGACTATAAGCTGCAAACACAAATGGGAACCTATTGCCTGCCAAGATACACATATATGTGCCACCAAAGTTACAACCTTTACAAAACCTTCAAATTGCAAAACCGTCCTTTGCATATGATCCTCATCTCAATGATGCGCCTTTGAATATCCATTTAACAATATTGATGGGAAAGAATATCGAAAACAAAATATAGACTGGTAAGTCTAGATTTTCTATACTAACTCCATATATATGTACCTACATGTTACAGATATCTACCAGGTACGTAGATGTGGAATTATCCCAGGACCCGACGTGTGACGACTGGTCTCTTGACCATCAAATGTTGGATACTAATTTGAATTTGTACGGACGCATCGTTATTACTATGATGTGTGAATGCAATAACTAGCATTGAGAAAGCCCTGGCTCGATCAGCCACATAGGGCGAAACACGTGTCGGCTGTTCGCTTTTTATAAAGATTTGTTTAATGAGAAATAAAAAATGAGTGAAATGGATGAAACAAAATGGTGAATAAAAAGAACTACTGTCACTCAAATCATCGAGGACTTATGAGTGTTACTTGAACAAGGAATTATCCTCTAAACAACTTATACCTCACTGGAAAGAAGGAACACCTGCTCACAACCATTCCCTCAATGTAGATGTGGGGTTAGTAATAGAAAATGTATACTTCCCTATATGCACTTATCTTTCGATATATTGTCGCTCTGTTTTCTGTGCCCAATATTTATATGCCGCGATTCTGTTGGTGTCGATATTTAGTAGTACAATCCACCTCAACCCGCAATTTTATATAGCGCGAACTTGACCCCAAGGTAACGGAGCGCTTTACATGAGCACCATTTGCATTACAGACGGACACATTCATTTTTAGGCACAGGGAGATTAAATCATTTGCCCAGAATCACAGGATGTTTCAGCCTCCCGCCAGACTTGAACCTGGTTCCCCAGCGTCAAAGGCGGCCGCTTGGGACACTAGGCCCAGGCCAAGGCCTTGGCAATTCATTTGAATGGGAATGTTGATCTAATGATTTTGTTGATGTCAAAACGTGTCATTGACAAGATTATCAGTGTGACAGGTCCCATCATATAACACATGAATGACCACAACTATTAGGGAAAGCAAAAACTACAATGAATGGTCCAAGAAGCAAGGAAAAACGACATGCCTAGTTCCCTGTAACAGTAGCGGCCGACATGGCTCGCAGGTGGGGGGCGGATTTGTGCAGGGATGGGGGGTCATAATAAAAAAAATGAAAACCTACATTTCCGCTGGGTCCCACATCTTCTCTTGCTCTCCTGCTCTCCTGACTCCGTCAGGAACAGGAAGCAGGCAGCCAGGCTCCCTCCCCTAAGCCAATCACAATGATGCATGCAGCATAGTGATTGTTCAGGACGCCGCCCAGGCAGGGGCTAGTGGAGTGGGCATATTCTCCATGCAGGCCGTAATGCAGCCTGCATGGAGAAAAGGGAAGTGCGCATGACTGGTTTGGGAGGACCTGGAGGGCCAACCAACCAATCTTTGCACACTCAGGTGTGGGCACACCACTCGGCGAGCAGAGCAGCCCCACCCACCGCCCTCTCGCAAAGCAAACATAAAATGGTAATAACTTAAAGTTATTATCATTTCATGTTGTGGTTTCTCGCACTGTGAGAAAGCAGTGGGGCGACGCTCCTCCACCATAGAGGAGTAGCCACTTCTGCACTGTATACGGGTTTGATTTGCACGCCTGAAACATCTAAAGTGCCAAAAAATCAGATTTTATAAACTCACTCACTGAAAACAAAAACCCTTGAAGAGATTCAGAATGTAAGCGTGAGGACAGACACAGAAACCTGTGCAAATGCAAAGATTAAGTAATAGCAAATAACACATGAAATGCAATTTAAGACGCAAATAAACATTGCACAAATCAAGGGAGCAGTATGCTCCTAAACAAATACACCTGTAACATTACAACCATTGACTGCATGTGTGAAGCTGCAGCCCCTCAAAACTACAGCTGCAAATCACCAACTAGAGAAATCAGCGAAGCTTCCATCTCCTTTTGACATCAGGAAGGAGAAAAGAGACAGACTATGCCACAAGGAGATTCCACAAGGAAAACTATTCAATTTGCTTGACGCAGAAATCAGGAACAAAAACAGTAGCAAAGGACAAAGATCACAAGATCACAATAAAAAAATTAGGTAACAAAATGCAGTCTGCACAGCTTTAAGTCATAAAGCCTCCTTTATGTATGCCTCAATCAGAAATTGACATCACAGGAAATAAGTCCAACATCTTGGATTGGGAGACCAAGACACCCTCCAATGGACAGACCACCATCTTGGAAAGGACTACTTAGGTTTGTTTTCTTCACTTCCCACAACTCATGGCTTTCCATCGACCATGAATAAGAAGTCCAAGTTTGACATCCTGCACAATACAGTTGTCTTGAGATCTGCTGCCACCTTCCCACTGCGTCGACCACACGACTCGCAGAAAACACCTCCATATCACCATGAGCCCAGAAGCACTGGATCGACGTGGGCAGGCAGGAGGCTCTATAGTGGTCCGTGCATGGCATCAGACAACACACTGATGGGGAGCACATGGAGAACAGCTTCTAGAGCACACAGGTGCTCTCAGGTGAGCTCTTGGCACTGCTCTGTTCACCGACCCAGGTACGAATGTAACTGTAGAAGTAAACACTGACCTCCTCTCTCTCATGAAGCACCAGGGTGCTCATTTGAGGCAGGTCAGAGGCAGCTTCTGACATCCCTAAAGGATGTTTGGAGGAGCTACTGATGCAGATTTTTCCCAGTTGCATCAGAATTACATCATCCTGCTGCAGCAAACGCTGCTACATATCAATGCGCCCAGTTTCATAAAGTACACATCGCCCTATGAACGCGCTCACAGGGACATTTGGAACACGGCCTGTCTCACTAAGGTAAGGTGCGTTGAAAACATGGGGCACGATATTAAGGGTACATCGTCTAACCAGCCAATGTATTCTCCTTCCGACAATGGTTCTTCAGGTATGAATCATGGCGTCATGGGCAACGGCGTTGCCTGTACTTCGTAAAGGGTCAAACAGACACTGGATCCTTCTGCCCATTGCCCTCTCATCTTCACACCCTCCTATGAATTAACCTCAAGACATGGGCTTACCTTATTGGTTCAAGTTAGTGATTGGGGTACCTGCAATGTGATCCTCAGGAGTGTGACAAAACCCTGACACCTCACTGGCCCACCAGGTTTCTGGATTACCCAAGGTTTTCTCTGTAGTAGGTGCCTCTTGAAAGAGCATTCATTTTTAGTATTTAATCTTGTTCTAATCCACCATACACCTGTTTAATGTTTGGGCACAGATCCTCCTGCAGGTGGCGTCACAAGCTTCTATCTGGAGGACTCATTCCCTGCCTTTGTTTGAAGATTAGGTTAGCTTTACATGAGTTCCTATCAGCATTTTCTCATTGGTGCAGTTTGGCATCTTGGCAGCTGCTACTTGTGTGAGCCCTATGGTCGTTGTGGGTACAGTCGCCTGGTGGTCGCTTTCTGTGGAGCTGGTGTCACTGGTGTGGTGTCTTGTTGCATCCCAGAGGCATTTGTGGCAGGTAGCAGGCAGCCTGTCCTATAGGATGGGCTGCAGCATGTAGGTGTAGTGTCCTTTGTTGCCACAGGCGTCTGCTGGTTCCTGGGATCACTGCTGGACCTGGGGCACAGAGCTCCAGGTTTAAGATGTTGGTGGCATCAACTGAGGCTGCAAGCAGTGCTGGGTTTGAGGTCACTTGTCCTGAGGTTGGTGTGAAATGACTGTGAGTGTTATTCATGTCTGTATGACCTGTGCTGTGTAAAAGATTGTGGACACATGCGTGCAGATATGTTCGGGACTCAGATTTTCCTAGGAAAGCTGGCGGTGATGTACAAATTGTGTTTCGCTCACAGCTTTGTCATTGCAACTCATTTTACAGCCCCCACCCAGCCTGCCCAGTCTGTCCATTTCAGAGGGTGTAGAATGCTCCTATGGACCCCATTAAAGGGCTTTTGAAAATAGACCCGATTGCTACAGCTCGTAGCTACTTCTTCTCACTACAAGATAGACCTAGGGTCTTAGTTAGAGTTGGGCAGACCTTCAGTATGTCAGCAGCGGAGAGGAATATTTCTCCGCTGTCTTCCTACACCTTCAATGCCCCAATTGAGTCAGGGATGTTGGAGGTTTTGCCATTTGTCCGACCGCCCTATTTAGAGTCAGTGAACCCATGGCAAGTTTTTAGTTTCTCGCACCACCATCCAAAACATGGTGGTCAGGGAAAAAATGTAAAACTGGAGAGAATCACCTATTGATGTCTAATGACCAGGTATCCATCTATTTAGTTGGAAGTCATCACCACTACACCCTGACCAGAAATCTTAGCAGTAAAGATCCTGACGGTCTATCTCTGCCCCATTGTAAGCTTTCCTTTAAAGGTGGTTCGGCTTTCTCCATCCACTACAATTCACTCACATTTGACCGAGGTCATAAAGCCTTAGAAACTCTACCTGTTTAAGGCCACAGATTGTTTTTATGGGTTGTGAAGGAGCTCTTGAATGAGGTCGCGTATATTTTACAAATATAGTCCATCAGTCACGCAGAAGCCGAGGTATAAAACCGGCCACTGTCGGTGTTCCCCCGGAGCATGTGAGATCCAACGTTTGGTGGTTGTAGACTTGCTTGCTGTCATAGGTAGCTTCTTCCTTTGGGATTGTGCTTTTTCCTGGCCATGGTGCTGTGCATTCAGTGATGATGGTGCTGTTTGCAGGGGGTGTCGCTTTTTAGTCCAAGGGTCAGTGTAATGACTGGGATGGTAAGTGAGCATTGGTACATAAGTGCTTTTTGGTACAATTCTTAGGACTGGTTGAATGGATATTGAAACAGCATTCAGCACTGTTGTGTTGCTGTCCTTGGCTGATTTGTCTCAGGTGCCATTTAATGCTTCACCTCAGATGTGTCTGTAATCCTTTCTCATATCCCTGCTTCTGTGTTCTACATCATGATCAAGTCCACAGCAATTATGAAATTCTGCACATGCTGGGCTTTCCGCTTAATTACAGATTTGCCGCCTTTGTCACATAATGCTACATCTGCTGCATGATCTACATATTTTAGCAAAAAAGAATGTTTGTAGCCAAACCAGATCAAACGTTACTTAAAGCGCAGCGACATCTTTGTTGTATTTTTGTGATCTTGCAGAGTACTTCGCATGGACTGTGCTACCCGGGGCTTGATTGTTGGACGAGATATCTATCTATATATATATATATATAGAGAGAGAGAGAGAGAGATTGTTAGATATCTTCGTACCTTCCTCAGGGTCTAAGGTTCTTGGCTGGCTTGACGTGGCCTTGGGTGTCATCGTTTGTTTAGGTGATAACTTGAGTATGACACACAGTGAAATGGCAAGAAGTGAACTCCCAAGCTTCAGGAGAGGGACAAAGAGGCAGCGGGGCAGCTCAGTCAATGAGAATCAGGGGGTGCGAATCTCAAATTTCCCAGTTAAAAAAGCAGTGGACCACTGGGTGAGATGACGAAGGGTTGGGATGAACTGTTCCCATGAGCAGCAGGGTCAGTGGTGATTTACATTAATGGGGCCTCTACGGCGGATTCAGAGTTTGATGGACAGGGTATTCCGTCGCAACGCTGATGGAGTACACCGTCTTCCAAACTCAGGGTCCGTCTGCCTGATTTTGAGTCAGGGAAAGGCAGATTTTACGCCAATGGAGTAAAGATGCTGCTGTCCGCATAAAACCTCCTCCAGCGGCCGGATGGATTCGCAGTCATCAGAGGTAAGCATCCAGCCATGCTCCCTATCTAGAGTGGATGGTTGGATGGCAGTGAGAAACATTTAAAACATTTACATTTACACCCATACCGTGGGAGACTTCTCCCATGGTGTTGACTTAATACACTTTTGTTTTTCAAAAACAAACTCTTGCTTTAAACTTTTTTTTGAAAAGTACAAAGCTTTGGCAAAGTCTGATGGGCGTCTGTCATGTTTGACAGAGCCATCCGTTGAACCTTTCCTACACTCACAAGAACCACCATGACGGCAGTTTATGCCAATGTATAGGAATGTTCACGGGGTTGGCAGACAATCTCTAAATTTGTCAGGCAGGGTGGCTGATGTAAAGGTCTCCCCCTCCCCGTCTTCATATACTCCATCAGTCAAACCCTAAATCCGGCCTCTGTCTGGAGTGTCACCATGGGCAAAACACGATCGGTTAGAATGGTTCTCCAAGTGATTGCCAGTGGTTCGAATATTTGCAAGCATTCTTCCCAACACCCTTTAGGTGTTTGATTTCCAGTAGTATGTTTGGAGGTCTGAGACTTTTTTAATAAGTACTACAGATTTACTGGTTTTGCGGCATACTGGTCACTATGTGTATATTTAGGTTCCTGGTCCAATAATGAACAAGTTAGATCCTCTTAGTGAAATCAGGGTGACGAGAAAACCAAATACAGACATAGCAGAACCCATTCAGGGCCCCATATGCAACTACCAAGACTAGAATGCCAATATTATGCTGGGGTCACATCCCAAACACCCCCATGAAGCTGCACCCCTGCAGAGAAGGGAGAAGTGCTGGTAGACAGAGATACATCAAGAAAGAGGCAGGCGCAGAGACAGAAAGAGGAGAGGAGATAGAGGCAATGGAAAAAGAAGAAAGACATGAGATTCTGAGTCTAGGGTTCAAGGGCAGAGAAAGAGAAAGAGTACAGAGACAATGTAGACAGCTGAGGACCAATGAGAGAAGAAAGAGAGGGAAGAGGAGATGGAATCAGTGAGGGGCAGAAAGAGAACAGAGATCTGAGAGAGGACAGATATGGAATGAAGGACTAAAGAGGTAGGTGATTGAAAGAGAGGGAGTCATCACAGAGCTAGGGACAGAGGAGAGAAGACAGGGGTGGGGCTTAGACACTGTATTCAGAGAGAGGGACAGCAGTTGAGTGAGGACACAGAGAGAGGAAAGAGGTGGATGTGGGAGAGAGAGGGCAGACAAAGAGAGGGAAGAGAGAGGGCAGGCTCTCAGAACAGGTGGGGAGGACAGGTGAGAGTGGAATGAGGCGGGAGTGGAGGATGACAGAGAACTAAGGAAACACAAGAGAATAGACGGCCAAGGCTTAGAGAAGGGGCAAGGACATGCAGGAAGAAGGAGAACCACGATGAGACAGAGTGCGAGAATAGAAGAGAGGGCAAAGAGGTGAGTGTGGGTGATAGAGAGAAACGAAGAACATAGCCAACAAGAGAGAAGAGAAATGTACGAGGAGAAGAGGTCAAGATCAGAAATATCTGACATTTGGGTAACTAAAAGTGTGGGAGAAAACAGGCAGGAGTGGGAGAGAGGAAGGAGAGGTGATAGAAGGAAGGAGAGAGGGTAAAAGATAAAGAACATAATAAGATGAGACAGGCCCGCCGTGCTTAATTTAAGTCAGTAGCTGTAGGTGGGGCACATCTGCACTCATTTTTGAGGACTGGCACTTATCCCCAACAGACTGTGACCCATATCAAGAGAGAGAAGGGCACAAAAGGGGTGAAGAAAGTGAAAAAAAGTGAAAAAAGGAGAATGCAGGGATAAAAAAGAACCTGCAAGAGTGAGTCACAGAGGCCGGGAGTGTCCGGTGGTGGATGAGAGGCATGAGGTGGAGTCAAGACTACACAGCCTTCGTATTTGGCACCGTCAACGTTCAATAGCACCAGTTGAGACCAGCACCTATTCTTTTACAAATTAAGCACTGCAGGCGAGTGAGGACAGATGAGGGAATAAAGAGAAGGGAGATGGCGAGAGAAGAGACGATAGAACCATGAAAGAGACATGAGACTGCCAGACTAGGGTACAAGCAGAGATGCAGACAGAGATGAGACAGTGTTATATCCTGCTCTTCCTTTCTCTTTGTCCCTCCTTAGTGTTAGTGTCTGCTTGTCTATGTCATGTCTCTGTGATGTCATCCAGGATTCTACCTGTTGCTGTTCAAGGGATTTATCAGTTACCTGGAGGCTGAGCAGGAAGTTGTCTGCTCCCGGCGGGGTTTCTTACCATATTACATTCCTACCTGACTGCTGTACCTTCTATCTAATCTCAAGAATAAATATACTACTTGAACATTACAACAAGGACTCTTCATCTTATTTTACTGAATCTAACAGACAGGCAGCAGAAGAGCGACGTCAGAGGAAGGTTGTGGGTGAGAGAAACAGAAGAGGTGACTGAAGCAATGAGAGAGGCCAGAGAGATGAGACTGCCAGACATGGATACACGGGAGAGGAGGGAGTGAGGGAGACAGGAGTGAGCCCCTAGGAAAAGTCGGGTGACAGGGAGGAACCCGACAAGCCGAGATAGAAAGCAGACACAGAGGAGCAGCCCATTTTAACATGCCTACAGCTCCAATTATGACTTGAGACTGTATCTCAAGCATACATTTCCCCCCTTAAGCTCCTGTTGTACTGTTTAATGGCCATCCACCTGCACAGTCGTCGCATCAAGTGACACTGAGAAATGTAACGGTCAGAGCTGCCGACTTTGGAACTGGTGAACCAATTGCGAGTCTCGGCGGCGGCACAACATCCTGTGATTCTAGGCAAATGACTTGATCTCCCCGTGCCTAACAAACAATGAATGCATCCTTGTGTAACGTAACTGGTGCTTATGTAAAGCGATCTAATACATTCGGGTTGAGTTTGCGCTATATAAAACCGCAAAAAAATAAACAAAATGAGATGAAAGCTAGAGAGGTGTGAGAGAGTGAGACAGAGACACAAGGAAAGAGAAGACTGGTCAGAAGAGCCTCACACACCTCTGACAGGGAGGAACAGTTGTCTAGCTGCTGACTCCAGCCTCTGGAGGGAGCTGAAAAAAGAACATTGTGTTGCTCCAGGCCCTTCGTCTTCTCCACTTACAGTAATTGACACATTCATATTCAGTGACTGACCTTCCCTCTAGCGGTGAGTACACAATGCCCTTGGAGGGCTCTCAGGGGCTCACGCCTGCCTCTTTAATTCCACGCAGCCGACACCACCTTTGAGTTCCAAGGAAGGTGAATACGCACTGACAAAGCCAATAGGTATTTCCTTAGCAAGATGACGCTACAGTTAAATTTTTTTATTTGAAGCATATACAACAAGAGAAGTAAAGAAAATAAGAACACTTTGCAGCAGATGAAATTAAAAAGGAAAACACGAATGGAGTACAAGAAAGAGGAATGATAGTACGGGGGGGAAAAGACTGGGGGGGGGGGAGGAGAAGGTGAAGCGAAAAGCGTAGTAACTAAACCGAATAGAAGAGCGGGTAAAAAAACAGCAAAATGAAATGTGAGAGACAAGATGATGGAAGGTGGAGTCCAGAGGAAGATGGAGAAATGGAATAAAAGCAGCGCAGACCCTGAGATTTAAAAATAGCCCGATGGAAGTACTTTTGTGGCATGCCTCCTAAACCCCAAAGTTGACTTTAGGGAGCTTCAACCATAGTGGGTTCTACTTGGAAGCTGTCCCAGCTCCCCAGAAGTGCCCAGGTCTTATCTCCCTGCAGTGATATAGCCCTCTAAAACATCTTGAGTGTTTTTCCTCATCCAGCTTCAGCGAAGAGACTCACCAGAGAGCTGCTGAGAGGTAATTTCGTCAGAGCCCTTACTCACAGCTCGCTGGACACATGTCCTGGGAAGCACCATTAATCTGTACATAAGGAGGCGCTCAGGTGACTGACAGCTGCTCTGCTTTCTCTTCAAAAGAAACATAGGACAATCAACTCACCTGTCTTAAGCCCTCCACCGTGTGTTCAATAAACTCACCTGTCTTGTGCCCTCCACCGTGTGTTCAAGGAACTCACCTCCCTTGTGCCCTCCACCGTGTGTTCAAGGAACTCACCTCCCTTGTGCCCTCCACCATGATTTGAATCAACTCACCTGTCTTGTGCCCCCCACTGTTTGTTGAATCAACTCACCTGTCTTGTGCCCCCCACTGTTTGTTGAATCAACTCACCTGTCTTGTGCCCCCCACTGTTTGTTGAATCAACTCACCTGTCTTGTGCCCCCCACTGTTTGTTGAATCAACTCACCTGTCTTGTGCCCCCCACAGTGTGTTGAATCAACTCAACTGTCCTGTGCCCTCCACCATGTGTTGAATCAACTCACCTGTCTTGTGCCCTCCACAGTGTGTTGAATCAACTCACCTGTCTTGTGCCCCCCACAGTGTGTTGAATCAACTCACCTGTCTTGTGCCTCTCCACCGTCGGCTGAATCAACTCACCTGTCTTGTGCCCCCCACTGTTTGTTGAATCAACTCACCTGTCTTGTGCCCTCCACAGTGTGTTGAATCAACTCACCTGCCTTGTGCCCTCCACAGTGTGTTGAATCAACTCACCTGTCTTGTGCCCCCCACAGTGTGTTGAATCAACTCAACTGTCCTGTGCCCTCCACCATGTGTTGAATCAACTCACCTGTCTTGTGCCCTCCACAGTGTGTTGAATCAACTCAACTGTCCTGTGCCCTCCACCATGTGTTGAATCAACTCACCTGTCTTGTGCCCTCCACAGTGTGTTGAATCAACTCACCTGTCTTGTGCCCCCCACTGTTTGTTGAATCAACTCACCTGTCTTGTGACCCCCACTGTTTGTTGAATCAACTCACCTGTCTTGTGCCCTCCACCGTCGGTTGAATCAACTCACCTGTCTTGTGCCCCCCACTGTTTGTTGAATCAACTCACCTGCCTTGTGCCCTCCACAGTGTGTTGAATCCCCTCACCTGTCTTGTGCCCCCCACTGTTTGTTGAATCAACTCACCTGTCTTGTGCCCTCCACAGTGTGTTGAATCAACTCACCTGTCTTGTGCCCTCCACAGTGTGTTGAATCAACTCACCTGTCTTGTGACCCCCGCTGTTTGTTGAATCAACTCACCTGTCTTGTGCCCCCCACTGTTTGTTGAATCAACTCACCTGTCTTGTGCCCTCCACCGTCGGTTGAATCAACTCACCTGTCTTGTGACCCCCGCTGTTTGTTGAATCAACTCACCTGTCTTGTGCCCTCCACAGTGTGTTGAATCAACTCACCTGTCTTGTGACCCCCACTGTTTGTTGAATCAACTCACCTGTCTTGTGCCCCCCACAGTGTGTTGAATCAACTCACCTGTCTTGTGACCCCCACTGTTTGTTGAATCAACTCACCTGTCTTGTGCCCTCCACAGTGTGTTGAATCAACTCACCTGTCTTGTGACCCCCACTGTTTGTTGAATCAACTCACCTGTCTTGTGCCCTCCACAGTGTGTTGAATCAACTCACCTGTCTTGTGACCCCCGCTGTTTGTTGAATCAACTCACCTGTCTTGTGCCCCCCACTGTTTGTTGAATCAACTCACCTGTCTTGTGCCCTCCACCGTCGGTTGAATCAACTCACCTGTCTTGTGACCCCCGCTGTTTGTTGAATCAACTCACCTGTCTTGTGCCCCCCACTGTTTGTTGAATCAACTCACCTGTCTTGTGACCCCCGCTGTTTGTTGAATCAACTCACCTGTCGTGTGCCCCCCACCGTGTGTTGAATCAACTCTCCTGTTTTATGCCCTCCACCGTGTGTTCTAAATATAGGTCCTTACCTACCCTTGAGACAGCGACTGTAACTCAAGCAAGCCCATGAGTGATAGCAATGCAAGACGCGGAGGGTCCTCCAATATATATTGATATTAATCAGATTTGTTTGATTGGGCTCATTTTATTGGGTATCCACTCTTGACTAGAGCCTCCCTTCGCTCGCGGCCATGGCTGGGGGTCTAGAGAGGACAAACATCAAGTGCCTCTGAATCTACCAGTTGCTTGGAGTGTTACGGTGCCAAATTCCTGAGGTTGCTCTAGTTGGTTTTAGTGCTCTGCTGATGTAGACGCCTAGGATGTCAGACTCAGCCTGTGCCCTTGAGAGATGAACAGCAGCAGGTGAAAGGACACAGCACCATTTAAACCTGATGCACTGGTGCAGAAGGAGCCCCACAGAGCCATCCACCATCTGGAGCTGCGGAGAACGGGGGCGAGCATCATTTATTTATATGTACTTGTTTATATATTCGTGAACGTCTTCTTCATGGTGTACATCATTGTGGCCTCTGCCGCTGCTCCTCAGGATCAGAAGAAGTCAAACATGTCATTGAATAGAACTTCAGTCAAATGGCTGATAAACAAGGATGGGAAATTCAGTGTAAATACCCAAAACAAGAGAGTGCGAAGACCCGGCAACAGGGCTTCCTATGTTCGAGCAGCTACACCTGACCAAAACCTCAACGCCTCAGGCAGCCAATGTAACATCAATGGCGACGAGATGGCCAGCCGCGAAGACAAAATATAGAAAGGAAAGATAAGGAGGAGTAAAGCGTCTACCTTCATGCACTGAAGGTCTGTGTTAGCATCCCTCAGAGCTGCAAGCTCATTGATTCATTCTGATAGGTACTGAAGACCCTCTTCTTTAAGCAGCATATGATTGATAACCAATAAAGATCTACCCAATTCACTATCCAAGGATTGTCAAAAGGAATGCCAGCAATCACACGCTTCCTTTTGTATACAATAGAAACTCATCCTTATCCAGGGCTTGACATAATGTGTATATCTTCAATGCCTTTGCGTAGTGAGTTCTGTTGTTGTCTAGCTAGATTTCCATTAGACACACACCAGTGCCAACTAGGATCTACAACTCTAAATATAAGGCAGGTTGGGTTGGCCATCCAACATCTCAATTCCACAAGAACTGTTGAGTCAAGCACATCCAACCTGTTGGCCATCTGAGGCAGGCTGAGTACATTATTCATTGTTATACCAAACTGTGTTATTGCATGGTTTGTCCATGTTCCCCAAACCATCCACCGGAATCAAAGGTGATATGCAACAGCATTGGCAGTAGCTATGCTAAATAAAGAGAGGCTGTGGGGATAAAACACAATGCCAAGTACTGAATCATGGCTACACAATATGCACAACGTGGCCTCGTACGAAAAGGCCATCTACCAACTGAACAATCACATAGACAAATTTGAGGGTTGTTTTATAAGAGCTTAAAATGAGGAGAGGCGATGGACCAACAAATGCATCCTCGGACATGTCTGGCCAGGGGCATTTAGAGTCCATCGAAAACAGTTGGATATGTTTTACTTAAGGAGACCCGCTTTGGCCTGGAAAGCGAGTTTCTAAAGCTGCGTACATCGTTCGATTGTGTTAGTGTAAATGTAACTTTCCCTTTTTTATCTTTTTTTCCTTTCCCTTTCTTTACCTGTGGATGGGCACAGGAGAATGTTATGTGTTTCTAATAAGGATAATATGGATATTGATGGCAGAAATGACGGAATTGATAATATCGAGATGTGTTCTGATCTAATGCAAGAGACTCATAAAGACAACTGAATAATGTATAAATGCTGATAAAGGAAGGTGAAAACAACTGGTTGGCAAACTAAGCTGGCAGGTGGCATAGAGTGCCCAATGAACCCATACACCATGTCAAATTTTCCTTTGGATTCAACAAGTAACTCCATCTGGTTACGAATGCGAACATATGATCAAATTCTAGTTCACAAAACGAGATAACTCAAGGCTTCTAGGATTCTCTTAAAATGGCGGCTGCTCCTACATAAGGAGAAAGTCAGGAATTGGAGCGGGGAAACCATTTCTATAGAAATAGAAACCTTAAGACTGCGCAATGTCAACAACCACAACACGACTCAGCACACACCAAGCCAGGACTGTTTTGCGTAACTCCTGAGACCTTAAATTAAGACCAATGTTGTCCCAAAACACAGAATATGCATGGGTGTTCCCTATCTGGGATTTTTTTCTCTTTTTGCAAGCTGAAGAAGTACTTTTGTGTGGAAAATAGGAGCACAAGCCCTGTTATCTAACCTAATCTGAGAATCATGAGCACCTCTTTAAGTGTTTTATTGTTGGCTTTTATTAAGGGGCAGGCACATTTGCAAAGTTGTGCATATTGTAACTTGGCGGATTTTTCTAAAGTTCATTGCTGAACGAACAGCGAAGCAGTCAATATGATAAACAATCATTGGCAAAGCCTATAGGTTTCACCGATGCGAAATCTATTGGTTTTGTCAATGTGTGCTTAAAGAAAATACATACTATGACACAGCCAGCATTGACTGTGTCATAGCTCTGTTTTCCTTTTATCCATGTTGCACAGTAGCCCCAAAACAACAGCGAGTGGAAGGATGGCAGGGAGAAGATTAAAAACAACAGTAGAGAGTGGGAAGAGATTGGGGGGGCGTTAAACCAATAGAGGGCGGGAAGAGGGCGTGGGTTAAAAACCAATAGAGCGTGGGAGGAGGATGGGGAAAGAGTTTTAAATACAACGCGGAGAGCGGGGTGAAGGAAAGGGACATGTAGGAGAGTAGGGTCTGCTATCCTATGGTCACCCCAATTTTTGCTTTTTGCTTCACTGGTTTTCGACTTACTGAGGCTGTGGGCCTGCTAATCAGACCCCCAGCCTGCTGTTCTCTCTCTAAATTTGTAATACATGTGCTATAGGTACATACCACAATTGGAAATGGACTCCTTGTCAGCCCCTGTACCATGCACTATAGGTGCTAGGGGCATAGGTGCCACCAAGGCCTACCAGGGGCTGAAGTATAGCTTTTGCCACCCGTGGCTGGTTCTTAAATTGACACAACTGGCTGATCACTCAGCTGGGGCAAGTGGGTGTAATCACCCCTTGCTTAGATATAGTATACCTATATCTAAACCTATATCTGGACACATATATAGCCTGTAAGCCACTCCTATGGAAGGCCTCATCAATCCTGGAGGCAGAGTGCGTGGTTTTATGTGAGATGGAGCTCTGGCATGAGCTGAGCCTGTCTGCAGCTGTCGGGAACAACTCCCTAAGCTGATCCGGGATAATGCCATACCATATACTCTTAAGCGCCTTATAATCCTCGCGGTTATATAGCAACTTTGGTTTGGCTTTATCAAAACATGTCGTGTAAGGTGTCATACGATTTGGAATACTACCCCCTCGCCAGTTCTGGCGACGGGGGTAGCAGTCCACCCTTCTAGAGGGATAAGACATGTTACTTTACTGAAACGCGGTTGATTTAAAATGAGCCTCAGATCCACAAAATGGATGCCACTGCCACAGACACGGGTCTGGCCTCCTGCTGCTGACCGAAACTCAGCATATGGTGGCCTGGACAAAGGGTTTCCTGTCGCAGGGCGGTGTCAAACCACCCCAGACAGGAGATAGTGGATTGTAGTAGGGAGGTTTCAAAGAAACCAGACACTGCCTGGGGAGCACAAGGCTGCCCCTTGCATAATCCGGCCAAACCGGTTCTGGGGCCTTCCAGCCCCCGTCCCAGCGTGGCCTGGATCAAAGGAAAGGGGTGTAACCACCCCCTTCCTGGGTCCCACCCATAGGAGGGGACCTAGCAGGATGTCCAGCCCACCAGATTCGAATAAGAGTGGGAGCAGTGCCAATGCAACTCAGATCATCCTGAAGAAACATAAGAAACAAATTCTGGACCCTTCGACTTTCTACTCGACATAGAAGACTGAAGAATCTCCCTTGTGGTCAAGGAGTGACCACCCTGTGCAAACAGGCAACATCCAGCCCTCGACCCTTGCTTTGTTGCAGTTCCCGCCGGAACTCAAGCGACAGAGATCGACGAGATCAAGCTTGCCTGCCTTCTCCCTGCCCGATCCACAGTCCCTGCAGAGCTGAGACCAGTGGAGGCGACCGGAAGCGTGGGGCACGCCATCTTGAAAAGGCCACGAGACGCTGACCATGCAGCCCACGAGTGACCCTCGCAGCTGTACACCGGGGTTTGAGAAGCCCCAACACCGAGCTCCACTTGCACCAAAGCTACCCCCTCCACACTCGACGAGTGCTGCGTGGGGCCCTTCTGCTTGTGTTGGCTCGATGCGTTGGCCCGGTCACTTGCCAGCTGGCTTGTGGCCCCTGTGCCGACGAAAACTTGAATACGACTCGCTTTTCTGGTTGCTCCAGATCTGCACCAGCTCCTGTAAAAAGGAGCTCCCACTCTGACCCTCCTGGTTTGAGTGATAAGCAATCTCCCGGTTCCGCGTGGATTGCTTTTGCCAAGTGCTGTTTGCTGCAATCTTGAAGCCGACAGTGCTGACGGCGAGAGCCTACGTGGGACAGATCGTGACCTGCTCCTGGACATCGCAGATGCCCCAGAGCCCACGTGACAGCGGAGAGAAGCCTATCGACAACCACCTGATTGCGCCCGACATTGCCTGGTTCCGTCCTGGTTCCACCCTGGTCACTGCTGAGTGACCCAGACTCTGTCCCCTCTGCTTTCAGGTACTTTTCTACTTCGATCCACCCTTGGATCGCACCGGACACTTCTGCTTCACATCGCCTGCAGCTGCAACAGCTTCAAGCACCAAGAGCCTGCGTGTCAAAACCCGACGCCACTTCGACCCTGTGCACCCACGGCCTGTGGGTGAGGTAACATTGCAACGCCGGTGTTCCTACACTGGTACACACCTCTAGGGTCTGTGTCTAAAGTTTTGTTCCTCTAGGTTCAGCGGAAGCCTCTTTTAATTCACTTTGTGTAACTTTTACGCACCATTGACATTGCATTGGTGCAAGCCGCACTTTCCGTGCTGCACCCGAGTCCTGTGGGCTTCTCCCGACTTCAGCATTGCTAGTCCTGACTGCTCCCAGCGAATCTCTAGGCCCTAGGCCTAACCACTGTTCGATTGGTATCTCTTATACCACTTTTTTAGTATATGGTTTAAGTGGCCACCGGCCCTTATCCAAAATTGTGCAACTTAGTATGTTATACTGTGCTTTTGATTTAACGCTTGTGCCCCTTTCCTCACAAAGAGTACTGGGGAGTAATTTAGAAATAAATACATATATTTATATAATATATACTTGTGTGGTGTCCTTTCATTTGATTACAGGATTGTATGTGGTAAAACAGCTCGCTTAACACGACCTCTTAAGTTAAGCCTTTAAGGCTGCTTAGTCCATGCTACCACTAGGATAGCTTGTCTAACAAGGTTGACTTACAACCAGACATCTTTGGGGTTTGTTTGGACTGATACCAAGTGGTTCCAGAATTGGAAACACTACATATCAGGCCAACTTCTCACATTGGTGTGCAGCGGTGCGGATTTTGAGCTTGCTGTTTGTTTTACCATTGCAATCTTTACATCAAATTGAAAGATCACATCAAGTACCTTAGGTACATATAAATCAAAAGCTTAGCATATTAAGTTCTACTGAACTTAGTAGTTGTAGATTAAAGGGAGTAGCACACCCTGACTACAACTCACTAGCAAGGTACAGTAGGAAAACACTTAGTGTAGGTAAGTGCATCACTTACACCTCACTAGCAGTCATGTCTGATACAGGTGGAGCCTCAGGGTCTGCTCCTGTAGCAGTTGACCTTACCAAGGCAACTTCCAGATATGACAACCTTAGCCACAAAGACCTGAGTGCCTTGTGCACAGCCAGGGGGCTAAAAAAGGGCAGAGGCCCTACCATCCCTTCCCTAATAGCTATCCTGGAAAAGGAAGACTTAGATAAGGTGAGTCAGGCTCCCTTAGATTCAGGTGAAGGGGTACACTCCCCTGAGAATGAGGATCTTCCAGAAGATGAAGAAGAAGAGGAGGAGGAAGAGGAAGAGGAAGGCTCAGATGTAGATGAGCCTGAGAATCAGGATCAGAGGGTGACCCAGGTACAGGTTGCCAGGCTTAACCAGGCCAACCTAGACCTACATGGGAATGGAGAGGGCCAGCACCACTCCAGATCTCATAACCAAATTCTCCCAGGTAACAGGAGGGTGAGATCTCAATCAGGGGACTCTCATCTTTCTAGTGCCTCAAGAGAATCTCAGAGAGGGATGACTCCCTCCCAGAGGAAAGAGCATAGGGCCAGAATGAGGGCTGTCCAACTCCAGATAGAGAGGGAAGAGGTAGCCTTGGCTCAAGCTAAACTTGCTTTAGCAAGAGAAAGAAAATTGTGTGGCTTAGATGCCACTGGTGGCAGCAAAGTTCCTAAAGAAAAAGACAGGGCCTATGACAATAGAAACCTGACAAAAATTGTGCCCCCCTACAAGGAAGGGGATGACATCCACAAATGGATGACTGCTCTTGAGAGGGCCTGCATGGTACAGAAGGTCCCTGAGGATCAGTGGGCAGCAATTTTATGGTACTCCTTTTCTGAGAAAGGGAGGGACAGGCTCCTCACTGTTAGACCTGAGGATGCCAAAAACTACTCTGTTCTGAAGAGTGCTCTTATTGAAGGGTTTGGCCTAACCACTGAGCAATACAGGTTGTTGTTCAGAGACACCCAAAAAGCACAGACTCAGGACTGGACTGATTTTGTTGATTGTGCCACTAAGGCTCTGGAGGGTTGGCTGCAGGGAAGTAAAGTTTCAGACTATACAGGATTGTACAATCTAATGATGAGAGAACAGATCCTTAATAACTGTCAGAACCAGCTGTTGCATCAATACCTTGTTGACTCTGATTTGACCTCTCCCCAAGAATTGGGAAAGAAGGCAGACAAATGGGTCAGAACAAGGATTAAGCAGAAAAACCAGAACCAAGGTGACCAGAAGAAAACAGACCAGAAGGGTGGGAATCAGAAAGATAAAGAAAAGGACCAGAAGTCTTCAGGCCCCCAAACTAGCAATGGAAACAAGAAAAAGAAGAATGATGGCCCAAAGAAACCTTGGCGTAATACCTGCAAATCAGTTTCACACTGGGGGCAGTGAATGCACTAAGAAAAATCCAGTTCCTGCCACTGCAGCTCCTAAAGCAACTGCACCCCCTAGTACAGTCAGCAGTGGTAGTGCACAACCTAAGGGGTTAGTAGGGTTAACCTTGGGTACTGAGGTGGAATCTGGCCTAGTCAGAATCCCCACACAGGCAGTTCTCCTATATGATGTGGACTTATCTTTGACCACTGCAGTAAGCCGCAGTAACCTGGGCAAATATAGGCAGACTCCCTTAATCAATGAGAAACTGGCTCAAGCCTACATGGAAACACTTGTGCCAGTGTCACTATGGTGACACCTGACTTTGTGGACTCTGGACAGATTGTACTAGGTGAAAGTTACCTAGTGACCAATGCAAGCAACTCCACTACTTCACATAGTGTGGCTGTTGTGAACTTCTCCTGGGGAGGGGTAGATGGCCTAAAGAAAGTTATTGTGAGTGCAGACCTCCCAGTAGACTGTCTGTTATGCAATGATCTTGAAAGCTCAGTTTGGTCAGAAGTGGAGTACAGGACTCATGCAGAAATGCTAGGGATTTCAGCTCATGTCCTTGCAGTGACAAGGTCTCAGGCTAAGAAGTGCCTTCCTGAACCAGTGGTGGATCTTGAAACAATAGACCAACCACAACCCAAGAGAAGGAGCAAGAGGGTTAAGGCTGTGCCTTCCCACTTGCCCCAGGTTGAGGATCAAGTTTCACAGGAAACTGATTCTGCAGTCCAAGAGGAGACTGTCTCAGATGAGCTTGAACCTGAACAGGTTGAGTTTCTGGGGACAGGGGGACCCTCAAGGGCAGACTTGGGGCAGGCCCAATTAGATTGCCATTCACTTGAACCCCTCAGACAGCAAGCTGCTGCTGAGGCTGCAGGGAATGCTCAAGGTACCCATAAAGTGTATTGGGATGAAGGACTCCTTTATTCAGAGGCTAGAGACCCCAAGCCTGGCACAACCAGGAGGTTGGTCATACCTTTGAAGTTTAGGGGTTTCCTTCTTACCTTGGCCCATGATATTCCCCTTGCAGGACACTTAGGCCAGAATAAGACTTGGGACAGGCTTGTTCCACACTTTCACTGGCCTCACATGTCAGAAAATGTCAAGGAGTTTTGTCGCTCCTGTGTCACTTGCCAAGCCAGTGGTAAGTCAGGTGGCACAACAAAGGCCCCCCTGATACAACGACCTGTGGTGGGGGTACCCTTTGAAAGAGTTGGAATAGACATTGTCGGTCCCATGGATCCTCCAACAGCATCTGGGCACAGATTCATACTGGTGGTAGTGGATCATGCCACCAGGTACCCAGAGGCAATTCCCCTGAGGACCACCACAGCTCCTGTGGTGGCAAAAGCCCTCATTGCAGTTTTCTCAAGAGTGGGCTTTCCAAAGGAGGTTCTTTCAGACAGAGGTACCAACTTTATGTCTGGATACTTAAAAGCAATGTGAAAAGAGTGTGGAGTAAACTATAAGTTTACCACACCCTACCATCCACAGTGCAATGGGCTTGTGGAAAGGTTCAACAAGACCCTAAAGGGAATGATAAAAGGTTTACCAGAGAAGCTTAGGCGGAAATGGGACATCCTTTTACCCTGCTTGCTCTTTGCTTACAGAGAGGTCCCACAGAAGGGGGATGGCTACAGCCCTTTTGAACTTTTGTTTGGCCACCCTGTGAGAGGTCCATTGAGTTTGGTGAAGAAAGGATGGAAGTTACCTCTCAAAAAGCCTAAACTAGACATTGTGGACTATGTACTTGGTCTCCGCTCCAGGATGGCTGAACACATGGAGAGAGCATCCAAAAACCTTGAGGCCAGTCAAGAATTACAGAAAGCTTGGCATGACCAAAAGGCTGTTCTGGTTGAGTACCAGCCAGGGCAGAAGATGTGGGTGTTGGACCCAGTGGGGCCAGCAGCTCTCCAGGACCAATGGACTGGACCCTACCCTATCATTGAAAAGAAGGGAGAAGTCACCTACATGGTTGACTTTGGCACCCCTAGGAGCCCCCACAGGGTGCTCCATGTAAACCGTTTGAAAGCATTTGTTGACAGGGAGGACATGAGTCTCCTCATGGCCACAGATGGGGATCAGGAGGAAGAGAGTGACCCTCTCCCAAACCTGCTTTCCCAGAACCCTGATGATGGTTCAGTTGATGGAGTAGCCTTGGCAGGCAGCCTCACTGAGCAGCAACAGGTGGACTGCAGACAGGTGTTGCAGGCCCACAGACATATGTTTTCACTCACACCCAGCCAGACTAACTGGTGCACCCACGAGGTGGACACTGGTGACTGTCTGCCTGTGAAGAATAAGATCTACAGGCAACCTGACCGGATGTATGTCGATACGACGCATACCGTTACAACGCGGTATGTTACAACGTGGTTTTAACAACGCAAGTCATTATGTCGACTTGCACTGGGGGGTGCTGGATTTAGGAATAGTGCAAATTACTATTCCAACTCCAGCCTACGTACAGTAGGGAAGGTGTTGGAATAGTAATTCACACTATTCCTTAGTCTAGAGCGCCCTCCAGTGCAAGTCGACATAATGACTTGCGTTGTTAAAACCACGTTGTTACATACCGCGTTGTAACGGTTGCGTGGTAAAGGATGTTTCCCAACCTGACCATGTCAGGGATTGTATAAAGGCTGAGGTGCAAAAGATGTTGGAGCTTGGAGTGATTGAGCCATCAGAGAGCCCATGGGCTAGCCCAGTGGTCCTTGTGCCAAAACCTCATACCAAAGATGGGAAGAGAGAAATGAGGTTTGTGTGGACTACAGAGGTCTCAATGCTGTCACTAGGACAGATGCACATCCCATTCCAAGAGCAGATGAGCTCATTGATAAATTGGCTTCTGCCAAGTTTCTGAGCACATTTGATTTGACAGCTAGCTACTGGCAAATCAGACTAGCTGAAGAGTCAAAAGCCAAAACAGCATTCTCTACCCCTAGTGGACATTATCAATTTGTGGTAATGCCCTTTGGTTTGAAGAATGCACCTGCCACCTTCCAAAGGTTGGTGAATCAAGTCCTTGCTAGGTTGGATGACTTTTGTGCAGCATATCTAGATGATATTGCTGTCTTTAGCTCCACCTGGGAGGATCACCTGATCCACCTGAAGAAGGTTCTGGAGGCCCTGCAAAAGGCAGGCCTGACTATCAAGGCTACTAAGTGCCAGATAGGGCAGAGCAAGGTTGTGTACTTGGGCCACCTAGTAGGTGGGGGTCAAGTTCAACCACTGGAGAGCAAGATCCAGACCATACAGGACTGGGCTCCTCCAACTACCCAGACACAAGTCAGAGCCTTCTTGGGCCTGACTGGGTATTACAGAAAATTTGTAAAGAACTATGGGTCCATTGTGACACCATTGAATGACTTGACATCCAAGAAGATGCCCATAAAGGTTCATTGGACAGTTAGCTGTCAAAAGGCATTTGACGACCTGAAGAAGGCCATGTGCTCTGCACCTATCCTGAAGAGTCCTAACTACTCCAAACAGTTCATTGTACAGACAGATGCTTCTGAGTTGGGGGTGGGAGCTGTGCTATCACAACTTAATCAAGATGGTCAAGATCAGCCCATTGCTTTTATTAGCAGAAGGCTGACCCCCAGGGAGAAACGTTGGTCAGCTATTGAGAGGGAGGCCTTTGCTGTGGTTTGGGCCCTGAAGAAGTTGAGGCCATACTTGTTTGGTACTCACTTCCTAATTCAGACAGACCATAAGCCCCTCTTGTGGCTAAATCAGATGAAGGGTGAAAATCCCAAACTGCTCAGGTGGTCCATTTCCCTACAGGGGATGGACTTTACAGTGGAGCACCGCCCAGGGACTGACCATGGTAATGCAGATGGTCTCTCCAGGTACTTCCACTTAGAACATGAAGACTTATTTGGTCAAGGTTAAGTTTAATGTCCCTGCGTTTGGGGGGGGGGGTTATGTAGGAGAGTAGGGTCTGCTATCCTATGGTCACCCCAATTTTTGCTTTTTGCTTCACTGGTTTTCGACTTACTGAGGCTGTGGGCCTGCTAATCAGACCCCCAGCCTGCTGTTCTCTCTCTAAATTTGTAATACATGTGCTATAGGTACATACCACAATTGGAAATGGACTCCTTGTCAGCCCCTGTACCATGCACTATAGGTGCTCAGGGCATAGGTGCCACCAAAGCCTACCAGGGGCTGAAGCATAGCTTTTGCCACCCGTGGCTGGTTCTTAAATTGACACAACTGGCTGATCACTCAGCTGGGGCAAGTGGGTGTAATCACCCCTTGCTTAGATATAGTATACCTATATCTAAACCTATATCTGGACACATATATAGCCTGTAAGCCACTCCTATGGAAGGCCTCATCAATCCTGGAGGCAGAGTGCGTGGTTTTATGTGAGATGGAGCTCTGGCATGAGCTGAGCCTGTCTGCAGCTGTCGGGAACAACTCCCTAAGCTGATCCGGGATAATGCCATACCATATACTCTTAAGCGCCTTATAATCCTCGCGGTTATATAGCAACTTTGGTTTGGCTTTATCAAAACATGTCATGTAAGGTGTCATACGATTTGGAATACTACCCCCTCGCCAGTTCTGGCGACGGGGGTAGCATTCCACCCTTCTAGAGGGATAAGACATGTTACTTTACTGAAACGCGGTTGATTTAAAATGAGCCTCAGATCCACAAAATGGATGCCCCTGCCACAGACACGGGTCTGGCCTCCTGCTGCTGACCGAAACTCAGCATATGGTGGCCTGGACAAAGGGTTTCCTGTCGCAGGGCGGTGTCAAACCACCCCAGACAGGAGATAGTGGATTGTAGTAGGGAGGTTTCAAAGAAACCAGACACTGCCTGGGGAGCACAAGGCTGCCCCTTGCATAATCCGGCCAAACCGGTTCTGGGGCCTTCCAGCCCCCGTCCCAGCGTGGCCTGGATCAAAGGAAAGGGGTGTAACCACCCCCTTCCTGGGTCCCACCCATAGGAGGGGACCTAGCAGGATGTCCAGCCCACCTGATTCGAATAAGAGTGGGAGCAGTGCCAATGCAACTCAGATCATCCTGAAGAAACATAAGAAACGAATTCTGGACCCTTCGACTTTCTACTCGACATAGAAGACTGAAGAATCTCCCTTGTGGTCAAGGAGTGACCACCCTGTGCAAACAGGCAACATCCAGCCCTCGACCCTTGCTTTGTTGCAGTTCCCGCCGGAACTCAAGCGACAGAGATCGACGAGATCAAGCTTGCCTGCCTTCTCCCTGCCCGATCCACAGTCCCTGCAGAGCTGAGACCAGTGGAGGCGACCGGAAGCGTGGGGCACGCCATCTTGAAAAGGCCACGAGACGCTGACCGTGCAGCCCACGAGTGACCCTCGCAGCTGTACACCGGGGTTTGAGAAGCCCCAACACCGAGCTCCACTTGCACCAAAGCTACCCCCTCCACACTTGACGAGTGCTGCGTGGGGCCCTTCTGCTTGTGTTGGCTCGACGCGTTGGCCCGGTCACTTGCCAGCTGGCTTGTGGCCCCTGTGCCGATGAAAACTTGAATACGACTCGCTTTTCTGGTTGCTCCAGATCTGCACCAGCTCCTGTAAAAAGGAGCCCCCACTCTGACCCTCCTGGTTCGAGTGATAAGCAATCTCCTGGTTCCGTGTGGATTGCTTTTGCCAAGTGCTGTTTGCTGCAATCTTGAAGCCGACGGTGCTGACGGCGAGAGCCTACGTGGGACAGATCGTGACCTGCTCCTGGACGTCGCAGATGCACCAGAGCCCACGTGACAGCGGAGAGAAGCCTATCGACAACCACCTGATTGCGCCCGACATTGCCTGGTTCCGTCCTGGTTCCACCCTGGTCACTGCTGAGTGACCCAGACTCTGTCCCCTCTGCTTTCAGGTACTTTTCTACTTCAATCCACCCTTGGATCGCACCGGACACTTCTGCTTCACATCGCCTGCAGCTGCAACAGCTTCAAGCACCAAGAGCCTGCGTGTCAAAACCCGACGCCACTTCGACCCTGTGCACCCACGGCCTGTGGGTGAGGTAACATTGCAACGCCGGTGTTCCTACACTGGTACACACCTCTAGGGTCTGTGTCTAAAGTTTTGTTCCTCTAGGTTCAGCGGAAGCCTCTTTTAATTCACTTTGTGTAACTTTTACGCACCATTGACATTGCATTGGTGCAAGCCGCACTTTCTGTGCTGCGCCCGAGTCCTGTGGGCTTCTCCCGACTTCAGCATTGCTAGTCCTGACTGCTCCCAGCGAATCTCTAGGCCCTAGGCCTAACCACTGTTCGATTGGTATCTCTTATACCACTTTTTTAGTATATGGTTTAAGTGGCCACCGGCCCTTATCCAAAATTGTGCAACTTTGTATGTTATACTGTGCTTTTGATTTAACGCTTGTGCCCCTTTCCTCATAAAGAGTACTGGGGAGTAATTTAGAAATAAATACATATATTTTTATAATATATACTTGTGTGGTGTCCTTTCATTTGATTACAGGATTGTATGTGGTAAAACAGCTCGCTTAACACGACCTCTTAAGTTAAGCCTTTAAGGCTGCTTAGTCCATGCTACCACTAGGATAGCTTGTCTAACAAGGTTGACTTACAACCAGACATCTTTGGGGTTTGTTTGGACTGATACCAAGTGGTTCCAGAATTGGAAACACTACATATCAAACCAACTTCTCACAGGACAATAGACACATTTTAATTTTTTTTTATTTTACAGAGTTTTATTTAGCGCGAACTTGACCCGAATCGGGTATAAGAGCACTTTACGTAGCACCAGTTGCATTACATGAGGACACATTCATATTTTATTTTGTTACACATGCACTCTTTAACAGTGCATGCCGAAAATTGAAAAAATTCTATCTGCAGAAGCCTGTGGCCAGTGGAAGCACACTGGCCGCATGCAGGACACTGTACTTGGTCCATGCTCTACATCAGGGGCACACAGCAAAGCCCCAGGAGGAAGCTGAAGAACGAAGGAGGCTATGATCCATCAGAAGCAATGAAACAAGAGTGATGTTGGATCCAACCAATGCTAAGTAATGGGTGAGCGCTATGCCTGTTTTAAGATTTTATTCATTTTATTCTAGAGATTTCACAAGCACAGCACAAGGGCTGAGCAGGCAAATCCTAAAAATGGAGCCAAAAGAGGCCTTGGACACGAGATAGAATAATCACACTAATGCACAAAACCACAAGTGCTCTGCTCACTATCGATTTAAATTGGTCAGTGCAGTGCCACTGCCACGTCCTTCTCATTTCTAAAGTGATGACAATGCCACAGGGCTGTGAGTATGGCTCTCCCAGCTGACACTCAAGGCTAGGGCAGTCCTCAGGGACAGCCGAAAACAGAGTTCACGGTAGCATGATGTCACACTCATGTTGGGACAAACTTGAGGCTGCAGCGAGAGACAATGCACCTGGCTGGGTTGGCAAACTATGCTGTCCTTCACAAAGGGAACAGCACCCCAAACGCTTGGGAAATGTCCAGTAAAGCAGTACTCTGACATCCCTGGGCCACAGCACCTCGGTACCTGCTGTAATTACTATAGTAAAAGATTGGCTTTCTTTTTTGCAACTCATTGTTCGGATATGTTAGTCAAGTTGATTCCATTATGCTCAGTGGCGTAGCTAGGTCCCTGCGGCGGCCGCCCAATGGCGGTCCAATCTAAGAGCAGGGGTCTGCCAATTCCTGCATTTGCCATCCTGCGACGGCCGCAGGTAAGAGCAGGGGGGCAGGTAGCTGCTCCTAACCCCCTTGCTACATGCAAAAACAATAGTTGATGGACAGAATGCAGAACAATGTCATACATTCACCCCAGTACAGAGATCTGGGCCTAAATCCATCATTGTTTTGCTCACCGTGCCATTCCAGTTTGAACGCAGCCATATGCAAATCAATCTTGACCCTGTTCCCTATGGGAACAATCCAACTGCCAAGCAAGGTCCTCCCTGGACTGGAAACAAGCATCCTAGGACTGATTATGCTTGAGTGAAGAGAGTGATGATACACCAGTCCTGGTTGTTTTAGCCACTATATTCAAATGTTAGGGCAAGCCTGTACCAGGGATAATGCTGTGTGTAAAATCTAATCAGATCAAATGTTAGATTTTAGAAAATAGGTTCTAAGGTAAGGTGCTCCAACAAGTTAAGAGGAACTAAACATTTATTTTAAATATATGTACAAGTGGTGAGTAGGTGATTACATTCAGAGAAACACAATTCAGCGAATTGAGTCTCGCCTACAGGCAGCTGTTTGAGGTTTGTTGGCGGAGACCTACTGCAGACCAAACCAAAACCTACAGTGGGCTTTGAGACATTAATTGTTTACCATTGGGTGGCTTCCGTGTCACTCATTTGCTTGCTTCTTACTCAATAGCTTGCCTTCCTCTTCTTGTGTGTCCCTCCCTTGGAGCATAGCTTCTTCGCCAGCCGTTTGACTGAATGACTTGTAACCTTCAAATCTTCAAACTCGGGTAACTACTTTTTTCTTTTTATTTCAGCACTCCATGACAGTGCATGTATTTTCTTATACTCTCTCTCCTGTGCTGCTTCCTCCCTCAAATACAACTCCATCCATGGTGAATCCCGCCACCAACTTCCAAACCACCACCCTCACCCACACCCTCTGTTGCATACACTCGCCATGTTTTTTTTCTTCTTAGTTACCAATCCGACTCTGATCGGTAACTAAAAATTAAATACTAACACCATCCTTTTGTAGGCACGAGCATGCTTGGTGCCCTCACCTGCGACATGATGCGAATGGCTGCATCAAAAGCTGTTTTTTTTTATTCCTTAGTCATGCCACACACCCAAATCCTGGCTTTTCAGGCAACAAAGAATTGCCATATGAAACTTGTGGTTTAATTTTCATGTGTGTAACAATGACCTGAAAAAGCAGGCATTCAAAGCACTGTTGATTACAGGGTCAGAACCAGATGAAGGTTATCACAGATGGCAGGGTGCCACTTCTCCTCTACACACCTACTAGTTGGCCAAGCCTTGCCAGTGTGATAGTATAGAGCTGCCCGTGTAATGTGGGGCATCCTACCCCAGCCCTGGCTTTTCAGACAAGGGCATGTTGCATTCTAGGCTTCTTGTCATACTTCTAAAATGTAAGAAGTGCTCAAAATTCTCAGCATTCGAAGCACAGAAGGACTAAAAAACCAAGGCTCGCTGTAGGAGCCGCACATGTTATGGGTCACTTGGCAGCTAAGACTTAATAGATGCTACCTTAATTTATTTATTCATAAAGTTTTATATAGCATGAACATGACCCTTGCAGGTATCAGAGCACTTTACAATTATCAAGGCGACATGTATAAAAATAACCACATCATCAAGTAAGGGACAAGGTGTGGGAACCTCTCCTAGAGAGCAAACCACAGATTCCAGGTGGACAGCAGCCAGCAAAACAGAGCAAGAATTTAGCTTGCGAGAAGTAACCATGCATGCCGGCAAGGGATAGATCCAGTTCTGGAGTATAGTTCATGTCTTCACCGACATAGATGTGTTCATCACTTGGTCCACAACACAAAATCACCACAGTGACTGCAGCAGTAAACATTTATTTGAACTGTGGAAATGTTGGTATGCAGATTACACAAGCAGAACCATGTTTCTCCTACAGGAAAGGTTCTGTCTTGGCTGCCATTCAACAAAAGAATTATCACAAGATCAGCTGCCTGGCATTTAAATGTCAGCAAAACCTGGCTCAAAAACGTGAATAATAGGATTAAACCTTCCATTCACGCCAGTGCCATTAGAGGCGCTTAGAAATCTCTATTGACTATTTCTGATTGCATGCACAAAGTCGCAAATGCTTGTACATCCGTGCGTAGGCCTTCTGGCGCATCATTCCAGGGGAATATTGAGAATAGAATTTTATCAAAAGTGGATAGGACACTTGTAACCACTTATACCAAGAGAAGTATTGAAAAACCCTCATAAACGTTGTGTATAACGAAAAGCGGTATATCTTATTCTCCGCCCCACACAGACGTTATGGCAACAATCATTGGGTTTTACAATTAGTATCTTTGCCAGCCTCACCCGAGGCAATCTCTGGTTTTTTCGTGGCAGTCTCCAGAGAAAATTTGAGTCACCCCACTGAAAGTGCGCAATATGGATAAAATAGTTTCCAGACGATTTGGGTACTCTTTATTCGAATCGCTGGACCACTAGGTTAAAAAATATCGGTATGCTCTCAGGAAATTTAAGAGTCCATAGCATATATCAATAGGACTGAAAAAACGTCAACATGTTTCTGCTCTCTTGGCCCGTGGGTCTAAGAGCATTCGTCAGGACAAATAAACACACACTTAACACAGTTTTAAAACTACTGTCACTATTTGTGATGTAGATGGGTCGATTTTAACATAATAGTCTTACCCATTGAGGTTCTTAGGAGTCACCTAAAAGATTTAGAAAAAAGGTGGGGTAACTAGTGGCATTTAACCAATGTTCAAGAAGTGGTTAATTAAGAAAACATTCATTTTGTTTATCATAAAAAACTCAATTTGAGACAGTGTTTATCAATTTACGGAAAACAAAAAAAAATGGTGACATTTACGGCGAGTAATTGGTGGCGACATATTGACAGACTAGCGTATCGGTAATATGCAATGCAGTTGTAATTTGTACCCAAAATGATGTGAGACATACCTCTAAGTTGGGTGAACTTGGAATGAACCTGGAGGAAGGAACGGGGATAGTGAATATTTACCCTCACTGGTTGTGAAGAAGTGCCCGGTTACCTCAAGTGAGGTCTTACTTTAGAATAATTGTACAAGGTTCCCTCAGGAGGTACGGACAATGGTCCCAGGCTACAACGACATCAAGGGAAGTTAGTAAAAACGATGCCGTCTCGAGGGTGTAGAGCGCGGGCAGTGAGGAAGAAACTTACCCGCGACGGAAGCGTGTTCCGCGTCTTGTGCTGACTCTGCCTCCTGGACGCTGGGAGCACGCTTCCAATGGCGTTTTCTACAACGCTCGTCATAAAAATAGAAAGAGGATTTTCTTGGTGAAGATCGAGGATCAAGTTTGAAAGGCTAAATGTCAAATTTAGAACTATTTTATGCGCTTAAATATAATTATATGTTATCAAGGATGTTATAATATAATTATCATGGCACTGCTGATGGTGTTAGAAAATTTTGAGATTGGAATTTTTTGAAACTTTAAAAAATAGAAACAGACTTAGACTCATACCTAAATAACGAAAGAGTTCATACTACAGAAAAAATGAAGTTATCTAGGTTGTTTTAGTTGAAAAAATCAGCGTGCAAAGTGGTGCCAGGAGATTTCATCATTCAGACCGTACTTGTTGGTCTTAAGGCGATCCACCCAACGCTGTTCCTTTTCGTATAGTACTTTTTCAACATTGGGTATCGTTTCTGATATTCTTTCTATAACTGTCCATTTTAGATCTTCAATGCTGTGTTTTTGCTCAATAAAGTGTGAACAGAGCTTTGTTGTATTCTTTTGGAGGCGAATATTGCTTTTATGTTCCCCTATACGCAATTTCACCTTTCTGCAGGTCATTCCAATGTATTTCTTTTCGCATGGACATGTGACCATATAGATCACATGAGAAGAATTACAATTACTATGTTGCCGCTGAGTCCATGTGAATGTTGTGGACAGTTGTAAAGTTTTTGAAATGGTCGTAGATTTACAGGCCGTGCAAGAGCCACATGGATAATGTCCTGTCACTGGAGCCATATGGATGTTTCTGATTGGGTTTGCCAAAATCGTTTGTTTGGGACGAGTATGTACCAACAGGTCACGTAAATTTTTTGTTCGTCTGTTCGCAAAACAGGGTTTTGGCCAGTTAAATTTTCCTGTGTTTACAATATGCCAATTCTTCCGGATTAGTTTATTCACCTGGTATGATGCAGGACCAAATGTGGTCACACAGGTCATGAGGTCCTCATTTTCTGTTTTTTCAAAAATTGTTAGGAGGTTTTCCCTCGGTTGATTCATGGCTCTTTTTTGACATTTTGATATTGTAGTTGTTTTATAATGTCTTTGTTGGAGTCTGATACTGAGATCATTCGATTGTGTTTGGTAATCCTTTTTTTGACTACAGTTCCTTTTGAGACGCAAAAACTGACTGTATGGTAAGTTGTCTCTTAACGGTTGAGGATGATAGCTTTTATAAGACAACAAGCTGTTTTTAGCAGTGGGTTTTCTGAATGTTTTTGTCTCAATTTTGTCTTCCTTTGAAAATATTGTCAGATCTAAGAAGTCAATACTTTCTTTGTCAGCTGTGTACGTGAAACACAGCATTGAAGATCTAAAATGGACAGTTATAGAAAGAATATCAGAAACGATACCCAATGTTGAAAAAGTACTATACGAAAAGGAACAGCGTTGGGTGGATCGCCTTAAGACCAACAAGTACGGTCTGAATGATGAAATCTCCTGGCACCACTTTGCACGCTGATTTTTTCAACTAAAACAACCTAGATAACTTCATTTTTTCTGTAGTATGAACTCTTTCGTTATTTAGGTATGAGTCTAAGTCTGTTTCTATTTTTTAAAGTTTCAAAAAATTCCAATCTCAAAATTTTCTAACACCATCAGCAGTGCCATGATAATTATATTATAACATCCTTGATAACATATAATTATATTTAAGCGCATAAAATAGTTCTAAATTTGACATTTAGCCTTTCAAACTTGATCCTCGATCTTCACCAAGAAAATCCTCTTTCTACTTTTATGACGAGCGTTGTAGAAAACGCCATTGGAAGCGTGCTCCCAGCGTCCAGGAGGCAGAGTCAGCACAAGACCCGGAACACGCTTCCGTCGCGGGTAAGTTTCTTCCTCACTGCCCGCGCTCTACACCCTCGACACAGCATCGTTTTTACTAACTTCCCTTGATGTCGTTGTAGCCTGGGACCATTGTCCGTACCTCCTGAGGGAACCTTGTACAATTATTCTAAGGTAAGACCTCACTTGAGGTAACCGGGCACTTCTTCACAACCAGTGAGGGTAAATATTCACTATCCCCGTTCCTTCCTCCAGGTTCATTCCAAGTTCACCCAACTTAGAGGTATGTCTCACATCATTTTGGGTACAAATTACAACTGCATTGCATATTACCGATACGCTAGTCTGTCAATATGTCGCCACCAATTACTCGCCGTAAATGTCACCATTGTTTTTTGTTTTCCGTAAATTGATAAACACTGTCTCAAATTGAGTTTTTTATGATAAACAAAATGAATGTTTTCTTAATTAACCACTTCTTGAACATTGGTTAAATGCCACTAGTTACCCCACCTTTTTTCTAAATCTTTTAGGTGACTCCTAAGAACCTCAATGGGTAAGACTATTATGTTAAAATCGACCCATCTACATCACAAATAGTGACAGTAGTTTTAAAACTGTGTTAAGTGTGTGTTTATTTGTCCTGACGAATGCTCTTAGACCCACGGGCCAAGAGAGCAGAAACATGTTGACGTTTTTTCAGTCCTATTGATATATGCTATGGACTCTTAAATTTCCTGAGAGCATACCGATATTTTTTAACCTAGTGGTCCAGCGATTCGAATAAAGAGTACCCAAATCGTCTGGAAACTATTTTATCCATATTGCGCACTTTCAGTGGGGTGACTCAAATTTTCTCTGGAGACTGCCACGAAAAAACCAGAGATTGCCTCGGGTGAGGCTGGCAAAGATACTAATTGTAAAACCCAATGATTGTTGCCATAACGTCTGTGTGGGGCGGAGAATAAGATATACCGCTTTTCGTTATACACAACGTTTATGAGCGTTTTTCAATACTTCTCTTGGTATAAGTGGTTACAAGTGTCCTATCCACTTTTGATAAAATTCTACCTAGTTCTGGGGAACAGATAGGACAGCCATTTCTCTTCCCTCACATTGATAACCTCGAATATTGAGAATATTCAGGCATTAAAACAAGATCTTTTTGATAGAAATGACTGCTCTTGGCCGAAGGTTTTTGCAGAGGCCGCCCCCGAAGGGTGCCTCGAGGGCTGGCGCCATAATGGACGCCAGAGCCTGGGAAGGATCCGGTTCTAGCCGCCGGGAAGGGCCCTGAACCAGAAGGGGCACTTTCGTTGCGGCAACAACTTATGCCAGGATGGCGCCTAGGCACCTGGGCAATGGGGGGACCAGGTGAGGTTTGACCCTCCCCAAGTGGCAGAACCGCCCGTTCATGGAGGGAAAATTGTGGAGGGAGTATAAGACGCAGCTCCCCATACTGCAGCTTGTCACTACAATATGGAGCTGGGGAGCGGCGCAGAAGAAGAGTCCCACCCACCCACACCTACGTTCCAGCAGTGTCGCAGTGCTGGCGGATAAGAGAGGTAAAGCGGATGGTTATGGAGGCACACCGACAGGGCGGTGTGTAGAAGGAGGGCCACTCACACTGGGGTGCCGAACGGCAGGGTGAGTAGGCCTTACAAAAGGGGGTAGCAGACAGAGACGGCGCTCGCAGCCCAGACCCAGCCGCAGGCTCGGACTGGCCGTTGCGGGCACCGGGCAATCCCCCGGTGCACCGCAAGGGTGGGGGCCGGTTTTGGGCCCCTCGGGGCCAGTTTTGTTACAGGGCCGTTTATGCAGCTTAGCTTCAAAATTGGCCCTGCAACAAAATCGTCTGAAAACCAGTCCGGCAAAGAGATCAGACCTCCCCCTGGGGGCCGGCCGAGCACTTTGCCGAGGCCGGTTTTGGTTCCCAGTCCGGCCCTGCCCAGCCGGACGGCAGGGCACAAAAAGAGACTAGCAAGGTAGCGAGTTGGGGCATAACTCTGGGTATAGGCTACCCCCCCCCCCCCCCCACACACGCAAAAGGGAGTGGAAACCAACAGTACAAGTTGGACCACAAAAGTGCCAAGAAAGGAGATACGCTTATAAGAGAGCGGAATAACGAACTGTCATGGTGATTTATGATTCTAGGATATGCAGAGGAGGCATGACAAGCAAATGATTTATGACCAAGAATGATGGATGATAATCGAGTTATGACAATGTAACACAAATGATTTATGACGGCCAAGTTATGGCGGTCCATGACACAAATGATTTATGGTACACAAATGATTTATGACACATGATGTATGACCCTCTGATATGCAAATAAGTGATGACAGAGAAATGATTTATGACCGACAGAATGATTTATGACAAATGATTTATGAGAGGCGACGCTAATCATTTATGATGTCCAATTTATCATGACACCAAATGATTTATGACATACGGATGATGTTTGACGCATGATTTATGATATGCCATGCTAATGATTTATGACCCTGGCCATAAAAGTGATGCCCAGGGGACAGAAAAATGAGTTGGTATATGATGGTAATAAAACTGCGGCCAACGACCACAACAAACTACAACTTGTGTTGGCTGTGATTTGGTAACATGTCTGTTTCCGGAGTGGGCCCTGTGCGAGGGTTATGCAACGTAGCAGACGCAGAGGGAGCGAGCGAGCGGGAGTCGTGTTGAGCCTGTGCGGTCCCGTGCTTCGTGCTCTGAGCTCGGCGTTTGTGGTCTGCCAGGTGCGGTGGAACAGAGGAGCGGGGGTGCATGAGGTTGGAGTTAAGGGGCTCATTTATTCTCCATTTTATTGAGGCGAGTGAAAGACGTAAAGTACAAACTGCAACAGCAACAGGTAGCGGTGGTGAGGTTAGAGGCGCGGTTCCTTTCCCGGCTGGGCAGAGTCGGCTGGCATTAGGCCGGTGCAGTTTACACATCAGGGGAGAACTGCCCCGCTCCTGTCTTCATTATTTTGTTTTCGTTATTTTGGTGGCTCGAGCCTGTAGAGTAGATGCTTGTAGGCATCTCTGCCCTCTGTCTTAACGCTGCGCACCCCCCACAGTGCCTATTTTTCACACCCTTTTCTCTCTCCTCTACAGAGGGAGACTTTGCTTTCCGGGAAACAACCTTTACAACGCAGTCATTACATCGCACTACTTTTACAACGCAGTCATTACAACGCAACATCCTTTACATCACATGCCATTACAACACAGCCATTACATCGCCTGCCACCACAACGCATGTCATTACAACGCATAGTTTTTACCCTTACACTATCCAACATTTACTCTACAGTTGCCATCACTGGATTGGGAATAGTAATTTTAACTCCTACACTATCCAACGCTTTCCCTACTGTTGCACTCACAGGAGTGGGAATAGTAATGTTTACCCCTACGCTATCCAACACTTACCTTAAATGCAATGTTATGGTATGCATTGTAATGCTATGTGTGGTAATGGTATAATGCGATTTAATGGAATGTGTTGTAAATGTAGTTTCTAAAAATGTGTTGTGATTGCATGCAATGTAAAATCATGCGTTGTAATGGATGTTGCAATATAAAGACATGTGCTGTAAATGTTTGTGTTGTGACGTCATACATTCTAGCGTTCCTATTTGATTATTTATTTATTGATTTTGGGCTCATTTGGTCACTTGGGCTGGCCTTGTTTTCAGCTGCCATTTGGAGTCATAATACAGCATAAAGGGCCAGATGTAGGTGGCCGAAAATAGCCATTTACCGATCGGTAACGGCCGAATTCGGCCGTTACCGACCGGTAAATGGCCATTGACATGTAGGGGCCCTTAAATGTTGCATTTTCGGTAATTTTACCAATTCGGTAATTTTACCGATTCGGTAATTTTACCGAAAATGCAAGATTGAAATGTGGGTAGCCAATTTTCCATTGGCACATGGCTTTCAGAATCGGTATTTTACCATGGAATACAAATCCATGGTAAAATACCGATTCCTGTGTACATGCACATCTGTGCATGTACACATGTGCCATGTGACAGACAGACGTGCCCTTAGGGCATGTCTGTGTGCCACATTGCACACATGCCCGTTTTGGGGGTGCTAGAGGGTGTCAAAGTGACACCCCCTGCACCCTTGACAAAATCGGTATTTACCGATTCGGTAAATACCGAATCGGTATTTGAATTGAATCCTATGGGCTTCAAGGCCCATAGGATTCAATAGCAAATACAGATTCGGTATTTACTGAATCGGTAAATACCGAATTTTTAAGGAATCGGTAATAAATCCAGATGTTGGTACCTACATCCCATTTACCGATTTTGAAATACCGAATCGGTAAAATTCGGTAATATTCGGTATTTCAAAATCGGTAAATGTGATTTACCTACATCTGGCCCAAAGTTGTGAGTTGACACTTACATTGAGTGTTATATGCGCTGGGGAGGCCTAGGCCGCAACGCATCTCTTGGGCGGTGCTGAAGTGGCCAGCTTTAGGTTTGTACGAATTGTACCTCTTTGGAGGGTGTTGTTCCCAGTTCAGATTCATTTAATTTTATTCTCATTTTTAAGCTTCTTGCTCACCCGCGACCTGCAAGCCTCCGCTTCTTGAGGAGGTGGAATTGATGGATTGAGAAGGAAAGGGTCGCAGAGCGAAAGGCAGAGAGCACCAGCGGCGTCAGTGATACCTGTGGATGAGTAGTAAGGTTGTCACTCTTGGTGAATCCACTTAGTTTTTGAAGGTGAAAGATGCCATCATGGTGCTTGCGATCTGGTCATTTAATCGCACCCTCAGGGTCAACACCAGGGCCAGCCTCAGTCAGCTGGACATACACTCAGCCACTTCAGTCCCCCCAAATTACTAAAAACCATCAAGCGGAAGAAGCCCCTAGCCCATCTGTCCCATTTGAAATCCCATCCCTCTGTGTTGTCCATGTTCTCGAAGGGACTGAGTGGCATAGTGGTAAGGAATAAGGAACTGGGCGTGGCTCAAGGTGCGGTTAATGTAGATGAGCTGGGCACAGTTACCGTCCTTTCTCAAGCGACAGTTCCGTATCAACATCACAGAACGTAGTGGATTCCACTTTTCCAGCCCATCCTACTGACCAATGCGCTTTAACCGTAGCGGTCAAAGAAATGGAAATGGGTATGGAGGATGTTAAGGTTAAACCCGAAATTAACGATGTTGGTGATAAGTCGTTGTCTGAACCTGTTGTCACGATGGAGTCCATGAGGCCGGTGGTTATAACTAACCCCTTAAATGTTGCATAGTTATCATCAGGTCTTTCTCCTCTTAAAGAGCTCACTCGAGTGTCTCAAATGAGCAACGTGGGGATGATTGCAGTTTTGACCCTCGGGATTTAGAGGATTTTACACTGCTGGACATTGCTATACACATGGAAAAAAATCAAGTAATGGAGGCCAATTTAAAACCACTGGGTGCCTAAGAATCGGCTTTGAGACTGTCAGCGGAGGGAAACAACCTTTACAACGCAATCATTACATCGCACTACCTTTACATAGCAGTCATTACCATCGCAACATCCTTTACATTGCGTGTCATTACAACGCAGTCATTACATTGCATGTCAGTACAATGTATGTCATTACAATGCATGTCACTACAACACAGGAATTACATCGCAAGTCATTACAACACATACCATTTCAACGCATAGTACCCTTACACTATCTGACACTTACCCTACTGTTGCACCCCCTGGAGTTAGAATAGTAATTATTACCCTTACACTATCCAACACTTACCCTACTGTTGCACTCACTGGAGTTAGAATAGTAATTATTACCCTTACACTATCCAACACTTACCCTACTGTTGCACTCACTGGAGTTAGAATAGTAATTATTGCCCCTACACTATCCAACACTTATCTTAAATGCAATGTAATGCTACACATTTTAGTGGTATGCGTTGTAAAGGTATAATGCGATGTAATGGAATGCGTTGTAAAGGTAGTTTCTGAAAATGCAATGTAATGGCATGCTATGTAAAATAATGCGTTGTAAAGGATGTTACGATGTAAAAACTGCGTTGTAAAGGCATGCATTGTAAATGTGTGTGTTGTAACCTTATACATTCGTCAGCGGACTATTCTGTTAGTTGCCTTCGTATGCCAGCTTTGTACAGCAGTACTCCTTCTAGAGTTTCTCTTTCACGATTATTGGCACTATAAAAATTAGAGGGGTACAAGACACATGGAAATTAACGAACGAGGGTGTCAATGGAAATGGGGGAGGGAGGACTAATTTTGATATATTTTATGCTTTAGAGAGGATTCCCTCGGCAATTTTAACTCTGCTAGAGAAATCAACTGCTAACTCTGATCACGTGTTAGATGTACTGTCCCCGATTCTAAAGCGCAGTATCTCACCTCTGCTGGTTCTTGTCTAGGAAAGGTAGAAAAGGGTAAGGATGTGAAATGTCAGGTAACCCAGACTAACATAGGGGTGATGGAAATGGGAATCCAAGTGGGAACTTGGGATGACCTGGGGGCCTTTTCAACTGTGTTGCCCGGAAATATCCCTATGTTCGATAATACCCTCCCTTTGTTAAACAGTCGAAAGGGTGAATTAGATGCTGGTCCCCATGGGGAGGGCGCCTCTTATTCAGACAGTAGTGGGTTAAAAGTACGGAAGGAGATGAAGAATAGGATTCGGGGTATTACAAAATGTAAGCCAAAACAATTGAGGCTTCCTATGGTATCGGAGGAACCTGATACTATCAATTTGCACCAAAATGGAAATGAGTCCAAATCTGTTGGGTCCTATGTCGGTCAGGATTTGGGCCGCCTGGAGGTAAATCCTCTCCCTCCCTCTATTATGATAGAAAAACCTGCAAGGGGGGTTTAGGGTAAGAGGAGGGGCACAAGGGTACGGGGATAACTGGATACAACAAGGGGGGGATTGGGCACTCAATGGAAGAACCATAAAACACGGATAAACCTGGTTGATTCAGAGAGTATAGCAGTAAAGGTAAATGATCTTACGCCAGAGGTAGGGCAGATTGTGGATAGTTTTTCCCCAAACCTTTCTTGTATGGATACTCTCCCGGTACAGATAGATCCTAATCAAGGAAGGGGGGGCTGGTTTTACTTCTCCTTTAGCACAAATGTCGGAATCGGGGGCTGATCAAAGGCAGAGTGACAGGGTATGTGCAGGACGGGGGTCAGGACAAGCATCTAACACTCTGATTTTGCTTCCTTGTTTGACAGAGAACTGGGCCCACTTAATAAAAGTTTCCTTTTGGAGTTATTATCTGAAATTGAGGACCTGAGATTGGTAACAACTAGAGCTATTGAGCGAGTACTCTTAGACCCCCGAAGTAGACTACCAAAATCCAGAGCAACCTTTAGGTCTGGGATAATTACAATGTTAGTCTTGGCCAATGTTGATCCTTTCAGGAATAATGGGATTGATGTTTCCCCGTTTGTGGATAAATTCAAAAAGAGTATGCAGTTTCTGACAGGATAAAACAGGTTGTGTAAGCGTGCGGAAGCTCGCTTAATATCTAGACTAAGGGGGGAATTCCTCTTGTTGGAATTAGGAACCTCACACACCAAGCCAGCTAGGTGTCATGCTTCATCATTGGGTCTGCTTCTTGTCGGGTCGGCGCTGCAATACCCAATGGGCACCCATGAAGGGGCTCTTTGGCGGAGATCTTTTATTCCTTGCTGTTAAGTGTGGTGCATGTGAGGGGCCTAGTGTGTGTAGATGTAAAGGAATGTGAGGCTAAAATAGGAGATAGGGGTCCAACCAGAGCAATTTTAATGAGTGTGGCCCTTCTCCTAGTTAAAATTAAGTGTGGCGCGCCCCTGTTGTAGTGTTACAGGGTACCGCGCTCGAAGGTCAACATGTTTCTTGCCAAAATGTCTACTGGACGGCAATTCTTCAGGACCAGCATCAGTTTCTATCTACACTATCAATCGTGGTCAATTGTAGTAAAAGTGAGAAACCACAAACAGCATCCTAAAAAGTGGTACCTGTCACTCTAAAAAGACAAGTCCATTTGACTCAAAAATTCATGTCAATGTATTCCAGCAGGTGATGACACTGTAAAGACTAGTGCTGCGTCTTCTCCATGCAGTGGCGGAGGACCTACCCCTCACTGTGCTGGAACCGGGAGGTGGAGCCAGTTTATGCTCAGATTGAATCACATAGGAAAGATCATCAGGGCTTTGGTAGAGAGCTATCTAATAGTAGGGCGGCTGCAAATCTCAAAGATATTACAATCTCGGTTGGCCGTTTTATTGGGAAACAAGTGATTAATATTGCGGGACATTAGGACCGAAGGGTCACCATACCCAAAGGGGAAGTTGAGATGGCCCAGTGGAGTTGGGTAGCTGGTTCACTGAATGCTTCCACCGAAAATATAAAACTCCCTATGCTGCAGAGGTAGCACCTTGGACAAAATGCTGTCCTGGATCCTGGCAGGTGGAGGACACCCCAGCTCTAAAATAAGTTCCCTAATGACATATGATCCAAAGATAATTTGCCTTCAGGAAACATGGAGTTGTGCAGACTTTACTTTAGAGAATTTTTTGGTCTTCTGTTGTGCAGCAAAACCTTAACCCCTTCGATGCTCATGACGAGCTCAGCTCGTCATGAGGCACGGTTGAGCTGTGCTGATGACGAGCTGAGCTCATCATGAACAATGGTAAATCATGAAAAGCAGCACAGGAGGGGAAAACCATCAGCAGCGATGGTGTTAAGTAAAAGGCCATGCAAATGGAAGTCTGACTATTTTGCTCGGCAGCAGTGTACATTGGAATCCTCTGAGTTTTCTCCATCCAACAGATCTTTGTATGTGCATTAAACTCACTTTGGGTAATGGGATACGAGGTCAGTACCCAACCTTTTTATTGGTAAATGTATATTATCCTCCCGGGAGGGCGTCTGATTCTCTGGTTGAATCCATCAGTACCTCTGAAGAGTGCCCATTGACATTAGTGGTGGTGGGAGATTTCAACGCCAAACTTTCAAACTGTTCTTCCCTGGTCTTTTGTAATCAGGAGTTGGAAGATGTATGGACCATCCCTGAAACAATGTTGCACGGCCATATCAGATCAGAGAGGTGTGAGTTGAGCTTTTTGGATTGTCTGAGTACTAATGATCTTGGTATTTTTAATGGGAGATTCCCAGAGGGCTCCCCAGCCTCCATCACTTTTCATGCTCCTCGGGGGCAGTCACTAAATGACTAAATGGTGGTATCCTATCAACTCTTTGGCGCATGCACTCAGTTTAAAGTACTGAGGACAAACTCGAGTGACCACAGTATTTTATCAGTGGATTTCAACTTGGAACTCAAGACATTGGAGCTCTGGAATCCCAGAGACAATACTATTGTGTATAACAAAACAAATGGGCGTATCTTTTGGTCTAATAAAAATCGTACATTCGTTGGGAGGCTTGTTAAAAATGCGAGTTCTGGTCCCATACAGGAAAATCCCATTACCTGGTTCGAAACGTGTTTGGCTTTATTTAGATCATTTGGAAGGAAGAAATGAGCTGTTGGCATTAACCACCCATGGTCACACCGTGGAAGGTAAGAAAGATGAATCAGGAGCCAAATGCCTTAGTAAGGGATCAATTTAAGCATCTTTGACTAGGCAAAGGCAAATCAACAGATCAAAGCGGGTAAGAACAAGAATGAAGGCATCTGAACGTAGATGGGCAGAGGATTCAAATAGGATTAAACTGAGAGAGCTTGCACATTCCGGGGGTTCACGTAAATATTGGGTTCTAATAGTTGAATACTGTGGTAGTAGAATTAAGGCTGAAGCCATTTTAATTTCAGATGCAGAGTGGACCCAATATATCTCACAGCTATATGCATTAAACTCTAGGAATTGGCTCAATTTGGAGCTAACTACTGAGTCTTCCTTGGGGAATGATTATGCCCCTCTTCCTTTAAGGAAATTGAGTGCTTCAATAAAGGGGCAAGGTAATAAGGTGTGATGGGCCCGGGCGATCTACCGATAGCTATAATTAAACAAGATAGCTCTGCATGGGCTCATTTCCTTTATCTAGTGTTCTCTCACTGCTGTATCCATGGGATTATTCAGACCTCTTGGAGACGAAGCATTGTTGTTCCATTATATACAAAGGGCCCCAAAAGTCCCCTGCTAGCTTTAGGCAGATCGTGTTACTGGATGCGACCGGAAAACTGTTTGCTAAGACCATACTTCTCCATCTCCAGGACTGGGCTTTTGATAATGACCTCTTCCCTGCAGAACAAGCAGGGTTCCGTAAGCATAGCGGCACTTTAGATAATATTACTGCCCTGAAAATCGTGATCAAAAAATATCCAATAGGCAAAGGAATGGCCTTGTATACTGCCTTTATAGATTTCGCCACACCCTTCGACCGGGTTGACCAAGGGACAAAGTGGAGGAAATTGGCTACAATGGGGATTCCCGTGCATTTGCTCGGATTGATCATTGCATTGTATTCCTCAACTTGGACTCAGGTCCTGATGGGAGGCAATCAAGGCCTGTCGAGTAAAGTGGAGACCCATAACGGGTTGAAGCAAGGGTGCTTACAAGCTCCTCTCCTTATTATATTAATGACTTGCCAATTAGGGTGGGTAACTGAAAAGGGGGCTCACCGAAATTAGAAACAATGTAACTGAGCTGTCGACTTTGTGCAGATGACGCTATTCTGTTGAACTTAACTCCGATAGGTTTACAAAGGCATCTTAACGAGTTAGGCCATTACTTTGACGATCATTTCTTAAAAATAAATGCCTCAAAAAGTAAAATCATCGTTTTTAGGTCTGGGGAATGCTGGGTTAGGAAAAATATGTATTGGTTTCTGGGTAAAGATAAACTTGATGTAGTAAAGTTGACCCGTACTTAGGAAGAATTTTTACAAGCAAGTGGTCTAGCAGTGATCACGTTGGCCAGTGCAGAAGTAAGGCAATATCTCAGGCTCCGCAATTGGTAGGCTATATAAATGCTGCGGGCAAAGACATTTTGCACACGTTTTATCAATTTACAAAATTAAAATCCTGCCTGTACTGAGTTACACCAGTGAATCAGTGAATGAGCAACAGCAGACTTTTTTGAGAAGGTGGAAGGGTGCATTTGGCGCCAAATTTGTAATTTGAATTGCAAAGACTCCATATCGGCCATCCAGCTCAAATTCGGGCTCCTCTCGACTTACGTGTTCGTGAATAGTGATGAGAACCCTATACGGGCTGCACTAAGACAGAAAATATTTTCGTGCCTGAAGGGGAAAAGCGTTGTCTTCAGGAATTATGAGAAAGCCGTAGACTTATTTGAAATCGGGCAAAATGGCGTCAGCTCTCTTCCAAAACAAGTCTTGAAAACTCTACTCAAAAATATAATTTAAGAAGTCTGCCGCAAAACAGATACTGTACTGTGTTCAGGGCATTCTAGTAATGACACAATAGTGGGGAGTAGTATGTATAAACAACCTCAACCGTATGTTGTATGGAACCTTCTCCATGGAGTACGTAGAACTATCCTGTTGCTAAGGTTGAATTTTCTCCACTGGCGAATTATGAATGAATGAATGAAAATGAATGAAAACATTTATAGTGCGCAACTATCACTCCGGGGAGCATCAGGGGCATGGGAGGGATTAGCCAGGGAGGACAGACTTTGCCACCTATGTGGAAACATGGTGCAGGATTTAAATTGTGTGTTATTTGTTTGTCCCCCACTACAGCCAATACGACGTCGTTTTTTAAGACCACTGTTTTTAAAGTACAACATCACTAAGGCAGAGGCGGCCCTGAACTGTCTTTTGGGCCTTCCCTCTGAACCAGTATGTTTTCATTTTTTTTTTTTTTTTTTAAACAATTCTTACATATATTTTAGAGAGGGCTATTGTGTTGTGTTTAGCTTTGGTATGTTGAACATGATCCCCTTTAGGCAACATACTTTGCACATTATAAGTAGAATTTTAGGTCACTTTAGAGTATTTAAATGGTAAAACCATTGGCACTGACTTAGTTAGTTAGCACTGTATTCTAAATGATGTGTGCATCTCGTACTTTTATTACATGTGGAGTTTTTTGTGTGTTTTGTCTAATGCTGCTATGAATTTTGTACTGTATAATGAAATCTGTAACTGTTAAGTCCTTGTATGTATTTTACCCTGTTATTAAGCCTTGCATGATTTGGTATATTGGAGCGTTCCTTATATATTTGGAGTTCCAATTCATAATAAAAATGTAACTGGACTGCTCTTGACATGTGACACCAGTTATCCAAGAAATGGTATGGGAAAAGCAATCTATTGGGTATCAATTAATTTAATGTTGGTTACTCGTTATTTTTAGCCTACGCTTGTAAAGGTAAAGGTTTACCAATGCTTTTTAGTTTTAGCCAAGTACTGTAAAGTTCAGAAATCTCATTACACAGTAGAGGTGCAAGAAAGTCCTCCTCTGAACAATTCGTGTTGAACATGAAACCCGAGCTCTCAAGCATTTCTGCTTGTTTTTTTTGCTTTCTGGCACTTGTAGTTTTAATCAAAATTCAAGACTACAAGTACCGTGATGAGGAGTAACAAAACGAGACAGGTTGAATGACTCTTGCATGGAGCTGGGAGCCTTGACAGATCTTTGAAACACCGTGGAAGGAGATTTCTAAACTGTTCAAACAATTGATGAAGGTAAAATCACTACTAAAGTATGGAACAAGTGAAATTGAGCTCAAATATTGTCTCTTCCACTGTGCGTTTATGGTATGGCTGTGTTTAAATGCTGACTTTTTTTTTCTTTTTTTTAAATATTTTTATTATTGCAAGAAGAACATCTTCATTGAGTTTACATAGTATAACAAATACAAACAAGAAAAATAAATGTAGATTAACAAAATAATATCTGAGACAGAGAACGAACGTATAAAGTTTCAAAAGTATACTTTAGAAGATACGAACACAAATTTAAGCTGGTTTCTTCTAACATGTATATCCTGTATTTCACAGTTCAAAAAAAGTGCCCCACATTTCTTCCTTCTTTATCAATGCCTTGGGACCTCTAAGTCTTGCTAACAAAAGTTCCATTACATTTATTTCATTTATCAGAATCCACCATTCAATTACGTATTGACTAGCCTAGCACAGGCATATACTATAGTTATTAAATCTTTATACTGACTATGGACATCTTGAATATCTAATAAGATCAAATGTGCCGATAATGATGGAGTGAAAATTTGTTTCCTAGTTAAAACATCCGTTACCCCCTTCCAAATTAGAGTTAACTCTGGGCAAGAGAAAAACATGTGTTCAATGCCTGCTGCTTCCATATTACATTTTGGGCATTTTGTTTGATCATTTGATTGATTTCCTAGTGTCCAGCTTGATATTCTTTGAGGAGTATAGTACAGCTGAGTGATTGTTCTATATAGCTGCAACCTCAGATTGGAAGATTGGACTACCTGGTTTATTTGGCATAGTGAAGATGATATCTGTATGAAGTTTATGTTTATTCCCAGTCTAGAAGACCATTTGGCCGCTGTTTTCCCACTATCATCTATTTTACCTGAGCTCAGATATCCATAGCCCAAGCTTATAAGTGATTTTGTTTTATCCGAATATAAGCATGCTAGTATATCTGAGTGAAACACTTTACCAATTTTCATCTTACAAAGTAAAACGTTTAGTATTTGAATTTATTTAAAGTACATATCATCGTTTAATTCGTATAAGAGTTTTACAGTATCAAAATCTAGAAAGCCATTTGGACCATAAAGATCCCCCAAAGTACTAACGCCATGTCTGGCCCAGAGATTCCCTGTCCCATCTGAAAAAATACTAGGTAGTCCTGGGTTGCCCCTTATTCTAAGCTCAGCATTATAAAAAGAGATCTTATCTATAATCATAATTTGGTCCCAAATTTTCTTAATGTGTCTAGCTGTCTTAAATTTAACTCTTTTGAAGTAGTTTGGGTCATATACACGAAATAAAAATTGATTACAGTCAGGTCCTAGCATATACTGATGGTAGTATAATGAACTGTCGTTTTTCAACAGACTTCGTATGCGACGAAAAAAAGTAGCAAAAAAATATAGCCTAAAATCAGGAAACGTTAAGACTCCCTTTTCAATTGGTAGTTCCAAAAGTTTCATAGATCTACGCGCTTTTTTGTAGCCCCACACAAAGCTACTACAGATACCTTCCAATTTCTTAAAAAAAGTTTATTAAGTTGTAAAGGGATGGATCTAAATAAGTATAAAAATTTAGGCAAAATCTTCATTTTTACTAAATTTATACGCCCCACTAAACTAAGCGGTATCTTATGCCATTTTTTTAAGGTTAAAGTAGTTTCCTTTAGCAATGAGTCATAATTCATTGTTATTACCTTATCAATATTAGCTGCCAGCTTAATTACTAAATATGTCGCGCTTTGGCATAGGCCCAGAATAGGTTCCAAAGGTTCATAATTGGCAATAACCTGCGTCTTGTTTACATTTAATTTGTATCCTGACACATCTCCAAAATTAGCGGCCTCTTTTATTATTTCTGGAATGGCTCTAACTAGGTCTGTAGTAAATACCGCTATATCATCTGCAAAGGCAGTTATTTTTAAGCTCTTCCCGCCATGTTGTGTTGGAATGATGTTATATTGAGCGGAGAGTGCGTTTAAAAATGGCTCCAAGAATAAAGCAAAGAGCAGAGGCGATAGAGGGCAGCCTTGCCTTGTTCCCCTCTCTATCAAAAAGTGTATCGACTCAGTTCCCCCATAGCTAATCTTGGCCATTGGGTTGTCGTACAATGAACGCACCCAATCTATATATTGTCCCTGGATACCGATCTTCTTCAACACCTCCCACAAATACTCCCACCCCACTCGGTCAAAAGCCTTTTCTGCATCTAACATGATCATTCCGAGTGGGGTGAGAGTAGTTGAGGCAACGTCGAATGTAATTGCCATATTAACATGAGCCGTAGTGTCTCTCCCCATCACGAACCCATGCTGCTGAATATTGACCAGATCCGGCATAATAGGGGCTAAGCGATTGGCCAAAATGTTTGCAAAAATTTTTGCGTCAGAATTAATCAGAGAAATCGGCCGATAAGAGCCGCATTCCTCTGGGGGTTTATTTTTCTTAAGAAATAAAACTATTTTGGCTATTTTCCAAGATGTGGGAGCCTTTCTTGACTCCGCTATGGAATCAATTACTGATTCTAAGAGTGGAAGTAGTTCCTGTGAACAAATTTTATATAATTCCAAGGGTATGCAGTCTTCTCCAGCAGCTTTTCCCAAAGGCAGTGCTGAGATTGCCTTTTCTATTTCAGTTAATGTGATTTTAGAGCTGAGTTGTTTAACGGCTTCAATATCTCTTTGTGTGGGCATATGTTTATTAGGATATTGAAGTATTTTAGCCTTGGTAGGAACGTTATCTGGCGTGTATAGTTTTCGATAGTAATTAGTAAATTGATCTAAAATTTCTTCTGGCTCTTCGTAGTTACGTTGATCTAAGTCTTTGATTATTTTAATCTTTGTTCTAGCTTTCTTATCAGCCGCCTTGTATGCCAGCACTTTACCAATTCTATCCCCTCCTTCATATTGAGCCAATTTGTACTTGTGTATTTTTGCACTATATCTTTCTCTTAAAGTCTTTTTAATAGATGATTGTAGTTTTAACAACTCCATTCTTAATTCTTCAATATTTACTTTTCCTTGTTTAGTCGCCTCTGCTAGTTGCTGCTCCATTATCAAGATATTAGAAGTGGTTATCTTTGTATCTCTGCGATTTTCAGCATTTTTCCTTAAGATATATTGTTGGGCAAAGCCCCTTATGCTACACTTGCAAGCGTCCCATACTGCGTTAGTTGTAGCCGTATTAACATTTAGCTCTATATATTCATTAATATGCTCTTTTAATAATGAGACAAAATGAGAGTCTATAAATAAGTACCTTGGAAAAGTGAAAAGCCGTGCAACCCGCCACTGATCGATAATTTCAAATTCTAGTACAATCGGGTTGTGGTCTGATGTGACCATCGGGCATAAATCCATATTGCAATTACCCAAAATTTGATCAGTTGCCCACACCATATTGATTCGAGAGCAGGATCTATGGGGCGCTGAATAATATATGTAACCGGCTATATTAGGGTATTTTGAGTGCCATATATCCTTCAAATTATGCAGTCTACCGAGCTCAATAATTGCGGCCCTGACCTTACGCAACCTCCTTGAAGTACCTTGTCCCGTAGAATCTATTTTATAATCCATAACGCAGTTAAAATCCCCCATGACCAATACCTCCCCCTCCCACTCCAATAGCTCTATACTTAGCTGCTCATACAGTTTAGGATCGTCAATATTAGGCCCATATACCAAACACAAAACAAGTTTCTTGAGTTCAAATTGAACCTGAGCGATGGCCCACCTACCCCGTGCATCTGATGCTGTTTTAATAATTTGAATCCCTAATCGTTTCTGTTTGAGTATAGCCACCCCCCTAATAGAGGCTCCCAAGGTTGTACAAACCACCAACTCATATCCCATTTGAGACAGCAGTTTTCTATCTTGATAACCAATGTGTGTTTCTGTCATAAGCACGAAATGAGGTTTATTCATATCTACCTCCTCTTGTACCAATCTCCTCTTCTGTTTACCATTGAGACCAGCAATATTCCAAACAAGTAGTCTAATCATAAACATATCTTATATTCATACATTTGACCTTTCTCTGTACACAGAATTTGTCAGTAAGGTATAACTCACTTTTATACAAACTATTGCAATAAAAATGTCCCCCCTTGTTTTTAACCCTCCCTTGGCCACAAACCCTCCTACCCGTTCCCCCCTACCCTTCAACCCATACCCCCTCTCCCCAGTACATACCCGGAAGCCTACCTCTATCTTCTGCTGCCGCTCAAGGTGACTTTAGCTACATGTGTTAAAAATGTATGGAGATAGTTGTCTGAAGCAGTGGTGTGCACCAAATTCTGGATTAAATTAACACAAGCAAACCAAGAGTACAAAACCCATAATGCACTAGGCTGGCACAAAGAGGCCCAGGACTGGAAACAACTACCTTAATGACATGGATTGAGGTGGTCACTATTTTTGTTAACCAATGGTAATGCAGCATATTTGAAGGTACTTGATTTGCCCAGTACTTAAAATATAAGATAAATCTCAGCTACGTTAAAGAAGACATCGGTGCCACAATACCTCCAATTAAACCAGCTCTTTTTTTGGGGGGGGTGTTGTTAGAGAGCTGGAATTGTAGCTCTCTGAGGCTCTAATTTGGGTGGACAGGGGTTTGGTGCAATATTTATCACACCTTATAATACTGAGAAGCAGCACCTTTTACCAGGCCCACAAAAATTATGCGATTCCGCAGATGTGGCCTTTTTTCGCATGATTATCAATTTGCCGCATTTGCTACATAATGAAATATCTGCTCTTAATTTGCAGATGTTACCAATAAACATTGTTTCTACCTCTAACGGATCAAATGTTACTAAAAAAGCAGTGACATGTTTCCGCACAGTGGAAGGCTGTTTGCGAAGGTATCTGGGCACCATTCAGTAGTTTATTCTTGTATTTTACTAATGAGGTGAAACCTTTTTACAACTATGTTAACATGGGTAAAAAATTACAAAATAATTACATAATATTGCAAAAATAAAAGTCCCGCATAATTTGACTTTTCGTGCCACATAATTTGGCCAACCCTCCTGCATAATTTGGTCCTGTCCTGCCACAGAATCCCAGTGGCCTTGACTATTACATATGTTTCCCTACTATGGGAAATAACATGCAGAATGTTGTGGCTACCATACCAAAGTCCACCCATCCTAATGCTTACTAGGCATTTATCCTTGTTCAATTCCAGCAGGTTTGACCGACTGAAATTTGACTGTCGTTGTCAGACTTATCTCACCCTTTAATTACTGTGTGATAAAATCCTTATAGTCATAGCTGCCACGTTTCCCTGCTCAATGTGTGACTAGTTAATCCAGGCTCTGCTTTTTCTAAGAATTCCTGGACTTGTAGTCTTCTTTATCCCAGTATAAAATCAGGACTACAAGTCCCAGAATTCTAAGGAAAAAAACAGGACTGGACTAACTAGTCACATATGAACATGGCAAACTTGGCAGCAATGTATAGGCTATAATTCCAAACCCTTCACAAACAGTGGTTTGCATAGGGATCAGAATTTTACAGGCCACTCTTTATAAGGAACCCTCTTCAAGCCCATCAAACATCGTCAGGAGAATCAACTAGTTTTGAAAATGATGACCCCTACTGATATATTCTCAGCACCAGTAACAACTCACCACCACCAGTTACAGCTCCCCACCAGGGATACTTGCAACTTTCAGCTTCTCAGAAACCTGTCTAATGGCTAGCTACAAGGACCACTTATACAGAATTACTGATTACAAAAGGAGAAAAGGCGGTTCTAAGGAGAGGCTACTAAGCCTATTCATAAATCAAAAGCAACCATTTAGAAAGAACAGTAACAGGAGCCAATTGAAAAGATGGGCAGAAAATGGGCGGAGCTTCAAGTTGATACATGTACAACATGTTTCACAGAGACCGTGCAAGCGCTGCCTAGGCGAGACCTAAAAAGAGGCTTTGAGCAGCACATCACGCATGGACCTGAGAAACTTGGCAGGGTCACACGCACTCCTACGTGAAGCCGTCTGTCACCTCTATATGATGTCTGTGCTGTAGAAAAATACAGATTATTAAATGAAAGGCTTTTAGTCTCCGGCAGTGCTTTGACTCCTGCCAACCTCAGTGTGCTTTTTGAATTTTGAGCGTGCACGTCCGAAATACCCTTATAAAGTGCTTTTGATTTTGAATAAGTTTCTCGATTAAAGATTCATGGGCTGGCAGAATAGCTGATGAGCTCGCTAGCCCCAGGGGCAGCAGTAACTGGGACAGGTAGTTAACTGTTTCCTCCCCATGGGGTGTGCGCACAGCCTCACACTAACTGCAGCAGGGCCTGCCCTTTGCGTAGCCAGGCAGAGCACTGGGCATTGCCAGCCAGGAGATGTCTTAAGGTCCCAGGTCCATGCGTCAGCAACTCATTCAGCCCAGGTTTTGAATTAGCATCAGGGCTTAATTTGTAGAAAAAAAACATATGTGCCAGGGTTCTAGTCAGGAGGCCGTTGAAGCTTGCACCACATATTGCCCCCGCTATGCTGCCGTGGACAGTACCAACACAACTACTAACCACCACACCCCTAGAAGAGTGACAGTCCAGACTATTCCAGGACCCCAAAGCTATAAGAAAAGCTTTGGCAGCAGGTATTGGTCAATTTTAATGTATATGGAATAATTAAACAACTGTTGTTGTGCTCATCTCTAAATCAGACAAACAGCGCCACCAGGTGGCAGACTGTCATTAGTGCCAGTGTTGACAATTAAGTGCTGGTGCCGAGCACCGGAAACCACTGGCTCAAATTAAGCTGCCTGTAGTCCAGATTTTATAATGGGATAAACCAGTACACAAGTCTCAGAATTCAAAGCGAAAAATGTTGCCTATAAGCTACTTACATGGGTCTGGGGGTCTGGGAAACTTGGGAGCTATGGATACGTAAAGCTAGGGAGAGAATGTAGAGCAGGCAATGAGTGCATTCCCAGCATTGAGAGTAGCAACGGCTATGAGTAGGGTGACCACATGGCTCCGTGTCACCAGGACACCACTTTTCCATTCCTGGACTTTGCTTTTGCTTTTCATAGTTATCATGTGCGTGGTTCAAATTGCCTCGATTAAAATAAACCAAGACTACAATTCCCAGAATGCACTGAAAATGTAAAAGCCAAATTCAGGCATGAAAAGTTACTGTCCAGATGACATCTGGTCACCCTAGCTGTGAGGTGAGTAAGACCACTGACAGAACTAGATGTATATAAGGTACAGTGAGTGTAGGAGGGCATGTGCAGACAAAGATAAGTTGGCACAAAGCAGCAAAAGTTAGTAGACCGTGAGGACTGGTGAAGCAGTGAAGACCCTGAGGGATGAGAGTTTATTGAGAGTGTGAGGGTTTATGTCTGAGCAACAAGGACATTGAAAGCATTCAGTGTTGAGAAGGCAGTGACGTGAAGGCATTGTGTGCTCTCAGTTTCTAGCAATCCTTAAATTACTCTATCTGCCTGGTCTTATTTTCTGATTGGCTGATGCCGCATGACGCATGTCATGTATGCACACCTGGACATAAATTGCCTTCTCAATATAATGCATTGTTACGTTCTTGCCCCGAGCCTACATGTAGGAAAGTCAGATTTTTCTACCCAAACCTCTCTCAAACCACCCATTCACCTGGCATGGGCACATGCCACTGGTGACTGACATGTTACCTCTAATATTTGTACTTCTATTAATTTACTTCAATGATAAAACTGGATTAAAGGCTTAGCTCTCCTGAGCACAAACATAAACCAATTAGCCTTTAAATGTGAGTTGAACAAAAAAAACTAATTACAATTAAATTAAAATTCCTATTTGTAAAGCGCAAACATATCATCCCTAGGGGTATCCAGGCACTAGGGGGCCATCAGGGAGATTAAGTGAGCTATTGCCCAGAGTCACATCATGCTGAGCTGAGCTGCCGCTGGGAGTCGAAACGTGCAACCGTGCTCTGGAGTCAGCCACTCTGGCCGCTGTGCCACACCTATCCCATGATATATACTATCAATCCACCTCCAACTGTGGGTTTGAGTGTAGCATGCTACTCACCACAGAATGCTCTAATGCCTTACCACCCCCCCTTTCTGAATCGTTTTTGGCCACTATAGGTGTGGCAGGGTATACTCAGACATGAGTCCCTTTCTCACTGCACCATCAGGATTCAAGCAAGCCGGGCCGAAGACGGCTGAAATGCCAGAAACCGGTCCCCGGTAGCTTGTCTCCTTTCTGGTGAAGAATTGGCTTGGTAGTTTAGTCTGCCCTGTTCCCATGATGCACTGGGCCAGGGACAGACTGATTTGCATATAGCCAGGTTCTGAGCTGGGATGGTGCAGTGAGATAAATAACGGTGATGGATCAAACCCTGATCTTTGGACTGGGTAAGAGTGGTCTGCTTAATTCAGACACTCTGTTCATCACCACCCCCCTTTCTGAATCGTTTTTGGCCACTATAGGTGTGGCAGGGTATACTCAGACATGAGTCCCTTTCTCACTGCACCATCAGGATTCAAGCAAGCCGGGCCGAAGATGGCTGAAATGCCAGAAACCGGTCCCCGGTAGCTTGTCTCCTTTCTGGTGAAGAATTGGCTTGGTAGTTTAGTCTGCCCTGTTCCCATGATGCACTGGGCCAGGGACAGACTGATTTGCATATAGCCAGGTTCTGAGCTGGGATGGTGCAGTGAGATAAATAATGGTGATGGATCAAGCCCTGATCTTTGGACTGGGTAAGAGTGGTCTGCTTAATTCAGACACTCTGTTCATCACCACCCCCCTTTCTGAATCGTTTTTGGCCACTATAGGTGTGGCAGGGTATACTCAGACATGAGTCCCTTTCTCACTGCACCATCAGGATTCAAGCTAGCCGGGCCGAAGACGGCTGAAATGCCAGAAACCGGTCCCCGGTAGCTTGTCTCCTTTCTAGTGAAGAATTGGCTTGGTAGTTTAGTCTGCCCTGTTCCCATGATGCACTGGGCCAGGGACAGACTGATTTGCATGTAGCCAGGTTCTGAGCTGGGATGGTGCAGTGAGATAAATAACGGTGATGGATCAAGCCCTGATCTTTGGACTGGGTAAGAGTGGTCTGCTTAATTCAGACACTCTGTTCATCACCACCCCCCTTTCTGAATCGTTTTTGGCCACTATAGGTGTGGCAGGGTATACTCAGACATGAGTCCCTTTCTCACTGCACCATCAGGATTCAAGCAAGCCGGGCCGAAGACAGCTGAAATGCCAGAAACCGGTCCCCGGTAGCTTGTCTCCTTTCTGGTGAAGAATTGGCTTGGTAGTTTAGTCTGCCCTGTTCCCATGTTGCACTGGGCCAGGGACAGACTGATTTGCATATAGCCAGGTTCTGAGCTGGGATGGTGCAGTGAGATAAATAACGGTGATGGATCAAGCCCTGATCTTTGGACTGGGTAAGAGTGGTCTGCTTAATTCAGACACTCTGTTCATCACCACCCCCCTTTCTGAATCGTTTTTGGCCACTATAGGTGTGGCAGGGTATACTCAGACATGAGTCCCTTTCTCACTGCACCATCAGGATTCAAGCAAGCCGGGCCGAAGATGGCTGAAATGCCAGAAACCGGTCCCCGGTAGCTTGTCTCCTTTCTGGTGAAGAATTGGCTTGGTAGTTTAGTCTGCCCTGTTCCCATGATGCACTGGGCCAGGGACAGACTGATTTGCATATAGCCAGGTTCTGAGCTGGGATGGTGCAGTGAGATAAATAATGGTGATGGATCAAGCCCTGATCTTTGGACTGGGTAAGAGTGGTCTGCTTAATTCAGACACTCTGTTCATCACCACCCCCCTTTCTGAATCGTTTTGGCCACTATAGGTGTGGCAGGGTATACTCAACACAGATGTGGCACTAGAGGATCTCTAGTGTCATCCCTTAACGGGCACACAAGTATTTGTCTTCCCACACAAAGAAGACTTTCAATCCAATGTTTCAATTGTTCATGAAATTTATTTTATATTTGTAGAAGAATTTATCATCATCATCTTTTATGTTGTTCATTCGATAACATTCTTATATTTGTAAATCAGACATTGTCATAATAAGGCATCCAATGCATTTCGGGCATTATATAGCATGCCCTTCATCAGGGAAATAGACACTGTAAAACAAGGAATAATAAAATCATATCATCAAAAGGTTCTGTGTGAGTCTTCGTAACATCAATCATAACATAAACAATGCAGGATCTGCTAAATATATGCATATAAATCAGTATGAGCTGTGTGTGAATTCAAGAGTTTAGTGATTCACATGCTGTGGTTAGTATTAGTGAAAAAAGAAAGAAGAAAGAATCTTCTCAAAGAAAAAATGCTCTAACTCACATGGCTGGGTCTCTAACAATACTTGTAGTTCTGCAAATCAAAAATAAGGCAGTGTTATAAAAACAGCCTCAACTAGTGGGGCAGTTCATAAGGTAAAAAAACATACTAACAACCAGGCTGGTGGTCTATAAAGTCCCTCACAACTAACCTTGTTCAAGAATAGGTGCGCGATAGCGTCCTTCTCTCCTCGTACTCCGCGATGGCTCAATGAAATGCCACTCGCGTTCACCTATTTAACCTGGATTCTGGTCATGTGACAAGTCACATGGCATGGCCATGGAAGAAAGACTCAAAATCGAGGGTTCTAAGTAATACCCGAATCACTGAGCATTATCTAACTACTGATTATCGTGATGGGTGGCCTGGAGAGCCGGTTGCGAAAAAATGCTAGAAAATATAGAAGAAGATATATATAAGCTAACACGATTAAGAAAAATAGGTTAAAAAAATTAGGTTAAGAAAATGAAAATGGTTAGAAAGAAATACCGGGAATCGAACTAATCACTACTGGGGTGTTAAATGAGCTGTTCTCTGGTTAGTGCTATCATGGAATGTGAAGATATGGAAAAGAATATAAGAAGGTGTGTCAGATGTGTATATGAACTCACATAGTATACACAAGGAACAGTCAGGGGAGCAATTAATTATAGGTAACATGCAAATTCAATTCTTTCATTTAACCCCAATGGTTTCTGGCAGGATAAATTTTGTATCCAAAAGTTCTCTCTCTGCAGAAGGTATTTAGAATTGTCTCTGCCTTCTACTTTCTGGACCGTTTCAAGGATGATGAATTTGATCTGGGAGATGTTATGATGTTCTTCAACAAAATGGGAGGATAATGCAGATTTCATATTTTTCAAACGAATGTTGGACTTGTGTTCGGTTAGACGTACTTTGATTCGACGTTCCGTCTTACCAACATACATTTTGCCACAAGGACATCTGATTCCATAGATGACATTACTCGATTCACAGGTGGCATTTACCTTTAGTTTGATGGGGTAACCTTTTGAAGGATGACAAAATGTGTTGCCACGGATTATGTTGTTGCAACTTCCACAGTTAAGGCTTTCGTACCAGAGAATTTCGTTGCAGGTGTTGAGGTTGTAAATGTTTTTTGTTGAAGAATTTCTCCAAGATTCTTTGATCTAGTGTAAGCAAAGATAGGAGGTTGATTAAACAACTGTTTGAAATCGGGTTCAAGATTCAGGATGGACCAATGTTTTAAAATGGTTTGTTTGTATTTCTTGCTGGATGTGGAATATCTGGATACCACCACTGTACGTGTTTGTTCAGATTTAGTTTTGATGGTTAGGAGTTTCTCTCTATCCAATGTTTCAACCTTTTTCTTTGATTCCTCTAGTAGAGATTCAGGGTAACCTCTATCCAAGAATTTCTTTTTGACTTCTCTTAGTTTCACACCTAATGCATTTTCATCTGAGGTAATTCTCTTTACTCTTGCCATTTGTGAAAACGGCAGATTATTAATCGAGTTAGGTTGATGAAAACTCGAGTATAACAACATGTTGTTCCTGTCCGTTGGTTTGGTGTAAACATCTGTTTTAAAGCCTGCTGGAGTTCTAGTGACTTTAACATCCAAGAAATTTACTGAGGTTTCTGATGTGGTCCATGTCAGTTGGATTCGTGCGTCCAGATTGTTGAATTTAGTGAGTTCCGTTATTAGTTTCTCCTCAGTGTTAGACCAAAGAATGAAAAGGTCATCAATGTATCTGATCATTGTTTTGAGATTGCGAGACCATTCTGTGTTCAAAAAGATGTGTTGATTTTCATACCACTGCATGAATATGTTGGCATACGAGGGTGCTGCCGAATTGCCCATAGCCATGCCGGTTAATTGTTGGTACCAAGCTTCATTGACCTTGAAATAGCTGTGATATAGAATGAAACACATCAGCTCCATGAGGAAAGTTTGGAATTGTTGATCAAGATCTGTGTTTAAAAGAGCAGACTCTATTGCCTCTAAACCCATGTCATGGGGTATGCTGGTGTATAAACTGCAAACGTCTGCAGTACACATAATTAGTTTTTCTGATGGATCCAGCTTAATTTGTTGAAGTATTTGCAAAAATGAGATGTATCTCTAACATAAGTTTGCATCGATTGTACTGTCGGCTGTAGATACCTATCGATAAGTTGGCCAATCGGTTCATGTAAGCTCCCTCTCGTCGATACTATAGGTCGCATCGGGGGGTCATAGGTATTCTTGTGTATTTTTGGTGTCATCCGCAATGTGGGACTCTTGGGATTGAGTGTCACCAAGAAATTCTTTGTCCGGTCTGAAATGGTACCTTGTTTATGTGCGCCGTCAATGATATTTTTTAACACTTTGGAGTACTCCAGTGTAGGATTGTGATCCAATTTACAATACGTGTTTGTATCATTGAAATGCTCTGTCACTTTGTTGTTATACATATCCATGTTCATTATGACGATCGCACCGCCTTTATCAGCTTTCGTAAACATAATTTTGTCATTAGAAGCCAATTTCTGCAAGGTATCAAGATCCTTTTGTGTGGTGTTCCTTCTTTTGGGTTTATAATGTTTGAGCTTGCGGAGGTCTTGTTTCACCAAGTTTTCAAATAGGTCTAGCGTCTTGTGGCTAGTTGGAGCTTGAAAAGTACTGTGGGGTCTTAGGCCTAACAGTTGGTCTTTCTCGATGCTCGGTCGGTCCGGTATTGTGTTGTCAAAAAAATGTCTGCCAGGTTCTGAGCTGGGATGGTGCAGTGAGATAAATAACGGTGATGGATCAAGCCCTGATCTTTGGACTGGGTAAGAGTGGTCTGCTTAATTCAGACACTCTGTTCATCACCACCCCCCTTTCTGAATCGTTACCAGGGTTAGTAAGCACTAGATATATATATATATATTTGCTTTGTAAATGTTTCTTGTGTATGCCCTGAGGTCTGCTCTGCGCTACAGAAAAGTATGTACATAATAAAATAAGCTCTTTTAGTACTGGGGTTCTCATGCATAGCATGAGTGGCCTCCATGCTACATCTCCCATGGAAAAGAAAGGCTCGTGACAGCTGGAATCTCTGCCACAAAGGGTGCGTGAGCCTTACAGGCTTGGCTTTGAAAAGTTTTTCCAAGTTATGACACATCTGCCTAATTGACGCAAGGCCGATGAGAGACCCCGCGTATTGACTCCCACACCATCACGCGGTCCCTTTCATTTCACTAATGCTTTCCTGGTCTCTTGATCTGCACTTGCTGCATCAGAGGCCTCCTGCCTCTCCACTTGATTACTGCCAGCATGAGCACATCTGCAGCCCTGGGGATCTCCAAGGCTCTAATGCCATCAAAGAGTCCACTTGTCTCCAGGGCTCTGGGAAGAAGTTGTTCCCCAGACAAGCATGCGCAAACAGTTCGATGCCAGGAGCTACTCACCTGCTAAGAGGGGCAAGATTCCAAAGAGATGCCAACATTGGCACAAGCTTCAGCCCACGGCCACCTGGGCAATCAATTCAATTCTTACATATTGGCTAACTGGCTACCATGTAGCCACCAGGAACACATATGAGAAATTTTAAAAGATACTGTTGTAGCTCATAAAGTTGTACACCCACAAGGTGTGGTGCTAGGTTAGTGCTATCAACATATCATCTGGCATAACAATTGTGGGATAAAAATTACCCATAAAAATATCGTCAATCGAAAACTCTACACCCAGTGGGACAATATTTTTGTAAACGATATTTAGGACACAATATTTCGCTTAGATGATATGTCTGTATACGATATGGAAACATACAACAGCTCCGTTTTTTCACGGTAGACAAACATCAAGCAGGTTTTGGACCAGTTCACAGCATGGAATTCATGACCTGGATCTGGTTATCAATTGTATTGTATTGTGTTGTGTTGTAATTGCATTTATATAATGCTTACTATCCACGATGGGGCGTTGAAGCACTTTTTCAGCGAGTAGCATGCTATCCGAAACCCATAAAGGATTAGTTGTGAATTAATATAGTGAAATATGAAAGTTACCTAGTTATTTGTGTTGAGAAGGATAGTGGAGGGATTGGAGAGGGAAAAAGGTTTGCATTTATATTGCGTTGCTACCCCTGATAAGGCGTAGAAGTGCTTTTTCGGCGAGTAGCACGCTGCTCTGGAACCCATAAAGGATTAGTAGTGAATTAGTATAGTGAAATATGAAGTTAATTTGAGAGGTGGACGTTAGTCTGTTATTTGGATTGAAAAGGATAGTGGAGGGATAGAAGAGGGAAGCATTTAAAAATTGTTTTTTTGTTTTTGTTTTGGAGCTCATAGCCGTAGGAGGAGGTTTGGGATGAGTTAAAGGGAGGTGGAGGGGGAAGCGTCAGAGGGAAGGGTTTAGAAAGGCTTCTTTTGGGGGATCGGAATAGTAAAAGAGGTCTGAAGTGAAGTCAGAATGTTCTTTCTCCTGGTCCTGGCAGCTGACTTTGATTTCATCTTTCATAACATCCTACTGACTCCCTTCACAGGAGCAGAGGATCAAATCCTTTGTGTCAGGAGGATCTAAGTCAGTTGCACTACCACCTTTTTCCGTCACAACACATTTTAAGTTCTGGTGTCCTTCAAGGTTCAATACTGTCAGTGCTCTTTTTTAACCTTTATAGGCGTGCCCTGTCCTAGTTCCTTTATCAGGCTGGAGGTCGCTTTTACATGTACGCTGGCGACACTCAGCTTATTTTCAGTCTACCGGGTGCTAATGCTTCAAATTCACCACATCAGTGTACTATCCCCCAGGCAGAGCTCTTTTCCATCTTGCACTGGTGGATGGCAAACAACTTCCCGGGGTTCAGCCCTACACTTTCAGAGATATTGCTGACGTCCTCATCAATGAAAGCCAAAAGGAACAGGCATCTGTGCCCAGATACCATGGGTCACCCTCCCACTCCTACACAGGTGGTGTGTAACTTAAGGGATTTATTGGGCAATGCTGACTCGCTAGGTGAAAGTGGCTTGCATTAGTTTTGCTTATTTGCACTCTCTGAAAAAGATTCTCCCGCTAACTGATTCTACACTGTATATCACTGTTATAAATGCTCCTATCCAGGTAGGCAGAACCGTGTTACATTTTTTGGGACAGCTCCAGCTGAAGACCTACATTGTGTACAGCTGATCCGAAACATGTCTACCCATGTGATGCCAGGGACTTCAAGGACAGGCCACATCCCACCAGTGCTCGGATCACTGCATAGGTTGCCAATTTGCAATTTAAGTCATGGGTCACCTCCAAAGCAGTCGCAATTTTGCAGAAAGCCTTATATGAGAATAAAACGGCCTTCCCACCAAACAAATCCATCTTCCACCAGCAGCAAGTCCACTAAGCTCCTGTAAGCTCTTTCAGCTCCCGGTCCCCAGAACAAAAGCAATCATCTTCGGGTGCAGCTACTTTTCTGTTGCAGCAGCAAAAATATGCAATTCACTATCCACAGGTCTTCTTGCCAAGCGCAATTTACTCCTTTCTAGGCAGTCTCTAAAACGTGAATTTTTAACAAATAATATTGAAATTCGTGTTTTAAGATATATTTATGCGCGCTGGAGTTATTCGGCAATGGGCGGCCAAATTATGCAGCCGAGTAACTAAATTATGCAACAAGAAAGGGGTAAATATTCTGTGGAATGCTGCACAATCTGTGGCTGTATTATTCTGCTATTTGTTACCTTAACAAAGATTAATACTGTCTCGGCAAAAGTCTCCCCAGCATTACCGCCCACCTCAAGAAGCTCCACTGCTCCCCGTTCAGAAGAGACGCCGGCTCGAGATGCTGATCCGCACCTTCAGATCCCTCCACAACCGGAATACACCAACCACCGACTGAACGTTCACCTTCCCTGCACACACCTGCGCTCCGCGTCCCGCTCCCTCGCGGACACCCCCGCTTTCACGTAGCAATAGTGAAGAACACTCCTTCTCCTACCTCGCTGGGAAGGCCTGGAACGACCCCACCTTCACCTGCGGACCTCACCCCCCTGCTGGAATTCAGAGGACTTAAGACCCGGCTTTTTAACTGACCCCTAAAGCGGCATGGCAAACCATTGATCAACAAGGCTATTCTATCCCTCAGTTTAATGTTTTGAACACATCTTTAACGTTTTATGCAAGGGCATAGATACCAACTGTGCAGCAGGTGCAGTGGCACCCGGGGTCTGAGGGGTGCACTTCACCCTAATTAGTGGCTGTGTTTTTTTTAAACCAGGGCATGTGAGTGCAATCTCCTTACTTGGAGCCCATAGCCACGCCCCTGTTAATATGTTTTTAACAAAATGAGCAAAGCCTTAAAGCGCTCTGATACCCAATGTCTCTGGTCTAGTTCGCGCTATATAAAACTAAAAAAAAAGCCTTCACAATTCTGCATATCATACTTTCAAATTAGATGCTACCTGGGGGCAAACTTGTTGGCTTTGCATCTAGCGGACTTGAGATGAATCCCGGCTTCACCAGTTGCCCAAACTGGCTGATCCTGGTTAAAGTGCATAATTTCCCCATGCTTCACTTCATTTCCCTGCTAAAATACGGTGGGCTTCGAAAAAACAACGGAATTCTAGAGGTAACAGAGCATTCGAGTTTCCCAGGCCCATGCGTGAGCAGCTCATCCAGGCCTGATAATTCACTTTGCATTCTGGGACTCGTAGTCTTGCTCATTCCATTGTAAAATCTGGATTACAAATCCCCGAATGTAATGAAAAAATAATTGAACTGGACGAGCTACTCATGGAATCTTCAGACCCCTGCAGTTTCACATTGTAATGGTAAATGTATTTATATAGCACCTAAAAGTTGAATCAAATGTAAACAGAGCATGTGGTCGGTACAGAGGCGTTTGAAAGTCTGAAGACAACAGTCCACCAGCTGACACACCTCTCAAGTGAAACGTGTTTGTTTTTAAGTTCCCAAAAGGCTGTTGTTCTAAAGGTTCTGCTTGTCTCTGTGCTGGAGGGAAGTGAGCCCCTTTATCTGGCGCAGGTGACATTTGTCCCTGCGCGCGCAGGTGGGCGGCGGAGATAGGCGCCCGGTCCAGCCGGCCTGCCCTTTCCCGCTCCGAGATAAGGCGGCCATCGCTCCCTCCTCTTACTCCAGACCACGTCGAGCAGACGCGCGCGACCCCGGCGGGCTCCGCATCTCAATTCAGGGCTGCCATGGCAACGCCCAGGGATGCTGGCGCCGCTGGAGGACCAGCCCCGGCCCTCATCCTACAAAATGGTAATGATGCGGCTTGAAGTTTACCAGGCTGGGTACAAACAGAAGTAGGTGCATGTGTAGAGTTGGGTCTACTATAATACCGTTCTGGCCAGGGATTACCAGATCTTGACAATCAAAAACTGGGACATTTTGCAAAAATAGAAGAAGGACTGCAATTTTATATCAAGTTTGCTACGCAGAATGGCAACTCTTATTAACACAGGAACACAGAAAAAGCACTAAGAAAATAAATAAAAAGTACTTTCCAAAACCAGCAGCGTACCTGTTAATTAAATTGCTTACTTATACCAGCTGCTAACTACCACAACTTGAACACCCATTAAGTGCCTCTCAGTGTTTTTGTTCTGAAGATTTTATATAGGGCGAACTTGACCCGAAGGTGTCAGGTATCAGATGTATCAGGTATATGAGCACTAGTTGCATTACACAAGGAAACATTATATATACGTTTTTGTTAAGCACAGGGGAGATTAAGTGATTCGCCCAAAATCACAGGATGTTGAGCGTCACTGCCGATACACAGATTTGAGATAGACCACCCTAGCCGTTAGGCTACATCCCCTCCAATCTCTTCAGTCGACCCACTCTAAAAACCAGGACATGAGCCAAAATTGCCGAAATCTGCTGGAAAATTCAGTACTATCCGGGTAAATCCGGGACACCCTAGGCCTTGGGCATGGGTGCACTGGGCCCTGGCCCGGGGCGCCAATACTGCGAGGGGCGCAGCCGGGAGCTGCCTGACTTCATGTCATGCAAACAGCAGCTCGTCCATCCCACGTGGTCCTCATTGGTCCCGTTAAAGACTTTGTAATCTGCCCTTAATGTACCTCAGCTTAATTGTTAGCATCCCCTCAACCTTGCATCTTTCTCACACCCTCTGCCGTCACACCGCAACACCCCGCTCCCACAACAAACACCACATTTTATTTCCAACCAGGGAGCTGTGCCAGTAAATACAATTTAGGGGCGGCCTTGGTTCTGGGAACACCCAACAAGCTCACTATGTGTGGTGGCTCTCGACAACCAGAACCCCAACGGGTTGGAAAGGGACTAATGCAGAACAATAATAACCAGGAAACAGGAACAGGTCCAGGACTCCAGATACATGCAAGACTGTCAGCACAGCTGCTAAGTTAATGAGGTTTATAAGTTCCCTCGTGGGCCTCTATTGGACACCTTTGCCTGAGACTGTAGTTGCAAACCCAGTGAATGTAGAAGTCAAGGCAGCAGATGCATGTTCAAGGATGACCCCAGTGACGGGGGTGAACTGGACTGCAAGACCCAGCCTGGCTCAATGGCATTACCGTGTTCTGCAAGGGCCATGCACTGAGATGGTGCAAGAGAAACAGTAGCAGTAACGGATGGATGAATACGCAATTAATGAGAAAAAGTAGGAAAACCGCAAGGTGATAGTTGTGTTACCATAATCAGGATCCAGTATATAACAACTAAGTGCCTGATTTAATGTTTGATGGGTGACCTGCTCACCTCCTGGGTCCACTGAGACTAAGGCCCATAGCGACACCCCACTCGACAGAAGACCACCCGCCATATTTAGAAGATACCAGCTTGTCCGCCTTAAGTGCATCATCCGGTGCAGTGGATGGACTGAAGGCATAGGTAAATGCAGAGGGGACGCCATGTTTGTTTGGTCTGCTCAGCATTTATTTAATTCAATTCAAGAATTCTTTATTTCGGCCAATATGACCATAAAAGAATGATGGAGTGATCAAATTAAGCAGAGCATGATTTTAAAATAGATTGGCGCATGCACCACATGGCGAAAAGGTATTGGGAAACAGAATACACAATGGGCATACTAGTATCCTATTTTAAAATCCTATAGGCCTCCGCACAATGATTAGTTCCAAAGTTTCTGCATGTCTGTACTAGCCATCGGCGTCTGACCTTCTTGTATGCCAAACAAGAGAAAAGCACATGATGAACTGTCTCCGAGAAGTGGTTACAGGCCGGACAGCCCTGAGTTTGAGTGCCCCCAAGTTATTTGTAAAGGCTCGAAGCGGCAGTGCTCCGTGCCTAAATTGTAGATACAACTTTTTGCGAGGGGAGGCTGGTTCTAGGCTCTATTGCTCTTTAATCTCTAAAAAGGATGCAGTCATTGTACCTGTCGCAGGACTCCTCTTAGGCTGATTAATTTTATATTCCCTAAAGATCTTTGACAGGGTCTTCTTGGATGTCGACATGCTGCTTCCTTCAGCGTTAGCCCATAGGTCGCCCATCCCCATAGCTTCTGAGGAGTTTTTCATATACCCCGGCCATGGGATTTTGCAGGCACCTTGCAGGCTCAGCACTTCCTTTAGCTCTACTCTGAAAGCTTCTAATGCTGGGGTACTCCATGAACGAAGCCAATGTAGAAGGGGTCTGAGGGCGGCTTTGCCTGCAATTGGACCAACCCCAAGAGCCAGGAAGCCGCTTGGCCGCAGTGCGCTCTAGAAATACTTCTTTCATTTCATTTCATTTCATTTCATTTCATTTCATCCATTCGAAGTGGCGTAAGTGGAGGACTTGATGGGAGGCCTAAAAGTTGTCTAGCAAAAGAATTCTCATTCTTTGATAGGGGGTCGGATGGCCGGTGGCCCCAGATTTCTGCCCCATTCAGAGCCGCCCCCCCTTATTTGGGCTTTGTAGATTTCAATTACTGGTCCAATCATTTTATGGGTACACTTCCTGAGCGTTTTGGCCAACCCCCCCGTTGTCTGTGCCAATTTAAGGCTGGCCTTCTTTATTTGTGCGCTCCACTCCATCTTCTCAGTGAGTGTTAACCCTAGGTATTCAAAAATGGTCACTTTTTCTAGTGGTTTCCCATCTAGCTGGGGGTGTGGCCGTGTAGTATTTTTTACATTAAAGGCCATATATTTAGTTTTTTAGTCATTTATACTAGTGTACTTCTGACAATCCCTAAGCTTTTTTCAGGCATTGAGTGGGGAATTTGAGTGGTGCAGGAGTAGTTGCCACTAGCATCCTGCAGGGGAACGGTCATCACAGTTTTTCCGTGATGTAAATGTGGTCTGTTTCAGTAGTGCAATAATACAGAATTACAAGTGGGACGCAGCTCCCTGCCTCCTCTCCCTATGCTGCCTCTGTTATTGTGCACTTCAGAGAAGGGATTAGATTACAAATCTCTATTATTGGTGTTCCTTAAACAACCCTGTGCATTCTGGGTGTTGTAGTCTTAGTTCATCTCAATTAAACCAATTATATTGATATTATACATTTCAACTTTTTGTAAAATGGAAAATTGGACTGTAGTAGGCAGTGCTTAATTTGTGAAAACATAAGTGTTGGGGTGCTTGTCAGGAGTCCACCAGTGGCGGCTCCTCCGCTAAGGTGGAGGAGCATAGCTCCACTGCTCAAAAGGAAAAATAAAATTATAATAACGTATCATTTTAATCATTTTATTTTTCCTATTGCGGTCAGTTTTGGGCAGGGCTGGCCAGAGCAGGGGGAGGAGTGGTTTGCACTCCCTAAGTGCGCATGACGGTTTGGCCGGCCTTCTTGGGCCGGCCAGACAGTCATGCGCACTTTGCATGTTCTCCATGCAGGCTGCATTACACAGCCTGGTGAGGAACATGCACAGGCTCCCTGTACCTGTCTGAGCACTGCACCACAGCACCCATACCAATCACAACCCTGCATTGCAGCATTGTGATTGGTTCAGGGGAGCCTGTGTGGCCAGGTGCTTCCTGCTGCTGGTCGGGACTGGAGATAGGAAGAAGGAAGATAAAGAGGACGAGGAGAGGCCGTTCCAGGTAAGACCTTTTTTTTCCTTTTCTTTCCATTCCTCTCCGCCCCACCAACCCAGTCCAGTAGCAGCTGCTACTGGAGGCCAATGACAATAAAAATGCAACTACTAAGCATCACCACTCCACCAAGTGTGACAATTCAGACTATTTCAGGCTCCCAAAGCTATAAGATTGGCCTGGGCGTCAGGTATTAGTCAGTTTAAAGTATATTAGATTAACAAGCAACTGTTCTTGTGCTCATCTCTAAATTAGACAAACAGCGCCACCATAAGGCAGACTATCATAACCGCAAGTGAGGACAATTAAGTGCTGGGGTCCAACACTGGAAACCACCGGCTCAGATTAAGGAATGGGAGTTAGGTGCTCTAGATGACAAGGAATATGCATGGCAGAGGTCCCATGAGCCTCATTTAACTTGTTTTCATTTCAAATACTCACTTGTATAAGAATCAACCAATGCCGTATTATATCACGAATATAACAGCAATACTACAGGCGGTGCAGTGGTTCAGGAAGTTGAAATGTGTATATATATATATATATATATATATATATATATATATATATATATATATATATATATATATATATATATATATATATATATACACATACACATACACACACACAACATGAAATAAAACCACCATTTGCACTCAAGGTTCTGATATTTCGAAACATCAACAATCCTGCCAATAAATCCTTTGCGGTATTCCAAATGAATCAATCACTCTACAGCCAAGGGTGCATTGTCGAGGTTTCGACCCGATCAACCGATCAACAATAAGCGGGCCTCATCAGGGCTATGGCCAACTGTGTATGGACCGCTGTATAGATTCTGTTATCATGTGTGAACGCTGCTAATGTATGCAACGCCTATTGTTCAATAATCCTTCATGCGTAAAAAACGATATGGAAGAAATGGTTTATCCAAATACTTTAAATAGGTGGATCGATAGGGAATGAGACATAATCCTTCAATAGGCGCTGTGTGTTACTGAGGAACACTCTCCTGCAAGATAGAAGCCCCCTTGCTCAATGCTCTCTGTAATTGTGTCCCAGTAGCCGATACTGTGTATCTGTGTTAGGAAAACTGGAATACCCACGGTATAGCAAAGCACGGCCAGTGTCTTGTCCTCTAGTAAGTTCACTTATTTTGACTATAACTTCAGGGAGGTTTACTTTTAATAAACTATTGGGGTGATTTGGGTTTTCCAGGAGACTTAGGCAAACTCATATCAGCAGCGCAGGCCAAAGCCCACAAAATTGTGCTGGAAACACCCAGGTATGCAAGGAACACCAGGCTACAGCTGGAATTAGGGCTCAGCAGACCTGAACTAGCCCCACAGGGGGATCTAATTAAGTATTATATCAGAGTCCTGAAAGCACCTTATAACTCTCTTAAACACCACTTGGTAACAATCTTTAGAGAAGAGAACTCCCCCTGGTATATCAAGCTGGGCAAAGCAAAAGTGACCCTCAACATTGAACTACAAAGCCTGTCCCTAACAGACATCCCGCACAAGACCTGGTCTACCATCATGAGAAGGCAGGTCCGCTCCATATCGTATGAATTGGATCTAATTGCACTTCGGTAAAACACCCTCGCTAAGGCATTGAATGACTCTTACATTATGGGGAAAGCTTAACCATACCTGAGTTAAGCATTAAGAACTAAGTACACAGGACCGCAGTAAAATCCTTTTTATGAGGCTAATGGCCCTCAGAACTGCGGACTTCAATCCAGCACGGGCACATGCAGATGGTGCCACCTCTTGTCGACTATGCAACTACCATAAGGAATCCTGGCTCCACTTACTATGCTACTGCCCCAAATTTATCAGTGAGCGCCAAAGGATGCTCCGCCCCATCTTAAGAGACCTTGGCATCAGAACATGCAGGGAGGCATCAGATTGGTGCTTCTTGGAAATAAAAACCCACTTCCTCGCAAGAGCGGCAACATTTACTCACATATTAGACTGGCCTTAGACGTAAGTGCTTACATTTTTTACCATAAGCGCGTGAAACACAGGGACAGATAATGGGAAAACAAGGTGCTTCAGTAACATTTATGGGCAAAAAAGAGCCAGCCCGTCATCCCACGTACTTTGATTGAACCATTGCCGAAGTCCAATTAAGTTCCTGGAGCTGACGGAAAAAAGGGACTTTGCAATACAAGATCGACTGTCGGAAATAGGGTTCTAAAATTTCGAAGGTCGGCGGGTGGGGGGGGGAGCGACAGGGGTGGGCGAGCAAGGGGGGGTGGGCATCAATTGTAGCTTTTTTTACGGTAATGATTTTAACTAATTGAACGGTCAACAATAAATCAAATCAAGATTTGGGGTTTGGTGGAAATTGGCTGGGCTCTCGCTCCGTCAAGCTCATGGCCCCCCCCCACCTGATTTAGCAGAAGGGTCACCGCAGTGGAGCCTCAACAAACTCTGCCACCAAAAACTTCTCACCTGGTTGCCATCTACAAGGGAGACACCAGTTCTGTGTGCTAGAAGGCTGGCCCTAATAAGAAACTACTTGTGGTACATGTTGCTCTTTATAAGATGAAAAAAACGATCCTGACTCAGGGTGGGAAAGATGATAAGCCGGGGCTGCAAAGTAATAGTGGCCACCAATAGCAAATCTGATAGCTAAAAAAGTGGCCAACATTTGCAAATTGGGTCAGTTTTGAAGTTGTAAAGACAGGTGGAATAGTTGTGCTACAAGGTAGGGGAGACTGCATGCATCTGTGCCCTCTGCAAGCAATGTTTGTGGTAATATCAGAGAAATTAGCCGTAAAAACGAGCCCACGAGACCATAAAACAGGCCCACAAAGAGCCAGAAAACCCGGCCATACACACTGACCTGCCACACTAGCCCTTCTGGCACTGCATATTGCCCTAAAGGGGAATCTGGCCCTGAACACAGCATAACATAATGTCACATAATGTCACCAGGAGTCTAAGACACTCTGATGTGTGCCCATCCAGAGAGATGCAATGGGTGGAGCTCTGTAACGAGATAACAGGATAGCTTGTGCAGAAACACGGGGGTGAAGGCACACGCGCCAGCCCAATGCAGTTAAAACCTTACAAGAGTCTGCCCTTTGTACCAGCTTTATGCCACTTGAGTATGTGTGTTGCTGCGTTGCCTTGACAACAGCAAGCTTCCATTTGTCTGCTATTTGTCTTCAGGACTTTAGTATACCATTTAGCTGCACCCCCTGCTCATCCCTCTTCCGCCCCCCTACAGAAGCAGAGCATTGTCAACCCCGCATTTACCTGCAGCGCTTTGTCATAAGCTTAGCAGGAGAACACCGGTTTATTGAGCATAATTGTCCTGTGCTCTGGAAAAACAAGTGGATGCTTACTTACCAGGTCACTCTGCATGCTTTCCGCATTGCCAGGCCATTTACAGGCGTGAAATCCACCTGCTTTCGAAAGCGTGCTCAGGGTTTACCACTCCTGGTAATCCCAGACGGAGTAAAACCTGGACGCTTTTCAGCCCTAGACAGGATTTCGGGACCGGTACAAGATTACCAGTTCCCTGTACATGGACCATAGTCATACACTGTGGTAGGGTAAACAATAAGGGGTAAAGCCCCTGTTTACTGTTTCTCCAACACTGGAGCCTGATTTTGAGTTTAGCTGATGGGAAGCTCTGTCACAAACGTGCATTATATCCTATGGCACTTGTAATACGGTGGACGAGATACCCGTCACGTTTGTGGCCGAGTAGCCATTCCGTCTACCATAGTTTGGGATGCAGCTTGTCCTTCTGGCAAAGAGATCTGCCAACCACCATTGTTTCCAATAAATAGCCCATCCCCCAGAGTGTTTCACAAGATTATAACTGCATTCCAACTCAATGAATAAATACTGGCAGTGTTGCCTCTGCCCCCTAGATTTGGAGTCTTCAAACTGGAGGGTGGGCCCCCATAGGGGGGCCTCTAATGATCCTGGGTGGGGGGAGGCGCCAGGCACTGGCCATAAAAAGTATTTTGCTGATAAGTGTTTTGCTTTCAGCTGAAAACAATGAGCAGCAGTAAGACGCTCTGTAATGGGCCATCACAAACATCTTTTGTCATTTATACCCTGGCTGGGAGGAGGTGTCAGAAGGGAAGGGGCTTCAAATATTGTTCAAAACACACACCCCTATTTCTAATAATCACACTGTGGATACTTTTACACGTTATGAAGGTCTGCCTGAGCAGAATAGCATGTTTGGCAGTTATGTATCTAGTTGCATTTTTAAAAAGGAAACACAACTTAACTGCCATGTTTTAAAAAGGCTAGACACATTTAAACCTAGCCAATTTAATACATTGTGAAAAAAATGAGGGTGGTACTCAATGATTTTTTTATCACTGGGGGGAACAGCATTAAAACCTTTGAAGACCTAGAGGGAAAGGTGTGGACATTACCCTTTTCCTCACCTGAGCCCCTGCAGGAGTTCTGTTAGACCTCGGCGAGGAAGAAGGCAGAAACGCCCTTGCTCTGAGTGGTTGTCAGCCTAACACATCAAACTAATCTCCTTGTTGATTGGCGGCTTGCTTCCCAGTTCCCCTGGACTGAATACCCACTGAGCCTCTGTGCTCTGTTCTTTGTGGAGATAATGCTGAAGTCCTTGGTGGGTCATAAATATTGAATCCTGGATATTAGTTCAGTGTGCACCTCATTCACTCGTAGATGGGCTCTAGCCAGGAAGACCTGCCTGGGGCCAGAGCTCCAGTGTCTGCTTAAGATAAGTGTTTGTTTACCGACCAGAAGCAGCCCTAACCTGAAGAGAACACCAGCTTCACGTCAGGACCAACCTGCCAGCACCTGAGGCTGCAGAGCTGCCCTGGAAACATCTAGGTCAATGGTGCTGTGAGAACATTTTGGTGACACACCTTTTTACCCGCTAGCCTCTCTCCCATACCTGCATGACCAGCGGGCTAATAAGACAAGATAAGGTGCCACCAGCAGCGGACAGTTAAGGGACTGATTAGAGCAGGGAGCTGGAAATATGGCAAACAGGACCTCAAATCATTACTCCTTAAGAACGAGTTCAACTCGCTTTGTCATGTGTACGAGTTAGGCCCGGTAGGATTTAGTATAATTCTTGCATGCACACAAATCCTTTTTCGTAAAGTTGCCTTCTCTTTGCTTTATTAATGGCTGACATACATTTTGACCTTGTGACGCTTAGATTGTTTTCGCAGAAACACCGGCCTTGCTGACACAGAACTTGACATTTGGTGCAAGGCCTCTTATGTGCGTAATAGAACGTGTGCTTTTTTAGGTCTCGGCTAGCGTAGGCTGCGCTTGCGCAGTCTCGCTGGTGAGATTTTATGTTTTCTAGTAGTGGGGCTTAAACCCGCCCCTCTTCTCCATTGGCTGGCTTCCTAAATGGTGGCCAGCCAATGGAGAAGAGGTTTGTTTGTCAATTTAAGCCCCGTCTTTTTTGGAATGAGGGGTGTGTTTTTTCGCTTCTTTCTCTCCTCCATTGGCTGGAATGTAAACACAACAAGTCAAAACACGCCTGTTGTTTACATTCCAGCCAATGGGAAGAGGAGAGAAAGAAAAACATCCCGGGCTCTGCGCCCCTTTTCCCCGGTCCACTCTTGCGCTCTGAGGCCGGGAGCGCCGTCCCGCGGGCGGGAGGGGCTCTTGCAGGGAGCGGGCCCTGTGGCATCACAATGTGGCTCCGGGGGCCGCGGGAAGCGCGTTCTGGAATGGGGCGAAGTAACACAGGGCTCTGCCGGCCGAGTGTGGGGAGTGAAAACAATGCCAGGGAGGCCCTCATCGCATGCCTGCACCCTCGGCTGTGGCACCCATGGCTCGGGGGCAGCCGGGGGACTTTTAGGTTTAAAGTATTTTATTAAAGCAGGGTGAGGAAGGAAACAACAAGCCTCGCGTAGGACTTGTGGGCATGGGAGAAATAGGAGTATGCGCGAGTCGCGGGGTGGAGGCGGCGCCACATGTCGTGCATATCAAGCTCCTCCAGTCGGGTACGAACCGAGCCCGAAAGCTCCCCCAACTGGTGGCGCCGCTGCACAGACCTGTCCAGAGTCGCATCAAAAACCACATTCAAGTCCCCCCCAGTACAATGTGCCTGTCAGGAGTGGATGCCACGTCTTCCAGCGCCCTGTGCAGAAATTGGTCCTGACGGTCATTGGGGCCGTATATGGAGCCTACAGTAAACACCAAGCCCCCCACCTTGATCCTATATGCCAGGAGTCTCCCCTTCTGCTCCGCTACCTTCTGCAAGACCTCCCCCTTGAACCCTCTTGAGAACAGAAGCGCCACACCTGCTGTTTTAGAGGCACTGGAAGAAAAGAGTTGCGTGGGGAACTTAGGGGTGCGCATTCTGGAACAGCCATTGGCCAGCAGGTGAGTCTCCTGCAGTAGGCAGATGTCGGCCTGGGAGTTCTCTAACAGGGACAGGACAGCCCGCCGTTTAACCGGATTATTCAGCCCCTTCACATTCAGAGTAACAACTTTAAGGGCCATCACGGAGGGGAACACCAGAAACGCACATGAAGGCGGGCAAGGCCCACCGGGCAAAACTCAAAGGCCACAGCAAGAAACATCATCTCACAGCGAAAGCAAACCTCCCAACGGCACAGTACAGTCAGCAAGCCCCAAAACACCCCAACTGTGTGGACCCCCCCTCCCCCCAGAACCCCGCACACCCAGCCCCACACTTCCCCCAACCCCCCTCCCCCCAGCGAACCCCCAAACTCGAAACTTCCCCCAGCAACTCCCCTTCCTCCCCCCCGCTCCCCAAACCATTCAAAAGTGTCATTGTCCCAGTCCGGTCCTTATCGGACAAGGCCGTGGAAAGTCGATCAAGTGGACGTCCAGCCACCATCACCAGCACCCCCGTCCCCCCCTACTCCTAGAACCCCCGCACCTGCAATGATGAAAGGGTAATGTAGACTCCCCCCGGAGTAAGTTCAGGCCGTCATGGCCACATCGCCGTTCGTCGTCGCCCTGGAGGCCTCCTGGATGGCGCTCGACATGTCCGCTCGAATCGTGGGCGAGTCAGGCCTCGCAGGCGGCGGGGATCGCCTCTCTCCGACCTGTTGCCAGCCATCTCGAGTGCTTCGCCTACGGCGAGGCGCCGGGGTGTCCGTATCCGAAGCCGTGATCCCCAATACTCCGCAGACACCCTGGAGGGACCGAAGCTGATGCAATGTTCCATTCCACCGGAAAATCAATCGGAAGGGGTGCCCCCACGAATACTGCGTTTCGTGCTCCCTAAGGAAGTCCGTGGCAATCTTAAATGTTTTCCTCTTCTGTAACGTGATCGTGGATAAGTCCTGATATAGAGCCACCGGGTGATCTCTGAAGCGGAAAGGCTGCTGCCGCCGCGCCTCGCGGAGAATCCGCTCCTTCAAGGGGAAGTCCGGCAAAAAGGCCAATATGTCCGGGGGGGGCGCCGAGGCCCTGCGAGGACGGCCAACCATGTGCGCCCTGTCGATACGTATTTGGAAGTCCTCAGACTCCCCCAGGATTTCGCGGAATAGGGCTCCCAGGTAGGCGGCCACGTCCTCACCCTCTTCGTTGGACGGAACACCCCGGACCCTGATGTTGTACCGCCTGGACCGGTTTTCAAGGTCCTCGGCGTGGGCCTTCTTCAAAATGGCCGCCCGTTACAGGCAATGGGGCCAACGCCCAGGAATCGAGGCCGACCCCCGTCACGGGTCCACATGCAGGGCGCACAGTCAAAGGGCAGGCTCGCAGGGCGTGAGGCAACCAGGGCCGGCTCGCCGGGGTGTGCAAGCACGCTGGAAGCACGACCTCACTCCGTTGCGGCCAGGGGGGGACCGGAGCAGCCACGTGGGGTAGGCCTTCTCGAGCCCCGGTCTTGCGTAGTTGCCGTAGGTCGGCTACGCCTCCGCGGCCACCGTCTATTCAGCTCCGCTCCGCCGACGAAGGCCGCTTCGGCACCCACCCAGGCGCCGTGTCACGGGCCCACCGGCCGGCCACTCGCAGTCGCTGGATCACCTCGCCAGAACACAAAGCCTGAAGGTCTCGCGGCTCTCGGGCCTCCCGTAGGTCTCTCAGCGGGCACCGCCTCGGTCGGCGCCCAAGCGGAACCACCGCCGCGGCGGGACAACTGGGGCTCACCGACTGCTCTGCACCACCACGGGGGTCATCAGGTGTGGTAGCCGCCCGATCTGGGGGAGATCAGCGGCTGTGAGCGGTGCAGGGTTTCCAGGGGCTCGGGAGCTCTCGGCAAGTGCGTCCTCTCAGCCCGCCATCTTGGCCACGCCCCCCCGGGGGGGACTTTTAAAAGCAGCGGGGCACGGGCCCAATGGCTACCAAGGAGTCGTCCACAATGGATCCAGCCCCGGGGGGCCTAACAGAGGGGGGCCAACACAGCACAGAGGCAGAGCACCGGGGCATTAGTCGGACGGCAGGGCACGTCCCTGGGCAGACGAGGCATCAGCTGGTGGGAGCCTAGGAACGCCGCGAGGTGGTGAGAGGCAGCAGTCCCTCCGCCTCAAGCACTGGAGCAGGCCATGCAGTTGGGGGCCGGGAACAGCAGATGGTCCGCAGCGCGGCACAGTGGATGCGGCGCCAAGGGCAGTGCAGTCGCGATGGCAGGCAGACCCCTCAGCGCAGACCAGTGCGCTGGCAGGGAGCGGAGGTTGGCGCACGCCCAGGGAGAGGCACCAGCGAGGGGAGCAAGGGGGGTATGCCACTCCCACAGCCCAGCCCCGGCGGTGTCGGACCTACAGCGAGTGACCCCCAGCAGCACCGGCTAACCCCCCCCAGCGATGGCGCAACTCACCGCGTCGTGTGCATCCGGTCCTCAGAAGGCAACACCGCAGCGTCTTGGCCCTGCAGTCAACAGCAGCCCAGGCGGGGCACAGGCAGCCACACAGCACAGGGGCCCAGCGCCAGCCACAAGACCAGGATCTCCACCGGAGGGGCACACAGGAGCACCAAGATGGAACCAGTGAGTATTGGAAACAATGCCAGGGAGCCCCAGCCAGGGGGGGCTTTGCCGCGTGCCTGCACCCTCGGCTGTGGCACCCACGGCTCAGGGGCAGCTGGGGTACTTTTACAAGCAGCGGGGCACAGTCGGCTCAAGCCTCGCAGGCATCACAAGGGGGCTGCACGCTGATAGCTTCCCATGCAGGCAGAGGGCATTCACTGCCAAGAGCCGACCTGGAGGAGATGGGCGCAGACTAAACATAATAACTACACAGTGAAGGCAGGCAGTCGAGTTAGGCCCGCATGTTTAAAGGCAGCCAAAGTGAGAGCAGAGGGTGTGAATAAATGCACCTGAAATGGTGACCCCCCAGTACCTGCATGGAGGCACTCTGCTGAGCTGCTTTTTACAGCTGGAGTTAGGTAACATCTGTAGAGGTAGCACAGCCCAAACACCAGCAGCCGGCCCTCGGCGCGCTGCTCCAGTGGTGTAGTCAGAGCACCCCTCAGACAGGACCCACTGCAGCGGAACAGCCGTGGGACCCGCAGATATCCCAGGTCCTCCACATTTTACTGCAGCCTCAGGACCCGCAGAGGCCTCGGCAGATCTGGGGGTACCACCATCAGCAGGCCAGCCTCAGCACATGATGGGCCCCTGCCCGTAGCACATCCCGAGTATGAAAGAAAGGTGCAGCCCCCAGGCCCCCGCCATTGTGAGGTGTAAGCTGGTCCTTATGGGAGAGGTGCATTGTGGGAAGACGGCCATGCTACAGTTGCTGGCCAAGGACTGCTATCCAGAGGTAAGTGTGCAGGGGCACGTATGCATGCAGAACATTTTACCCATACATCTACCCTCCACCCCCTCTGACCCATCACCATAATCAGACCCTCGTTCAGCCCTGTAACAACATATTTTTAACCAGGGCGCCTTAGCCGCGTAGATGCAGACCTCCTTAATCAGCCTTCTATTTAACCCATCTGTAACCACACTGCTATACCCCCTTTTACTCCCTATAAACAGGCTACCTTACACAGACCCCCCTTTAACCCCTCTGCAACCAGATCACTTCAGCCGGACCTGCAATGTGACCACCTTGTTCAGACTCCTTAGGACTTTGGCCAGACCACCTCAACTCTTCCTCTTGTACCACGGAATCAGACTACCTTTAGGTTTTAACTCGTGTGTAACAACTGATTGGCCCAGGCCTCTGTACCCCTTAAGAACAGACCACCTTGACCCCCTCTTTACTCCAGACAACTCCGGCATCTATGTCTCCTTAATCCCCTCTCTAATGAGTCCCCTTAAATCTCTTCACACCAGACCACATTTTCCACCCCTGAAACTGGGCCAGATCTCTTTAACCACATCTCAATAGTGCCCTACAGCCGGACTGCATCATCTGTGTCCAGGCAACCTTTACAATTCAGTGTTTCCAAAGTTATTAAAAGTGGAGCAGCACGTGTTGCTGCTCCATAGAAGGCCCTTACCAGAGCTTGACTGGTCACCTTTTGTTGCTTATTGCTATATTCCATGGTTAAACTTGAAAAAATGAGGTGCAACCAATGCCTAGGTAGTTTTAGCAAGTGTAATAAGCATTGGAAATGCAATCGGGCTCGGATTTATTTGAGTTTGCGCTAATGGCATTGTAAATGCCAATGTCTTTTCGCCATGTGTTATGGAGTGTGTGCATGTGGTGTGTAGTGGAATTATGTGGGTTGGATTGTAATTTTACCAATGGTGGTATGCTGTGCTTTAGATGAATATGTTTAAAAATAAAGTGTACCATACTGCGATTGCTACAATAGTTAATTGTGGATGCGTTAACAATTGATGCATGCACTGATGGCTGGTGGTGTGTGTGCTTGGTGGAAAAGTGCACTGCCGGCTGGAGGTGTGTGTGCCTGGTGGAAGGGTGCACTGACGGCTGGTGGGTGTGTGCTTGGTAAAAGCATGCACAGATGGCTGATGGTTGTTGGTGTTTGTGCAAGGTGAAAGCATTCATTGAGGGCTGGGGGTGTGTTGTTGTGTGTGTTGTTTTCTGTGTACTGGTGAGTGTGTGGTGGTGATTCTGTGGGGGTGAGCCTGGGGAGTGAGTGTGGTGGTGAGTGTGTTGTGTTGAGTGGTGATGAGTGTGTGGTGTTGAGAGACTGAGGTGTGTGGTTTGTGTGTGCGTTATGTGTGTGTGGTGTGTGTGTGGTTGGTGTGTGTGTGGTGTATGTGTGTATGGTGTGTGTGTGTGGTATGTGTGTGTGGTGTATGTGTGTGTGGTGTTTTCTGCACACTCACACACTGCCCCTACACATTCACACACTGCTCACTCGCACACTCCCAATGTCACCCTGCATAGTCACACACTGTTTATCCTGCACACTCATTCTGCACACTCACACAATGTGCACCCTGCACCCTTACACACTGTCTCTGCAGTCACTCTGCACTCACTGTCACTCTACACTCACTGTCACTCTGCACTCACTGTCACTCTGTACTCACTGTCACTTTGCACTCACTGTCACTCTGCACTCACTGTCACTCTGCACTCACTGTCACTCTGCACTTAGTCTGCACTCACTGTCACTCTGCACTCACTGTCACTCTGCACCCACTCTGCACTCACTCTGCACTCACTGTCACTCTGCACTCACTGTCACTCTGCACTCACTCTGCACTCACTGTCACTCTGCACTCACTCTGCACTGACTGTCACTCTGCACTCACTGTCACTCTGCCCTCACTGTCGCTCTGCACTCAGTCTGCACTCACTTTCTTTCTCGCACTCACTCTGCAATCACTGTCACTTGCTGTCACTGTGCCCTCACTGTCACTCTGCCCTCACTGTCACTCTGCCCTCACTGTCACTTACTGTCACTCACTGTCACTCACTGTCACTCTGCACTCACTGTCACTCTGCACTCACTGTCACTCTGCCCTCACTGTCATTCTGCCCTCACTGTCACTCACTGTCGCTCTGCACTCACTGTCGCTCTGCACTCACTGTCACTTTGCACTTACTGTCACTCTGCACTCACTGTCACTCTGCGCTCACTGTCACTCTGCACTCACTATGCAGTCTCTCTGCACTCACTGTCACTCTGCACTCACTGTCACTCTGCAGTCACTCTGCATCCACTGTCACTCTGCACTCACTGTCACTCTGCTGTCACTCTGCACTCACTCTGCACTGACTGTCACTCTGCACTGACTGTCACTCTGCACTCCGTCTGCACTCACTCTGCACTGACTGTCACTCTGCACTCACTGTCACTCTGCACTCACTGTCACTCTGCACTCACTGTTATTCTCACACTCACTCTGCACTCACTGTCACTCTGCACTCAGTCTGCACTGCCTGTCACTCTGCCCTCACTGTCACTCTGCACTCACTGTCACTCACTGTCACTCTGCACTCACTGTCACTCTGCACTCACTGTCACTCTGCACTCACTGTCACTCTGCACTCACTCTGCACTCACTGTCACTCTGCACTCACTCTGCACTGACTATCACTCTGCACTCACTGTCACTCTGCACTCAGTCTGCACTCAGTCTGCACTGACTGTCACTCTGCACTCACTGTCACTCTGCACTCACTGTCACTCTGCACTCACTGTTATTCTCACACTCACTCTGCACTCACTGTCACTCTGCACTCAGTCTGCACTCACTGTCACTCTGCCCTCACTGTCACTCTGCACTCACTGTCACTCACTGTCACTCTGCACTCACTGTCACTCTGCACTCACTGTCACTCTGCACTCAGTCTGCACTCACTGTCACTCTGCACTCACTGTCACTCTGCTCTCACTGTCACTTTCGCACTCACTCTGCATTCACTGTCACTCTCGCACACACTCTGCACTCACTGTCACTCTGCACTCACTGTCACTCTGCACTCACTGTCACTCTGCACTCACTGTCACTTTGCACTCACTGTCACTCTGCACTCACTGTCACTCTGCACTCACTGTTACTCTGCACTCACTGTCACTCTGCACTCACTGTCACTCTGCACTTAGTCAAACTCTCACTGTCACTGCACTCACTCTGCACTCACTCTGCACTCACTGTCACTCTGCACTCACTCTGCACTGACTGTCACTCTGCACTCACTGTCACTCTGCCCTCACTGTCACTCTGCACTCAGTCTGCACTCACTTTCATTCTCGCACTCACTCTGCAATCACTGTCACTTGCTGTCACTGTGCCCTCACTGTCACTCTGCCCTCACTGTCACTCACTGTCACTCTGCACTCACTGTCACTCTGCCCTCACTGTCACTCACTGTCACTCACTGTCGCTCTGCACTCACTGTCACTCTGCACTCACTGTCACTCTGCACTCACTGTCACTCTGCACTCACTCTGCACTCACTCTCACTCTGCACTCACACTGCAGTCACTCTCACTCTGCACTCACTCTCACTGTGCACTCACACTAGGCAGTGGCTAGATCTTTCACCACAGACAGAAAGCCACAGACACTTCTGTGGCCTGTTGAGAACTGATACATCCACTGGGCTAGTGGCCTTATACTAGTACTTGATACATACAGAGTTCTAAGTTACTTTAGGACAAAAACCTTAAAAAACAAAAAGCGCTGATGATGTGACCGCTTTGATTTCTTTTGTTTTAGTTGTTTTTGACTCCGAACTTCCCATCAACATGCTGCCACCCCATTGCCTCTCTCCCACGCAGCCTTCCCGTATTTATGGCGGAGGTACACAAAAGAGCTGCGGATGTGCCCTTGCCAGCCCTGGTGCCCATGACCTCTGCCCGGTGGAATGTGTGTGACCAGACCAGCTTCCCGTCTGTGCTGCTGATGCGAAAGTGGGAAATATGAATGGTCCCAGAACCGATGATTAGGCACTGTTGAGGCGCTCTTGCCCACACGTTCAGTGTTTTGATGCTTCGATTTTCGACGACCACAGCTTGCTGGCGCCAGAGCCTACTGCAGGAGCTGCCTGTCTCCAAAAAGTCTTTGCTGTTGTCCGCGTGTCCAGCTGGGCCTTCTACAACGGGGGAAGGGGTGGGGTGCGGTCTGAAGAGGTGCTCATGACTGACTCTTCAGTTATAGTAAATCCCATATTATATTAATTAATAGGCATTGAAACAGCCAAATGATGTAGTAACCCAGAGACCCTATGATGAGCAGAACCTCCGACAATGCTTTTTCATTTGATCCTTTGCTCACGCCGTATATTTTATTTGTTTGAGTCCATCCTCGTTGTTTTTCTGACTAATGTATGTTAGTTACAACGTAACATCTTTAAGATGTCTGAGTCTGCCCAATGGAGTTACTATTCTTCCTTTTAAAAACCGTGGAATGACCTTTGGCAGAAACTCACATTATAATATGGCCGCCAATATTCTTTAGGCTGAGTACGTCATCCGTGTTACTGACTAATGTACGCTAGCTACAATGTCACATCTTTATGACGTCAGATGCCGAACATAGGATTCATACGCTGCTCTGTTAAAAGCCGCGGCACACACACTCGTTTTTGCCGATTATCGACAGAGCGGGGTGCTGGACGTGTGGCGTAATATGGATAAGACATACAATAAGTAAGTGCACCATGAAAAAAGTAGCGAGCAGTAAAAGATGCTTTTAAAATAAGCATAAGCAAAGTACTGCCCAGAATAAACGTATTACATAGAATATCTTGCAGAGTAAGAACTAAATAACTACACTACTGGGGCAATTGGTATTAGATAAACAACTAGGATCGCGAATTCGGAAGGAGGGCCATAAGCTTTCTTCTTTGCTAGCGCCCAGAAGCATGCCGTTTTAGTTCCATTGCCACTGAGAGAAATAACGTCTGTATTTCGATAGCGCCCAGAAGCAGGAGGGTTGTCGTTCGATACTGGTGCTTCTCGTTAGCATGGTAGGTGGTAGGCAGGGTGGGCCGAGCTTCGCCGATACCGATGAGGGAGGGGGGCGTGGGCCCCCGTGTCTTGCTGTCTCAGCGCCGGATGAGTGAGGCTAATGAAGCCCTTTCCCGGCCTGGCATGCAGCAGCTGCGCGCGGAGCGCTGCTGAATGGTGAACGTGCCCCGGCCATCTGGATTCACTTAACGAGACACCCTGACAGCTCCTAATTGATATTTATGGACTGCCGTGCGCGAAACCGCACAGAAAATGCCCAAAATGGCGGACGCAAATTACATATAGCCTATCGCGTCAAAGCTACTAAAAAGACAGCACAGCGAAGACGAATCACTATGCAGATGCTATAAAAAAAGCACGCGCACTAAGGAATGTTTCTGCCCGAGCCCTAAAGAAACCTTTTTTTTTTTATAACAATAGGAGCTCGGAGCTCCGCCCCACTTCGTGGTGACGTAGGCCGAGCCCTAAAAATGACAAAATAAGGGCATAATACTAGAATAAAGTGTGCTGCATTACGCCACATAATTTGGCTTTGCCTGCCGCATAATTTACTCATCCCTGCCGCAGGTGTGTGTAGCTCTGTGTGTGTGTGTGTGTGGCTGTGTGTGTGTGTCTCTGTGTGTGTGTGTAGTTCTGTGTGTGTGGTTCTGTGTGTGTGTGTGTGTGTGTGTGTGGTTCTGTGTGTGTGTGTGGCTCTGTGTGTGTGTGGGTGCGTGTGGCTCTGTGTGTGTGGGTGGATGCAAATGCAATAGGTCTCGCATTTTGAGAGATTAAGCTATTGGCATTGTAAATGACAATGCCATTTATTTATGTTTTAAAAACAAAAATAATGTCATGAGCAATGCCAATAGCTCTAACTTTAACAAAGACGAGACCATTGCATTTTAAATGCTTGTTTATTACATCCATATGGCGACACAGCTATGTGTAGAAGACAAACAATGGTTGTCCAATTACAATCTCAGCCCGAGGCAATGATTCTATTTTCTGTATAAAACCTTTTGTTTCCTATCATAATCAGAGGAGACAATTCTACTAATCTGGAGGGCTCCCTGCATGCTAAAGCTTTCGCCTAGCAGCTGATTGATATCGCTGAGAGGGGTGTCCTGTTCGGGACCAAGACAGGATCATACACTCTTACCCACCAGGTAAAGGGGTTAGATCATCAAGACTGTTTTTTTTTTTTTGGCAGACCATACATTCACACCCTAGACACATAGGTTAGGGTTAGCATTGTAGGGGTAAATTGAATTGTTATCATCTTTTATATATAGGCATATATAATTTGTCTCCACAAGATGATGGAATTCTTTGATTTATTTTCTGTGCAGACACTCATAATAACTTGTATCTGCTTCTATTAATCATCACAGCCCATATAATCCATACAATAATCACTCTGGTTAAACAAATATTGAAAACACCTCTTTGTGTATTCTTTGTATATTTCTCTGAGCAGAAAAAAGCACGAGTGACTGAGCTAAAGTTGAAGCCTGTCACCGTTGTTCCTAAGGGAATAGAGTTGTCATGTTCAGTGGTGGCCAGAACTGTTTGTTCCCTGCCCAGGTTTTGGGGGGCTAGTGGCGGCACTGAGGGACTGCTGGCCCAAGGGGCAATATATCCTAAGGGGGGTCCTGGAATTAGTCTGGCACCATCCTAAGTTTGTGTCATCTGCAAATGCGCAGTTACTACTGATTGGTGGAAACTACACGACAGCTCCCAATCTGATATACTTCTCTTCAAGATCTTACTTCACAGACAGAATCATTTGATGAGGTCCCTTGACCCTTTCAGCGTTTAAAACTGTTGTTAATTGCGCTGTCTCATAGTGTTGCATTGTTCTATACCCACTGGATATACCATGCTAACTCACACGAGTTGTCGCATTGAGTTCTGTCGAGTTTCTTCACACAACCTGTAAAGCGCTCTAATACCTTCTGTTCTAACTAGTGCTATATAAAACTCACACATAAATAATAAATAACTAAAAAATGGTAGTAAAGACAAATATGTATGTTTGTCTGAGGTGCCCACTACCCTTGCACTGGTACTATCAGTTGCTTACCGATGCACACGCCTTTACCATCTCACCCTAACATGATAGCACATAGGTGTCTTACACACTCGTTTTATCTACATGCCCGTAAACCCCTGGGTAGCAGAAAGCTGCTGAGATTTCAACCCCCTGGCCTCCTTTGTGTAGCAGGTTAGGTTTCAAGGAAGGTTGGCTGCTGCTATCCAGGGTCTTGTAGAGGCCAAACTGGCATGGCAAGGTGGCCCTTGTCTGCAGAAGAATGTCTGCAAGCATTGGTCTGGTATTCATAAGGCTCTCATAGCCAGGGCCCTGCCGGGTGGAAAATTCGCCATCTTGTCTTGAGCTCTTCCTGTCTCTTATGTTCGTTTTACATCCTTAAGGACAACTGTTAGTATCTAGTATGTTTACGGCTTATATAATGTTAGTTGGGTTTTATATAGCGTCACGCTTACCCCAGAAGGGGTGTCCAGGCACTAAGAACTTCTTAAAAAGCAGAAGATGCAGCTACAGGTAGCCCAAAACCTAGAAAAGAAATGAAGGGGAGAGATCAAAGGAGCCAAGTTTTTAGCAGATTCCTGAACTTAAGGAAGTTAGTTGTAGAATGTATATTCAGAGGAAGGGTGTTCCGGTGTTGAAAAAGGAACACCACCTGAAACTGGAAGAGGGACACGTATTGATACCACCCAAAGCTAATATGTTCAGCAGCTCTTGAAACTTGTACTGTCAGGAAGTTGGGCGGATGGGAGTTAATCGGGCCAGGTGGTAAAAAGGGTGGAAGTCAATAAACCCACGCAAACATGCCAACATTTTTGACTAATGAGATGGAGACTTCGGTTCTATTCAGGTATGGACTGTCTTGATATTTTGTGAAGTAGAGTGTAAAATCACATTTATGGAAGAAAGGTTCCAAAAAAAGTGGTAGTTGGTGCTAAAATTTAAATTAAATTCTAAAGAAAGTTAAAATGTTTTTGTAGAAGAGGGCCAGTCCATGACGGAGAAATCGCTGGTGCCTGATAATAATTGAGATTCCTACAGTTGTCTTACTCTTCCGGAGAATTTTTATGCTGAAGTGGGATGAAGAAAAATGTAAATGAGGCAACAACAGGCCAATGGATGCAGAGGACTGGCTAAAAGCCCCAATCTATATTTTTTCCAGCAGTGCAGCAATGCGGTCTAATTAAGAGGCGGACTCTCGCAGATGATACAGCTGTGGAGCCTCCCAAAATACTTGCACTCCCAACAAAATACCACTGCATAATTTGTGTGTTAATTTTATTAGGTATTAGGGCGTCATGTAGCACAGGTACCGACATGTTTCGACCTCCTAGGTCTTGATCAGCCTGACCAAGGCCTAGGAGATTGAAAAGCTTTGCTATCTGTACTGCATTATTATACCCTAATAAAATGAACACACACATTCCTGAATTGCAGTGATATATATATATATATATGTGAGCAAGGCACCTGAGTGCCGCAACGTTATGAGGCCGACGAGCGAATAAAGAAATTTTGAGCACCGCAAACACCTGGTCCGTGCACTGTGTTCCCGGCGCACACTGAGGCGAGCCGCAATCGCGCTGGGAGACTTTGGTTCATAATATATATATATATATATATATATATATATATATATATATATATATATATATATTTGCATGCATGACTGCATTTGTTGATTATTATGCCACATGATTTAAGCACATGAAAAGAGCTTGTGAATGTTTAACTATTTTAGGTTAACATTTGATAGCACGATATTTACGTGTTTTGCACCATTCCAAGATGGCGCCCATCTTTTCTCAAATTTAGGATTAGGCAATATGTGAGTCCTATATCCATTTTCATACATTGACATTTGAATTTGGGCGGTGTAACATGGTAACAAACACTATATATATCTAATGTAATAGTGAGCAAGGATGCTCTGTCCGAAACGCGTCTGTTCGACTATTTGCACCTGCACTTTATGATTTAATGAAGCAACCGATAACAAGAGACTGACTTGGGCGTGTCTTTTGTGTCCGCGCGCTGGATTCTGCGTTTTGGATGTTTACGCGGCTACCGGCTGGATTGTAATATATATATATATATATATATAATCGCCCGCTAACATACCTAAAGGAAACGAACTGATCGCAATTTATTTTTAATATCCATGCAATAAAATAAACCACTTTAATTTTCTATCAATCTCTTTTATAGCAATAACTATGTATCTTGAAACGTTGTGATAATTAGACCACAAAGCCAGAGAACATGTTGTATAAATTGCTTTCACCAGTATATTACCCAGAAATTCATATTTGCATCCCATTCAAATCAGTCCACACTGCCCAGATGCAGAATTGGTTCCTCCCCTGTTGCATGTGTAAAGCAGTCCTGCACTTGTGCTTTACTTTTCAGACCCCATCCACTGGGCTTTCGCCCTCATTCCATTTCAAAGTAAATTACAATGCTTTTAACTATAAACTGCTTTATTTGGCATTAACAACTCTCAGACAGAGAAATACAAATAAAAATAAGTGTGCAAAGTGCATAGTCATTCATACAGTTTGAGCACAATGTATAAAACAGGGGAGGTGGATATGTGTCATTGTGGTCCCTATGCAAGTAAGAGCAGGTGGTTGCAACCCAGGTATAGACGCGGACAAGAAAACATAGGCTGGTCAGAAATACCATACCTCAAGGTTCTATTCATTGGGTGTCAGTCCCTCACCCCTTAGTGCATGGTCACTCTTGGTGTGTTTCTAGGAGGGATGGGTCCAAGCCAGATTTTGAGGGTAATCACAGCTTCTGGAAATGAGTTCCATTTGCCTACATTGTGCACATATATCTTCAGTGGTTGTCCAGAAAATCTAGCATGGCTGAGGCCCCACCTAGACCTACTTTGCACACCTCTGCTTTAAATGTGTCTCACACAAAGCAATCATTACTTTTATGTTAAAACATTAAATTTTGGCCTGAAGCCCTCAAATCTCACTACTTTCAACACTGGCATAATGACATTTAAATATGCCTCAACCTAGAGCCTTGTTTGGGGTAGCAGGGGTGACCCTTACCTGGCATCTTGCAAATCCTCTGGCTGCTTGGCAAACCCTGTGTTTTAATCAGTCTAAACACACATCTCTTAGATATAAAACCGAACTTTTACTTTTGGTAGTTTTTCTAGCTTGTTATTTGTGTCTGTTATCGTTCACTCCATATTACCATGCTGCAGTCTCCAGTTTTAAGTGATTTGTAAACACACAAGAGCCCATCCTTGAGGCCAAAGGTGACATGATGTCACTTCCTGTGATATCATCAGGTCTCAAGAGGCATGCGCACTCAGTTCCTCTAACTCTGTGGTTTCTGTGATACAACACCAAACACAGACAACCATTGTAACCAAAGATGTTTAGAGCAAGCAGGAATATAGACTGAAGGAATTAAGGTAGGGAACTGCCCTGACCCTCATGGCACCAGAACTAAGAAACCAACGTCACCCGGGAATTAAGCGACTGCACAACATGCAGAAACCAACTAAGGTACCGGATAAAGGAAGAACTTCTTTTATTAATCATAAAACTATTCCATCCAGATGCTGATGGACGAGGAAGCCTCTTCTACACGCTGCAGAATTTTTACAGGTGCACAGTATAGCATACAACGAAGAGGGTGGAGCTCCGAGGGTTGGACAAATGGGCACACTGCCCCTGCTATCTCATTGTAATTAGATGTGAGAATGGGATGTACTATTACAAATGTGTTTTAAAAAAAATAACAAGGACAATGCTACATTAAGGCCACTCTAGGTTGCTGTCTTATCACAATTTAACAAGCGGCCACAAGAGGGCCTCAGATTGTAACAAATGGAATCGAAATCGGACTTGTTGCTAGTTGTCGTTTTACCTGGGGCTCAGAATACCGTTGCAGCTCAGCAGATAAACATTCTAGCACATTTTAAGGGATCTGACAGAACTGAAAAAAAAAGTTGATGATCTGCATTTTATCTTCGGATGACCTGTATTGCCAAGTTTTACTTAATTAGATAATAGTACAATTTGTTTTATTTGTATTTTTCTTGCTCCACGTAAGTTTGCCATTCTAAAGATGTTTTCCTGATGACATCATAGGTGTAGCCTCATCTCCTTCTCCACTCTATACACTGGGAATATCACCGTATCCAGCTATGGATTAACGCAGCGGCCAGTGGCATAAGATAGGCCCCCGCAGTGCGGTGGGTGGGGGGCTAGATCCAGGGGCCCACTAAGTACAGTACTCTGGCCAGAGAGCTCCAAGTTGAGTCCGGAGGGGGGCCCTCCATGTGCCTTGCGGGGGGGCCCTCAAGTTTCGTTACGCCAGTGCACAGTGCCTAGAAGAGTATACAATTGCGATGTTATCAGAGAAACCAACATAAAAAGCTTATAAATAGATGAGAACTTCATCTATTCAAAAGACGGATGAACTTGGCAAAACATGTCATCAGTATTATACAAGATATGCCCTCCTGCCTGTCTGCTTTAAATCAGTTGCTCAGCTGCTGTTTGCACAGTGCTGCCAGAAATGAGTATTGCATGTGCCTGAATGCCTTCTCTGTTGGTGGCCAATCACTCCTGAGCCCTCTCAGTAGCTCATGCCCTCCAGTGTGCTTTTAGTTGCTCTGCTACTGCTTAAAAGCCAAGACCTGGGTCCTGTGCTGCTGTGCCATACACATCAAGGAGCATCTCACCGACAAGGGCCAAATGGGCTGGTATTGTCCTGTGGTTGCTTGTTTTGCCATCCAGATGGCGCCTGGCCTGGCAGTTTGAGCTGGACAGTTCCTATTGGAGCAGGACCAAGCCTGATTTGCATGACGGAGATTCTAGTCTGGAATGACACAGTGAGCAAAACAGTAGACTGGAAAGCGGCCGAGATAGAGTAATTTGAGCAGGGTCTCCCTTTCTGCCTTTGTCACACTTTTCCTATCTTTTTCTTGTTCCTCCTTTTTTTCATTTTTTTCTCTCTCTTGCTGTGGCTAAAAGTCTGATGACGACATACCAGTCCCAATCCCCAAAATGACTACTGCGCCCTCCACTTACAACCACCTTTACAGGTTGCGCAGTGGATTCCTGGCAGACCTGAGCTCCCTGGCTGCCAGTCCTAACTGTTCCGTCTTCCTCACCTAGGGACGTTCTGTCAGTGCTCATCGTTTCCGCCTTTCTGCACAAGCCCTCTCTGCGTGTGATGGCCTGGAGAGTGCTGAATCGGCCAATAGGGGCATGCTCGGGGTTGATGCGCACTAGTAGACGCAGCCAAGTATTCAAAATGTCTAATCTACAGAACACCAGACATTTCCTTATCGCACATGCTCCCATTGGAGGCCGCAGGCTTAGATTCCCTCCGCGACCTGCCTTAGGCTGCCCGTTCATTAGGTAATAACGTTTAATGGCATTCGAGGCCACGCGGATGGTTACTCCTGAAATTATACATCACCGTAAACAAAGGGGTTCATCCAATCTCATCCCCAAACCGGTTAGTGCCCTCCACAAAACACCATCCTTGGCCACTGGTTCTGGGGAATGCTTTCCCTCTGCTCTCTAATTACAGTTTCAATTTTCATACTTTGACAAAATGCTGAAAAACACTATCTTGTGGCCTTTCTGTTATGTGTTTCCTCACTCTGAAATACCCTATAAACATATCTACCCTTGCTCTCTCACAGAATCCCTTTCAAAGTTCACACATGGGGGGCACTCAGGCATCAGTGGGCATTGCACGTGGCTCCTGGTGCCAGCCATGCTCATCTGTTAACTTTGTGCCATGGAAGGCAAAGCTACCTCCCACTTCAGATATGAGCAGGGGGTACCCAGCTACTACAAGAAGCAAGGCCTGTACCCTCTGGACTTTGACTGCCGGTGGGGCAGGGCTCACAGGTCACACACAGAGCTGCAGCAAACATGTCCTCACACAGTCTCTCACACAGCAGGAAAATGTGTCCCCTGAAGTCACTGTTCATCCGAGGACTCCAGTACTAGCTTGCTGGGGTCCTTCCATGTCACAGGGGCCACCGTGCGGCCAGCAATGGGGTCATCGTGACTGAGTTCTTCCATGTCGGGGTGTCCTTTGGAACCCAGGACTGCCTGAGTCACGTTGATGTGAGTCTGGTCTGCCTCGTCTTCGTTGGACAGCGGGCGGCTGGAGAAGTACTTGCGGACCCCCTCTAGACTGCTATGCCAGGTTTCTCCAGCGTATTCTGTCCACTGCTGCACCTGTGCTTCCTTGTGGACCTCATCTGTTTCCACTTCCGGGGCATGGAAGATCCGAGAGGCGGTGTCGTCATTGAGTGACCTGGAGAATACTACAGCAGAAGAGAAAAGGGTGTTAAATCTATAGCACCAACTGCAGTGGTCTTTATCCAAGACTTTTAGGTCTACACATGTGCTCATTCTGAAACCAGGAAGCCCAGCCTAGGCCACACTAGGCTAGGTGAGCACTAGTGCAAAACCCACATTATACTCTAGGGCTCCTCATACAGCTGGGGTTCCCACATGGCCAGTATTATATCGACATGGCCGGTATGTTTATCATGGTACAAGTTGAAAAAATGGAAGAATTAGAAAAAAACTTGTTCGATTTATTACTTGCTGTTTCTTTTCAACAGATCACTTTCAAATCATTAAAAACTTGTGGTATTGTAATTGTTCTCATGATAGATTGGATAGTGCTTTTATGTCCTTTACCAGTAATAAGAATAACAATGACTTATTTTTGTTACCTCTTACCACCTTTTTAAATAACAGAAGTAAAAAAAATTAATAACGGATGGTATGTTTTCACAGACATTAAAACCACCCAGAACATGGTCTCTACCCCATGCCATTGTTTCCCTTTAACATTCAGTTTCATATTGTAATTGCTCTGAATGTATCTATTAAAATTTTTGGTTGATCACTTAACTAGTTTAGCAATGAATCCTGGGTTTCCCCCTTTATTTTTCCCTCTCTCTCTCGTCCCCGTTAGATTTTCCACATTTAACATTGAAAATGTTTTTAGTTTTTTTAAATGGGCTTTTTATGGATTTATTCAATATCCGTTAGTAGTATCTCTTATTATTGTTTAACTTGTTTTTCAAGTTTTATTGTCCTATAATATTCTCTAATGTTACAATGAAATGTTTTTCATATTCCTCTGTTCCTAGTTTTAACAAGCCTTTTTAAAACAAAAAAATCAGAGGCGAGTTTTGCACAAATAATTCTATATCAGGACCAGAGGCTCCGATTATGCTTCTCATTTCTTTACTGGAAAATTTCTCAGCAGCCAATAACATTACAGAAAAAAAACAAATACTACAATAGCCATGAACACACAGGGTATCATATAGTAGACCATAGAGAGTAATCAGTATATAAGCTGCAGATGAGAATACAACATCCTCTTTCTTTGCTGCTCCAGAGCCAGTTAGGTGACTTACAGTTTCTAGGTTCCATGGCTTTATTACATTGTTAAAACTTTGATTGTTTATGAATAGCATGTTTTGGTACTCGCGCTCTGTTTTCCCTACTACTTTGAGCCACTGTTGTATAATTCATTGTTACATTGTTGAAAGTTTTGGCATTTGTGATTGACGCTTTGTAACGATTCTGTTTTGCCTTAGTTGCCTTCTATTTAGAGCGTGTGAGTTTTACCGCGAGACGCAGTTGATTTCATCTTCGCTTCTTAAGCAGTTGTCTTCGGGAGCATGCTCTTGCTGTGCCTACGTCTTGTCCTTGTGGAGCGGGAGATTGTTGGAGCGGAGACTAGCGTCCTTCTGGATGCATAGTCTTTTTTCTGGTTCTTTGGGCGGCCCGTTACGCGCATGCGGTCTAGCCATCTTACCAGTTTTTGTCACACATATGGAATTACGGGTTTAAACGAGTGCTGGAGCAGAGCTTGAATTGCTCTATTTCCACTATTTGCTCGTGCCAGGCTCCCAGAAATGCACTGTTTATTTTGGTAGATTGGGGCTGATAATTTGTTGCATAGGCGTTGCCTAGAGTGGATTTTGGCAAGCCCTCCCTCAACATTTTATTCAATTTACGCACAGTTTATTTCTGTCTGTTTCTTCTTCTGTGCGTTGGCTTGCCTGGGGTTTTATCCACTCCCCCTTATTTCTTTGCTGTTGCAAGTATTAGCAGTCTTTGGCTGCCCAATTTGGCCCTTCATGTGTGTTACGGGGAGTCCTCCTGGAGAAATTGTGAGTCACTTTAGTGTGACAATATGCCTGACTTTTATTTTGAGGAGGACTACGTCGATGAAGAACCCTCGGGGTCCATGGAACAAGAGCTTGTTGAAGCTTTGGATGCTGGAGTAGAACACTCCGTTAATAAGGCTCTGGTCATGGCCAATCAGCCACTCAAGCGTCACCTTTGCTCTTACTCCTTTCAGCAGGGTTGGCTTCCCGGTTCTGGCAGTCATACTCAGTCAGTGGGAAGGGGTCTAAGAATCCTGATGCGGTGGATTTTGCCAGGCTGGACACCGCCATGGCCAGGGATCATGACTATGGTACGTCTTCTAAGAAAGCGACTATTTCAGAGTCACCTCAAGGAGAAGATGAGGGTACTTCCTCAGACCCGGATTCTGAGCAGAGTCCCCTAGGCCTGCTAAAAAAAGAGCGTTATGTAGACGCCTCATCTCTGATCCCCTCAATTACAGGCCTATTTCTTTGCTGCCGTACTGTGCCAAAATATTGGAGGCCCATGTTTGTGACAGCATGTCCCAATTTTTGGAAGAATCACAGTACCTTGCGCCTAACCAGGCTGGCTTCCGCCCTCTTCATTCTACTGAAGCAGTCATCGTCTCAGTTCAGAACACTCTGAGGCGGAATGCCGACGAGGGGATCCACCAGGCTCTGGTGTTATTAGATCTATCAGCGGCATTCGACACGGTTGACTATACCATCTTGGTCAACCGTGTCGAACAGGCCGGTCTCAGAGGTCCTGCGTTGAGCTGGATTCGCTCATTCATTACTGGTCGCACCCAATCCGTGAGATTGGGCTCCTTTACGGCCCCCACTATCCCCACCACCTGCGGAGTCCCTCAGGGCTCTTCTTTGTCACCGCTACTTTTTAATTTATATCTACGCCCCCTGCTGTACTCCCTTAGGAACACCAGAGTCACCATCTTCAACTACGCAGATGACCTGCAGCTCATCTTCCCTTTAAACACCGAGGACTCAGTGGTAGTGTTTCAAAACACCATGTCTCACATCCTGAGCTGGATGAGCTGCAGTCACCTGAAGCTCAACCCTGGCAAGACTGAGCTGGTCTTGCCTGGGCAGAGTGTACTCAGCTGGAACCCTGGCTTTTGGCCAGCCAGCATGGGAGCCCCACCATCTAAATCGCTCTCAGTTAAGAGCCTTGGAATTTTTCTTAGCGAAGATCTTTCTCTGAAAAGGCAGGTCAGCGCAGTGGTGTCCTCCAGTCTATTTCAGCTGAAGAAAATTAAGAAAATTGCTCGTTTCTTCTCTCTGGAGGCGCTCACTCAGATTGTCATCTCCCTGGTTCTGTCTAGACTGGATTTTTCTAATAGTCTTTACCTTGGGCTCCAGGCTGGCGAGTTAAAACGCCTCCAGTTGATTCAGAACCAGGCAGCCAGACTCATTCTTAATCTACCTAAGAGGCAGTCTGTCAGAGCGGGCCTAAAACAACTACACTGGTTGCCTGTTGAGCAACGGGTGGCTTTTAAGACCGGATGTATTTTATTTAAGTCCTTACATCAATCTGGCCCCCTATTCATCAGAGACCTGTTCAAGAAATATGACCCCTCCAGGAATCTTCGCTCTATGCATAAACACCTTCTGATTGTCCCTACTTACAAAAGGAAGCGTCTTGGAGGTTGCTGCTTTGACCATCTTGCGGCCGCCTTCTGGAACTCCCTCCCTCTTCACCTCAAAACCTGTGGAAACATTCTCAGCTTCAGACACGCCCTTAAAACATGGCTCTTTTCCCAAGCGTTCTGCTGAGCTCCTCTATGCTTCCTCTGTCTGATGTGTTGTGTCCCTGTCTATAGCGCCATGAAGCCTCCGGGCGAACGAGCGCTCTACAAATACATTTCAATATCAATATCAATATCAATATCTCACACTAAATTACTCATCTTTGAACCAATGGAAATAGTTCACCCTAATTCCTCTGCTTGGCTTCCGCCTCCTGAGGTCGCTGACTATGTTCACTCCCACATTAGGCAGGGATTTGATAAGGGTGTTAGAGCGAGTCTTCGTTGGGAATGTCCTCGTTCAAGCTTGGCAGATAAGGTGGCAGAAATGCGGTGGTTGATCCCTCTATGCTCACCTATCTTAAGAAATATTCTAAAGACCCTAAAAAGGGTATAGATCGAGCATGGAGGTCTTGTCAGGATAGACTCATAGATTTAACGGGTCCCCTCACAAATATTCTGGAGCTGGGTTTTCGTGCCAAGGAATCTTCGATGGCGATTGACCCAGAGGAACTGATTGGATGGGCACAAATGGCCATATGTCAGTTGGGGAACGCGAATTGCGCTATGTCCAGCGAACGCTGTTGTTCCATTCTTCTGAAGCTCGACCCTAAGTTGGCAGAGCTTTCATCTTCTGTGTCCGGTCCTTTGGCTCTGGGTCTCCTTTTCTTAAGGAGCTGACGAAGTTTGTCACCACCTTTAGTGGCCTTGACAAGGCGCAGGTGTCTCTCAAAAGAGCGTTCCGCCCGGTTTTTGGCAGGGCCGGACAATATCATGGGCGATCGTTCGGCCGTGGTTTCCATCAAGGTGCCCCGCGTGACCAATTCCAATACCAGGAGTCCAGTTATAACAATTCCTCCTCCTTCTATCCAACTCGTCGAGCCAAGAACTGGTTCAGGACAGGCAGATATGGAGGTAACCAGGGAGGACAACAGGATGCCGCAACTTCAAGTGAGATTAATTTCCGGAATTCGGAAGTGATGTTGGGGGGCAGGATACAGTTTTTTCTCCACAATTGGCAAAAGATTTTGCAAGATGCATGGATCTTGGATACAGGGCAGGGGTGCAAGATCGAGTTTTGCAATTCCACTAATCAGGTTTTGTTTCCGCATCCAATGTATTTTTCCCATCAAGACCAGATCTTCATTTCCAACTAAATAGACTCTTTCCTTCAGAAAGAGGCTATAGTGCTCTCAAATCGTCACCCCTGAGGCTTCATCAGCAGCATCTTCCTAGTACAGAAGAAGGGGGGTGGATCCAGGCTAGTTTTAAATCTAAAGGATTTCAATAGATGGGTAGTATATTGGCACTTCAAGATGGAGGGGATTCATCTTCTAGGCAATCTCCTTCAGTAAGGGGACTGGATGGTTTGTCTGGACCTGAAAGATGCAAATCTGTCTGTGACCATTTACGAACCTCATCAGCGCTTTCTCCAGTTCTAATGGCAGGGAGTTTGGTACGAGTACAAAGTCCTTCACTTCGGCCTCTCGTCAGCACCTTGGTGCTTTGCGAAACTTCTGAGGCCCGTAGTAGAATCATTGAGAGCACGGGGTGTTCGTCTGATTATTACTTGTCCTCTTCTTGTGATGACCGATCTAGAATGGACAATAGATCTTTTGCAGTGTCTTGGTTTTCATGTGAATCCACAGAAATCAGTCTTAGTTCCATCTCAATCGATCTAGTTCCTGGGTTTTCTGATCAACCCCTTCACTATCGGGCGCTCCAACGGCTCAAGATTCGACATATCCAGAAAGGCCTTGGTTACTCAGATCAGATTCCTCTTTCAGAGGAGGCGAGTTTGGAAATATTGTGGTGACTGGACCACATGGAGTCCTGGAATGATCGAGCCTTCTTCGGATCTACTCCGGAAGTAGTGATAGAATCCGATGCCAGTCGGTGGGGTTGGGGAGCCCGCTGCGGTCAGGTATACACAGGCGGCCGGTCGTTGGTCACAGGAGGAATTGAGTTTACACATGAATTGCCTGAAACTTCCGGCGGGCTCCTTTGCCATTTGCTGTCTCTCCTACCGCAAGACAAACTGTTGCATTCTGCTTCGCATGGACAAGGTGTCAGCAGTATGCTATGCGAACAAGTTGGGGGGGGGGGACAAAGTCCTGGATTCTCGCGTAAATTACCACGGATTTTTGGCACTTTTACCTTCAGAACAAGATATCAGTGGTAGCGGAATATCTTCCGGGCTGCAACAATGAGATTGCCAACTGGCACACTCGTACCCTAAGGAATTTCAGCGATTGGAGAATCCATCCATGGGTTTTCCAGTCGCTCAATCACCTTTGGGGACCCTGCCAGATAGACCTCTTTACTTCACGCCTCAACAGGCAGGTTCCAGCGTTTTACAGCTGGCGTCTAGATCTGGAGGCTCTGGCCATGGATGTGTTTCTTCAGGACTGGCCGTCGGCTCTATGTTATGCCTTCCAGCTGTTTGTGATGATTCCCAGGATTCTGGCATGAACCAAACGTTATCAGTCAGAATTGATTCTGATCACTCCACTATGGAGAGCACAGGCATGGTTCCCAGTGCTTCTGGAGATGCTTTGTGCAGTGCCGCTCTTCCTTCCACAGCGGTGGAATCTGTAGCTGGACCCTCTGAAATCCCCTCATCCTTTGATAGAATCAGGGCAACTCCTTCTGGTAGCATGTCGGGTTTCAGGGACAGATGGAAGATCCCAGGCCTTTTTTATGAGACGCTGACAGATCTATCAGCGAGGCTCGGTCATCCAACACACACAAACAATATTCTTCAGCTTGGAAACAATGGTGTTGTTGGTGTGCTCAACGGGAAGTGGATCCCGCTACAGCAGATGTGTACTTTATTGTAAACTTTCTTGCTTCCATTGCATCTTCCGGCCTTGACTATAGAACAGTGAATAATTTTTAGTCTGCCATCTCAGCTGGTCACGTGTTAGTGGATGGCAAACCGGCAGCATCATTTGATATGCAAACTGCTCAGTGGTATTCGGTTGGTCAAAGCGCCTTGTCCCAAATATTCACAGTTATGGGATGTGTCATCTGTTTTGAGATTCTTGGCCCTCCAATAAGTATGTGTCATGGAAGCAGCTTTCTGCAAAACTGACTATGCTGCTCTGTCTAGTGACCTGAAAACGGGGTTCAGATATCCGTGCGCTAGATCTGAATTTGTTTCCTAATAAAACAGGGGGGGAATCAATAAATATGCCTTAAATGTTTTCTGGAGTAACCCTTCCCGAGCATAATAGTTACAATTACTGTTACACACAATTGATGGGTGGCACAGTTTCTACTATTTTGCTAACACAATAAGTGAGTCATTTCTTTTCCAGTGTTCTTGATGATAACAACATGTTTCCAATGGGCTCCTAATTGCCTCTGTAAGGCTCATAAGTGTGTTTGCCAATACAGACCAATACTGCCATCCTGTCCATATAACATAGAGCTTTTTGATAGCATTATTAAAAAAACACCTTGAAATGAACCATTTGGAGCAATTTGTAAATAAAATAGTTCATAAGCTGTACCCGACTCACTAAATATTATGGGCAGTTGTTTGGGGCTCTAAGAATTAGGAACAATTATGCCTCTTTTCATTTTTTTTTTTTTTGTAAAATTTTTATTTTTGAGTTGCATAGAAGAATAAACATAGGGCTGCGGGGGAAACCGCACAGTGCACAAAGTCAAGGTAAACCCCTTGTACGCACATCAGCAATGACCCAAACCATATCATATCATACGCATATCCAGTCCAGGCTCGAGACAACATATCAATTAGGGCCACTGTACACAGTGTTCTACCGGCTTATCATTAGGTCAGTCCGGCTAAGATGACCAGTGCCGCAATGTGCCGGACCCCAGACCTCCAAGTTCCATACAGGCGGTGCAAATAATCAATTCGCGGGTCCTCCACAGCCCAAAAAAACCAAAACAACCAACAACCCTATCCCACCCCCTCCCTCCCCCCCGGTGGTGACGCCATTCACTCAACACTCAAACATATCCACATTACACTTGAAAGAGGTGCATCGATCTCAAAGAAGCCGGACATACGGCCGAGGGTAACCCCTTAGAAAGAAACGAAACCAGAGGACCCCACTGATATCGGAAATTCTTATACTGGCCCAGGAAGATGTCCGCCACTCTCTCCAGACTGAGCAACCTCCACAGCCGCGCATGCCACAATGAGACCGCCGGGGCCTCCTTCTTCTTCCAGGCCGCAGCCAGTGTGAGCTTCGCTGCGCCGAGGCACAGCCACAAAATCTTTTTATCTGCCCTGGTCTGATAAACGAGGCCAGGGTCTCGCAGCCCTAGCAGGACACAGGCCATAGATTCATCAATGGGATAAGTCAATATGTCCTTCACGTGGGAGAGGATTTCCTCCCAGTACGGACGGATCACCGGGCAGTCCCACCAGATATGGCGGAAGTCCCCCAGAAGACCGCAACCCCTCCAGCACCTATCTGAGGTCCCCGGAAAAATGCGGTGAAGCCTAGTCGGGCACATATACCATTGCATGATCGTTTTGAGGTGGGCCTCCCTCAAGTGCAAGGAATGGTTAAAGGTCGTCAAATCGCGCCACAGCGCCGACCATTCCGCGTCCGAGACATCTCGCCCCAGCAGTTCCTCCCATTGCCCCATATAACGAGGTCGAGGAGCTACTGTCGATTGAAGCAACAGCTGGTAAATGAAGGAAATGGCCCCCTTCATGGCAGACGTCCGCAATATAAAGGCTTCAAACGGCGTCGGTGGCCTCGTAGCCGCCTCCACTACTCCAGGTGACGTAGCCCAGTGAAGCAGCTGAACATGCCGGAAACGTTCAGTCTGGGGGACCCCATAATCTCTCATACAGTTAGCGAAAGTGAGGGTGTCCTGGCCGTGGAACAAATGGGTCAACGCCCGACAACCCCCCTCCCTCCACACCGTAAACGGCCCCTCATGTAGTGCCGGTGGGAAAGCTGGGTTGTAATGCAAGGGCGTAAAAGGGGAAGGGAACGTGGTCCAACGGTCATCTCCCGCTAGTGAGTCCCACACCTTCAACACCGTGCTAGTGGGCGTGCTGATATATGCATTGAGAGGGCGGTCCCTCTTCGGTTTCCAGGCTAGGTCCCAGATTGACCTACCGGCAACGCATCGATCCATATGGAGCCAGTGTTTCTCGGAGGTCTGTTGCGACCACTCCACCAAAACTCTCAGTTGCGCCGCTTTGTAATATAACTGCAGATCCGGGAGCCCAACCCCACCCTCCGATCTCGGCCGACGAAGAACTGCATAGGAGACCCGCGCCTGACCCCCCTGCCACACGAAGCGCAATATAGAAGTCTTGAGTCGTCGAAAGAAATCGCTGCCCATGGGGATAGGCAAGGCTTGGAACAAATATAAGAATTTAGGGAGGAGGACCATCTTCACAGCGTGGATTCTGCCCAGCCATGACAACATTTTGGGCTTCCACCTATCCAATTCCGCCCGGGACTTCGCCAGCAAAGACGGGAAGTTGGCCTGGAACAGCCCGCTCACCGTCGGAGTCAGATGGACCCCCAGGTAGACAATCGAACCTGTGGCCCAGGCCAACGGAGTCAGCGGGCGCACCCGGTCCCTCTCGACCTGCGACAGGGTAAGATTCAGGATGTGCGACTTGCTGTAGTTGACCTTAAAGCCTGCCACCCCCTCAAATTCCAACAAGACCTCCCTGATGCAGGGGAGCGAGCTCTCCGGATCAGTAATAGAGAACAAGACATCGTCCGCGAAGAGCGAAATCTTATGCTGTTCCCCCGCGAATGGCAGACCCCGGATCCCGCCATGCTCCCGCACCGCTACCGCCAGCGGCTCGATGCTCAGCGCGAATAGCAGGGGGGACAGAGGGCAGCCCTGCCTAGTGCCTCGAGTGTGAGTAACGAACGCTGACACATGACCATTCACCGCAACCCGGGACCGGGGGCAGCAGTAATTAGCCCTCACCATAGTGATGAAGGTCTCCAAAAAACCAAAGGCAGTCATGGTATTGAATAGGAACCCCCAGTCCACCCTGTCGAAGGCCTTCTCGGCGTCCAGGCCCACTAGGACTGCCGGTATACGAAATCGTTCCGCTTTTTCTATGAGATGCACCACCCGACGAGTGTTGTCATGCGTCTGGCGCCCCTTGATAAAGCCAGACTGGTCCGGATGGATTAGCGCCGGCATAAGGTCTTGTAGCCTACGTGCCAGGATCGCCGAATACAGTTTGGCGTCTAAGTTAAGAAGCGCTATCGGGCGAAAGGAGGCGCAATGTGCCGGATCCTTCCCCGGTTTTGGCAAGACCGTAATCATCGCCTCTGCCAGGGAGCCAGTGGAAGAACCAGAGGCGGCCACGTCATTGAACAGGGTGACCAAGAATTCGCAGAGCTCGGAAGCGTAAGATTTATAGAACACCGCAGTGTAACCGTCCGGGCCGGGCGCCTTGTGAAGCTTCAAGTTCTTAATTGCAGCTAGCACTTCCTCCCTGGTAATCGGTGCCCCTAGGAGCTCATTCCATTCTCTAGACACCTGCGGAAGGGGCAGACGTCTCAGGTATTCTTTCTGGACAGCCGCGTCCAGGTGTTCCCCCTTGTAGAGGTCCGAGTAAAAGTGACCGAAGATGGCCGCCTTTGTCTCGTCCCGATGTTGAAGTTGTCCAGCAGAGTCGCGGATCCCTCCAATGTACTCACGTTCCCGCCTGTCACGAAGCTGTCGGGCCAAGTGCCTCCCCACCTTGTTGCCACAAGAGTAGGACTGTCGGCCCAACCTCAGAAGGGTGAACTCCGCCCTGTTACTGTAATGGGCCCTCAACTTCCCCCGTACCGCCGTGAGAGGCCGGAGGGTCACCCTCGAGGGGTTGAGTTTATGCGCCTGCTCGAGAGAAGCCAATTCAGCCTCCAGGGCCTCCCTCTCCTTGCGTCGCATCCTATTGAGTTGTGCGTTAAGGCCCAAGCAAGTGCCCCTGATGGACGCCTTAAAGGCATCCCACGTGTTGGGTACCGAGGTATCAGACGGTGGATTGAGGGCAAAGAACTCCCTGATGGCCACTCGCAGCGCCTTGTTAGAGGTTTCGTCCCGAAGCACCGAAGCCGGGAAATACCATTTCCGTTGCCCGGTGCCCGCCGACGACCAGCGCAAAGTAAGTACCAGCATGCTGTGGTCCGAGACCGAGAGGGGCAGTATGGTGGAGTCAAGGACATCTCCTCTAAGAGCCTGGCTAAGGAATATGTGGTCCAGTCGTGAATATGAGTGGTGTACATGAGAAAAAAACGTGTAATCCCTGGACGTTGGATGTAGAAACCGCCACCCGTCAACCAACCCCATTTCCGTAACTTTCTGCCGTGACATCTCTGAGAACACACCAGTATCCGCCCTGCGAGCGCCAGAACAGTCCAGCGCCCCGTCCCACACCAAATTACAGTCCCCCATGAGGAACAACTGCCCTTCAACAAAATCCCCCACTTTATGCAGTAAACCTTGCAAAAACTTATTCTGGCCAGTATTAGGAGCATACAGCACAACAAAAGTACAGAGCCTCCCCTGGACCAGCCCCTTCACCATCAACCAGCGGCCCTCCCTGTCCGTGCGTATTGCCACAGGCTGGAAACGCAGCGAGGCATGGAAGAGGAGGGCCACCCCCTTGTGCTTTGTGGATGCAGAGGATCTGTAAATTAGGGGATACGCCTTATGCTTCAAACGCAGCTCATCTGTACGTGTAAGGTGAGTTTCCTGCAGACCCACTACATCTAATTGGTGGTCCGTTATATATTTCCACACCCTTTGCCTTTTCTGCGGAGAGTTCAGTCCCTTAACATTCCAGGTCCCTATGCTAACAGGCATCGGGAGACAAAAAAACAGAATCCTCTATATCTCGGGGGCATGCCCTCCACCCCTGTCGGGTGATGCCCTGGCGACAACACGCGTTAAGATCAGGCTCCCGCCAGCCCTCCGCCCCACTGTCCCAACCTCGAGTCCCATGCCTACCCGCCTCGCATCTCCCATACCAACAGCACCTCCCAGCTTCCCTCTCACCACCACACAACACTCTCCACAACACGACAGCGTCACCACCAACACCCCCCCTCGCCCCCAACCCCAACACCCCAAACAACCCCCCCAAGACCCTCCCCCCCCCGGAAACCCCCTCACAAACCAACGAAAGTCCAAAAGGGTCCTCCATGGGATAGCGAGGAGACATCGGCCGATGTCCCCCAGAAATCTCGTACCTGGGCGTCTTCTCACAAAGTACATACGAACCCACGATACCTGCAGGGGTGCGCCCCTCCGGCGCCAGCCAGATCCTTTTTCAGAAATCACGCCGCCCCTGAACCAAGCTGAGAGGCAGACAGCGTGGCGGTGGCAACCGAGGCCACCGCGTCGTTCCGTTCTTGCATGCTGGTGGACCTGTCAGGCACCCTCCCCCCCCCCTCCCCGCCCACCCTGTGCCAGGAGGGGGACCGTCGCCGGCCCCTCGTAGAGGGACTCCTATCGCCATGTGAAGCATCCGGACCGTCGATCCCCAGTAGACCCATTGCCACTTGAAGGGACCTGATCTGTTCAAGCCTGTTGTTCCAACGAAATATGATGCGAAACGGGTGGCCCCAGGAGTAAGCAATATTGCGGTCCCGCAGGAAGGCAGTCACTGGTTTGAACTCACGCCGTTTCTGTAGAGTAGAAGCCGCCAAATCCTGGTACAACTGCGGGTGGTGCCCACGAAACTGGATAGACGAAGCCTCCCGGGCCTTCTTCAGAATGCGCTCTTTCAACTGAAAATCGTGGACGCAGACTAGGATGTCTGGCGGAGGGCCCCCCCCGCGCCTAGGAAGACCAACTCTATGGGCCCTGTCCATCTTGACATCAGTAAGTTCGTCGTCGCCCAAGATCTGCTGGAACAGCGCCAGGACATAGCCTCTCAGATCGCCGGACTCCCCGTCCCACGGCACCGACTTAATACGAACGTTGTTCCGCCTGGAGCGGTTCTCCAGGTCCTCCGCATGGGACTGCAGGTTCAGATTCTGCTCCCTAAGACACAGCACATCCTGTTGCAGCTGATGGACATCATTAGCCAAATTAAGATCACGGTCCTCTAGGGTGGCTACCCTCTCGCCAACCCCATCCAAGTCTCTCCTCACCTCCCTAAGGTCCGACGCAAGCTGGGACCGCAGCTCTGAGATGTCATCTTTGATGGAGGCAAACAGCTCAGTCATGAATGCCTTTGTGACCGGCGCCTCACCGTCCCCCGATGCGGAGGAGGAGCTCGCCCCAGGCGATGGCGGGAGCTGGGAGCCCCTGGCCAGGCCATCCTTGTTAACCTTCCCCCTCCTCTGGTTGTTCGCCATCACAAGGTCGGTCGTGTGCGTCACCCCAAGCAGTCCACAATTCGCCGGCGACCACAACCCACTGCGCAATAGCCGTCCGCGAGGTGAGGCGTCCGAGGCGGGCCCCCTCCTCCCCCGCTCCACACCGCGGGCCTCCCTGTGTCCTCCTCCGAGGTGCCTGGGCCGCTATAGCAGGCCCGCTCCACTCCACTGCCAGCCCTTCAGATCTTGCGATAGCCCCCACCAGGTCACAGTCCAGTGGTGCGCGCGTCCCCCAAGACCAGAGAGCGCCTCACAGGCCACTGCTCCCCGGTGGTATGGCGCCAAAGTTCGCTGCTCGGCACAGGCCCTCCGAGCCGAGCCTCACTCAGGTCGCAGGCTGCAGCCTAGACTTCAGGTGCCTCGCCACCCCTCTACCACAGGCCGCCGCCGTGCAGTGTGCCCTGTACACGTAGGCTACGTGTGGCTGCAATCCTCAGTGGGCCCACTCAGGGGGGGCCGCCCATCCCGCACCAGGCCGTCCTCGCACTCGGCCAGAGCCCATGCCGCCTCCTCGCAGGTCCTGTACAGCAGCCCGGCCCCGCCGGCGTCCTCCGCGTGCCAAATCGCGGACCTGAGCCCCCTCCGGCTGCCACCAGGCGCTCACCTCCTTCCGTACTGCAGGGCCTCCGCTCCTCTGATCCGCATACAGCCCCTGATTCCGCCGCCGCTCCACACAGCTCGACACACGGGGAGGGGGCAGCGGGGCAAACGCCGACCTCCGGAGATCCCGCCGGCTACTGAGGTGCCGCTCCAGGCATCGGGCCGACCTCCATCCCCTTACGGCGTCCGCTCTGCCTGCACTTCCTGTCGGCTTCCCTCCTACGCCAGTCCGGCGTCGGGCAGGCCCTCCACCGCTCCAGCTCCAAGAGCGCGCCTCTCCTCGCTGGTCGCTCCGATGGACTAGCGCCGCCACCAGAACTCAGCTACCATGCTCCGGTGCCCCCTGGCAGCAGAACCACCGGTCAGAGCACGGTCCCGGGGGTGCTATTCGGTGCTTTGCTGAAGTCGGCGCCGGAGGGTACGCAGAGAGCGACTCACTCCGTCGCCATCTTGGCCACGCCCCCCTCTTTTCATTTTCAACCTTATTGCGCAACACACAAAATACCAAAATGACGAATAACCCATTCAGAGAACGCCCACGAATGGATGATTGCTGAACAATTGCATTTACCTAAAAATGAATTGATCAGTGACCAATGACAGACTTTATTCTACAGAACAATCAAAGACTTGACACTAAGGACCAATCAATCAAACAGGCACTGATAAAAATAGGACACTTATCTCAGCAGCCAATGGGTTGAACAGGCTGGCAAATAGGAGGCTTGGCACCAGTAGCTGACCAATAAAAAACGTTTTAACACAGTCCAAAAACAAGAGACTCTTCTTAAGAGGGAGCAATGAAATACTTGATACTAAATACACAGGATTTGTATCTGGAGACTTTCCAATCTTATAACTAAGCCTGTCCACCCACCAGTGAGTCTACTGTGCTAACAAGGACAGACTTACCTCTCACTGGCAGAAAGTCGCCATCCCCGGCAGCTTTACTCTTAGCGAAAGGGCTGATGGTGGGAAATATGATCAAACCGAAGGAGAGAAGCAACACCTGAAACCAAAACCAATCGTATGATGAACAAGAAAACACTGAAAGAGAGAGGATGAAACATAGAAAGAGAGAAAGTGATTGATTAATAGGGTGAGAAAGAGAGAATGGAGAGGGAGGGAGTGGAAGTGAGATGGAGAGGTGGAATCAGTCAAAGAGGGAGCAAAAGCGATATAGAAGGGCAGGGGAAGGGCAAAGAGAGAAGGTAAGGAATGCATTGATGGTAGGGGGGCTTAAGAGAGAGTGTGCATGTTTGGGAGGGTGAGAGAGAAAGAGGGACAAAGAAAATAGAGACAAAGGTTGTTCAGAGAGCTCTTGAGAGAGTGAATGTGAGAGATTGTGAGAATAAGAGAGAGAAGGCGCAAGAGATGAAGTGAGGAATTAGGGAAGAGAGACGTAAAGAAAGAGGCAGAGGGAGGGAGAACAGTGAGAGAAAGATGAAAACAAAAATCGAGGGAGTTGGTTAGAGAGATGATAGAGAGAGTAAAATAGATAAGAGATGGCAAGAAAGGGATACAGACAAAAAAAGCACACAGAAAGATGAAGCGAGAAAGTGAAAAAGTGTGAGAGCAATGGACAGACCCAGACAAAAATAGAGAGTGGGTTATCTGAGAAGTAGTAGGAATGGAAGGGAGAGAGTGCAAAGCAGAGTTGGAGAGTGGAAAGGAAGAGAAAAAGTCAGGGAAAGATTGTGTTTGTGTGTGTGTATGATACTAAGAATCTTGAAATATATGTATAAAAACTTGTCTCCAAGTTTCTTATTCCAGTCTAGGAGTGTCATCACTGTCAACCGTAATTTGAAAATGGCGTAGCTACTCTACTAAAATAAGTTATAACTGTCAATTAGTAACAAAATAATTTTAAGGATATATATATCTGTGCAAGGTCATCCCCAATGTTTTTGCCTTTACCCTTCACTTTTTTCTAAATTAGACCCAATTGGCACACTTAATTTACTTGTAAGTCCCTAGTAGAGTGGTACCACATGTGCCTGCTAATTAAATGCGAATAGTGGGTCTGCAACACTGATTGTGCCACCCACTTAAATAGCTCTTCTAAACACATCTCAGTCCTGCCATTGCAGCCTGTATGTGCAGTTTTAAACTGCCATTTCGACCTGGCAAATTAAACCTTTTGCCAGGTCCAAGCTTTTTTTTAAATTTTATTCCTTTTTAATACTTATGTGTCACCCCTGAGGTAGGCCCTGAACTGCCCAAAGGGCATGGTGCAGTGTATTTAAAAGGCAGAACATATACGTTTAAGCTTTACATGTCCTAGTAGTTAAAAACTCCTAAATTTGTTTTTCACTGCTTCAAGGCCTACCTCTCCCTTAGGATAACATTTGAGTTACCTTATTACATTTAGGGGCCGATTCTGATTCAGGAAAATGCCCTCCGAATAGCCGTACGGAGCTTTTTTCCCGTACGATTTGTATGGAGAACCGTACCCGTACGTACGACCTAGTACGATGTGTACCCAAAGCAGTTCTCCGTACGAATCGTACCGAAGACCGTACAACTCACTGAAACGTACGAATCGCATTCGGATCCTGCAGTACGCAACGTCCGTACGGATCGAAGCTGTATTTTCTGACCCAGCAAGTACGAATCGTATCGACAGCACTCCGTACGACTCTTTTTCTACGGGAGCTTAAAACATCCGTAAAAGCATATTTCGCCTCAAAATGCGTACAAAACGGAACCCCCGGGTACGGTGCGTACACCCCATGATAGCAGGAGTATGGTGCGTCGGGGTACGGTCCGTACACCCCTGGATTTCAGGGGTACGGTGCGTATGTCCCCGTGCGTACACCCCATGAATGTTGGCATACGGCGTGTAGGGGTACGGTTCGTACCCCCCAAGGCCGTAGGTGTACGGTTGGTTGCCGTGCGTACACCCCTTGCGTTTAGGGGTACGGTGCATATGTGAATGTGTGGCTCTCCATACGAATTGACTATACGCGACGTGTTCCGTACCAATCGCCTACTCATTCCCTGGTCCGGATCGTACTTGGCGGGTCGTACGGCATGTTTACGAATCGTACGGTTCACTGTGAGAATCTAATTCATACGGATTTAGCCTTGTATTTCGTAAGGTTCGCACAGATCCGGACGTATTTCTATCCTACGGATCGTACTACGCGATTCGGACGGATTTGTACGAATCGTACCGAAACGGCTTAGAATACGAATTGTCGTACAGATTCGTTTCCCGAATCGGAATCGGACCAATAATAAGCCTACATCTTTAAAATTGCACATCTTCGATTTTACTGATTGGATTTTTGTTTTTTTGGTTTTAAAGTATTTATTTAATTTTACAATTGTTTTTTTTAAATTGGAGAGGAATTTTTCTTGTGTTGTGTTTTTATTTTATTACCGTTTGAAGTGCTGCATAAATAATGCACACATTGCCTCCAAATTAAGCCTGACTGCTCGGCTGACTGCTCTGTGCCAAGTTACTATAGGGTTGAACACAGGTTAACTTGGGGTTTGCTTAAGACTTCACCCTGACAAGGATTGCAGATGATTCTTGAGTAGGGGTTCATCCCCTCAACCAGCACAGAGAGCGAGAGAGAGATAGCGCAATTCCAAGAAATCAGACTTTATGGGAGGAAGAAAGAGGGACAAAGGGAACAGAACAAGATATATGGAAAAACAGGTAACGGAGAGTAATGCTTTGGGAAGAATCCAGAAGTGACACAGAAAGGAGAGAGAGAGAGAGGGACAGGGAAATAACCTGTAGATGGACCAGGAACAGAAGGTCAGCAGGGGCAGAGACACTTCACAGAGGCAGTCATAGAAATAGCAGAAGGTGGGCAGAAGCAGACAGGGGCAACCGAAGTTGGCAGAAGCAGAGAGAGTGAAAGGTGGCCAGAAGCAAACAGAGACAGTAGAAGGTTGGCAAAAGCAGGCAGAGACAGTGGAAGGTGGGCAGAAGCAGGCAGAGACAGTGGAAGGTGGGCAGAAACCAACAGAGACAGTGGAAGGTGTGCAGAAGCAGGCAGAGACAGTAGAAGGTGGGCAGAAGCAGGCAGAGACAGTAGAAGGTGGGCAGAAGCAGGCAGAGACAGTAAAAGGTGGGCAGAAGCAGGTAGAGACAGTAGAAGGTGGGCAGAAGCAGGCAGAGACAATAGAAGTTGGGCAGAAGCAGACAGAGGCAACAGAAGGTAGGCAGAGTCTGAACACTCACTGCAATGCACGTGCTAGTCTGAGCCATTTTGTTAGCGGAATAGCCAATGAGGGCCTGAAGCTTCCGCAGCTGCTCCATCAAAGATCTGTAAGGGGATCCAACAAGTAAGACAAACCAGAGACTTGCAATTCCATCTTTACCTTTCCCATCACACCCTCCTTCAACAACCAAGCTGGGTGTTTGTACCTTTAGCTGACTCACATCCTCTTTCACCCATCACGAACGGGGAATTTCAGTCCCAGCTTGATTATTTTTCACCTACCCCATGCCCATATTGTCAACCAAGTATCACTCTTACCGATCCTAACTGTCCCAAGAACTTTATGTCACACTCATATATCAGGGCACTTTAACCCAACCTGATGCTGCCCCACCATACACAATCCATATCACAAACCAATTATGTGTTAGGGAGTTTTAACCCCACCCCTAACACTCTGTTCTCAAGTAAGGGACTAACAAAACCCCACCACAATATATGTTTTAACTACAAAAGCAGAATGAATGGGTGCCAAGGTGGACACGGTGACCAGGTCACGCTCTGACCTAGCACCTGTAGTAAAGAAGCATACAGTGGAAGTATCTGTGACATAACGTACCATAAAAATAACTTTACATACAATACTGCATAATATAACATCCCCAAATTGCAGGTATTCAAGATTTAACTGCATCTGTGAGTTTTTTTGCAACATTTACAAGCACTGTACTTTGTGAAAGTTGTGTGGTTTTGTCAACTTTTGAAAAACCAAAGGGAAGAAGAAAATTCAATCAAAAACAAGAAGTTTTATTTTAATGTAAAACCTACTACTACAGGATTTTATCATTGATTCATTAAAAAAACTGACAACATTCACCTAGTCTCATGCACACAACCTTTGTAACATCACACACTCTTCTCAATACTGCAGCCTCCAACTGTTGTTCAGAGAAGAATACCCCAGGCTGTAGTATTAACACACAGGCCTTGTGTCTCACATTTTTCCTTTCCCTCATACAACCAAAAGCCAGTGATCTTACGTGTTCTGCTTCTCCAAATGCAACACCTTTCTGTGCAGCTCCTGGTTCTGTGATGAACAGGCTGACATCCTGAAGAAGGACACAAGAGGATCAATGTGCCGCTACAAAAATACATCTTCAATTTTTTTAATATTTTTTGATAATAAGTCATGTAAGAAAAGGGGGACGGGCACCGCACTGTCAGTCCACTAGCAATTCACTGCTAGCAAAAGACAAGCATCTTTATAAATACTATGCACAAAAAGGCAAAGACAGCAGGTAGGAGAATACTGCTAATCCAAGATATAGAGTTGGTTTCTGCACCTGGCATGTAGTAGTAGTAACAACAGCAGCAGCAGTGGAAGAAGTGCTAGTAGGAAATGAAGTAGCAATGCACCAGCAGAGAAAGAGTAATGGTAGTAGCTGCAAAAGATGTAATGACAGCTACAGCAGCAGTAGTATTTTTAGTAATAGAAGCAATGGAGGATTTAGCGCCACTAGTAGCATTAGTAGTAGTAATGCATGTTAATAGTAGTAGTGGAAGTAGAAGTAGTAGTAATGTCCATCACAGATTAGAGCACTCTGTGGCCATTTTCTAAAGCATATTAGGCATGCACGGTGAAGAAAGGGTCTACATTGAAAGAAAACCACAGTAAATGCCAAATAAGAAAGGACAACGTTTACGTGTCAGGAAACAACTAACGCACTCTGTGAAAGGACTCGAGTCAGGGGAAGAGCCCGGCAGATGTTAGAAAGAGGCTATCCCTGCAGAGGGTTGGTCCAACCACTGGTCCCGAGAGGGAACTTCTAAGGACTTACCGACTCTCCAAGCCGTCGATATATTCCTTCTTCTTCTTGCGGCTTTCCTGCGCTGACTGCTTATTCCGGATCTTTCTGCGGATCTTCTTCAGGATTCGCTCCTCGTACTGTTAAACAAAGAAATGAGGACAAAGTAACCCCTTGCAAAATCATTTTTCTGAAATTCATACTCAATATCCCTAGTATGTCTAAGAACTCCAAGAAATGTATCCTTTGGACGCAAGAGCCGGTGGATTCTTGCAATATATAAACAACACTGGATGAACTTCAGGTTTACAACAGCTAGAGTGCGTCACAGCAACAGTCATGTGGACACCAAGGAGAAGCAGGGGTGTTGGAAGGCAGCAGAGAAATGAATGGGTCTTATGGCTCTCGTCAATTGTCACATTTTGTTTCCCAACAATGTTATCTGTCTGAGATGAAGGAGATGTACAAGCAAGTGATTAGTGTGTTGACAAGGGAGTTTGCTCAACGCTGGTTGATATCTGAGCTAGCAGCAACACTTTTATCCTTAGAAGAAGATGGTTTGTAACTCAATGGCAAGGTGAGAGTGGGAACTAAGTCCTTCATACTTGGCCTGTTCTGCACTTTTGAAGGTCTGAGTGGGCAGTAAGACCTCCATCCTTAGCCTCCTCTGTACCTAGGAAGGTATGAGAGGGGAGGTTTTCATCCTTTGTCTGCTCTGTACGTTGGAAAGTATGAGGGGGCAGGATGCCCTTCACCCTTGAGGCGCTTTGACTTTAGAAGGCATGAGTATGCAGCAAGGCCTGCATCCTTGCCCTGCTCTGCACTTTGAAAATTATGAGTGGGCAGAAAGACCTTCATTCTTGGTCAGCTTTGACTTTGGAGGTATGAGGGAACTAAGACCTTCAGCTGTGCCCTGCTCTGTGCTTTGGAGGGTATGCAAGGATAGTAAGACCTGCATTCTTGGTCAGCTTTGACTTTGAAGGGATGAGGGAACAGTAAGACCTTCAGCTGTGCCCTGCTCTGTGCTTTGGAGGGTATGCAAGGGTAGTAAGACCTTCATTCTTGGTCTGCTTTGACTTTGGAGGTATGAGGGAACAGTAAGACCTTCAGCAGTGCCCTGGTCTGTGCTTTGGAGGGTATGCAAGGATAGTAAGACCTTCATTATTGGTCTGCTTTGACTTAGGAAGGTATGAAGGGGGCAGTAAGATCTTTACCCCTGGGCTCCTTTATACTTTGGGTTTATGCATGGGTAGTAATACCATCTGTGGCCTGCTTTGTCCTTTGGAGATTATGCATTGGCAGTTAAACCTTCATGTTGGGGCTGCTTTGTACTTTGGGAGATATGAAGGGGCAGTAAGACCTTCACCCTTTCTCCTGCTTTGCGCTCTGGAGGTTATGTGTTGACAATAGGACCTTTATACCTGGGCTGCTTGGTAGCTTGGGGAGCTTGGGTGGGAGTAAAATGTTTATCATTGATCCTATTTGTATCTCGGCGTCTCATGGGATTATTTTACCTTGGTGAGGGGGAGCTGGGTGGGCAGCGAGACCCCCTCCTTGCTCAGCAGCTTCTTCTCATCTTCTGTCAGCACCAGCTCCTGGCAGTGCCCCTGGCCCAGGCTCTGGATTGAGGATGCCTGCTGCTGGGACTTTAAAACAAAAAGTGGGATGTTAACCTGGGTGCCTCCACGTGAGAGCCTCCCATGGAATGTATGTCATAATATTGAGCAAAAAAGTATCGTCCAGCCATAATATGATATCCAGAACACCTCGTAACACAATATCTTGAATGTAAGTATGTCGGTAAGCACAGATTTACTATTCCTACTGCCACGTCTATTACTTTGATAATATGTGTATCTTAAGTAGATGTGGAGTTAAGAATAATAAATCTATCTTTGTTTATGGTTTAAATCATTTTATTGAATTTTGTTATTAATGATAACACTACCCCCACCTACAACCACTGGCTGGAGAGGAACATTGCATCAAATCTATCTTTATTTATATATAGTTAGCTTCACAATTTTGAATTAGTCAATATTGTGGATTTTAGCACAACTATCCTTAAAACCCATTATTGTTGTAGAACACACCCCCTCCCATGCCTTCAGAACCTTTCTACAGATTTAGGCGCTCTTGGTATTTTTGTTTCAATGGCTGCTTTCTTATGATGGAAATCTGTGTGTAAGACACATGAGCTTCAGTGCGCACCATCACCAACCACAACTGTATCCCCTGTACTGGAATTGACAAAAGCAAATATTTTCTTACCAAAACAAATTTCTTAAAACTCACTTACTTTATTACGAATTACTTCACATACAGTACATATACTATTTCAACTTTTCTATTTTAATGTCCTCTAAATTTCCAATCGTGTTTCAATATTTTATTATTTTCAACGTGATTTTGTATTCATATTATTTGACTTTTTATAAGTCATTCAAAGTCACTGAAGTGAGCATTTTTGGGTTGAGCCATTTTGAGATAAGGTGTTTTGAGGATAAATATTTTTGTTTAAGGCGAGTTTCTATGAAGCGATTTAAATGAATAATTTGAGGTGAACAGGTTGGATGGCACTGAAATGTGATTTTGAGGTGAGACGTTTAAAGGGTGTGGTAACATTTTTATTATTTTTTCTCCTACGAGCCAGGTATCTTTTAACCATCACTTTCCATCACCTCACCCCTTCACACACATCAACACATAGTCCACCTATAGTGCTCCTACGTAGTCGTGAGTCGTAGCACGCCGCATCCCGTAGAGGGGTGCGAAGACCCCAATGATGAAGCATGACACCAAGGGGCCTGTTGGTGTGTGAGGGGTATTTAAAACAACACTGTGTCCTCCCCACCATTGTAGGAATCACCACCACTACCAGAGTGGATTCCTTTTTGTTTAGATAAAGTTGTTAGGGGAGACAGAATCCACTTCCTTCTCTCCCTCCCTCCTCCTGTTATTTTCTCATTATTTGAAATACACCAGTTAAAAAACCTTTTCCATTTTGCTGTATATGTCTTGTTAGTAGACACTGCAGTAGAACTTGCCAGGATATCACGACATTCTGGAGGAATATCTAATGATTGAAATTCATGTTCATAAGGTTCCAAGCTGACAATTTTAGCGAGGTCAATTGTGGGTGAAGAACTTGGCCCTGGTCCATGGTAATCAGATTCTGGACCATTGGAAACTGAATCCTGGGTTCCACAGACCATTGGAGAAGTTCCGTGTACCAAAACTATCTCGGCCACGCTGGAGCAATTAAAATTATGTGGCAAGGTTCTGACCTCATCTTTCGTAATATTTTTGGAATTAGGGGAATTGGCGGAAACACATAAGCAAACATCCCTGTCCAGCGGAGATGTAGAGCATTTCCCCTGGATCCTTTTTGTGGGAATCTGCTTGCGAAATGTTTGCATTTCTTGTTGGTTCGATCCATAGATTGAAAATTCGAAGAAGTTGGTCCTGATTCAGTTCCCACTCGTGGCAAATGGCAGATGATCTGCTTAATGAATCTGCCCTTGTGTTATCTACTGCTGGGACATGTTCCACTTGTAGAGTAATGTTGTGATGTAAAAGCCAATTCCGAATTTTCTGTGCGTGAGCAGACAGGGGCTTTGACCTCGTGCCACCCTGTTTCAGAAAATAAGACATTGTTGTTGTACTGTTGGTTCTTACGAGGACAGAAGAGCCCTGAATTCTGGGAAGAAAGACTTGAAGGCCCAGGAACACTGCTTTCAATTCCAAAAGATTGATGTGTTGTTTTGCCTCTCGATGTGACCAGTGACCTTGAATTTCTAGGTCTTGTAGGTGTGCCCCCCCAACCTTGTAATGAAGCGTCTGATGTCATGACGTAACTGGGCGATTGAGGTTCGAATAGAAGACCCTTTGTCAGGTTGCTCCTGATACCCCACCATGACATTGCACGTTTGATCTGAGAGTTGATGACGAGCTTGTCTTCGAAAGAACCTAGGGCTTGGATCCACTGCTAGAGATTCTTGCAGTGGTCTCATATGCAAGCGGCAGTTGGGAACCAATGGGATGCAGGATGACATCATTCCCTGTAAAGACTTGAGGATCCTGATTGAAGTCCACCTTTTTGATTTTATTGAAGCGGTCAGATTTAAAATCTTTGTTATGCGTTTCTCTGAGGGAAAAGCTTTTGCTTCCCGAGTTTTTAATAGCGCTCCGAGGAATTGGAGTGACTGCGAAGGAATAAGGGAGGACTTTTCTCTGTTTATTCGGAGACCTAATTTTTGGAAAAGATCCATACAGGTTAGAAGTGACTGGTGCGTCTCCTGGTACAATGCCCCTTTTATCAGCCAGTCGTCCAGGTATGGAAAAATTTGGAGACCTTTTTGCCTTAAATGTGCTGCAATTGGCGCCATGCATTTTGTGAAAACCCTTGGGGCAGATTTTAGGCCGAAGGGCAAAACTTTGAACTGGTAATGGCTCCCTGCCACCATGAACTGTAGATATTGTTTGTGTTGTTTGTGAATTGGGATATGGGAATATGCATCCATGAGGTCTAAGGAAACCATGTAATCTCCCCTGCGAAGCAACAGGAGAATTTCCTGTAGGGACAACATGCGGAACGAAATTTTCTTTATGTATTTGTTCAGATCCTTGAGGTCCATTACCTGCTTCCATTTGGTAGATTGCTTTTTCTTTATTAGAAAAAAGTGCGAATAGAATCCTGTTCCTTGTAGTTCTGGAGGAACATCTTCTATTGCCCCTTTTATAAGGAGAGTAAAAATTTCCATTTTGAGAGCTGAAAGGTGATTTTGATTTCTGTAAATAGGTGGACGATTCTGAGGTTTTTGTGAGAATTCCAGGGTGTGACCATGTGTTATTATATCTAACACCCATTTGTCTGATGTTATTGATTGCCAATAATTTAGAAATTGAGAGAGGTAATGGAACTGTTTGTGATGAGATGGGGCCGGTGGCGCCTAAAGAATGTCACTGTCTTCGACCTGAATCTTGTGCCTTTCCTCTTGCAGCAGATTTTCTCCTGCCTTGTTGTTGAAATGAAGTATTAGAGGACCGATACTGCTGGGTGTTGGAGAACTGACGGTATCCTTGCTGATGATACGGCTGATACCTGTTCGACTGAAAAGAGGAGCGCTGATGGAATTGCCCTCTCGATCCTCTGCCACAAAAAGATTGGAAGCGGCCTTGCGGTAAAGACCGCAGAGCTCTAGCTGTATCAGTGTCTGCTTTTATTCCCTGGAGCGCCTCATCAATATACTTCCCGAACAGACTCTCTCCATCGAAAGGCATGTCCATGATTTTTGATTGGACCTCAGGCCTAAAAGATGTTGCCTTCAGCCTTCCCTGCCTACGAAGAGCCACTGCTCCAGCCATTTGACGAAATCCTACAGACACAATGTCCATCGCTACATCAATGAACTCCGACGCTGCTCTAGCTCCATCTTTCAGAGTTGTATTTGCTTCCTCTTTCTTATCCTCTGGGAGATGGGACAGTATTGGTGCGATGTCCGACCACATCTGCCTGTTGAATCTACTAATAAGCGCCAGAACATTTGCTGCTTTAATAGCCGCTGCCGCCATAACAGCAATGCGTTTTCCTATACTGTCCATTCTTTTACCTTCTTTGTCAGAAGTCGCCAAACAGGCAGTCACAGGATTTTTGGAGCATCTTTGCGCCACTTGTGTAACAACAGACTCAGGACGATGATGTCCAATTAGGCATGCTGGAGCTGTTTCAGGAGCACGGTATTTTTTATCAATTTTCGGAATCGATGCTGGGACTGATGCCGGGTTCTTCATTAATTTTATTCCTTCATCCCAAATATGATGGATTATCGGGATAGCTCGTACTGACTTTCGAGATGGCTCTTTAAAATCATAGAGAAAACATTCACTTTCTTTAATAGGCATAGTAAGTTCAAATATTTTTGCAGCTTTTTCAATCAGGTCATGATAACTGGCTATATCCTCTGCCGGAGAACTTGCTTGAGGTAACGGTGACGAAGGAGAAGTTGGAACGATGTATTGGTCCCATTCATCCCCAACTGTGTCATGATGGGGAATCTCTCCTTCTTCTGCTGGATCCTCATGATCACTTTCAGTTAAATCATCCCGAATAGTTACTACTTTGGGAGTGTCTATCCTTTGTACTGGAGGAGGAGACTGAACCACTGGTGTTTCTGTCACAGGCTGAGGAATACTTGTAGGAGCTGAAGTTGTAGCAGTATCCTCCAGGAACCGGCGATAATAACTGTTTATCATGTGCCTCAAGTCAGAAATCAAAGATAAAGGCACTGACATAGACTCCTCTTGAACATTGGGACTCACTTCCTCCTCCTCTTCACAATTATAAGCCTGATGAAATGACTCATAACGTTTAGGACCCTTAACTGGACGATCCTTAAAAGAGAATTGTTCTTGTACCTCCTGGAAGTCATCATCTTCTGACTCTTGACTTTTAATATGTAGTTGAGAGGGGCTATATGCATCTCCATAAGACCCCTCATCTTCAGAATCTTGACAATCCAGAATAGTGGATGGAAGATGTGGAAATATTTTAGGAGTAGAAAACTCTGCTTTCTTACCCGTCGACGGGGTAAATCTTTTAATAGATATGAATGTTTAAGTCCTCATCGTCGGAGATTTAACAACTGTCATTGTCGACGACTAGATCGTCGGCGGGATCATCGACGACGGGATTGTCGACGGGATCGTCGTCGACGAAGATTTTGACGTTGACGAGGGTCTAACACCCACCGTCGACGGAGTCGTTGTCGTAATCCCTGTCGCCGACGAGATCGTCGTCGGGGTCGTCGACGCCTTCGTAGGCGATCTGACTGAAATTTCCTTAGGATTTGACGGCGGCAGGTACGACAGAGTTTTCTTTACTAAGGTAGACTTGTGAGGAATTTGTGGAAGAGAAGAATAAGTTTCACCTTCTTTGCTTTTTACTGATTTCTGTCTCTTTTGATCTCCTTTCTCCTCAGAGGACTCTCTCTTGTGTTTTTTAGAGGAATGTCCTTTAGCATCTCCATCAGACTCAGAGTCTGTTGATTTCTTCTTTTGAAGCTATAGTAATAGACGTGCTTCTCTGTCCTTAAGAGTCTTCGCAGAGAAGGTACGACAATGTTTGTAGTCCTTAGGAACATGCTTCGGGTACAAGCAGTACAAGCATTCCTTATGTGGATCTTCAGAAAACAATCTGGCTTTGCCACAGTATCTGCAAGATTTGAAAAGTCTCTTCTTAGAGCCTTCAGACATCTTCAAGCAAGTAAAATGAAAACTCAGTACCTCACTTCCAATGAAGAAGGTCAAAAGTTCAGCAGAGAATAAACTGAGCTCAGCTCAGGAAGACTCCTTCTCACACGAAGGCGGTTGGAAATCTGAGGTATGGTGGCTCTGCTGGGGATGGTGTATCTTGGGGCTGGCTGCTGATTGGCTGTGGTTTGGTCCACATAACGAGGAGGAGAGGTTACCTATATTATGCTACTCTATGGTTTCCAGGCAGTTTTTTCTTCTACTGCTATGGTTATTCTTTTTACCGTGAGACTCCCACCATGACGACGGGGAAGATACAAGCATGTGAATCTATGAAAGATTCAATACTGGAGAATCTATCTCAACCCCACCTCCATGAGCTGCCTTGGTAATTAACTCTAAGATGATAATCCATGGGAGATGACTTCAAGAGAGAAAGGTTTTGATTCACCAAGAGAATCATAATCATGCACTCACAAAAGTACCATTTGTTACTAGTGCAGTTCTAAATCCACCCTTATTCACATGGCTCACTGTGGGTAGCTGATCAAGTCTTACTACTGATTGAGCCAAGTGACTTATTTCATTTGCTGCTACTTACCCAGTGCAGAGTTGTACACAGTGCACACTTACACAATGATGAAAAACAGCCCAATGAACAAAGACACATAAAAAACATGCTTCAAAGGCAGAAAATGTATCCCTGAGAAGGAGGCCCTTCCCTTACTCTCTCACAAATGTGTCCATGAAGGGTATGGGGTGGCCCACTCCTCTTCCAGTGTGGAAGGGGTAAAACTCTGACTGGTCCTGTCATGCCCCGAGAATCGTGGTCTGTAGACTACACGTACTGCCCCTTTAACAGACAAGCGCTATAAATCTGACACGAGCCCAGGGAGCGACGCTTTACGTTCTTGCATCTAAGCTCCGATTTTCCTGTTCCGATTTCCTGTTCGTCCTGTTTTCCGGTGCCTGACTTCCGGTTTCACTTTGCTTAACGTTTGGAGCGCTGTCGAGGGAATTTTGTTCCTCGTTTTTGATTCAGTAGTTTTAGTGGCTTCCACTTTCATCCTTCTCCAGAAGCCGCATTCTTGTCACCCTCCTGCACTGCTCCGCCCGACGGCCGGGTTTGTACTCCGCCGTCCGGCCGGGCACTTGTGCATTCAGCTTCCTCTCCCGCATTGCTCCGCCCGACGGCCAGGTTTGTACTCCGCCGTCCGGCCGGGTACTTGTGTGCTCAGCTTTCTCTCCCGCACTGCTTCGCCCGACGGCCGGGTTTGTACTCCGTCCGGCCGGGTACTGGTGTGCTCAGTTTCCTCTCCCGTTTATGCTCCGCCGTCCGGCCGGGCTTGGACTCCGCCGTCCGGCCGGGCTACATTCCTTCCTTCTTACAACCCCCCCCCTTAGACCCAAGTATTTAGAACTCCGCCTGGCGGCCGGGCTTGTTCCCCGCCTTCCGGCCGGGTGGTCTGAGGGTCAACCCATTTAGGTTATATTCACCCCTTGTATGCCCTTTGGCCAGGTTTTGTTTCGGTCATTCGGCAAAGCCCACTTTCATTTTCCCCCTTCCATTCCTCCACTTGACTGCAGTACCGTTGGCCCCTCATCCACCATCATCTGGGTCAACTATCCTCCGTACTTGGGGACACTTGCGTGGATTTCAGTAGAGGTGCAAGATAGAACAGACTCATCCAAGACTCACGGTAACAGCGCTGTGCGCTGCCTACTTATTTATTCCAGACTTTTTGATATGCTTTAGTTCTCATACATGTGTGTTTTTCTTATTTAGATATTCACTGCCCAGTGTTGGTGTTGGCATTGAACGTGCGTCAAGGGTATTATTGAACACCACTTACATTGGACAACCTTGTGCTTCAGAATAAGTGAGAGAGCCTTGTGTTCTTAGAGTTTTCAGTGTATGTTCCTGGTAGACCAGAGTGGTATCATTTAATCCTGTTCCATTACTTAGATGTAGCTCAAGACGAAAACCTCAACAGCCTATACATCACTCCTGAACATCAGACAAAACATTGGGGGTATGTTAGACTGCTATAGTGAATATAGAGGTTCATGTATAATAGACAACTGTTGTTAGAACTATATATATCTGTCTTTCAGCCCGATGTCCTCCTGATTCCTGTACAACAAGGTGTTCCATCGTCACAGAAAATTACAGTCAAGTCTTCTTTTGTTCTTCCCCGCCTTTCCTTGTTTTGTCTCCCTGTTTCCCCTGGCGAGCCTCTCGATACTCTAGAGTTTGATAGAGTCGGAAGGCCATAGGGGAAGGCTGATAAATTATCATCGGATTCCTGACGCTCCTGCGGAACCTGTCTGGAGACCATTACAGAACGTAAAGCCCACGTGGTTCGTTCTGCCCGAGCGTCATGGATCTGGATGCAGTTTCCCTCTCTGATGTAGCTAATATGTTAGGGAACTTACAAGTGGAGACCCAGGCGTTGATCACTAGAGTAGACACGTTACAAAGACAACAAACAGCTGGAGCCACGGGGGAGGTTCGTCAGTAGTTCAGGTTACCACACCTCCTACCATCCCACTAGCACCCCCGGAAAGATATGCAGGAGATGCAGCACGATGTGTTGCGTTTCTTAGTCAGTATCAGCTTCATTTTACCTGTAAAGCTAGTTGTTTTCCCTCTGAGCAGGCAAAGGTGGCCTTTGTGATTTCTTATCTCAGTGGGGCGGCTGCAGATTGGGCCATACCGTTGGTAGACCGAGATGATCCTCTGTTACATAGTTACGCAGCTTTCAGGAGGGAATCCCGTAAGCTATTCGACAGACATGTTTACACCCATTCGTCAGATACGGAGTTATTGAGTCTGAAACAAGGTAACCAAGACCTCGTAGCCTACATTACCTCCTTTCGTAGGTTAGTAGTAGAATCCAACTGGCCTGAAGAAAAACGCAGTACTATGTTTTATAAAGGCTTGAGAGATGATTTAAAGGATGCTCTCTCTCAAATAGTGGATTTACCTACGTCATGTACTGATTTGATTGACCTGGTGGTTAAGATTGATCACCGTATCCTGGAAAGAAAGAAGGAGAGGGGTAAACATGAAGCAAGATATTTGCCTCTTAGAGAGAAGAAGAGTGTAGCAGAAAAACCTAGCGAAGAGAGCGAACCAATGCAGATAGGCATAGTGAGGGGACCCCTTACACCAGAGGAAAGGCAGAGAAGACGAACACTCAGACTCTGTTTGTATAGTGGGAAAGCAGGTCACTTTATGAGAGATTGTCCGGTAAAACCCGCAAATCCTAAGTATTCGGGAAACTAGGAAGCCTGGAATCCTGTGAGACAAGGATTCTGGGTAGATCCGGATTAACAGTCTCTTCCTCTGATTACAATAGCTCTCCTACAAATCTTCTCTATGTGTCAGCATTCTTGTCTCATGGTGAACTTGGATTACATGTGTTAGTTATGGTGGATTCCGGTGTGTCAGGGAATTATATGGACGAGAAGTGGGCTAAAGAGAACATGATACCCTATACTAAGAAAGAGATAGCCAGTCATGTTACCACAATAGATGGCAGCTCACTTGTATCGGGTCCGGTAACACATCATACATCCTTACTACACATGAGTATTGAATCAGAACATCATGAAGAAATACGGTTCGATCTTATCTGTTTCCCGCAATTCCCGGTGCTCCTGGGGATTCCTTGGTTGAGATCCCAAAATCCTGATATAAGCTGGGAGACATCTATGATAACCTTTCCTTATGATAAAGGGACACCAGCTGTAGGGGCCTCAATGGACAAGGCATCTGCCTACCCCGCTAATACGGAGGGTGAACCTGTCTTACCCCCTTGCTATCGCGACTTACAGGCAGTTTTCGATGTCAGAGAAGCTGACAGTCTCCCTCCACACAGGGTTTATGATTGTAGGATTGACCTAGAACCAGGGGCCAGAATTCCATGCAGCAGGGTTTACGCTCTCACAGAAAAAGAAAATGAGTATTTGCGTGAATATTTAGACACCATGATGGAGAAGGGCTTCATTAGACCTTCCCGTTCCCCAGCCTCATCATCTCTTTTTTTTATCCCTAAGAGAGAAGGGGGTCTTCGCTGCTGTATTGATTACAGGAAGTTGAACGACGTCACGATAAAGAATAGATACCCACTACCTCTGATCGCCTCTCTCCTTGACCGAATCCGCAATGCCCGATTCTTCACCAAGCTAGACTTTGTGGTGCGTACCATTTGGTTAGGGTCAAGGAGGGGGACGAATGGAAGACCGCTTTTTGTACTAAATTCGGTCTTTTTGAATATCTCGTGATGCCCTTTGGGCTATGCAATGCTCCTGCAGCATTTCAGTTTTTTATAAATGAAGTGCTGAAAGATATGCTGGAAATATATGTCATTGCTTACATAGATGATCTTTTGATTTATTCTCCATCTATGGAGGAACATGTGCAGCATGTACGCAATGTGCTTGAAAGACTACTTGAAAATCGCTTGTATTGCAAGTTAGAGAAATGCACTTTCCACACACAGGAGGTTCCTTTTTTGGGGTATGTCATTTCTCCTTGGGGTCTCCGTATGGATTCCACTAAGGTAGACGCGGTGTTGGCATGGCCAGCTCCTCGTACGGTGAAAGATATTCAGAGTTTCTTGGGTCTGGCTAATTTCTATAGGCGGTTTATTCATAATTTTTCTACTCTTGTGGCGCCTATCACAGCCTTGTTGAAGAAAGGAGTCTCTTTTGTGTGGTCCCCTGAGGCTGAAACATCTTTCCATCTTCTAAAGAAGGCCTTCACTTGTGCCCCTGTGCTGCGTCATCCGGATCCATCCTGTCCCTTTGTGGTGGAGGTGGATGCTTCGCAAGTGGCGGTAGGTGGAGTACTGTCTCAAGTGGACATAACAACGGGCGAGTGTCATCCTGTGGCCTTCTATTCAAATAAGTTCACCCCAGCAGAATACAACTATGCAGTGGGAGATAAGGAACTTCTCGCCATTAAAAAGGCATTTGAAGAATGGAGACAGTATTTGTTAGGAGCCAGATATCCAGCGGTGGTGTATACTGATCATCGCAACTTGCGAAACATTCAATCCGCCAAGGCCCTTTCCATGAGACAATTACGATGGTCAGAATTCTTTAGTGAATATGATTTCACCGTCCGTTACAGACCGGGAAGAACAAATGGGAAGGCAGACGCTCTGTCTCGCTTAGGGTTTGATTCCCCCACGGAGGTTGTAGAGCCACCTTACATCATTCCCAGACCTAGTATCATCGGAGGAACATCAACTGACGAGAATTTCCTAGCCCAAGTACAGAGCAGTCAGGCTGCAGTGGACGTTAAATCCTTGGTAGGATCCCGAGAGGTGTCTATTAAGGGAGGATTGGTTTATGTCCAGGGGGGAGTAGTTCTACCCTCCAGAGAGTTGCAGGAACAGGCCATGCAATGGTATCACTCCCATCAGGTAGCGGGCCATCCAGGGATAAAGAAGACTATCAAGGCTTTGAGAGATCCGTTTTGGTGGCCTGACATGCTCAGAGATGTAGAATCCTATGTAAAGACCTGTCACGTTTGCGCTCAAACCAAGGTATCACGTCTTAATCCCGTGGGTCTACTCATGCCGTTAGCATCTCCCCCTGGTCCGTGGCATACTGTGTCTCTCGATTTCATAGTAGAACTGCCCCTCACTAAGATGAAAAACAACACTTTGTTAGTAGTAGTTGATCTGTTCACGAAGATGGCTCATTTTGTACCGCTACCGAGGCTGCCTACAGCAAATGAATTGGCTTCTATATTCATGCAACACATAATCCGACTTCATGGGTTCCCTTCCGTCCTGGTTTCAGACAGGGGTGCCCAGTTTGTGTCACGTTTCTGGAAAGGTTTATGTTCATTGCTCCAGATAGAGGTTAGGTTATCCTCGAGTCATCACCCCCAGACAGACGGACAAACAGAAAGGGTTAATCAGTGTTTTGAGCAATACATACGTAACCAGGTCTTGCACTCCCTGAAGGATTGGGATGAGTTTGTAAGGCTGGCAGAGATCTCGTACAATAACAGTCCACACTCATCCACCAACACCACCCCCTTCTTTTGTACCTATGGATTTCATCCAAAACTGTTGCCTACAGGATCCCCTATTGACTGTTCCAACCCTGCTGCATCAGGCAGATTAGAAAGACTACATAAGGTACAGATGGATGCATTGGAGAGTCTAGAGATGGCAAAGGTTAGGTATACAGAAGGGGCAAATTTACACAGAAGATTAGAACCCATTTACACGCCAGGAGATGCAGTATGGCTTTCCACTAAATACATAGCTCTGGGAGGTCCACGCAAGTTTAACCCTAAGTACATTGACCCGTATAAGGTGGTGAAAGCGATCAACCCTGTGGCCATGCAACTGGAGCTACCCCCGTCATTCAAGATCCACCCTGTGTTCCATGTTTCACTATTGAAGCCGTTTGAACCAGATACACGATTACCCCAAAGACCAGCTCCTGTGATCCTTCAGGACTCGGAGGAGTATGAGGTTGAGGCGATTCTGGATTCCCGTCTTGTAGGAAGGAACCTTCAATATTTGATTCATTGGAAGGGTTATGGGATAGAAGAGCGGACCTGGGAACCAGTATCAAATGTACATGCACCTCGATTGATACGGTTATTCCATCTGAAACACCCAGACAAACCCAAAGCAGGGAAGGGGAATTGTGGGGGGAGTGTGCTGTCATGCCCCGAGAATCGTGGTCTGTAGACTACACGTACTGCCCCTTTAACAGACAAGCCCTATAAATCTGACACGAGCCCAGGGAGCGACGCTTTACGTTCTTGCGTCTAAGCTCCGATTTTCCTGTTCCTATTTCCTGTTCGTCCTGTTTTCCGGTGCCTGACTTCCGGTTTCACTTTGCTTAATGTTTGGAGTGCTGCCGAGGGAATTTTGTTCCTCGTTTTTGATTCAGTAGTTTTAGTGGCTTCCGCTTTGATCCTTCTCCAGAAGCCGCATTCTCTGTCAGCCTCCTGCACTGCTCCGCCCGACGGCCGGGTTTGTACTCCGCCGTCTGGCCGGGCACTTGTGCATTCAGCTTCCTCTCCCGCATTGCTCCGCCCGACAGCCGGGTTTGAACCCCGCCGTCCGGCCGGGTACTTGTGTGCTCAGCTTTCTCTCCCGCACTGCTCCGCCCGACGGCCAGGTTTGCACTCCGCTGTCCGGCCGGGTACTGGTGTGCTCAGTTTCCTCTCCCGTTTATGCTCCGCCCGACGGCCGGGCTTGGAATCCGCCGTCCGGCCGGGTTACATTCCCCCCCTTTGACCCAAGTATTGATTACTCCGCCTGGCGGCCGGGCTTGTTCCCCGCCTTCCGGCCGGGTGGTCTGAGGGTCAACCCATTTAGGTATTTAGGTTATATTCCCCCTTTGTATGCCCTTTGGCCAGGTTTTGTTTCGGTCATTCGGCAAGGCCCACTTTCATTTTGCCCCTTCCATTCCTCCACTTGACTGCAGTACCGTTGGCCCCTCATCCACCATCATCTGGGTCAACTATCCTCCGTACTTGGGGACACTTGCGTGGATTTCAGTAGAGGTGCAAGATAGAACAGACTCATCCAAGACTCACGGTAACATCGCTGTGCGCTGCCTACTTATTTATTCCAGACTTTTTGATATGCTTTGGTTCTCATACATGTGTGTTTTTGTTATTTAGATATTCACTGCCCAGTGTTGGTGTTGGCATTGAACGTGCGTCAAGGGTATTATTGAACACCACTTACGTTGGACAACCTTGTGCTTCAGAATAAGTGAGAGAGCCTTGTGTTCTTAGAGTTTTCAGTGTATGTTCCTGGTAGACCAGAGTGGTATCATTTAATCCTGTTCCATTACTTAGTTGTAGCTCAAGACGAAAACCTCAACAGCCTATACATCACTCCTGAACATCAGACAAAACATTGGGGGTATGTTAGACTGCTATAGTAAATATAGAGGTTCATGTATAATAGACAACTGTTGTTAGAACTATATATATCTGTCTTTCAGCCCGATGTCCTCCTGAATCCTGTACAACAAGGTGTTCCATCGTCACAGAAAATTACAGTCAAGTCTTCTTTTGTTCTTCCCCGCCTTTCCTTGTTTTGTCTCCCTGTTTTCCCCTGGCGAGCCTCTCGATACTCTAGAGTTTGATAGAGTCGGGAGGCCGTAGTGGAAGGCTGAGGAATTATCATCGGATTCCTGACGCTCCTGCGGAACCTGTCTGGAGACAATTACAGGTCCAGAGTCAGACAGAAGATTGTAAATGAGTTTTTGGGTGTTCACAAACTTACAAGGCATATCACACCGTGACTGCCCACACCTTAACCCTTAACAGGTGTATACTAGTGTGTAAATCTACGCAAAAGTGTCAGAGAATTCCAGATTCTTAAAACCATTTACTTATCATAGTTAGGTATGTTTTTGTGCTTAATGAATCGATTTGTAGTCATAAATACACATTTTTGGCTGTAAATGGCTTTACGAATTGGGTCCAGAAAATGTACATCTATGGTGGGAAACTGAAATATTAAATCTATTTCCCACCTAACCCTTTCCAGAACCAGATTCTGCCTGCCAATTTTTACCACAACTTCTTGATTTCAGAAACAAGATTCAAAAGAGAGACTTACTCATCTACCCCTGTTGAAGTATACATGGTATAGCCTCTCTAAGGAAATGTAACTCTTTGCTTTTACCTGTCCTGTCCCTCTAATTCCCTAAGTGGCCGATATATGTGAAAAAATAATTTTGCATTTTTTAAAACACCTGGTTAATATTGAGTGGTTTAAAATATAAATTCCACATTTAATTTCAGCAGGTCAAACCTGCCATATTTTAGAGGGAGAAAAATGCCCAGTAATTACAGGACATGCACATTATGATGTGCTAAGCACTAAAATCTTCATGTTATGTCTCATTTCATGGGTACTACACTTAATGGGTGGTCATTATCACATTGAATAAATTCTGAACAGCCCGGTGCAATAATTGTAAGAAAAACCGAGCCACTCATAATGAGGGCCTAGCTGTATCCCGAAACACTTTACAAGCCTTTATATAAGACTTATCTCCAATAACTTAAATGTGTCTTTGTCCAAAATTGCCCCTAAACCAATCAGATCTTGTGTTGCAATGTTCGCTCAAAGACAGACTGTCAGTGGATGGCTCAGACTGGAGGCTGCTCACAGGCTTCAGTGAGTGCTCAACATTTGTATTTTTAATTGACAGCACAAAATGAATGCTTAAATCACACTACAACTCTGGTGATCACCATGTCCACAATCCATTTATTTTTTTTAAATTGCCCGAGTGGTGATCTAAAGGGACAAAGCATTAGCAAATTACTCCTGGCGTCACTCCAGAGGGGGCAGTCCAGCCTGAGCTGCTAGGCTTTTTCCTCTTTGAATGGAACTCACTGTCCAAATGGGGTCTACGTTGCAATCCACCAATGATACCTAAAATAACTAAAATTTGCCCGAAGTGTCCTGCATTCCAGTTTCATGCTAAATGTACCCACCTGCAACTAAGCCCCCGCCTCCTCCGACTGTTTTTCTAAATTTGTGTGGCTGTAAATATTTTAATACTCTTAAGGTCAATTATTAATTTTTTTCAATATCTCTTGATTTCTTCTTCCAAAAGATCCACTCAAGAGTGGAAGAACCCCTAGTATTGCTGGACCGAAGATCCCGCGAGGACAGTCATAGTCGGCCACAGAGGGGAGATGCTCTAATGAGATGAGCACATTCTGGTTTCAGCTTAGCAGAGACTTCATCTTGTACCAGAAGTAGTCAATTAATCAGCCCGGGGGAAGGTCTCTTTCCAACCTACAGTGATATTACCAAACATATAAAGTTTGAATCAATACCACAGACGAGGGCCGGTTCGAGTTGAAGGCTCATTCTTTCTGGAGGCGTGACGGCTAATTTGCAATCGCTCTCTGCCACCTTTATTGCAGGTGGCTGCCGATAGAAAGATATGTATGGGAGGATGTTTTGGGAAGAGGAGAGTGTAAAGTTACAGCAGCTCTCTGATGGCTTGACTTACACTTGGAAAATTCATAATGGTATCATATGACTCCACACCATCACAGCAAATCTTTCATTTAAAAGCCTCAGTCCATTCTGGTGATGTCGTCCAGGCTCATTTCAATTTAACTATTAGGACTAAAGTTCTTGATTGTAAAAGTTGTTAAAGAAATATTAGGCTAGAAAATGGTTGCTCCATTTAAATTGAAAACACAACAATGTGTGGCTGGACTGTTCCCACGGGGACCAGGGTCAAGGCTGATTTGCATATGGCTGGGTCCATACTGGAATGGCGTGGCAAGCAGAATAACAATGGATTAAACCCAGATCTGTGACTGGGGGTGAATGTTGACAATGTTCAACATTCTGTCCATCATCTTTTTGTGTTGCATTTTCACCCTAAGTAGGAAGGGTATGCCCAGACGTGCAGCGGTGGGCCCGTGCTCGCTATGCCACCGGTTTGAAGCTAGCCTGGCTGATGAGGGGTAATACCCCGAAACTGGCCCCAGGATGCTTTTTTCCAGTCCAGGGAGCACCTGACCTGGCAGTTCGGGCTGGACTGTTCCCATGGGGAACAGGTTCATGGCTGATTTGCATATGGCTGGGTCCAAACAGGGGTGGCGTGGAGAGCAGAATAACAATGGATTAAACCCAGATCTGTGACTGGGGGTGAATGTTGACAATGTTCAACAATTCGTCCATCATCTTTTCGTGTTCCAATTAAATGGTGTCATTTGGTGATCTCAAACTATGTTAGTCAACAGAATTTGGAATTAAGCATACATAAAAAGTAAAATGGCCCCACTTTTTTGATCATACAAAATGGTGTGAAATCACAGCCTGACCTGTGATTCGATACTTCTCTAATACCATACCTCAGATTTTCACTGTAACCATCTGTCGGAGACAGAAAAGTCCCTTCAAAGTACATAATGTGTTTATACACAACAATATCCAGCCCAGTCTTGAAACTACCCTACACTTGGAGAAACAGAGCTTTACTCACCATCTCACAACTGCTGGAAAGAAGCAACGCTTTCACCGTCAAGGCACACGACCCGGCAGCAGGGGGCGGGACGGGCACCTGATGAGGCTCCTTTTGGAAAAAGCTTGGAGTCCACATGGCTGAAAAGTAAAAGGTAAAGGTAAGAAGGTAGAATGGTGGGAAATAAAAGCATTCATTCTTAAAGCAGAACTAATCGCCGGCGTGGTTGAAGTAAGAAGCTAACAAGGCAAAAAGCAAATTTTGCTCACATAGAATTGTGAAGTTCTCAAATTTCATTTTTCTGGAAGGTCAACTTATTGTAACTATACCAAAAAGGATTTGTGTGTGAATTATTTCACAAAACCGTTTTTTATGGCAGGGTTACCCTGTCTAAATATGGGATTTTTTCTTGAAAGTCTACTTTTGCAAAATGTATTTTTGCATTTTTATAACTTTCCATCCACCAGAAAGTTAGTGAGGTTTGCAAAGTTTTGCAAACCTATTCTCATGTGTTTCAAAGGGAAAACTTCACAACTTTTCACCCCCACCAAGCAAAGGAACCAGGCTTTGTTTAAAAAAAAGTCTTTAACTAAATTATTTGTCTGGCACTAAGCAGTTGTCTCCTGGACCACAGCCTACTCCCAACAAAGTGTTTTAACATATACAAGTGGACCCCTTCCCTTTTGCGAATGCATTGTGTTAGACGGGGACCTGGAGGGTCGGCCGAGGACAAGGGGAGAGGCCTCCGGTGAGAGCCGTCTCCAGCGATCGTACAGACGAGTAACTTCCCCCCCACAGATGGACACCACACAGAGATAAGGTTAAGGCTTTTTATATGCAGTTCTCGAAGCAAAGTATCACGGTACAGTGAGATCGGGACACGAGGGTCCTCTCAATTCTAGTCTCTGGAAGGGAAAGGGGGTAGCGGGACAGTCTTGATACCTTTCTGGTATTGAGGTGGTCTGATGGATAGCTCACAATCCTCGAGCTCGGAGTTCTGGAAGGTCGGGCCGCGGCAGCGCCAGCAGGCTCGGATGGCAAGTCTCACTTGAGGAGGGCCGCGGCAGCGACAGCAGGTCCCGACGATGATGTAGGTTGCAGAGGGCCGCGGCAGCGCCAGCAGGTCCCGAAGGCGATGTAGGTTGCAGAGGGCCGCGGCAGCGCCAGCAGGTCCCGACAATGATGTAGGTTGCAGAGGGCCGCGGCAGCGCCAGCAGGTCTCGAAGGCGATGTAGGTTGCAGAGGGCTGCGGCAGCGCCAGCAGGTCCCGTCGAGGAGGAAGGTTGCAGAATGCCGCGGCAGCGCCAGCAGGCAGGACGATGGTTCACAAGGTGGGGCTGCGGCAGCGCCAGCAGTCCGTCAAGGATGAGTTCTTCTAGGTGTCTCTCGACTCCAGGATACAACTGCCTTCCTGCTCTGGAGCTGCCCCAGTTATAGGTCTGGCCCCCTTTGATGTCCGGACCCTCGCTCTTGGAGGTCGGAAGGTCCGGGATGAGGGAGTCCAGACACCCAGCAGGGGGGTGGAGCCAGCGCCCGGGGAGGCTGGGGGCGATCGGCACCTGGCGGGGGAGAGCCATCGACACTCCTCTCTCCCATTGACCTGCCAAGTGGTCCGTTCACCTCCTGGGTGGATGGTGGTGCTGGGATGTCGGGGCCTGGCCAGGCCCAGGGTTGGGGTTGAGCTGAGGCCACGCGGCCTCGTGGTGCAGTGTCCAAGATGGCGGCTGGGTCGGGCAATGGTGTTGGCGGGGGCCCGGGCCAGTGATACAGAGATGTCCAGGAGTAGGTGTCCCGTAGGGGACGGGTTGCGGGTTGCTTCTGTGGGTCGCCGGGGTCGTTCTTCTGGTGGCACCGGGAGAGCCGGTGTCCAGGCTCTGTCATGCGGGGAGGGAGCGAGCCCTTCACGAGGCCTGTCCAACAAGCGTCCCCCCCAGCTGAAGGCGGGGAGAGTCACCCATCCTCTTGGGGACTCTCCTAGTCGAGGCGGAAAAAGCGAGACAGGCCGTCCGCGTTGGCGTGGTCCTGGCCTGGACGATGTTCCACAGTGAAGTCCATCCCCTGCAGGGAGATGGACCATCGCAACCGTTTGGGATTCTCCCCCCGCATCTGCATCAACCATTGCAGGGGTCGATGGTCTGTTTGTACCCGGAAGTGGGTACCGAAGAGGTAGGGCCAGAGCTTCTTGAGGGCCCACACTACGGCAAAGGCCTCCCGTTCGATGGTGCTCCAGCGCTGTTCTCAGGCCAGCAGGCGTCGGCTAATGAAGGCCACTGGCTGGTCGACTCCCTCGGTGTTTGGTTGGGAGAGGACTGCCCCAATGCCATGGTCTGAGGCATCCGTCTGGACGATGAACTCACGGCTGTAGTCGGGGGCCTGGAGCACAGGGGCGGTGCACATGGCGGCCTTCAGTTTCTCGAAGGCCGCTTGACAGTCCGGGGTCCAGTTGACGGTTTTGGGCTGTTTCTTGGATGTGAGTTCCGTGAGGGGCCCCACAATGCTGCCATAGTCTTTCACAAACCGCCTGTAGTATCCGGTGAGCCCCAAGAAGGCTCGGACCTCGGTTTGGGTGACGGGGGCTGCCAGGACTGGATGGCAGCGATCTTGAGCTGGAGAGGGGCCACCAGACCGCTCCCCACTTGGTGCCCGAGGTAGGTCACGGACCCCTGGCCAATTTGGCACTTGCTGGCCTTGATGGTGAGGCCGGCCTGGTGGAGGGCGTGCAGGACTTCTCGGAGGTGGTGAAGGTGATCTGTCCAGTGGCGGCTGTACACAGCGATATCGTCCAGGTAGGCGGCACTGAATTCTTCGAGGCCCGCCAATACCTGGTTCACAAGCCGTTGAAAAGTGTCGGGGGCGTTTTTCATGCCGAATGGCATCACTTTGAAATGGTAGTGACCATCCGGGGTAGAGAAGGCGGATCGTTCTTGGGCTCTGGGGGTGAGGCCGATCTGCCAGTAGCCCGCTGTCAGATCGAAGATGCTCAGGTAGCGGGCAGCCCCCATGCGGTCAACCAGTTCATCTGCTCGGGGAATGGGGTGAGCGTCGGTTCGGGTGACAGCGTTCAGGCCCCGATAGTCGACGCAAAATCGGAGCTCCGGGGTGGTGCCCGGGGCAGCAGCTTTGGGGACCAGTACGACTGGGCTGGCCCAGGGGCTGTCGGATGGCTCGATGACTCCGAGTGTGAGCATTTTGGAGACTTCGTCTTGGATGCAGGCGCGCACCCGATCTGGCACTCGGTACGCCCGGTGTCGGATAGGGGGACTGTCCCCAGTGTCCACGTCGTGAAGGCACCAGGGGGTGACCCCGGGGGTGAGGGAGAACAGGTTTGCAAATTGCAGCAGGAGGGCCCGACAGTCTTGGCGCTGCTCCGGGGTCAGGGCATCGGAGAGTCGGACCCCGTCCACCGAGCCATCTTTCTCACGGGTCCTCAGTAGGCCAGGGAGGGGCTCGGAGTCTTTCTCTGCCCCACTATCTGTGGCCATCAGTAGGCTGAGCTCCGAGCGTACGAAGTGTGGTTTGAGTCTGTTGGCGTGGAGGACCCGGAGGGGGTTCCGGGGGGACTCCATGTCGATTAGATAGGTGACAGGGCCCTTGCGAAGATCCTCATCAGGGCTCGGCCCACCACTGGTGCTGTTACAGTCCGAAGAGGAATGGCCTCGGGATAGCGGGTGGCGTGTTCCACCAGGACCAGGATGAATCGATGCCCTTGTGCTGTTCGGGGGTCCAGGGGCCCCACAATGTCTATTCCCACCCGTTCGAACGGGGTGGTTACGACGGGGAATGGTTGCAGGGGTGCTTTGAGTTTTCGGCCGCTCTTCCCGCTGGCCTGGCAGGTGGGGCAGGCCCGGCAGTGGTTGGAGACGTCATTTCGCATTTTGGGCCAGTAAAAGTGTGTTACCAGGCGGTTATACGTTTTGTCTTGCCCCAAGTGCCCAGCAAGGGGGACATCGTGTGCCAAGTTCAAAAGGAAGTCTCTGAAGCGGAGGGGCACCACCAGCACTCGACTGGCCCCCAATTCGGCAATTCTTTGCTCGCTGTATAGTAGGTCATTGTCCCAATAGATCCAATGGGCCCCTGCGGTGTCTCCCGCGCTCTGGGCGAGTGCTTGCTGTCGGAGTCCCTCGAGGGAAGGACAGGTCTTCTGCTCCTGCCGGAATTGTTCCTGGGTGGGTCCACCCTCTTGACGCCACTGAGCCAGTTCTGGAAGATCTTGGAGCGGAGTGGGCCCTCCTGGGGTTTGCTCTGGGGGATCAGTACTGAGGGCGTCTTCCTCTGTGGTGATCGGGGGAGGAGGTGCTGGCCATTCAGGTTCTTCGGGTCTAGGGATGGCACGGGCGGCCATGGACCGGGTTGTTACGCACGCCCAGTCCGGGAGGCCCAACATCCCCAGGTGCTCTCTTCTCTCAACGGCCGCCCACGGGGAACTCTCGAGGTCGTTTCCCAGGAGGCAGTCCACGGGGGCATCATCGCGGACAGTCACTTTTAGCATACCGGACACTCCTCCCCATTCGAAGGGGACGCAGGCCATCCGACACAGGCTCTCTGAATTGTCGGCTGATCGGACGGGGCAAAGAACGTTTGGCAGGATTTGTTCCGGGGTCACCAGGTGACAGCGGACCGCCGTCACACTGGCCCCGGTGTCGCGCAGGGCTTCGGCCTTGCGCCCATTTATGTTCACCCACTGGCTGTATTTTCTGGTGTTGGCGGGTAGGGGAGCCCGCGGGATCATGTCTCTTTCCCCCAGGCAGGCCAGGGTCATGGCGGCGGGTTCCCACTCGGGTTGTTCCTGCTCGTACTCTTCATACTCTTCGGAGGTTTGCTCCTCTCCTAGCGCGGCGGCAGCGACCTGGCGGGGCACGGGAGTCTGGTTCTTCGGGCAGCTCGGGTCGTTGGCATAGTGTCCGATTCGCTGGCACCGGTGGCAAGTAACGTTGGCTCGGAACCCTGGGCGCATCGGGGGGTTTCCCCAACCGGCCGGGGGCGGGGTGCTGCTGGCGGGAGCTGCCGGGACGGCATCACTGCCCCGGCCCTGGCCTCCTCCTCCTCCTCGGGGGCGATGGAGACCTTGGTTGTTTCTGTTTTGTTCACTTGGCCCACTCCGGGCCACTCGAGTGCTTTCCCATCGGTCAGCTTCAGCGGCGAGCTGCCGAGGTTCAGTCAATTTACTGTCGAGAAGGTGCTGCCTGAGCTCGACGAAGCAATTGTTGGAGAGGTGCTCCCACACTATGAGGTTAAAGAGTTGCTCGTAGGTGGTTACGTGGCTGCCCTTGATCCACCCCTCGAAGGCTCGGCTGAAATAGTTCACATACTCTACCCAAGTTGTACCCGGGATCCGTTTGCAGTCGCGGAACCTCTGGCGGTACATCTCGGGCGTGAGTCCGTATCGAGTGAGGAGGGCGGCCTTCATGTGGTCATAGGAGGTCATCTGATGGTCCGGGAGCTGTAGCAGGGCATCGCGGCCTTCATTGACGAACCTCCCCCATAGCCCGGCTCCCCAGTCACTTCGATCAATCCGGTGGGAGGTCATGGCGATCTCGTAGGCCTTGAACCACTGCTGGATGTCGTCGTTCCGATAATATTCTCTGACGACATCCTTGGGGATGTGGACCTTTGGTTTGGTAGTGCCCGGGGTGTGCGGGCGCTCGGGCACCCCTAGATCTTTATTCTGTTTCCGCATTTCTATTTCTGCTAGCTTGCGCTCGTGTTCGTATGCCAGTTTTTTCTCCTCGAGTTCTCTCTGCCTTTGTTTCTCTTCTCGCTCCTCTCGGAGCCGTAAGTGTTCTAAGTTTATCTTTTGTTCCGCCAGTTTCAGCTCTCCGTCCAACCGGAGCCGTACCAACTCCAATTCATGGAGTCTGCTTTTCTCTCGTTCTTGGATCTCTTCCATGGAGAGACCCGCTCTCCTTTCTTCCGTCTGTTTGGTGTTTGTTTCTGGTGTCTCGCTGTTTTGGTTCCGGGGTACCGCCGTACCCGTTTCTGCCCAAGATTCTAGGGCGTGTTTGAAGTCCTCTTTCGTCCTCAGCCCGGTGGTAGCAATGCCTAGTTCCATGCAAAATTGCTTTAGCTCTCGATGGTTGTACTCTTCTAGTTTCTCCATCTGGAATTTCTCTGCGGATCCGCTCTCTTTTGTTGTCATTGTGGTTGAGTCGTGGGGTGAGTTACTCTCTGTACGATTACGCGTTGGTTCGGATCCCGCCGCTGGCCACCAATGTTAGACGGGGACCTGGAGGGTCGGCCGAGGACAAGGGGAGAGGCCTCCGGTGAGGGCCGTCTCCAGCGATCGTACAGACGAGTTACTTCCCCCCCCACAGATGGACACCACACAGAGATAAGGTTAAGGCTTTTTATATGCAGTTCTCGAAGCAAAGTATCACGGTACAGTGAGATCGGGACACGAGGGTCCTCTCAATTCTAGTCTCTGGAAGGGAAAGGGGGTAGCGGGACAGTCTTGATACCTTTCTGGTATTGAGGTGGTCTGATGGATAGCTCACAATCCTCGAGCTCGGAGTTCTGGAAGGTCGGGCCGCGGCAGCGCCAGCAGGCTCGGATGGCAAGTCTCACTTGAGGAGGGCCGCGGCAGCGCCAGCAGGTCCCGACGATGATGTAGGTTGCAGAGGGCCGCGGCAGCGCCAGCAGGTCCCGAAGGCGATGTAGGTTGCAGAGGGCCGCGGCAGCGCCAGCAGGTCCCGACGATGATGTAGGTTGCAGAGGGCCGCGGCAGCGCCAGCAGGTCCCGAAGGCGATGTAGGTTGCAGAGGGCCGCGGCAGCGCCAGCAGGTCCCGTCGAGGAGGAAGGTTGCAGAATGCCGCGGCAGCGCCAGCAGGCAGGACGATGGTTCACAAGGCGGGGCTGCGGCAGCGCCAGCAGTCCGTCAAGGATGAGTTCTTCTAGGTGTCTCTCGACTCCAGGATACAACTGCCTTCCTGCTCTGGAGCTGCCCCAGTTATAGGTCTGGCCCCTTTGATGTCCGGACCCTCGCTCTTGGAGGTCGGAAGGTCCGGGATGAGGGAGTCCAGACACCCAGCAGGGGGGTGGAGCCAGCGCCCGGGGAGGCTGGGGGCGATCGGCACCTGGCGGGGGAGAGCCATCGACACTCCTCTCTCCCATTGACCTGCCAAGTGGTCCGTTCACCTCCTGGGTGGATGGTGGTGCCGGGATGTCGGGGCCTGGCCAGGCCCAGGGTTGGGGTCGAGCTGAGGCCACGCGGCCTCGTGGTGCAGTGTCCAAGAGGACGGCTGGGCCGGGCAATGGTGTTGGCAGGGGCCCGGGCCAGTGATACAGAGATGTCCGGGAGTAGGTGTCCCGTAGGGGACGGGTTGCGGGTTGCTTCTGTGGGTCGCCGGGGTCGTTCTTCTGGTGGCACCGGGAGAGCCGGTGTCCAGGCTCTGTCATGCGGGGAGGGAGCGAGCCCTTCACGAGGCCTGTCCAACACATTGACACCCCAAAGCGGGACTCGGTCATTTTTCAATGTGTTGCAAATGTGTTGCAGCCCCAAGGTACTGATCTACCACATATTGATTTGCAATTTGGAAGACGCCTACAACACGCCCATTCCAAATTGCGATCGGGTATCCATTTGCAATCCCAGCTTAGGAGTCAATAACGTTCACCGACTCCTACAACAGGATTAGTGCATAGTATAAACTTAGTTTGGGGTCACAAATGAGGCTGTTTTGAGTGCCGCAGCATTTCAACCTCATGGTAGGTTAGGTCATCAGACATACGATGCCGGCTCTGAACTGTTTCAAACCTTGACATGGAGTGGGTGGTGATGTCCCTGTAAAGAAAGGGACAGAAGAATCATTCTGTTTATGGCTGTCCAGTTTTGGACGCTAAGAAAAGGTGGGATCTTGCAAGTTAGTGCAAGCTGATAACTGCATATCTTCACTACTTCAGAAATGTGTACATCCAAAAGGAAAATGGCAGCAAGCCAGGGAGACAGGAACTTTACTAGTGAGTTTGTCATGGGCTGAGCAACAAAAGAAGCTTGGTTTGCACGCGAAGTTTAGGGCGGGGTGCAGGAATTAAACACACAAAGTTGGAAAAAGTTTAAAACCTTTCCACTTCAGTAAGAAGGCACATTTTTGTAAACGTCGCAAAACCTCGGCTGTATGTGAAAGCCCTTTTGAGGTTAGTTTGGCAAAAGAACTCCCCAACCAATACATGTTTGCATGAAAATGGTGCCACTAACAGTTATTTTTTGCTGAGATTTCTTTCACAGCAGAATCAAATTTGGCAAAACTTTTTTATCACAATTTAAATTGCGCAACCTCTGCGAAGCTTGCAAACTATTGATAAAACTTTACAAAGTTTAAAGAGGAAGTGTTGTTCTACTTTGTACACCCCTACTCTACTTGCAGAAGGAATACTCCTGCCATGGACCTTGGCGAGCCATTTCATCTTGGGCTTAGTATTAATTGGACACTCCTGGGATTGACTCCTCCCAACTCGACAATAGTCCCGCCTCCAGCTTGGTAACGCCAGTGTCCGGCTAATTATCTATTTTAACTATCTCATGTCCAGATCAGAGTAGAAACTCCACAAATTGATCTGCAGCCAAAATAAATCAAGGCCACCGATTTGATGGGATTAATGTTGTTCATCAAACTGGAAGAGACAAGCGGGGACGTACATGCATCCTTACAGGTAATGGGAAGCAACATTGTAAACACAATCAATTTTCTGCTTTTTCTTTTCCTCTAGAGGCGACTGTGACACAAAATCAATACCCTCTATATTAATGTGTAGTGAAAAGTGTCAATCAGTCATTTGATAAACTTTAATGACCCAAACCAAGGTTATTAGTTGCAAGGATCTTGACAACCCTTTAGGTCTTGAATCAAAACTTTAGAATCACATAAGGAAAAGGATGTGCTCAGCTAAAAAGTTAGGAAATATTATAAATCACTGTAACACTGTACTCTTTAGCCTTTGCTCTTTCAGTATGATCACTCCCCTTTGTCTCGCCTTAGTCCTTTTAGGTCTGATGTTAGCAGAGACTTTTTGATTTTACCATAATGATATGTATAATATACTTATTGGGGCTTCCAAGCAGCGCTCTTCATCCGCTAGTTTGTTGTCGACTAGTTCACGTTTCTTCCCACCCACTATGCATGAGCCCACTTCAGCCGCAGACTGAGTTCACTGTGAGTGACAGCATTCTTCCCTTTCACAAGGAACGCCTCCACGGACAAAGTAGTTCCTTTCAGTGCCAGGGACTACTGTGGCAATATGTGCTTTTTGAGACCAAAAAATATTTTGCTTTTAGCCGATTCGTTTTTATTTAGGCGACAGCCAGGCAGCTCCCCAGCACAGAAAATTTAGCGAAAACCATGACAAAACAAAAGAGGAATTAACAAAGCCATAAGGCTGGAGGCCAACTCCAGACCTATTGGCTTTTGCAATGCTTGATGAGTTATGAGTCACTGAGGTGCATCCCTCCACTCCTGCTGGAAGGCAGTTCTATGCACCTACCAGACTTGAGATTTAACATTAACTGGCACAAGAGATCTATAAACTGAGCCTGCATAATGTGGTCTAACTTGTGCAGACTTCACCCCGACTCGGCAGAAAGAGCCTGGAGAGGTTGTCATTCACTGACGCTCATGATCAGACTTCTGGTCTCCCATCTGCCTGAGCACTGGCTAATACAAATTTGTATCCAATTTGAGAGCTCTGCTGCCATCTAGAGGGGAGTGGTTCTATCGTAAAGACAGAGCATGCCAGACACGAGTAAGGAGAAGGCAGAGACATAGGAAAAGAGTGAAAAAGGAAAATATAAAGGATGGAAAATAATGTACAACAGTTAGGTAAAGAGACAAGAAGTGTAGGGGGTGGAAGAAAGAGGCAAGAGGTGGAATCAAGACCAGGCAGCCTCGGTATTCATGAGCTCAAGAAACAGGAAGTGTAGGGGGTGAAAGAAAGAGGCAAGAGGTGGAATCAAGACCAGGCAGCCTCGGTATTCATGAGCTCAAGAAACAGGAAGTGTAGGGGGTGAAAGAAAGAGGCAAGAGGTGGAATCAAGACCAGGCAGCCTCGGTATTCATGAGATAAAGAGACAGGAAGTGTAGGGGGTGGAAGAAAGAGGCATGAGGTGGAATCAAGACCAGGCAGCCTCGGTATTCATGAGATAAAGAGACAGGAAGTGTAGGGGGTGGAAGAAAGAGGCGTGAGGTGGAATCAAGACCAGCCAGCCTCGGTATTCATGGGATAAAGAGACCGGAAGTGTAGGTGGTGGAAGAAAGAGGCATGAGGTGGAGTCAAGACCAGGCAGCCTCGGTATTCATGAGATAAAGAGACAGGAAGTGTAGGGGGTGGAAGAAAGAGGCATGAGGTGGAATCAAGACCAGGCAGCCTCGGTATTCATGAGATAAAGAGACAGGAAGTGTAGGGGGTGGAAGAAAGAGGCATGAGGTGGAATCAAGACCAGGCAGCCTCGGTATTCATGAGATAAAGAGACAGGAAGTGTAGGGGGGTGGAAGAAAGAGGCATGAGGTGGAGTCAAGACCAGGCAGCCTCGGTATTCATGAGATAAAGAGACAGGAAGTGTAGGTGGTGGAAGAAAGAGGCATGAGGTGGAATCAAGACCAGGCAGCCTCGGTATTCATGAGATAAAGAGACAGGAAGTGTAGAGGTGGAAGATAGAGGCATGAGGTGGAATCAAGACTAGCCAGCCTTGGTAGCAGGCGGCCAAGGCATTCTGCAGTGTCCATGGCAGGAAAAACTTTAGACCCCTACAGTCATTGTATTTATTGATTTATTTTTACAAATCAATCACTAGGGTGGCACACCTACCACAAAATGATTCTCTAATCGGGCATGTAGAATAAATACTGCAGCATGCATACCAGCAGTCACAAGTTCACTGTGACATGACTAGACCGCGTGTAAGGACCTCACGTGTTATGCACACTCCTCTTGACACACAGGACATATGACAACCACACACTCCACCTGTAGCAGGCCCGACACTGGTGGCAGTTGTGTGTAACACAAACGCTAGATAGTATAACATACTCTAAATACATATTGACTGGGTAAGGCATGCAGGACAGACAGACCACAAGTAATATGTAGAAAGGATGTTTGGAGAAAGGGCTCACCAAGATCTATGGCGACATCAGTCTCGTGGATGCCCATCCTGTGCCCCTCTAACACTGGCATGGGCTGGCACGGCTCCTGATAAGTCTGGTACATGGCCTCGACCTGCCCAGCGTCGCCATAGCTCGGACTGTCCATGGGCACATACTGTTGTGGGCTGTCCACCTGGTCTGACTGGTGGTCCTCTGAGATGCCACTGTCGCTGGCAGCGGGAGACCACAACGTGGATTCAGGAGACGAGTCGCTCGGGACTAGCAGGGATTTGAGGAACTCCTCGTTCTCAGGGGAGGGCGCCGGCTGTTTGGAAACAACACATTGAAAAAAGGCTTAGTAGACACGTATGAAAAAGCATGCACAAGTTCCAAACACGCAACCTGTTGTTAACACAACTCCAACGAATACTTCACGCCCCCTGATTTCTCAAACATAGATCAATTTAAGTGCTTAATTTGTACCTGTGTTGCACAGGTTTCAAGGTTTTCATAAGACCTTTCTCAGGAGCTTACGGGCTGCCATTACTTCTAAAACATGATTCAATTTTAGAAATATTCAAGAATATGATTCTATTTTACAAGTATTATAGAAGTATTCTAAAATATGAATCTGTCTTAGAAATATTATTGATGTATAAAATATGATTATATTTTATAAGTGTAAAATATAATTTTTTAGAAGTATTTTCGTAGTACTTTAAAATATGATTACATTTTACAACCATTTTAGAGATATTCTAAAATATAATTGTTTTAGAAGTATCCGAGAAGTATGAAATATTACTCTATTTCAGAAATATTTTATAAGTATAAAATACAAATCTATTTTAGGCATATTTTAGAAGTATTCCAAAATATGTTCCGACTTTGGAGGTATCAGAGAAGTATACACTATGATTCTATTTTAGAAATATTTTGGAATTATTCTAAATCATGATCCCATTTTAATTGTTTTTTTTAAAGTATTCCAACATATAATTTTATCGTAAAAGTATTTTTAGAAGTATTTTAAAATATAATTCTTTTTTAGAAGTATAACATATTAATCTTTTTTAGAAGTATTTTAGTATTATGTTGAAGTATGACTATTTTAGAAGTGTTTTAGAAGTATTCTAAAAGATGATTCTATTTTAGAAGTATTTCAGAAGTAGAAAATATGGCTCTTTTAGAAGTAATTTAGTAGTATAAAATATGATTGTATTTTAGAACTATAAAATATGATTCTGTTTTAGAAGTATTCAAACATACAATTATATTTTGGATGTATTATAAAGTAGGATTCTAGTTTAAAACTAATGGCAGGCCCATAGGCCCCTGGGTAAAAGCTTTTAGGGAGCTCGAAACAAGTGTTTTCAGGGAGTTAGCTGTAAAGCTGGTGACTAAATATAAGAAATAAATATATTTTTGATAGAGTTAAAGAAATGCTGCTGTAATGTGGGAGTGCAGTCTAGTAGCTGGGTGTGGGCGGAGCTAGGGGGCTAGAGGAAGAGGAGGAGTGGACACAGAAAGCGGTTAGTTAGAGTAGGGACAGGGCATGAGTAAGATGTATTAAATAAAGCTCCAGTATAATGCAATCAGAGTGTGTGATTATTTGTAGCACGATGCTACAACTGGCGACGAGGGTGGGATGACACTGACTGCAGCCCACAAGACCACACACAGGCACCCTGTCCCATGCAGCGTCGAGGGAAGAGCTCCGCTGCCGAGTAAAGCTGAGGCCTGATGATTGTGGCCCAGAACAAGTGACCGCGACCCCAAATAAGCCAGGGAACCCCGAGGAAATCCAGACCTGGGAGCGCTGAAGCGCTCGGGCGAAGAAACCCTGTGGCGCTGAAAGCGCGAGTCCTGCCGAGTGTGTGTAACCCAGCAGCCGGAAAGAAACAGGAGTCGGGAGCCCACTCCGACCCTGTACAGCGCCACACAGTGTGTGAAGAAGTGCCCTGGTGAGTAGGACGCTGCCCCCGAGAGCCTACTGCCGAGCGCGATCGAACGCGCCAAAACCGGAGCTTGAATGCCGGTGAAAGTAAAACCTCACGCCCAATGCGTGAGGTTTGGCATGCTGTCGGCGTAAGAGAGAGCGGGAACCCAGAAAGTGAGTTGGGAGCCCACCCCAATCTCACCTGATGACTGCTGTGGCCAGAAACAAGTGAATCCTGGTGTGGACTGCCCCGCGAAGGCCCACTGCCAAGCGCTGCTGAGCGCGGTAAAATTGGGTGCCCAACGTCGGAAAACCTCACGCCGGATGCGTGGGTTTTGGCACACCGCCGCCGATGGACCTTGCAAAGTGAGGCGGGAGCCCACCCCAACCTCACCTGACTGTAGCCTTGACCAGAGGGAGCCAAATCCAGAGTATGCTGACCCTGGGAGCAATTGCCGGTGAGTCCTGTGAGTAGAATCGGGTCGAATGAAGAGAGAGAAAGTAGTGCCTGCAGATAACCATGGCGGCCATCTTTGAGTCAGGCAACTTCTAGGACACCTTCCCTGTGCAAACTGTAGGCGGCCATTTTGAGGTCAGGCGAGCTGAGTTTAGCAACAAGCATTGGCGAACATAATAGAAACAAGCATTGGCGAAGACCAAACAAGCATTGGCGAAGACCAAACAAGCATTGGCGGAGACCAAACAAGCGTTGGCGAAGACCGAACGAGCGTTGGCGAAGACCAAAGAAGCATTGGTGAAGACCAAACAAGCGTTGGCGAAGACCAAACAAGCGTTGGCGAAGATCAAACAAGCGTTGGCGAAGATCAAACAAGCGTTGGCGAAGATCAAACAAGCGTTCGTTGGCGAAAACCAAACAAGCGTTGGCAAAGATCAAACAAGCGTTGGCGAAGACCAAACAAGCGTTGGCGAAGACCAAACAAGCGTTGGCGAAGATCAAACAAGCGTTGGCGAAGACCAAACAAGCATTGGCGAAGACCAAACAAGCAGTGGCGAAGGCCGAACAGGCATTGGCGAAGAACCAACGAGCATTGATAGGAGCAAATAAACAAACATTGGCATATGCAAATAAACAAGCATTGGCACGTGCAAGTCAACGAGCCTTGGTATGTGCAAATAAACAAGCACTGGTAAATGCAAAGAAGCAAGCGTTGGGAAGGCAAATAAATAAGCGTGGATAACGGAGCGTGGACATCAATGAACAAGTCTTGGCAACCAAACAGAATAAGCACATGCTAACCTGAGAGTGAATCAACTAACAAGCAAGAGCAGCCACAAGAGTGACTTAACAAACAAGCATTGACAAAACAAAGGTCAGCACGGGTGGAAACGCGTACAGTGAGAAACGCAAGCGAAAGTGCAGAAGCGAATGTAATGAAGTAACGTGTGTCCATAAAATAAAAGAAGCAACAAGCAAACATAAATAAAGACAACGCATTAATAATTACAACGGAATCAGCAACGAGCACGAGCCAATGCAAGCGTGGAGTAGCCAATGACCACACACACAACAAGCAAGTGAAACCCAACATTGTCACTAACCATGGGTAAATCCAAGGGTGCAACGTTGACCAAACACGAGTGAACTGAAGGAAGAACTGACAATCTAGCTCAAGCTAAAACACGAGCAGAAGCAACTGAAACCCGAAGAAAAGTGTACAGCACAATGCCCCGCGTCTATGACAGATCAGAACCTCCTTCTCTCATGGCGGGAGGAGACGTAACTCAATGTTTCACTCCACACCTTGAAGTATCGCCCCCAGCGGCGCAGATTGACGATTGGATCAAGGGCCTCAAACGGCACTGGTGGCTGGAAGCATTGGACAATTTCTTGAAAGCCAATGGTGAGCAAAGAGAAAGACAATGTCTGGTTCTACTCCTCCATCTGGTGGGTCCCGGGTACCGATGCCCAATTATAACATTTTCCAGAGAAGAAGCGGACATCTATGATAGACTCCAAGAGGAGCTCTGTGCCCATCTCAATACACAGGCAGATGTGGATCATAATCGCATGGTCTTCAACACAGCACGGCAGGAACCAGGCGAACCATTGCCACATTTCATCACTCGGTTGCAAAGTCTGGTACAGGGCTGCCATTTTAACACGTTTACAAATGAGGATGCTGTTCGGCTCCGAATAATTGAAGGCTGTGAAAACCCCGAAACAAAGCACAAAATACTGAGAGGGCATTGGTCGCTTAAGGAAATTATCAAGAAAGCCGAAATTGGAATGCAAGTCCAAGCAAGAGACAAATTGATGGATGTGCATCTGAGTGCAAAGCTTCGAGATACCTGGGAAGAGAGAACCCAGATATCCAACAAACACAAAAAGAGAGAGAGAGAAGGCCGACCAGCGAAAAGACAACGGGGGAGACACAGTGACAAGGAAAGCGACAAGGAGTACTCAGAGGCAGATTACTCAGCGTCCGACCACTCTGAATCAACCAAAGATCACTCAGAGTCAACCATCCAAATAACAACTACCAGGAGTTATTCATTCTCCAGAAGTCCCTCAAGGAGTCATTCAAAGTATGACACACGCTACTCTGACGAGGAGGGAGCGTCCAGTGGGACAGATTGCACTCCTGGACAAGATGGCCTTCTGCACAACAAGTGGGGGAGAAAGACAAACCATAGAAGAAGGGGCCGAAATGGTCAACACCGGAAATCAACGCTGGAACATCAATCGCCAAGGAGTGAAGATGAGTCCGAGGAAACAGCTGGCAGGAGAACACACCACCAACAGATCAGAGATATTAGAGCGCCAAACAATCGGGAAGAAAAACCAGGTCGCACAAGATGGACTGGTCCCTCACAACAACAACAACAAACAAGAAAAGATCCATGCATCCATGGGCCCCGCGACAACGAAGAAACAGAGTGGAGATGGTTGACCTCAGGCGAGAAGGACGAAGAGACAAAAGCTTGGGATCAAGCACAAGGAACAAGCACGGAATCATCAGACAACATCCCAAATGAGACAACATTGAAGATGTTCCAACAAAGACACACGGAGAAGCATTTCAAAGACAATTCCGAGGTGAAAAGCAGCTCGTCACGGACTACCCGGTTCCAAAGACCACCTGGTAAGACATTCTCAAAGGAACACTCACAGAGGGAACTGATGGAGAACCCCTCTGATTCAGAAAGCACGTCGGTCCGGTCCTATGAGTCGGCCGAGTCGTGGTCCCGACAACGGCCACGCGCAACATTCTCAAAGGAACATTCTCAGAGGGAAGTGACAGAGAACCCCTCTGATTCAGATAGCATTTCGGTCCGATCCTTTGAGTCGACGGAGTCATGGTCCCGACAACGGCCGTGGCGCCAAGCACCCGAACACATTAGAGAACCAAGGGATACTCTTCCCGTCAAGAGCGACACGTCTTACACTAATGTCAATGCACACTCGATCACTCCACCAGCCAACCTGTCATATCGATCCCAGATGCATCGCGACACAAATACTACACCGTCACCCCGGATAGGGGCAGCAAGATTGACTCGAAGGTCCTGGTCCTGGTCCTACAAAATGGAAACCGACATCGTGGCCATTAGCACCCAAATAAAAACGGACCAACCAGCCGATCTGCAAAGGAAACCGGACATGTCAGGAGAGCCAAGTCATCATCGGATGAGAACGAAACACACAAATACCCAGCCGGTTCCAGGGTTTGCCTGTTCTAGGCGCGAGCAGGAGTGGGAGAGACAACCCGAGACAGCAAATCAATCTCCAAGCCATACCAAGATGACCTCCACAGTTCATATCCCACCGGCTAACATCCCAGACTCGAAACAGGAAGACAGTGTTGTTCTTGACCTGACAAGGCAAAAGGAAGTAAAAATACATGCAGACACTCGGAAAGGAACTAGAATAACATCCCCTTGGAAAAGAGGCCGAGCGTCATGTGAGCAAGAGTCACCAAGGAGGACAGACTGCCGATATCAAACTGAGCTCTCCATAGACACCTCAGACACTGAAGGTGAGTGAATCACTCAGAAGTTAAGAAACAAACATCATGAATCTGAACATACGCACATCACACGAGAAGTCGCGCAAGTGCAAAGATGCACTCTCGTAATAAAAGATGCTCTTGTCGAGGAAGCAGAAGGCCACACAACGCAAACTGAGATACGTCCATATATCTCAAGCGAACAGCCCGCGGACTTGTATGGCTGACCCAGAAATTCTAAATATGTTAGACGTTAAGTTCATTTCGTTAACAAGGGGGGAGATGTAATGTGGGAGTGCAGTCTAGTAGCTGGGTGTGGGCGGAGCTAGGGGGCTAGAGGAAGAGGAGGAGTGGACACAGGAAACGGTTAGTTAGAGTAGGGACAGGGCATGAGTAAGATGTATTAAATAAAGCTCCAGTATAATGCATGATTATTTGTAGCACGATGCTACAGCTGCCTCTACAGCTTTTTTGATTAAGGTTTACAACACAAGCTGTTGTGTCTGGTCCCAAGGCATGGAGGCGCAATGTGCTCTACCAGTCCTTTGGGGAACACAACACTGTGCACTAGGGTTACACAATACAGGCTGGGACATGGATGATTACAAGGCAGCCTACATCCAAAGACCATAGGACGCTTGGCAGCATGTGCAACTGGGTCAAACCACAGGCTGCACATTGTGGAGAAGTTTCGAAAGCAGACTACTGACTGCACCACACTGTGTGCTGGGCTGTGGGTGATGGTGCAAAGCAAGCTACACACAACAGGTGTATGGTGCATGGCATTGTGTACTAGGAAGGTACAGCCACAAGTCCCATAGATCATCCGCCATCCTGACTGTCCTCTCTACTAGAATACGCGTTCTCTGGCCCTGGAACCCTACCATGTCCCGACCCACTTTAGAGTGTTACCCACTGACTCACGTTGTGACCTGAGGCGACCCAGGAGGCAAAACTGGTAGCAACCTCCAGCCCCTCTTGGCACAGGATCCCATCCTGTCTGTCGAAGAGCAGGTCGAGAAGCTCCAAGCTGTCCATGCCGGCCAAGGCCCTGGGGTCTGCCGCCGGTGCTGAGACCTAGGGACGTGGGACAGAGGGACAAAGAGATAGTCTGAGAGACAGAGACAGCCACTGCTTCGCTTCTGCTCCTCAGGACAGCTCCTAGATTAAAAAAAAAAACATAATACTACAAATATTAGGGGTCAACAAATTTAACACTTCTATAGCTTGCAATGTGTTTGAAATAACACTTCACAACAGCCCAAGTCACATTCGCAAACTGGCTGAGAGCTTTTCCTGTAAACTGGCTCTCCGACAGGCGACTCGTGAATAATTTCCAATTTTTATTAATATTTGTTTATTGCATTGTCTTAATCAAAACTTAACAACACATTTAGTAAAAAATGTAACACAATCATTGAAATAAATAATCAGCCATTGTAATAAAAAAATGTTTACGAGCACAGGAACTTAAACTAATGAAGTTGTGATTAAATCAATGTTTTGGGAAAACTGTTTTATAAAGTTTATTCAAATGTGACGTGAAACTCTTGAAAGCCTATAATCCTATGTACATGTGAATCTATCAGTGGCGGCTCCTCGAGGGAGTGCTGCTGGCGGTGAGTCTGGGTGGGGAGGGGTAGGGTGGGGGTAGTAAACTCTGGCAGACGGCTGAACGGAGTTAAGTAAATAAATAAGTAAAACAAACGAATTACATTGTGCGCGCTGCATCGCAATTTGACGTTGCAGCGCACAATGTAATTTGTTTTATTTATTTATTTATTTACTTACTTAACTCCTTTTGGCCGTATGCCAGAGTATACTACCCCCCACCCTACCCCCACCCCGCCCCGCCGCCCCACAGCACTCCCTCGCAGAGCCGCCACTGGAATCTATACAGTAGGTATGAGCAGATTTACAACCGATGACTGGTTTGTTTTCAGATTCTAGCTGGAACCTTTCCTGCTACGCATCTCACGTGACCTGAGTAGGCATGCAGTCTCCCCCCCAAAAAAAACATTTGCTGTGTGGCACAAAAATGCACAAAAAAAGTTCCTGGCGCTTGACATTACCAGCAGATTCGGATTTTTTTTCCTTTTTGTCGTAAAAGATAATTTGCTACAAATGTGTTAGCCCTGGAAGCAATTCGACTTCCAGAAAATAAAACATGAGCAAATTACTCCTAACGCACAACCCAGAGGGGGCAGTCCAGCCTGGGCTGCTAGGTATTGTCCCCCCTGAATGCAACTCATTGTCCAATAGGGATCTAAGTCGCAATCCACCAATGATACCGAAGATGACCAAAATTTTCTCGAAGCGTCTTGCATTCCAGTTTCATATTAAATTTAATCTCTTCTAGCTTAGCCCCTCCTCCTCCAACTCAGACTTTTAAATTTGTGTGCTTAGAAATATTTAAATATTCTTAACCGCAATTGTTTTTTTATTCAATATCTCTTGGTTTTTTTCCCAAAGCTCCTCTCAATAGTGGAAGAACCCCTTGCATTGCCGCCCGGATGACCCTGCGAGGACATTCATAGTCAGCCACAGAGAGGATATGGTCTAAGGAGACGAGCACACTCTTGTTTCATCTTAGCAGAGACATAATCTTGTACCAGAAGGAGTGAATTAATCAGCCTGGAGGAAGGTCGCTTTCAACCTACAGCGATATTACGAAGCAGGTAAGGTTCAAATCAATACCACAGACGAGTACTGGATCAATATCTGACGGATGGAGTGGAGAGAGGTGGAAGCTGAAGCAATCAATATCTTTTGGGTGAACGGATCACTGTGTTCCAGTAGGAATATTTTGTTGTCAAAAGAACTATGGATAGAATTGCATCACTGAGGGCTGGTTCTTTCTGAGGCGGGAGGAATAATTTGCGATCGCTCCCTGCAACCTTTCTTGCAGGTTACTGCCAAAAGAAATATCTTTATAGGAAATAAATTCTAAACTTTTAGCATATGTTCCTTCCATATAGCGACACAAGTGTGGGCCCCTCTTGACTTTGCTGCTATGCTGTCTCTGGTTCAGGCCTGGGCACAATCAATTAAAATATTCTTGTGCTGCTTGTATGTATTTTAAACTGGATCCCCATATGAACCCTAAAAGTGCAGGCTCATCACTTAAGGAAGAGTTTGACACAAGCCCAACCACGCCAGCCCTCTCACCTCCTTACGCATACCTACAAAGCTCTCCATGACGAAGGACCAGCATACCTGAACCACCGCCTCGCATTCCACGTACCCGCCAGACAACTCCATTCCGCCCAACTCGCCCTGGCCTCTCTCCCCAGGGCCTAGAAGACCAAAACCTAAGGAAGTGCATTCTCCTACCTCGCTGCAAAGACTTGGAACACCTTGCCCCTCCACCTCAGGCAATCCCCGTCGCTGACCCAATTCAAGAGGAATCCCAAGACCTGGCTCTTCGGCTGAACCTCCACGCCCTGACGGATCAGCAGCACCCCCTCTCAGCGCCTTGAGTCCCTCACGGTGAGTAGCCACGCTTTACAAGCCCCTGGTTAGTTGATTGATTGAGCCAAAAGCAAAGCATGTCTGGTTGTACTCCAATAGGAACAGTCCCACTGGAACTACCACATTAGGTTTCCTCTGAACCGGAACACATGCAACCCCAACCTTATTGGGGGAGCCATCACTGGGATCACTATGACAAAGCGATCTGAGGAACCCATGTCTGGGCACACCACCACCCTACACAGAACAAAAAAAAGTGATGGAAGCCACTGATTATTACTCAGCTCACATCCCAATCCATTTTTCTTTCACCTGAACCTGGTGCACATCAGCCTAAGCCCTTCTGCACTGGGAAGAGTCCAGGCCATTCTGCTCGGCCACTTCCTCTCGGAACAGAAGCACAGGCAACGCCCCACCAGTTTTGGCATTTTAGGTTCATCAGAGAGGTGCAGCTCGAGTCCTGTGACACAGTGCGTACACGACCCATGATTGGGCACATCGATAGCACTTAGAGCTTGACTCTGAAACATGAGAGCGATGGGGCAACCCTAAAACAGCAGAAAGGACACCAGCCTCCCATCAGCCTCTCCATCCTTTTTCTTTCTGATCACATAGTTTCCAGCAGTCACCGCTGATGCCTGGAAGTAGCTGTGGGGCGAGGAGCCGGGGTGGGGGGATCACTATAAAAAAAATCACGTTCCTCCCGGCCGGCTGACTGTCCGGATGCCACCTCCTCTCCTGCGACCTCTTCCTGGCTTCCTGTGTGAAACAGGAAGCACCAGGGCTCCAACACACCCACAGCCAATCACTACACTGCAATGCAGCTTTGTGATTGGTCTGAGCACCGTAAAACGCACTTAGTCAGGGCTGTAGAGGTGGGCATGTTCTCCATGCAGGATGTAATGCGGCCTTCATGGAGAAGGGGGAAAGTGCGCATGACTGGTTTGGGCAGCCCTAGGGGGCCGACCAAACAGTCATTGCGCTCTTAGGATGGTTGCCTCTTTCCTTCCAGCCGCAGAAGATAGCAACGCATGCTCTCTAATATCATGTGCCGTGGTGAGAACTGTGTGCTATAGTTTGGTACGTTTGAGTGTATGGTTTGTCAGTCAGTGCTGCAGACTGTGCATTGTCTTATTGCTATTTGTTGGTTTTCTCAGATGTGGTGTCCTAGTATGTTGTGCAAAACACGTATGTTACATTCTTATGTTTGCATTCTTTTACCACACTCATTTAACCAGTTTACTTTGAAACACTGGTTTACTGCTTTGTGCAGGTTTGTTGTTGTGTGGTTTGTGAGATTCATTTTTAAGACAATCTCTTACCACGGAAGTCTGGAAAAAGATTCCCACTGCTGTATTTGGAGTCAATCAATAAACAAGCCTGTTGCAGAAAAACAAACTAGAAAAAAGCAAAATAAACAGGTTTCCTGCAGAGAATCTTTGTGGTTCGAGTTATCTCGCCCTGGACTTTGCCACTGGTCTCTGGCCAAAGTTTAACTTTCACAGATCATTAAACATCTGCCAATTGGTCTGCTCCAGGGCCATCTGTTTATGTTTCTAGTGGTGGTATCCCAGCTCTCTGTATTTCAAGAGCTGTTGGCTTTTAAAATGCCCAGAAAATACAGCACCCCAAACCACAGCACACACTTCAATCAGTAGGAACCAGACAACAATTAACAGATACCCACAAACATCATTATAGTTATCCACCACTCCAAGCTCACAGTATGTACGCAAACCAACAACTCTGCAGCACACACGATAATTCACACTCAGCAGCCACCAATACTTAACATTAAAATGCATGAGCAACAACACCACCAGAATCCACAAAATCATTATTCTGAACCCTTCACCCACTAATAACCCACCATCAGCCATTAATATCAGAAACCATCAACACCTTTAACACCAGAAGCCACTAATAGTTGCACCATGCACATACCAGCAACCACCAAAGTCAAGACAAACAAATGTACAAAAAGTAATCCCCAAAAACAGTGCCCACATAATCTACCAACGTGCAATAAATCAAAAGACAAGAACACCAGACCCCAGCAAGACTATCTATTATGATCAACAGTTCCCACTACTATAACCCACAATTGGCAGCGAGCCGCAAAATACCATCTAAATAACTACAAACACCAGCCCCTACCAAAATCAGAAGGCACAAAACTCATATCAACACCAGCAATCAACAACGCCAGAATCCATTAACACAGGCATCTCCCAATACACTACACACTCCAATCCCAGTTTCCATGAACACCAACATCGAGCACTATTTTCACCCATTACCACCAGCACACGAAACAGTACCACCCATAAACACCATCATCAGCAAACACCAGGGACCTCCAATCCAGAACCACTTAAACACTAGGAACCACTACAAGGAAAGCAATAGGGTAAACTAAGGGAGTTAACTACGCGTAGGGCAAGAGGAAAAATACAATGCAATGAACACAATAAAAGTAGAAGGAGCCACAAGGAAAGCAAGTGGCAAACTACAAGGAGAAAAATGAAAAAGACAAGGGGGTTCAAAGGGAAACAATAAGGAAAGCACAGGGATCAAACCAAGGCAAACAAAACAAGAACTATGTGACACACCATGAAAACCATGTACTGGCAAAGCCAATATGTCAGTCCTTGGCAAACTGTTGTGATGATTATTTGTTTTTATTTTTATTGCGCTGTGTGCCACAATAATAACTAGAAAAATAAACTCGCTGCCACTTAAACCTGGCTGCCATAAACTTGTATTTTATCATTTAAAAAAACATTAATTGAGAAGGAGACATAAAATCACCACTTATCAAAGCACTCAAATCACAGACAGCTCAGATGTTATAATGTAATTACATAATACCAACTTTAACAAGCAGACATAAAATAAATCATCACCTAATTGGGCACACAGGGTTCAGGCAAAATATGTAGCTGATACTTAAAATCTATCTAAAAAATACACTGTGACTCCACATTGTCAATGAAGAGAAAGGAACTTTTAATGTGGAGGTGCATAATATGCAAAGGATGTGTGCCGTCACTCAAAGAGAAAGAAGCCAATGGTAAAGTGGGCTGACGAGCCGCCCCATGCTGTAGGAAACAAAATGTGAATGACAATTTAGCAGATAAAGCCAGATGACTACGCTCTTCTTTGCAGGTATTGTGTGTATGAAGTTGTTTGAAAAACATTAGTCTAGTGAGACAGCTAAAGCTGTTTCAAAGGCCAGACCTAAAATTACAAGGAAACAGCGGGGAAACTAAAAAGAAAACAGAAGGAAGAAGACAGAGAAGAATGGGGGTAACTGCATGCTAACAATGAGAAAAACTGGGAAGAAAATGGAATGGGATCATTATATGAAACAGAAGAAAATGGTTAGAAAATTAACAAGCAAGACCCTGTAGAATGTAAGGGGGTAACTGCACGGAAGGTAACAACAAAGGATAAGCTGTGTAGCCAGGAAACCACAAGCACAGAAAAAGAAAGCATTTATGATATTTCAAGTGAAACAGACATATAATTTTAAATAAAGCTGCAGGAAAACAAGTGGGAAAGTGCCCGAAATTTTTTACTGAAACAGTAAGAAGTTAAATGGAAAGCAATAAAACAAAAAAAGAAGAAACAAGGTCAAAATAATAAAAAGGAAGCAATGGAAAACTAAAATGAAAGAGGAAAAAATTATAGGGAAGACAAAAGAAAAACTTAACAAAAAGCACAGAAATTACACACAAAGCTGCAAAGATATAAAAAAATAATAAGCAAACAATGGGAAAACCAATAAGTACAGAATATAAAATGCGTCTCAAAAACTTAAATAGAAGGAATGTAACTAGACCTCTACAAAGGAAATTGAAAATTAGAGCGAAAAACAAATGACTTCAAAGAAACAATATAAAGTGTAAACAGGAAAAACAATAGAGAGAAAGTAAGAAACAACAGAAAACTAATAGGTAAAGCAGTTAGACTATAGCATAGGGAATTATTAGTAAGGTTACTAAAAAGTACAGGAAAATTATGGGGAAAGCAGATGAAAGGATTGAAAAAACACAGCTGCACAACAGAAAAAGTAAAGCAACTGGAAAACTATAGGGACAAACTGTAAACAGCCTCTGCATATAATTAAAAAAAAAAACCTAACATACTGCAACATCCAGCTATTTCAAAGAAACAAAACAAAAAGTACATAATGCTTTAGATGAATAGGCCTAATTCGAAGTCTAGCAGATAGAGTAAATCTGCAAAGGAGAAAAAGTGATTTGCACAGAAGGCAAGAAATCAAAACAAAACTATATTGAAAGAAACAGAAAGGGAAATAGACAACATTGTGAAAACTACAACTGGAAAACATCACGAAAACTACAGGAAACGGAAAGGAAAAATATACGAGAGTAGACAAAACTATGAATCTTGGGTATTCTCTAAATCTATGCCATATCTAAAACAGCTTAGATTACAACATATTGTCTGGAAAACAAATGCATAAACAAAAGAAAAACTATATTTTAAGAAACTGGGCATAGGCAAACACAACCACAATAAAAGGTACACCGATACAAGCAAAATTGTGGTTACGAAGATGATTCTTCACCAAAATTTCTCTTTCATTAAAAGAACTTTGTGGTCAGAAATAAGTCTAAATAAAAGGTTTGAATATATGAATGCGTGTATATATAACAAGCCTTCCCGATATCAAGGAAGTCTTTCCGATAAATCTTGAAACTTTGCTAATGCTGACTCGAAATCATACTGAAATTTGTTACATCACCCCACACCTCTCTGATATTATTACAAAGGTTGAGGATATGATAGGAAATGTGTGCTGGGAGGACCACACTGTGTAAATATAGGGCTCTTCCTGATATTCTCAAGGCTGTCTGGAAAATACATCTGAAGGAAGACCTCTGATCCCTGATTGGCCTAGAGCTAACCAGTGAGGACCCTGGCCTTCCGGCTCTACAGGGGTAGGAGCACTGGGACATACCGCCACACGTCACGAGTCCCAGCTGCACTGGCCTTTCAAAAAAAATGTCCTGCAGGGAAATCTGGCTTTATTTTAGAGTGATATGTGAGTGATTCCTCCCCAGCCCTACTGACTCTTCAATAGTATCCAAATGTTCACAAAGGCCGGTCAGCCTGTGTCCCAAATTGAAAAGTGACTGCAGTCTGTCGAGTCACTGGCAACTGAAAGAAAGCATTAAAAGCTTGCCGTCTAACAAGACCCCAATATTCAGGCAGAGAAAGTGTAAAGTGCAGAACAGGTTAAATGGCACTCAATTATATTAATAAACAATAATTATATTTATTTAACACATTCTATAAACCGAACTGACTACAAAAGGAGTTAATATTAACTAATAAGGACGATATGGTGCTCATTTTACCGATAACAGAAGGATGAAAGTCTGGGCCAGCCTTGCGAGGGCTGAAACCCTTGACCTGAAATTAAATTACAACCAGATCTCTGCAGTGGGCTGTCAACCCACTGAGCTGCCTTACCGTGTACATTTGAGGATAGTTGTTGGTCCTCGGGGTCTCTTTCACCAGGACTGCACTGAACGCCTGGAGCTGAAGCTGGATGACACTTCGGACGCTGGGTGAGGGTCTGGGCGCTAGCCTCACCACAGGCACTTCGTTTCCGACGCCAAAGTACACACTGTGCGGTAGAGTTTAAACTCCAAAGAGATCAGAAATAGTGCAGAGGGTTGCAACACCGCTTCCGCCCGCTGATTGGCTGCCGCCGGCGTGGCGCCCAGTGTCCTCGCGCCTGGGAGAGGAGGCCGTGGGCCCCGCGCGGCTGAGCTGGACTGCGCACGCGCAGGAGACTTGCAAATGGATTCATGCCTCGAGGTGGGCAGGAAAGGCCAGGGTCCAAGGCTTACACACTGGGCCTATCAGCCTGACCTTTAACACACTTACAGTAAAATTGTCCCCTTTCCTTCTGGGACACCGTCGAAAACATATTTATGGAGGACATAAAACTCTGTGCATCAGGTGCGTCAATAACAGTGTCATTAAAGCATACTACCATTGTGGCTGGAGAAAAATGACCAACACCCACAACGGAAAGAACTACAAGCAACCTCCATTTTGGTATATTTTCAGCCCCTATTTGTGACTGAGACTAGTGACTGGGCTGCCACAGTTATGTTTCCAGCTCCTGTGATTGTCCCCTGACAGCCACAGAACCCCCTGTCCCACTGCTGCTTTTATCAGACCCTGGCAGTTCTGTTCACACCCTGAGCAGGCTTTCTTTCAAATTCAGGAGTTCTTTGGCCTCCTCTAGGTGACCCCTGTAAATTGAATTCCCCCTTCATCTTCCTTGGGCTGCCCGTTCCACACTGGGGCGGTTCTAATCTCCAGACTGCCCCAGCGTTCCCTTCCATCTGGGCCTGGCTTCTCCAGACTGGGGCAGTTCTGTGGCCTTCTTTGGTGACTCTTCCAGACTGCCACAGAATCCCCGTCCTCCTCAGCAGCATTCCCTAGACAGGGCAGTTCTCCAGACTACCACATCCATCACTTCCGCTTGCCTTCTCCAGACTGAGAGTTTTCCAGACTGCCACCGTGTTCCATTCCTCCTCCTTTGGTTGTCTTCTGCAGACTAGGACAGTACTGCTGCCCTATTCGGTTGACCCCTAGAGACTGCTACAGCATTGCCTCCCTCCTGAGTCTGCCTTCTTCACACTGGGGCAATTCTGCAGCCCTCTTTGGTTGACCTTTCCAAACTATCTCAGCATTCCCTTCATCCTGGGTCTGCCTTCTCCAGATTGGGGCAGTTCTGGTTCTTCTTTGGTTGACCCTTCCAGACCGCCTCAGAGTTCCCTAACTCCAGGGTCTGCCTTCTCCAAACCTGAACAGTTCTGCAGCCTTCTTTGGTGAACCCCTACAGATTGCTACGGTGTCCCCTTCTTCTTAGGTCTGCATTATGTTGACTCAGGAAGCGAATATGGCAGCAGTGGGTTATAACCAGATACTAGCATGGAAAGCATTTGCAAGGGATCGGATCAACAAGCATCCAGTCAGTAGAGTAAATAAGAGAGCCCACCTTGGGCGCCATAAAAGAATGTGATCCGTCTGCCTGATCCATTGTAGGTCAAGATCCATTGTACAAAAAATCAATTGGGGAGGGAGAAGGAAAACGTGATCCATTCTGCTTCCTTAGTATTCAGTATCTCTCAATCATTGGGGAAGGATCACTTGTCCTGCATAACTGGGGTATGCAGGTCGCGTACCGCTTTTGTCCCAAATTAAAAACCCTTATACACGTGTTGGAATTGGCGTTAGAGCGGTATATCTTGGTTCTCCGCTGCTTGATCACGTGTTTGCATAATCACAGGATTAGTAGTTATGCATGTGTGTGTGTGTGTGTATATTTGAGCTTATATAGCGCACAGCTACCTGCAGTGGGTTTCCCGGCGCTTGCTTAGGGAACCCGTCCTGGTATTCCCCTGTGAGATAACCCCGGCAGGGTATCCACAAGGTGAAAGCCAGGCATCCCGCCGCGAGGGGCCGTTGTGGAGATTAAGCAAGCTATTGCCCAGAGTCGCAGAGTGTGAACCCGTGAGTCGAGAAGGCACCGGAGCGAGAATTATCGAGTCCGCGGAATTTTTTTTTAGCCCAAGACCCGCCGAGGTGGGGAATTGAACCCTGGTCCAGGGCCGATCTCAGCTTCCGGGTCTGCCGCCTCTAACCCCTGAGCCACACTTCTCCGCATCCTCCAGCCGGAGGTTTTAACCTTGATTAAAACAGTAGTGATCAGTGATATGTGGGGTATGTCCTATTTAAAAAAAACTCGTACAGCCAGTACGAGCTGTACGAGTTTTTTAACGTGGGTTAAGATTAAAATCAGGGATGGCACCCACTTGTCAAGGAAAGTGAAAACATCAACCAGCTAAAACAAGGTTGCGTTTTAGCACGTCTTCTCTTCCACTTATATATTGCAGACATCTTCGCAGAATTGGATGGCCAGACAACCCACACCCGAGCCTTGGTGGCCGGCAACTGTCAAATATTCTGTGTGCAGACGATCTGCTACTGCGTAGCAACACCAGAATAGGCCTACCGAGCCTATTTAACTGCCTTGGATCATATGCAGAGGACAATGAGCTGGAAATAAATCGTAAAAAGGCGAAAGTGATCTCACTGAATCGTTGCATTTTAAATCAACGCAGGTGCCTCCTTAGCGAAAACACAATTGATAAAATCACCTTCATACGTATACTTAGGAGTTAAGATAAATGCAAGAGCTACGTATCCACCCCAAAGAGAGGTAATAAAAGGAAAAGCGCAGGCACTGATTCAACATCATCTCCTACGCGGACGACACCCAGCTGATCCTCTCCCTGACCAACGACCCCGCCGCCGCCAGAGCCGACCTTCACGAAGGGATGAAAGACGTAGCCGAGTGGATGACGACCAGCCGCCTGAAACTGAACTCAGACAAGACGGAAGTCCTCCTCCTGGGCTCCTCGCCCTCCGCCTGGGACGACTCCTGGTGGCCCCCCGCCCTGGGCACCGCACCCAAACCGACAGACCACACACGCAACCTGGGCTTCATCCTGGACTCCTCCCTCTCCATGACCAGACAAGTCAACGCCGTCTCCTCGTCGTGCTTCAACATCCTGCGCATGCTACGGAAGATCTTCCGGTGGATCCCCACCGAGACCAGGAAGACGGTCACCCAGGCCCTCGTCACCAGCCGTCTGGACTACGGCAACGCCCTCTATGCCGGAACCACCGCCAAGCTCCAGAAGAGACTCCAGCGGATCCAGAACACCTCAGCCAGACTCATCCTCGACATCCCACGACACAGCCACATCTCCGGACATCTGAGAGACCTCCATTGGCTCCCCGTCAACAAAAGAATCACTTTCCGTCTCCTCACCCACGCACACAAAGCCCTACACGATCAGGGCCCGAGCTACCTCAACAACCGCATCAACTTCTACGCTCCCAAACGCCATCTCCGATCAGCCAGTCACGCCCTCGCCGCCGTTCCCCGCGTCCGAAGAGCGACAACAGGAGGAAGGTCCTTCTCCTTCCTGGCCGCCAAGACCTGGAACTCCCTCCCGACCGACCTGCGCCTGACCCAAGACCACCTCTCCTTCAGGAAGAAGCTCAAGACCTGGCTGTTCGAGCAGTAGCAGCAACTCCCCCCCCCCCACCCCCCCAAGCGCCTTGAGACCCTCCGGGTAAGTAGTGCGCTCTACAAATGTCTTTGATTGATTGATTGATTCATGCCTTTACAATGTTGGCAAGATCAATTCAGGGGCATCATCTTTTTGCTCTGCGGAGATCTGTTTGCACTTTTTAGAGACCCCTTCTGTACTGTCTCTATAGAAATATACTTATTTGACCAGTTTGTGTCTGCCGTACCTTCCATACTGCCTCTTTATGAGTGTGGCAATTATAATTGATGTGAAAACACCTATTACAAATACCATGTATGGACTTTCTATATCCATTTCAGGAGCATTTTTGCACACGATTAGAACTACTGTGGTTTTGGTTGGGAAAAGTGTGTAAATAGGCAAGTCGCCGGTTTTGTGCACATTTCACCACCACACATTTTTGCTTGCACAATTGCCAGCACGGACGTGCGGAAAATTGGGTATGCGAAAATCGATAGTTAGTGGTAAAGTGCACAACTTGTGTCACAAGGTGCAAAGCCAAAACTGGGCATGAAATCCACACAAATGTGGTTTTGCACTTTGTCCCTATCTCAGAGAGAGGACTTTTTGTAGAAGGCCCAATGAAAGCCTGCAAAGCCTCTGGGGCTATGGCCTTTGATGAAACTGGGGCCCCACTTGATTGGCCCTTCTTCTCTTCTAGTGATAGCAGTTTTAGATAAATATTGGCCACTTGCAGCAAGTAGGTGGCGTTAATCTGGAATTCTGGAGAATTCCAGCTGCACCAGCACAGAGGAACATCTGACCAGAAAGTTGCTGTTTTCCACAAGTCTGAGAACAAGCTGCAGGGAGCTCTGTTGCTTTGCCCTACCCTGGACGAATATAAACCTACCTGATGCAGAAATTAACTGGTCCCTGACCCAGAAAACAAAACCCACCTTCAGCGACCAAGCTGACCAGTAGCCAGGAGATATTGCAGCCCAGTTGGCTACTAAGTATGGTGTTCAGGACCTAAGGAGACAGTAACAGAGGAAGCAAAATCTTTAGACAAGCCTCCCCCAGAAAAGGTCTTGTGCAGTAGCAGCTGCTACTGGACCCGGGTGGCAGGACGGGGGGCAGGGGCTGGGGACGGGACAAAAATAAAACCCTTACCTGTGACAGAAGGGCGGACGGCTGCCGCCTCTCCCCCGCCCTCTTCTTCCTGACTCAGGTCCCGCAGCAGGTGCAGGAAGCAACAGGAAGCACCCGGCTCCCAGCCTCCCTCCTGGCAGCCAACCACAACACTGCAATGCAGCATTGTGATTGGTATGAGTGCAGTGGACTGGCGCTTAGCCATGGAATGGGGGCCAGGGAATGTTCTCCACGCAGGCTGTAATGCAACCTGCATGGAGAAGATGCAAAGTGCGCATGACTGTTTTGGGTAGCCCAAACAGTCATGTGCACTTAGGAGTAGGCACACCGCTCCTCCCCTGCTCCTCTGTCGTTGGAGCAGCACCGCCTCAAACGCAAAGCTGCAGAAGAAGGAAACATAAAATGATGATAACGCAAGTTATTATCATTTTATGTTTCCTTTGTTTCACTGCTGCGAAGCAGTGGGGCGACGCTCTTCCGCCTTAGCGGAGGAGCCGCCACTGGTCTTTTGACATGATTTGTCACAAGTCTGATGGGTATACGCTGTGCTGTGGTCTCAACTGGGGTGATCTCCCCACAAAGGAATTGATTGCCATAGACTGTTCCTTCTGAGACTCAGCACTCTCCCAAAATTGTTAATATAGCCTTATTGCCCGCCGTAGAGGGCTATACCAGCTATTAAAGGCCCTCTCCAGCGTTAAAGGCCCCCAGCCGAAGGCGAGGGCCTTTAACAAGGGAGAGGGGCTTTAATAGCGGTATAGCCCATCTACGAAGGGCTGTAAGGATATTAGAACATTCTGTCACTAGAGGACAGAATGTTCTAACAAAAAAAACAAAGCCTTTTGGGAGCGCGAGGGGTTGGAATCCCCTCAGGCTCCCTGAAGCCGTTATTCACAGCCAGAGCTGTGAACAAAGAAACATTGGAATGTTGGAGCTCCAGGCTCATACCAGCCATTATAAGCCCAGAGCACTCCATTGTTTCCAATGGAGCTCCCGACATTCCAATGTTCTAATTATAAATGAATTTCCAAAAAGTAAAATGGACTGGAAATGCATTCAAAAACAATTGAAATTTACTGCACTAAAAAAGTAGCTGACATGTGTTTAGTTCTAACCTACAGTATGCCCTTGAGCTTTCTAAGGCAAAATTGCTCATAGGTGGATTGTTCATTAGTATGAAATTGATACAAAAAGAGCAGTTGAGAAGAATATTAATTCTTTAGAGGCACTATTTATAACCTGAGGAGATAATCCAGGTTCACAAATGTGACTGGATTCATCTTGCATTGCCCAGGTCTGCTTGTAATTTTCATAATTCTGTGGAAGTCCCCATCGCATTACAGTCAGAAAGAGAGGTACAGAGAGGGTTTTTGTGTTTCATCCTAGATCTAAGGGAAGTGTCCCATTGGCTGAAGGGGGACAGTGATGCCGGAGCCTTGTGAACCATTTCTCTAGCCCTAGGGATCTGGAGGTTTCATGGTTTCATGGGCTTTGAAGGGGTGGCTGGAGGTTTATTTTGCCTTCCTTTGTCGCCATCCACTGCTGCTATCTCTCTCTCAAACTTGCTGTTACTCTGCTACTATTCATGTTACTCTGCTGCTATTTGTTTTTAATTTACTCGTTTTTAAGATCTTTTATGTGACTTTCATATAAACTTGCTGCTACTCCGCTACCATTTGACTTTTAATTCACCCGTTTTTAAATATTAAATATTTTAGGAGACATTTGATTTCTTACGTGTTTTTGCACTGAATACATTTAAATCTGAATCTGTTGACTGGGGCTTCTGGGCATTGTGTTCTTCCCATGGTCCGGGACCTGAAGTCACTTCGTGGCACTCACTTCCTGGGTTCCACCACTTGACTACTAGAGACGCCATCTTAGCTCAGTGTGTGCTCTAGTTGTCAGAGCGGCCACCTATATAAACATGCGCGCTGTGTGGATGCGCCGAAGGCAAGCCTGTCTGCGCCCGTCAGCATCCTGGAAGCGTCCAGCGCCAGCCACTCTGCCCGACCTGTGTCCCATCCTACAGATCGAGAGTCATATCGCAGTGAGGTACTTTATTCACTCCGGCCGCCTCCGTGCCCTCACACAATCAGATGGGATGTGTTGGAGTGTAATGACTCTTTTTGTTCTACTTGTGGTTTCAGACTGAGTGTAGACTCTTTTCGTCTTGTCCCTCCTAGGGTTGCTTCTAGAAGGGGTAAGCATGAGGCCCCTATGTTGGCCGCCTTTATTAATGCACGTTCACTAAAGAGGTACCATCAGGATATTTTTGACCTGTTGATGGAGAATAACATTCATCTCCTGTTTATTACAGAGAAATAAATGGACGAGTTGTCAAATCGCACAGTTGCGCTGGCCACCTTGACCGGCTATAGAATCACTAGATTAGATAGGATAAAAGGGAGAGGGGGAGGAGTGACCATCATTCACAGAGACAAGTGGTCACTCCAACAGAATGTTTCTACACCTTGGGGAGATTGTGAAGCATTGGATTTTAGTATTAATATCTCGCCTCATTTCCCACTAGGTGGATTTTTGATCTACAGACCCCCCGGTCCGGCTAGTGTTTTTTGGAAGCACTAGGGGACGCTATTGTTCCCCGAGAACGTCGCTTCGCCCAATATATTGTCCTTGGAGAATTTAATATTCATCTCGATCAGGCTGATGCAAGAGACACTCTCGAACTATTGGATATATTGTCCCTCGCCCAGCTTTCCCAATGGGTCAGCCTCCCGGCGCACTGAGGGGGCCACACCCTAGACCCCATTTGTTCTAATGTTTCTATTTCTGTCGAAGCCCCCATTCCGGTTCCTTGGTCAGATCATTTTCTGTCATATTTTTCCTGGGATACGCCAGACGCTAACCTCTCACCCAGATCTGAGCATGAGCCTGCTTTTGGTAGAGTTGATCCGCTGATATTCAGCCAGGCCTTGGCGGCCAGCAGACCCTCTCCTGCCAACAACCTTGTAGGAGGGCTGGCTAGCTTCACAAGCTGGATCTCTAATACCAGGGATCTTCTATCCCACACCACTCTTCATAGGCACTCCAGAGACTCCCCCTCGAATTCTTGGTTCACCTCTGCTTTGAGGACACTGAAGCAGGAATGTAAAAAATTGGAGAGAGCTTGGCGTAAGAATTACTGACCGGAGAATAAACTTATACTGAGATATAAACAAAAAACGTACTATACGGCTATAGCGCAGGCCAAAAGTCTTTATTATGGGGCTAGAATTGATGCAGCTAAGAACAACACAAAGGAAATTGTTTCTATCATTCAGAGTTTCCTGGCACCCAATGCGCAACAGACTACGACTCCATCCTCGACCTCTCGATGTGAAGAGCTCTCCACTTTTTTTATGGAGAAAATTCACACCATACAGGCGTCTTTCATCTCTTGAAAAAAAAAGACTCTGCTACCCACTTGGGTGCGGGGGTCTCGTTGGCCCCTCCCCATCATTCGCTGGCCACTTTCGCCCCTATTGATCTACCCAGCTCACTTAAAAATTGAAAGGACCTGAAATCAGGGTCTCCTTCAGACCCCTGTGCAGCCAGACTTCTGCGGCTGTTGCGGTCACGGTTAATCCAGAAGTCAATAGAATTACTAACACGTCCCTCTTGGAAGCTTCTGTCCCGGCAACCTGGAAGCAGGCAAAGATACTCCCTCTTTTTAAAAAAAGCCATCACTTGACCCCCGGTACCCGGTAAGCTACCGGACCATTTTCCTTCTACCTAGTGTGGCTAAGGTTTGTGAAAAAAAAGTCACCACAGTTGACCGACTTCATTGAAAGCTCAGGCCTTCTCCATCCGGCTCAGTCAGGCTTCAGGGCCTCTTATGGTACTGAATCAGCCCTGGTAGAAGTCTCCGAAGCCATTTGTGATTGTCTGGATGCCGGCGGGAGGGCTTCCTTGGTTTCACTTGACCTCTCTGCGGCATTCGATACGGTTCCCCCCTCATTGCTGCTCACCCGTCTGGCGGAGATTGGTGTTTCAGGTACTGCTTGGGGTTGCATCAAATCCTTTTCGGAGGATCGGACGCAGCAGGTTTGGCTCCCACCGTTCTCTGCACCGAAGAAAGTGACTACAGGGGTTTCACAGGGCTCCTCCCTGAGACCTCTTCTTTTTAATATCTAATTACCCCTCTGGTCCAGCTGGCCGAGGACCTGGGTGCAAAAGTTGTCGCTTATGCTGATGACACCCAGTTCCTGTTTACATGGAGGAAAAATGAGGGCTCTGCTGCTAAATATTGCCTGACCACAGTTTTTCAGTGGGTGGCCGCAGCTGAACTCAAATTCAATGAGGAGAAATCAGAAATTCTCCTCTTTGGAAAATTTCCCCCTCAATTTAGGGAATCATTCTGGCCTTCCGATTCGTTGCTCCCGGCCTCATCAGGTAAACCTGTCCAGAACTTAGGGGTCTGGTTTGAGGAGAAACTCTAATTTTTGACCCAGATTAAAAAGCTGTCAGGGACCTGCTTTTTTTTTTTTTTACACCCTCAGGAAATTCCTCACCTTGCTTCCTCAGGCTGCCAAGGAGACAGTTACCCTAGCCCTTATTCTTTCCCGACTGGATTATGCCAATGCACTATACATGGGCACCCCAAGTGATCTTCTCAATAAACTGCAAGTGGTGCAGAACACGTTTGCCAGGCTTCTCCTGAACATCCCTGCCAGAAGCAGTGTTAGACAACATCTTCGTGCTCTACACTGACTGCCCGTGGCTGAGCGGGTTAAATTTAAGTCCTTAGTTATCGCCCACCACGCTTTCCATGCCACAGGGCCAGGTTATCTTCAGAAACGCTTTTCCTTTTACACCCCCGGAAGGCACTTGCGTTCTGCCTCCCTATTCTTGGCTCGAGTTCCCTGCTTCTGCTTGCAAAGGACGGGTGGCAGCTCTTTGCCGATGAAAGCCGCTTGTGCTTGGAATATGTTGCTTTGTGTTCTTCATTGCATTCAGGACCCAACGCATTTTAAAAAGAACCTGAAAACCTTCTTCTTTATCTATGCTAACTCTGCTGTCCATTTTTCAAGGCTTGCGCCGGGACACTCTTGTAGTATCAGCGCACATTATAAATGGAAATAACATAACATAACAAGGAGCAGCTAGAGGTGAATGTAAATGAGAATTCATCAGATGCTACTGGGAGCTGGAGGGTTCAATGGCTTCCCAGGTCTCATGAGTTTATCTGGCACCCCCAAATGTAGATAGCAACAAGTTGCTCACAAGGTACAATACCTTAGAATCTTGTACCCTAGGGGTCACCTGTGAACGCTAGCCCATATCCAGACAAAGTTGCCCCCATGTTGGGACTTTGATTTAAGAGATCGCAAAGAACAATATTCACTCTCCTGTTGAACTGCGTCTGCAAACTCACTTGTCATCAACCACAGCCGGGTCACCCTGATAACTGGAACTTTGAATCTCGACCAGTTCTCTGCCACCATGAAATCCAAATTGTATTAATTGTGAAGCCCAGTTCACTGCTGGATGGTGGAAGTTTCAATGTTTAAAACATAGTTGCACTTTGAGATATACCATGCCAATTTATCAGCTGGTTGGGCTCAAGCCCAGCCAGTTGTCCCTCAAAACACCCAGGAGATGTGGAGTTGTAGTATACTGGAATCATTGTACCATGGATGTGGTCTATCACCTTTAGGGAAAGAGGATTAAGCACACTAGGCCTGAAAGACCTTTGGGGCATGCAAGTAAGCCATAATGAATTCAAACGTCTAGCGAAAATAAGCACAAAAAAGCTCTCTTCCGTGGAAGACAAGGCTCGGCTGGCAAAAAGAAGTCACGGATGGATGTCATGGCAATCCTACGTCCAGTTGACCCCACAGGAGTACCTAACTCAACCATTCACTGCTCGAATAAAATCAAGGTTCCTAAAGTTGAGAATGGGAGTAATCAACCTGTTGGTCCATATGCCAAAATGGAAAGGAGCCCACGGACAGGAATGCAGACTCTGCGGGAATCAAAAAGAAGACATAGTACACATCCTTTGTCTTTGCCCAAACCTGCTGAACGAAAGACGGTCCCTCCTGAGGAAACTCTGGAACACAAACATGATTAGAACGTGTAGAGCAGCAGTCTTGGCTTGCTTTGACCCTCGGAACACTAAATTAAACTGTGCCCTAGTAAGGTTTTTGGAACAAGCAGAGGTGTCCCAAGTACGCGATTTCTCACCAGCACAATTACTAGCCTAGTTCCAACTGCCACCTTACTGTATAATGGACATGATCCTTAGCTCTCCTTTTTTTAAGTATGTTTTATACATTTTTATAATCTTCATAACGCATATGATTCTATTCTTATTTTTATATGTATATCGTTCTTAAAATTCTGCTACTTGCAAAGGTTTTTTTAAAATCATGCAATAAAGATTTTCGACCACCTTTAGTTCAATTGTAGACAATGGTAAAGTGAAAGCCGAGATCTCTCAATCTTTGCTACAATGGTATTTTCAGTAAAGCGCTGAGGAAGATAATGGAGAAAATAAACTTTTTAGTTTTCACCAATCTCTCAGTCAGGACACTAGTGTGTGCCAAAAATAAAACAAAAACACGTTTCAACACATCCACAGTTCATGCCTATGGCTCAGTTTTGGAAAGAAATCGCTTGATTGAAGGCTTCTAGGTAGTATTTGAAGGGCTAAAGGTCACATGGACTTTCTCCCGCGGGAGATCATTGATTTCATTTTTCTGTGGTTTTCTTTTGGTTTTCTTCTTTCCTGTAATATTGTGGCTGTCTGGTATAATTGCTAATAACTTGTTTTTCCGCCTGGGTGGTAAGTGAAAGGCACATAAACACATAAACATACTAACCATGTAAAATAAATGTTTTTAATAGTTTCATCAGACATCTCTTTAGCATTAGTTGCAAATCAGGACTGATCAATTTGTGATTAAAAAATCATGAAACTGCCTCCTTCCAGGGAATGTTAGAGTTCTGAACAAAAAACATAAACACGGAAAACGATGAGTCAGAGAGGAGGGGGAGAGGTGGGAGAGAGAGAGAGAAGGTAAGAGAATGTGAGAGAGAGATATCTCTATTTTATCAAAATTGGACGAGAAGTAGCTCTGGAATGGGCAGACACATGCCGGCGCCAGGTTTATGCTCCTAGTGTGATACCAATCAGATGTGCAATGTTCCCAGATTGGAAATGACTTAATTTGAATTATTTTATTGCCATTCTCTATCGTTGCCCCTCTGCACTTGGTTCAAAGGTGGATCATGATGCGCTCTCAGGTGCTGCGTCTGAGTAATCAGAGTCGCGCCCCTGAGCTGATCCAAGATGGCGGCCAGAGCTGAGGGCTGGAGCAGGAAGGGAGATGGGTGGGAGGGAGAGTGAGCAAAAAGAAATATAGTAGGGAACATTAAAAGAAGGGCGGAATGGAGGTACTAGAGGAAGAGCGTTTGAAGGGCGTGGGCAGTGCTTAATTTGTAAAACAATAAGTGGCAGGGTCCTCGCCAGGAGGTCACCCTGGTTTGTACCAACACCCACTGCCACTACCATTGCTGCCAATGACAATACCAACACACCTACTAACCATCACACTGCTACAAGTGTGGCAATTTAGACTGTTCGAGGCTCCCTAAAGCTATAATAATGGCTTGGGAGGCAGGTATTAGTTGTCTATTTGCTATTTGCTTAATAAACAATTGTTGTTGTGGTCATCTCTATGTTACACAAACAGCGCCACCATTTGGTAGCTGTCATAAATCCTGGTGTCGTCAATTAAGTGCCGGTGCCAAGCACCGGAAACCACCAGCTCAAATTAAGCACTAGGCCTGGGTGGGGTAGAGATGGTGGAGAGGGAGGAGAAGGAAGAAAGTAAAGCAGGAAGGTAGGAATATGATGGGGAAGGGAAGTGAGGGATATAGGAACAAAGAAAGAGATGTGGCAAGATAAGAGAAAGTGGGATGGAGAGTGGAAGCAGGAGCATGGATGGATGGATGGATGGATTGATGGGTTGAAGGAAGAAGGGGCTGCAGATTGGAGGATGGATAAATGAGTTAAAGGGTAGAGAGAGGGAAGGAGTGATTGAATAAATGAATGAGGGAAGGATGTTTCTGCCAAACAAACTTTGACTGAAAACATAACAGCAGTGCTGCCTGTTAACAATTAACCTCCCACTAATGGTTCGATCTCCATATGTCTTATCACATATCCATGATAAAGGACTTACACTTGCTGGGAGTGTAAACTTTAAGCTGTAGTTGATGTGTTAAGCCGGTCACATGGCCTGTGTTCAAGTCATGTGATAAGTCCAATGCTTTAAATGGGCCGGTACTGTCCGCTAGTGAATACCTGCGCTTCTTGAATTTGAAATGGAGAGTATTTGCACTTCTCAGCATTAATGTCATACATTTAAAAGGAGAGTTTCAGCACTTTTCCGAAGCGAACAGGTACTATGAGATAGTAAGGACCTGTATGCCATGTCAATGGAGATCTCCAAATCAATTTTATGTACTTTTGGAAAACCTGAAGACCAAATAGGCAGCCATGTTGTTGAGGCACACACGGCATTCTGTTTTTTTTTCCTTTTTCAGACAAAAGCACCCACGCTGGGGAATATTTATAAAAACAAAACAAACAGCAGGCTTCATAAGAAGGGAGTCTTTTCCTTGCCTTGCATGCCAGACCTGGACAGGGAAAATGTGCATCAGTAGGAAGAGCCTATATAGGTGAACTTCCTGATTCAGAAAAGGGGGCTGCTTTGTGCTTAAAGGCCCAGCACCAATAATTGACCACTGGTAAAGTTAGCACAGGCTCCAAGACCAGCTGTTTGATTACTTCTAAACAAGGCGGAGGAACCACACGGTTGGGAGGTAGAAGCCCTTCTGATGTGGGGCTAGTCTCTTTCCTTTCTTACAAGCGCATAAGCTTCACATCCTTAGAGTAAAGATACGCGCCTTGTTTTACTTTTAACTAGGGTAGGGGCCACATTCATTAAAATTATCTTGAGTGGACCACCTCCCCAATTTTACTCCACTTCCTTACACACCACTATCACCTACACTAATTTAGGGCCCTCACACGCACCTCACCCACCGGCATATGGAATAAAGATCTCCGCCAAGAACGCCCCATTTCGTGTGCCGATTGGGTATTGCAGTGCCGACCCGATAAGGAGTAGAACCAATGATGAAGCAAGACACCTAGCTGGCTGGGTGTGTGAGGGTCTTTTCTCGAGAGGAGAGGATTCTTCTCCCCAATTCTGCAACTCCATACTAACATGTGGAGCCCATAAAAAAGCACTAACTCCTGCTTTTTATTTAATATTAAGAACTGCATACCAATTTTGTAGAGCTAGTCTGTTCAACCAAATCCTAAAATGCTTTTGTTTACATATTTTCAAAATTGCATTTACTGTTCAACCCATCCATGTTTTATTTTTTTTCTATAATAATTTGCCGGGGGTAATCATGCATGCATTGTTTGATCACATTGTTTTCATGACCTAATAACTCTAAGACATGCTGCGTCACATACAAAGTAGGAATGAACAGTACACCGCCCACCTGGTCAAAAACTGAACATCTCTGGAGGCCAAAGCAGCACATCAAGAGTCAGGACATTGATAGAAAAGCATAACAGAGAAACCCCAGAGGTAAACCTTCTCCAACAATCAAACTCGATTATGGAACAAAATCCTACCCCACATTTGCCTCGCACCATTGCTTCTACAATCCAGAAAACTGAAGACCCATCTGTTCAAAGATTTTCTTATCCATCATCATTGTGTTTTCTTGTTTTACTCCCTACACCAAACAGGCCTCACTACTACCACCTGGACTATGGAATTTTTTAACAACATATCGTATGGTCTCCACACCACATCTACCAGTGGCGCACTCTGTTGTTTTTGTAGATACATTTCTGATCCAGAATCGTCAATGTATACATATACACATGACCATAACTATGTCTGAATGCCTTTTTACGTGTACTAACAATAAAGGCGTGAAGGGTTGAGTTAGGGTGGGTGCATTATATCGCGCCCTTTGTGAGGTCAATAAAAAAGTAATTTTCCTACGATAATCTTGGCTTTGCTATTGCCACTAGACCAGCCTTTCTCCGGCTTTATCAACATCCCAAGATACCATAGTTAAAAATCAGGCAACGTCATGTCTAGAACATCTAAGAAGCAAGTAGGTTCCTAAAAGCTAGGCATGGTTTTCAAAAGCCTTGTTCCTTCAGGTCTGAAACTTTGTTGACGCCTGATTTTCTAAAATAAGCAATAGTCAGCAAATAGTTTTAGTTCTGATAATAACCCCACAATCGATTTATCAAACAGACTGTCCCAAAAGACAATACCTTTGAAGAAATCTTCATTTACCTAGAAATAAAGGTCACCTCACCACAAACTGATTTATAGGCCTGTGGTGAAACCTACAGACACACTCCCATGTTCACAGTCCTGATACACAAATACCTTAACTTAGGTCTCAGCTGTTCCTCTGGAAAAACATTATAAGGTATTGTGTACCCAATACTGACTTCCGAACAACTGGGCACACCTTGGTAGAGCCTCACAAGGATGGAGGTAATGCTCCACTAAAGGGTCTCTAGGACACCACTCTGGCAAGCCTGAAAGGCATTCTACATGCTGCAAAACATTCTGCTGAAGAAGGCTGGCCACATCACCCCAATGTTGAAAGGAACATACAGGCCCGCCCCCACGGGCCCTTCATCTTTAAGACCATCTGCAGCTCTGACCCTCCATCCGCCAGCCCAGGGTATATAACACCAACCCCAAGCTGGACATCTTGATCCAGCCCTGGTAAGGCTCAAATTGGTTGATCAATATCGTTAAAGAAAATCTCATGATGTTTTAAATCAGCACGTTACCCAACTAGATGCACTTTCAATCAATGCACACAGAAGGAGTCAAATTCAAACAAAACCCGACCTCTCCAGGCACCAAAATCCCAGTAGTCACCTGGGCTAGTGAACTCATTAGAAACTCAGGTATGGCTGAGCAAGGAAGACTTTTTTAATTGGGGAATAGAAATTTGGAAACCGGAGCCAGAACTCTATCCGAGTCCACTTCTTTCCACGGAGAGATTGCCAACCAAAAAGCAGCCACCGCAAAGGGACTTCTAAGGGGAGCAGTAGATCCCTCAGAACATGAGGCTATCTGGTCAGTCAAATTAGTCCACCAAACACATGGACCACTCTGATGCACACAAGCAAACAATAGAGCAGCAGCCTATTTTGGGTTGAAAACAATAAATTGGCAAATGGGAGCCATCGACATCACAATGCTGGCATACATAAGAAGGGTGGATCCGACATATAACATCTGTTTATGTAACTGATATAACCGTTGACTCCTTGCACATAGATCTAGCACAGCCAGGGTCCTCTGCTTGCACCACTTCAACAGAGGGATCAACATCTAGCGGGTCAAATTCAAGGCCCTGTGTCTGGCCCACAAACTACGACGAAATCAAGGCCCCCCTGCTCTCAAGAAATTCATCGCCCCCTACAAATCCTCAAGACCTCTCCGTTCCGACACCGAAAACCTCATTGTCGCCCCGAAATTTAAGAGAGCCCGATCGGGAGGAAGGCGTTTCTCAGTCCAGACTGCACGACTTTGGAACACCCTCCCCGAGCCCTGCGTCTCGAACCTCAATACCTCCGGTTTAGGAAACTGCTTAAAACCCACCTTTTCCCACAGTGAATTACTCCTGGCCTTTATTTTGTTCCTTTGTTCCGCCCTCCCTGTCCTCTTCCTTGTCCTTCCTTTCCTTTCCCCCTCCCTTGGTCCACTGCACTCAGGAGATAGGATTTTTTAGCGCTGGGATACCTCCGGGTGACTACGCGCTCTACAAAAATAAATAATAATAATAATAATAATAATAATCTATCCATTCAGATGAACCATGGCGGAAGGATTCACAAGTTTAGCACTCTCTTAAGCATCTTGGATTAAAGGGGGCCCCAGGTTCTAATGGCCCCTAAATGCCATATTCACGCATGACCAACAGCTTTGGGCCTCCCATTTGACCACAAAATGTAATTACTGCTTTAAACCAACGTCATACCGCCTTCCTGGCGAGGCAGCACTCTGCATCCAATTTATAAATCCCTCCCGCAGCCTAATCGAGCTAACTATAAACTTATCGCCTTAATTGATGTTGATGCAAAGATTTATGGCTCAAATCTCTCGACAGATCTGGAAGCTTGGGATAGCTCAGCTAACATCATTCCAGTGATGCAGACTGACTTTAGAGCAGATATGAGTACTACCACTAACCTCCTTGCTGTCAGCCTCATCACAGAAAAAGCTAAAGGCAAAAGTTCCAAGATTTATATATGTTTTACGGACCTGAAAGAAGCATTTGATAGAGCCCCAGGGACCATGCAAGAGTCAATCAATGTATCATCTTAATGCAAGATTCAATCAATGTATCATCTCAATGCAAATTGTAATCAATGTATCATCTCAATGCAAAGTGTAATAAATGTATCATCTCAATGCAATACTTAATCAATGTATTATATCAATGCAAGAATCAATCAATGTATCATCTCAATGCAAAGTTTAATTAATGTATCATCTCAATTCAAAGAGTAATAAATGTATCATCTCAATGCAATATTTAATCAATGTATCATCTCAAGGCAAGATTCAATCAATGTATCATCTCAATGCAAAGTGTAATCAATGAATCATCTCAATGCAATATTTAATCAATGTATCATCTCAATGCAAAGTTTAATCAATGTATCATCTCAATTCAAAGTGTAATAAATGTATCATCTCAATGCAATACTTAATGTCTCATCTCAATGCAAGATTCAATCAATGTATCACTTCAATGCAAAGTTTAATCAATATATCATCTCAATGCAATATTTAATCAATATATAATTTCAATGCAAAGTTTAATCAATGTATCATCTCAATGCAATATTTAATCAATGTATCATCTCAATGCAAGGTTTAATCAATGTATCATCTCAATGCAATATTTAATCATGGTATCATCTCAATGCAAGATTCAATAAATGTATCATCTAAATGTAAAGTGTAATCAATGTATAATCTCAATGCAAGGTTTAATCAATGTGTCATCTCAATGCAAAGTGTAATCAATGTATCATCTCAATGCAAATTTTAATCAATGTATCATCTCAATGCAAGGTTTAATCAATGAATCGTCTCAATGTAAAGTGTAATCAATATATCATCTCAATGCAAAGTTTAATCAATGTAACATTTCAAGTCAAAGTTTAATCAATGTGTCATCTCAATGCAAAGTTTAATCAATGTATTATATCAATGCAAGAGTCAATCAATGTATCATCTTAATGCAAGATTCAATCAATGTATCACCTCAATGCAAAGTGTAATCAATGTATCATCTCAATGCAAGGTGTAATCAATGTATCATCTCAATGCAAAGTGTAATCGATGTATCATCTTAATTCAAGGTTTAATCAATGAATAATCTGAACTGAATGCAAAGCTTAATCAATGTATCATCTCAAGGCAAGATTCAATCAATGTATCATCTCAATGCAAATTTTAATCAATGTATCATCTCAAAGCAATATTTAATCAATGTATCACCTCAATGCAAGATTCAATCAATATATTATTTCAATGCATATTATCTCAATGCAAAGTTCAATCAATGTATCATCTCAATGCAATATTTAATCAATGTATCATCTCAATGCAACGTTTAATCAATGTATAATCTCAATGCAATATATATTCAAGGTATCACCTCAATGTAAGATTCAATCAATGTATCATCTCAATGCAAAGTGAAATCAATGTATCATCTCAATGCAAAGTGAAATCAATGTATCATCTCAATGCAAGGTTTAATCGATGTATCATCTCAATGCAAGATTCAATTAATGTATTATCTCAATGTATCATCTCAAAGCAGTATTTAATCAATGTATCATCTCAATGCCAGGTGTAATCAATGTATCATCTCAATGTAAAGTGTAATCAATATATCATCTCAATGAAAAATTTAATCAATGTATCATTTAAATGCAAGATTCAAGCAATGTATCATCTCAATGCAATATTTAATCAATGTATAATCAAAATGCAAGGTTTAATCAATTTAACATCTCAATGCAGTATTTAATCAATGTATCATCTCAATGCCAGGTTTAATCAATGTATCATCTCAATGTAAAGTGTAATCAATATATCATCTTAATGAAAAGTTTAATTAATGTCATGAGCAAATCTGAAAATAAGTAATCACGTACAGAAAAAGGCTTAATACGGGAATTGTTACCTAGTTGTTCAGCAAAAGGATTAATATATAAAGCAAACAATAGTGGAGAACAAGGGCAACCTTGCCTAGTACTGAGAGTAATGCGAACAGCTTCGGATAATAGACCCATGGCCGAAATCTTAGCAGTTGGAGCCATATATAATACCTGCAACGCAGTCATAAATCTGTTGCCAAAGCCAATGGGAAACATCAGTTGCCATAAATAATCCCACTCCACCCGATCAACACTTTCTCCGCGTCCAATAAAACCAATCCCAAATCCAGCTTTTCAGTGTGCGCAACGTCAAAAAGAGTCACCACTTTATTCACATGTGTCACAGTTCCTCGCGATGGAATAAAGCCATGTTGATTTACAGAGACTAATGTGCTAATAACTTTAGATAGTTGGTTTGCCAAAATCTTAGAGAAGATCTTGCTGTTGCACTTTAATAACCAAATCGGACAATATGATGCCACCAAATCCGATTCTTTGCCCGTTTTACAAAAAAAAACAATAGGGGCTTTTGCCCAAGATTTGGGCGGGTGACCCTCCTGTGCTGCCCGAAAGACATTCAACATCTCATCTTTTATTTGATAAAAAAAAGCTTATAGACCTCCGCAAGAATCTTATTCCCACGCCACAGCCACATCACCCCCCACCTGAGAGACCTACACTGGCTCCCCGTCGACAAGAGGATCGCCTTCAAGCTCCTCACCCACACACACAAAGCACTCCACAACGTCGGACCAGCCTACTGGAACATCTGACTCAGCTTCCACACCCCCACCCACCAGCTCCGCTCCGCCAGCCTCGTCCTCGCGGCTGTCCCCCGCATCCAACGAACGACCTCCGGCGGCAAATCCTTCTCCTACCTCGCCGCCAAGACCTGGAACACCCTCTCTGCCCACATACGGCAGAACCAAGACCTACTCGCCTTCAGAAGACTCCTCGAGACAATGCTCTTCGAGCAGTAGCAGCACCGCCCCCCCCCTCCCCTCAGCGCCTTGGGACCCTCACGGGTAAGTAGCGCGCTTTATAAGTACTCTGATTGATTTATTGATTGAATCCTTCCGATCAAACAAATAAGAATTAGGTTAAGCCTTCTGGCCTGGTAGGTTCGATTCTAAAACAATGGGGGCGTGATCAGACGTATTCCTTGGATACAATTGGACAGAAGCATCTACTAAGAAGTAAGAGGGCGCAAAAAAATAATCCATTTGAACTAGCTTTTTATGAGGAAAAGAATAAAACATGTAGCCCGGGTCCATGGTCTTTTAGCTTTCCCTACACATCAACTAGCCCATGGTCACTTATTAAATGATAAAGAGCTCTAAAGACCCGTGGTTTCCACCCTTTCTATTTGAGGGCCCCTCCTGCAGAGCTTGATTAGTCAAATTAATATTAATATCCCCACAAATTAAAAAAAGGTTGCCCCCAAGAGGCCAGCTCCATATTTAACTCCTCTAAGGTTTCCGCCTCACCGAGATTAGAACCATAAATGGTACAAACCGTGAGTTTACACTCCCCAAACCCTCACTCAGTTATAACCCAGCGAACATGCTTGTCAGCTAGGGTGCGGCCAATGGTGAAAACATTTGATTTCGCTAAAATAGCAACACCCCGATTCATCACAGATTGCTGAAAGGCCGATACCAACGAAAACCCAAGCTCCTTTAAAATATATAATTTAGACCAAGGTATATGTGTCTCTGGAATGCACACCAAGTCTGGCTGAATGAACGCAACTCGGCGGCTACCCTCTTCCGCTTTGCCCAATTATTAAGACCGGAGACATTTCGTGAACAAACTTAAATCCCTTTAAATGTCATTGTAGTAGTTTAGATGCCCTTTCCAAGCTCCCCCTTCTAACCATGTCAAGAGTAACACCCTTGTAAAACACTTAAAACTCATACAAGGTACATTAGCTCTTCGTAACCAAATCAAAGTTTTATCTGTCATTGCATTTACTCACACACTTACTACTGTGGATATTTTACCCCTTTTACCCCACCTCAGTGTCAACCCCCCCCCCCCCGGTGAAGCCCTTCCACCCTCCCCCCCATTAACTAGGGTTTAGGATCTGTGGTCCTGTGGATGCAAGCTCCCAGTAAACCCCCTGCCTTTACCTGCGGGCAGGAAGTACAAGAACATTTCCTACATTTGCGAGATGATGATAATAAGCTGCAGAATTCTTTACAAGAGATTACACACAAGATGGGGGGGATATCATACGAAATGGAGGATTTACAATGCAGAGTGGTTAATACTGAAGAAGAGTCTGCCCGTACTGAAGTTACGGTGGGTCAACATGAGGCCCAGATTACGTCTTTACAATTAAAAATTGAAGATCTAGAAAATCGTCAAAGACGATCAAATCTGAGACTTTTTGGTATTCCGGAGGGGGCAGAGGGAGCAAATCCCAGGGTTTATGTGGTTAATCTATTCCAGAAAGCAGGGCCGTTTCTAGGTGTTTTGCCGCCCTAGGCAAGAAATGAAAAAGGCCGCCCTCTCACTCACTTTTACTAGCATCACTCCCCATCCCCCGCCATCCAGGCTACTTACACCCATTCAAAAACAACCACTGCTAAATACCACAACAAGTAGAAAAATACATGATTTTCAATATTGTTAATTCAAAATGATCATTTAGAACCACACACACACACACATATATATATATATATATATATATATATATATATTCACTGAAAAAACCATAGGTTTCACACCAGTTATAGTTAGCTGGAAATTTTACTGACATAAAACCATAGAAATTCCAACGTTATAGTTAGTTGGACTTACTATAACAAGCGCGCCTGCAATGCACTGCTGATGACGTCACATATTACATCACTCATGACATCGTCAGTGACATCACTCATGACATCACTGTCAAACTATTGAAAAGCTAGCAAAATCGGAAAAACCATATCCAAATTGAAAGATGGAAGAGGCAAACTTTTCGAAATCAGAGAAAAGATCACTTGTGAGACACCCTATGTAGTCTACATGCTGGAGTGCACATGTGGGATGCGCTATATAAGAAGTACTATTTGCCCCTTGAAAAAGCGCATTTTGGAACATCTAAGGGCAATTCACAACAAAGACATGTTGTATGCAATCTCCAAACATCTTCATCTACAACATCAAACTAATTGGGAAGACATTCGTTACTTTGGGATTGCTACAGTGCCGGCTAATGAAAGAGGCGGCAACCGAACTTGAAATTGAGAAAATTAGAATCACGTCTCATCATTCGTTTCAAAACAAAAATCCTGTATGGATTGAACGGGGATGAAGAGATGTATGTACATTTATAATATTGCTATGCCAAGTAATCTCCGAGTCATAAATGCTATAAAAAGGTACTATACCTCTTAGTAAATGGGCAATAGATCTGGGGTATTAAACTGAGACTTTGCTGTTCAACAAACAACCATTGACTTTGTTGCAAAAAGAAATGCAATTGTATGCTTCAATAATCGCATATATATCTAATAATATACATGTGACTCAGGAATGTTAACTGATTGCATAAATAATCGCTTTTTATAATAATGATAAATTCAACGTGAATTGCGAAAAACAAATGCTGAAAATGTACATACACGATATACATCTGACAAACATGCACTTGAAACAATTTAAAAGAAAGAAAAAATATGTTTAGGATAGCTGAACAGAAATACAAAGACCAGAATGCACTATTCTGGCTTTTTAAGTGAAACCTATATATGCTGAAACTAAAAAAGGACTCACAACACCGTGAGAAAGAACATTTTTTGTTCGAAACGTTGGTGGGTGATGGTGGCTGTGCTAATGGAATAAAAACGCTTCGAAAAACGAAATGCCTCGTGTTTAGGAGTGCAATTTCTTCAAAGCTTGCTGTTGAAAGATTTTCACGGGACTTGGTCTGGTCCTGGAAATTGCACCCGTGTTCTTGAGCGCGCCGGTTACAGACTGTTTGGTGAAAGGATATATATATATATATATTTTTTTTTTTTTATATTTATGCATATCAACAACACATATACATATGCTAAATAGCGGTGGAAGCATATTCAAGTACCACTGAGTTGGTTTTTCCAAAGTCATGCTTCTACTGTTTTTTGTCTCCAAGTCGCCATGATTTGGGTTAATAATATATAGGGACCACCAGGCGCAGAGTCACATACACCAGAGATCTGTCTGGAAGCACTGCTGGGCTGCGCGCAGCTCATGTGAAGGGAAGGGGGGGCTCTTCTTCTCCAAGGCACAAGGGTTGTGATGAAATGCTGAGTTGTTGCTGCTCTCTTGGCACAAGGCACAATTACGCAACAAAGGTCTGGAAGCACTGCTGGACTGTGCGCAGCTCAAGTGAAGCCAGGCTCCATCCTCAATTCAGCCTAAGTCTTATGGGATATGGGAGTTTCAGTGGTGGCCCCCATCATATTCGGCTGGAGGGCCCTATTATTTTGCTGTGTGCCCTGTAAAGTACCACCTGACCAAGTTTGTGGGTGGCTGATGCAAAGTCACCCGTGTACATGGGGGCTATGGATGGGTCCCTTGTGATGCAGGGGCTTGTATAAATAAATTAGGGGCGGGCTGCAAGGCAGTCACGTAACGCACCCTGAGACCACAGCTCACTATGGCGTCACTTTCATTCCTAGGCCCACGATCCCTTTATTAGTGCCCACTCTAACAATAGGGGTACAAAAGGGGGTGGTAATGGACGGAGCATCTGAACCAATCAAACACTCACACCCAGTCAAAAGATCTGGGTTTAATCCATCACCATTCTTTAACCCACTCTGCCACCCCAGTTCAGACATGGCTATATGCAAATCAGTCTGACCCTGTGCCTCATGGGAACAGTCCAGCCCGAACTGCCAAGCCATGCCTTCCCTGGACCGGAAACAAGCTTCCGAGGACCGGTTTCTGGCATTCGAGCCGTCTTCAGCCCGGCTTGCTTGAATCCAGTGCCAAAGTGAGCAAGGGACTCACGTCTGTGCATACCCTGCCACACTTATGGCGGCCAAAAGCGGTACAAAAGGGGGTGGTAATGGACGGATTGATTAATTATTTTGTCCACCATAAGCGTGGAAGGGATACTCAGACGTGAGTCCCTTGCTCATTGCACCATCAGGATTCAAGCAAGCCGGGCCGAAGACGGCTGAAATGCCAGAAACCGGTCCCCGGAAGCTTGTTTCCTTCCCAGTGAAAAAATTGGCTTGGTAGTTTGGTTTGCCCTGTTCCCATGATGCACTGGGCCAGGGACAGACTAATTTGCATATAGCCAGGTTCTGAGCTGGGATGGTGCAGTGAGCTAAAAAAACGGTGTTGGATTAAGCCCTGATCTCTTGACTGGGTGAGAGTATTCTGCTTAATTCAGAAACTCTCCATCACCACCCCCTGTTGTTTAATCACTCTAACAATAGGGCCAGCCCATAGGTGCTGGAAGTAGGGGTGCTGCAGCATGCCGAACCATTCTGGGGTTCGACATAAATGAGCAGTTAAGATGCCTATACATTATTATTTCTATCTTATCACAGGCTGTATACCAGTGGTCTGGCAGTGTGTGGTCTATTACAGGCCTGCAGTAGATAATGATTGAAGTTCTCCTGATGTGACACATTTAGTTTTCAGAATGAAATGCTTTAGGGAGAATCGGGCATTATTGGAAACCTAGGGGACCAAGACTCTCAAAAAACATTGCAGCCTGTTCCAGAAGCCTGGGAATTCAAATTAGGGCATTATTAATACCAATGTTATGCACTATTGCCAGGGACTCGACAGCCACCGAGCAGTAGTACTTAAATCATATGGCCTATAAAGCTTTTCACTGGAACCATAAAGGCAAAGAAAGGCATTGCATGCGCTGTATCTATGGACGTATAATGGCGCACAGAGGTGAGGTGTCCTGCTGTCAGAGCCAAGGGAATGCCTGCTGTTACTCACAGCAAGGACCCCAAGAGTCCAGAGTCTTGAGTCGACCTCATAAACATCTGTACGAAGCTGATGCGCTCCTGTGGGCCACCAGAGGTGCCCAGCGCTGGGAGCGCAGCTAAAAGGCACAACAATGGTGCTGAGGACAAACAAATCACTGGTGGTGTCTCTAGAAGGGACTTCAAGCGGGACCCTGAGTGGACCACAGATAAATCTGGTAGGGCTATCTGCAAAGCGCAATTGTAATGGGGGTGTGTGCCCGCAAATATATCTGTATGTTTGTATGTATATTTTCTTACACTGTTTTAATTCAACTTTGTATGGATGTTTATATATCTTTAGCTATATGTGTAGGCTTGTGCATTGCCTCAAACACTACTTTGCAGTGAAGGGTCGATGGAGAAAAAATGTGCCTGTTTTTTTCTGTGCTGCTTTACAGTACATTCAACAGCTTCGGGGTACACTATCAGGGGCGGCCAGGACAAATACGGCTGGGGCACAGGCCACATTTGGTCACCCTCTAGCATCGTCTCTAGCAACACCACTGCAAATCACTCACCTTTATACATCTCTCCTAACATGCCTGGGGCAGTGCAGACTTCTCCTTTCCCTGCCTGAGGGAAAGGAAGAGCCCAGGGGCCTCTTCTTCACGAAGGTACGAGGGCTGGCTGTGGTGAAATACTGTGGCACTCTAGTCTTGACCCCAGGCCCAGTTCCACACGCTGCTGGACTACGCGCAGCTCTTCTGTAAAGCACACACTTTTCGCAGCCTTCCTTGACCCCCTTTCCCATGTCCTCCAGCCTCGCCCATATGCACACTGGAATTCCATCACCTCACCGGCAGGAGGCCTGGACATGGGGCCGAGGCTGCCATCGTATAATCATTGGACAGGGCCTGCTGCAACAAACAAACCCGAGATTCGATTTCTCTGGAATGTGAGGACAGACAAGTTTACCCTTCAGTGCCGACTCTGTTGTTCGCACGTCTCTGGGGCCATGAGGACGAGCTGGGAGACTCACACATTACATCCGAAATATTTTACACCCGTTCGTAACATAACTTTGCTCACATTGTTGTCACCGACTGCGGAGACTCACCTGTGCTCGGGTGAAAGTCACGTCCACGAATCCATGCGCTCCTCTATGTGGGATGCGTAACAGACCCCGTATCATGGATGGGCTGTTTGCAGAGTCATGCTGCCTGGCCTCAGTCCGTCCCCTGCGTACCTAGAGAGAGAGGGTGATGCGCGTCACCGTCACTGGCTGCTGAAGCACTGCTCGGGATTGGCCAGAAATGAGGCCCAGGGCCGTCATTGGTAGCGCTATCCCGCGCTACAAGATTGACGGCCCTGGGGACCCACACATACACTGGTAGTGTGCATCGCCGGCCTGGTCCACACACCACTAGTTAGGGTGTGCGCAGCATGTACAATCAGGTGCACTTGAACTCCACTCACAGGTGCTGCTGCCCGCTTTTTTGCCTGCTTTATTTTGCCGCCCTCCCCCGTTTGCCGCCCTAGGTGGCTGCCTAGTCTTGCCTAATGGCAGAAACGGTCCTGCCAGAAAGCATTCCCGGATTTAGCTGACTGGGATTGGGACTCCCAACTCCAGAGAGTCCATAGATTACCACTTGTTCTGCGGAACAAAGTGAGCAAATTTCCCCGCCCTTTTCTTATTTTTTTCGGAAATTTTTTACTGAGACAGGCTGTTTCATTTAAGGCTAAGCCTAACTTACCTGTTACTACTGAAAATCTCACTTTTTTTGTACGGTCTGAGCTCAGCAAAGCCACCATGGCGCTGGAAGCTGCGTAAGCTTATTGATCCGTTTAAGTCCCTCGGCGCGCAAGTGTTCCTGCAGGAACCTGCACGCCTAAAAGTTATTAAGGGCGGTCGCACGTATTTTTTCACTGACGAAAGGGAGGCTGGGAGTGTATTATCTACATTTGCTTGATTCAGAGAGAATATTTATTTATTATTTATTTATTTTAGGTTTTTATAGAGCGCGTAGTCACCCGCGAGTATCCCAGCGCTAAATGAGAATGAGAATCTAGTTATTCAAACGTAATACTTTTTTTTCCTATTTGTTTTTTTTTTTTTGGTCAGCTTTTTTTTGTTTACTTATCTCTCTGATTACATATTTCTGGGTAAGGTAGTGGTTTGAGCCCCTTGCTGCTCCCTAGGGTAGCTGCCAATACAGCGGCAGCAGTGTGTTGAGGGGTGTTCCCTCCTTAGGGAGGTAAGGGAGTCAGGGGAGGGGCGTGGGCATTTCAGGGGGAGGGGCAGTGGGAAGGGTTTTTGTTTAAAAAAGAAAGCAACTCGGGTAGGAGCTTAGATGGAGGCACTAGGGAAAGGTTCATTTGTTTTAATTTTGCAGCATGGAAAGATACGCGTGAATAAAATTTTGGAATGTTATGGCTAAAATGTTTGGCATGGAATGTTGCAGGTTTAAATAGTAAGAATAAAAGACGTTTGGTTTGTGAAGAGATAGCATTGTACGATCCACATTTTGTTCTTTATCTGAGACTCATATTGCTTATAAAGACAGGAAACTATTGGGACAGCGCGGCTATGAGGTTATCATTTGTTCTTCCTTTACAGCCTCTATTAGGGGGTTGCCATTCTTAAAGAGCGACGCCTCAGAGTTGAAATTCATAAAACCATTTGTGATAAAATCGGACGATGGGCCACTGTGTAATTATCAATCGAAAAATGTAAATTTGTATTCTGTGTGGTTTATGGTTCTAATTGTGATGATTCTTATGTTTTTGACCAACTGAATATTGAACTTTTGGATTGGGAGGGAGAATTAGTTAGTATGGGTGATTTCAACTGTATTATGGATTATCAATTGGACACTACCAGACACGGTGCGTTCCAACGCATGCACCGGTCCCGCGCTGCTATCTTAGAAATAGGACGAATTCATAATATTAAATATGTCTGGCGTAGTATTCACCCCAACGATGCTGGCTACACCTACTATTCTGCCCCTCACAAACTTTGCTCTCGCATTGACATGGCCTGGGCATCTGATAATATATTGAATATGCCCACAAATCACCTCTGATCATAATCCTATCTCTCTTTTATTTAATATCCCGCAAACCCAATCAAGCCCCAGGATGTTTTCTTTTCCCAGACATTTGCTCACAAATACAGTGTTTATTTCTCAACTCAAGGCTCATATTTCAGATTTTATTCTAAATAATCTTAATTCTACTTCCTGTATTATCGTGTGGGATGTTTGTAAAGCCAGCATCCGGGGGTTTACCCAGCAATTTCTTTTTAGACAAAACTCTGAGCGCCGTGAAACCAACAAAACTTTAACTAATGATATTCTCTCTGCTGAACTTTTATTGGCTGATGCGTTACTCACATCTTCCTCTAATGTGGTGGAACTGGGGCTTAAACTTGGGCATTTAAAAGCTACTTTAAAATAATTACTTTTGGAAAAAAGCAGCATCAAATTACATAAATCCCAAATTGCCCAGTATGAAAGTGGAGACAAGGTAGGGAAACTTCTCGCTTATAAAGCAGCTGATGAGAGAGCTAACACTCTGAATAAAAACGTAAAAGGCCCCAATAATGTTATATTTGATCAACCCTTACAGATACTGGAACAGTTTGTGCAATTTTATAAGAAACTGTATACACCGGAAAGCTCTCCTACTCTGATTAGTATCCAGGCTTACCTGGATTGTCATATTTCTGAACAATCTGACCATTTTGGATTTGATCAACTGTCCGTACCTATCTTAGAGATACGGCAAGCTATTCTGTCTCTACCATCTGGGAAAGCAGCTGGGGAAGATACTCTGCCCCTAGAGGTGTATAAGATCTTTATTGACAAGCTATTGCCTCTCTTCCTCCAAGTTATTAGTTATATCGGTGAGAATGGGAAAGCTCCGAACTCTTGGAGCACTGCTAAACTGATTTTCTTTTTGAAAAAAGATAAGCAGGTTAATGAATGTGGCTCTCTTCGCCCCATCTCGCTTATAAACACGGATACAAAGGTATTTGCGAAAGTGCTGGCCATGCGACTGGCCCCTTTGATACCCAAGATAGTTAATCCACAGCAACATGGATTTGTATTTGGCAGAGATACCAGAACTCATATTAATATGGCCATTACTGCCTTCGATATAGCAAAGACGAATCCCTCCCCACTCGGTATGATTCTTTTGGATGCTGAGAAGGCGTTTGACCGAGTGGGGTGGGATTATCTCTGGTCGGTAATGATAACTATGGGCTTCAATGGTCAGTTCTTAACATGAATTCAGTCTTTATATGACAACCCCACAGCGAGAATCAGTTATGCAGGCTTGATCTCTGCCACTTTTCCCATATCTTGGGGCACCCGTCAAGTGTGTCCTTTGTCGCCTCTTTTATTTGCTCTGTCAATGGAGCCATTTCTTCATGCTCTGCAATTGCAATCTTGTATAATACCTTTTTACTATGGTCCTCATTTATTGAAAATTACGGCATATGCCGACGATATTGCTATTTATTCCACGGACATCGTAAAGGCTTTACACGAAATAACTATGGAAGCTAGCAGATTTGGCAATGTCTCCGGCTACAAATTAAACTTAAATAAAACCCAAATTTTTGCTAACTATACACCAACAGCTACAGTACTGGGGCTATGTCATACGGCCACTTATCTAGGAGTTAAAATTTCAGCAAAAATTACAGGGATAGTATCAATTAATTATGATGCTTTAGTTAAAGCGACTACCGTGCAATTAAAGAAATGGCATAAACTTAAACTCCCCTTAAATATTATTGGTCGGATTAATTTATTTAAGATGAAAATACTTCCCAATTTTCTTTATTTATTTCGCTCCATTCCTCTTTCTCTTAGCAACTTTTTTTTTTAAAAACTAGATGGAGTCTTTAGTAGCTTTATTTGGGGATACCGTAAAGCCCATCGCTCCATGTCACTACTTAAAGGTTCCCTAGATAATGGGGGACTTAATTTCCCGGATTTCAAACTTTATTTTTGGGCAACTTTTATTGGTCATTTACGATGCTTACTTAATAAAGATAACCAACTTTATTTTCAAATTTTTATGTTAAACTCGGATTCTAATATGTTCCTACTAAGAGTTAACGACCCCAACTATTTTAAAAGAGTTAAATTTAAGACTGCCAGGGATATGGTTAAGATATGGTTTAATATTTTGGCATTTTGTAAAGCCTCTTTCTTTCATCCTAGATTGGTTTTGAGGGGTAATCCCGGACTTCCAGGCATATTTAGTGATAATTTGACAAACATTTGGTGCACCCTTGGCATAAAGACATTAGGGGACCTATTCGGCACTCACGGTTTTCTGTGATTTGAAACACTTGAAATTGTATATAAAGCTACAGAATCAATAAGGTTCAAATATATGCAAATTTATGATTTTTTCCTTCGTAAAATGAGAATACGAGAAATATTGGATTCTGACATCTGGGACTGTTTTTATTCATTTAAGAGTGAATCTCTAATTAGCAGCGCCTATCAGTGCTCCACCTCTTATAAAACCAGTGATTGCTCAAAAATAGCAGGAAAATGGGGTGCTAAGCTTGGGTTTAACATCACCCCCACCATGATTACTTCATCTTTTCATAATATTAATTACTTAGTTCAGTCCTCAAGTTTAAGGCTACAGCAATTTAAAACCACCTGTATGCTTTATCATACACCCGAAAGGATATCCAAATGAACCACCAATGTCTCGTTTAGTGACAGAACTAAATGCCCAAAACTGCACTAGTGGCCGCGGACCTGGAACACATGCTATTTTCCTGCCCAGTTTTATCCAATTTTTGGTCTTCTTTGGATAAAATTTTGAAACTAAAACTGATTTGTCCCCCCCCCCCCCTCTCACAGCAGCTTCTGTATTACTCGACATTCATTTGCTATCCAACCCGCAGCAAGCCATAGTCACTATTATATTAGCTTGTGCCAAATTAGCAGTTGCACGTGCCTGGATTTCCCCTAAATCCCGCATATTATGGAATGGTGGTCACTGATAAATGGCATTTACTTCGTGGAATTGGCCTTGGCCAAACTTAAAGGTATTCGTTCTTTAAAGAAATGTGATAACATTTGGGGTTCTTTTACCAATTGAATGGATTTTGAGATTTACTCTGCCGAATTTACTTGCAACATTATTTGCTTTTTATTTGCTTTTTATTTTTATTTGTTTATTAACTGTGGTCTGTAACTGTTTTACTTGCCTCATTCTGCGAATTTTGTTATTCCTTTTCCTTGTTTGCTCTGTATTATTTAATTTGTATCTTTTTCTCTGTAACGAGTTGTGAAATAAAAAATATTATAAAAAAAAAGAGATGATACATTGATTATACTTTACATTGAGATGATACGTTGATTGAATCTTACATTAAGATGAGATGGAGGGAAGAACAACTCCCCCTTCCCCCCAAGTACAGCGGGAACAGTCAACTAAAACGATTACACAAAAAATATAAGGAGTGGAGAATAAGAAGAAAATCCTCCTACAAGAAAATCAGCCTGGCTAAATAGAACTTAAGAATTCTTTAGCAGGCCCAATACTAGTAAAGAAGCGAGTTCGTTCATGAAAAATTACTTTTAACTTTGCAGGGAACATTAAAAAAGCTTAAAAACGCAAGATTGAAGACTAGCAACAGCGTTTGGCCAAATACCTGGCTATAAACTTAACGTGGCCAAAACACAAATTCTTTGTTCAGAAAGCATTGTGTTTCAAGATATCAGGGTATTAAAAGAGGTAATCTATCTGGGTATTAAAATAAGGGCATCTATGTCTGAGGAGGTTGAAGCTAATTGGAATACGCTGTTACAAAGTGTCAGGGAATCACTACACAAATGGGAGAGTTTACCCTTTACTTTAATTGGACGAAGCAACATTATAAAAATGAATATTCTTCCCAAAGTCTTATATTTATTTTGCTCAATTCCTCTGAAAGTGGCAGGTGCTCAGTTACAACATCTTGAATCGATGTGTGTGAAGTTTATTTGGACCCCTGGTAAATCTAGACGTGCAATGAGGTTTATGACGTTACCAGTTGAGAGAGGGGGGCTAGTTATACCCGATTTCACTTTGTATTTTTATACTTGTTACTTGCAAAAAATGCAGGTATTATTAACTGGGGAGGGAATTGTGAGCAGTGCTGAGGCCCCTTCGATCTTTGAAATCTTATTGGGTTGGGTGGCTAGGCAAAGCTTCTTTAAAGAAGTTGATGGGAGCTACTTTAAGCGTACACGGTTTAAAGTATTGGCCGGTGCTTTTAAAGTATGGAAGAGAATAAGAAACCTAGACTCTTTGGAGAAATTCTCGCATTACACCCCTTTGAATTCTGTTAAGATTGCTTCCTTCTATCTTTGGGGACAATATAGTACACGGGTGGAGGAATAAAGGATTTACTAAACTCTGTGACTTTTTTTCCCCGGGCAGGTTTGCTCATGTCTTTTGAAGAGTTAGTTAAACAATATAATTTGCCTAAATCCCAGTTCTTTAAAGTTCTTCAGATTCCGGATTTTTTACTACAGACAAAGGTTACTTTTGTACCCAATTTATCTATAGAAAGTGTTAGATGACAGGAGAAAATTGGGGTGTTGTATCAGTTATTACTGTCGTATAGACCGGATGATCTTGGCAAACACAACGCCAAATGGTCTATAACCCTGGGGGAGTCAAATATATCTATAGAGAAGGCTATAGCCAGATCCAGGGAAGTATTTTTGTCGGCCAATTTGGAGGTGCAATTCTTTAAAACTATATTTGATTTGTATTACACCCCTGCTTGAATGTCCAAATGGGGGAGTGGGTGTGATGGAAAATGCTTTCGTTGTGGGGGGATAACGCTGATAGCTATCATGTTTTTTTTAGTTGTAGTAAATTATCCAGATTTATAGCAGATATAGAGAAATTGTTGTCTATAATTATGAATGGCCCGATGAAAATAACTCCTGCTATCATGTTATTAGGGATGGGGCCTGATACTAGTCAATGGAATGTACTTGATAAACATTGACATTTGATTTTTGTTGCTATGACTGTTGCTCGCCTCTGTATCGCCTCTGAATGGTTGCAAAGTGAACCCCCAGTATTTGAGGTATGGCGGGCCAAAATGTATAATTTAGAATGGAGTTAATTTTCGGTTAAGGGGGTAAAGAAACGTCAGATTGGTTTAAGTATCTGGGGGACGAAAATCCGCGAATTTGCAGATTTCCCCGCGAAATCGCTGATTTTTTTGCAATTTTGCACCACCGCTAGTGTGTGTAGGGGATCAAACGGGGGGGCTTCTATGCGAGTTCACATGCCTCTTGTGTGTATAAAAGGACAGGCACCGATCAGAGCAGCAGATGAGGAGAAAGAAGCTTGTGGTCACAGGAACTGCACGGGGATAGAGCTCGTGAAAGTCAAGGATGCAAAGGCCTCCATCCAGCATCATAGCTAATTTTCGACGGTAGATATGGGGAGAACACACACCTGCCCAGCCTTGACATAGCGCACATTTTTTGGGGGCTGATTAACTTTGCCATCGCGCTGAAGGGCGCCGGGGTCCCTCGAGTGAGCTGTCCATCATAGTGGCTAAAGGACTGAAAGACGGTGCACACCGCTAGTGTGTGGGGGGGGGGGGCAAACGGGGCGGCTTCTATGCGAGTTCACATGCCTCGTGTGTATAAAAGGACAGGCACGGATCAGAGCCGCAGATGAGGAGAAAGAAGCTCGTGTTCACAGGAACTGCCCAGCCTCGACAAAACGCACATTTTCTGGGGGCTGATTAACTTTCCCATCGCGCCGAAGGGTGCCGGGGTCCCTCGAGTGAGCTGTCCATCATAGTGGCTAATGGGCGGGAAGACAATGCACACCGCTAGTGTGTGTGTGGGGGGCAAACGGGGGGGGGCTTCAATGCGAGTTGGCATGCCTCTTCTGTGTATAAAAGGACAGGCACCGATCAGAGCAGCAGATGAGGAGAAAGAAGCTTGTGGTCACAGGAACTGCACGGGGATAGAGCTTGTGAAAGTCAAGGATGCAAAGGCCTCGATCAAGCATCATAGCTCATTTTCGACGGTAGATATGGGGAGAACGCACACCTGCCCAGCCTCGACAAAACGCTAATTTTTTTGGGGCTGATTAAGGAGTTACTGAATTTGACCTTCAACTCAGGCACCTGCTTTATCTATATCTGTAAGTGCTTCCTGCAGGAGCCTCGTTGTCTACTTGTAACTATTCTCTGACCCTGCTTCGAGGGTCAGAGCAGGGTCAGAGAATAGTTGCAAGTAGGCAAGGAGGCGCCGCTCAGCAAAATTCGTCCCGCTCACGAATTCGCGGATTTTGCCGCGATTTCGCACGATTCGCGGATCGCGAAATCGCGGAAAATCTGCAAATTCGCGAGCGGAACGGATTTTCCGCCCATACTTATATTAAATCAATGTATCATCTCAATGCATTATTTAATCAATGTATCATCTCAATGCAAGATTCACTCAATGTATCATCTCACGGCATAGTTTAATCAATGTATCATCTCAATGCAATATTTAATCAATGTATCATCTCAATGCAAGATTCACTCAATGTATCATCTCACTGCATAGTTTAATCAATGTATCATCTCAATGCAATATTTAATCAAGGTATCATCTCAATGCAAGATTCAATCAATGTATCATCTTAATGAACGATTTAATCAATGTATCATCTCAATGCACGATTCAATCAATGTATCACCTCAATGTAATATTTATTCAATGTATCATCTCAATGCACGATTTATTCAATGTATCATCTAAATGCACAATTCAATTAATGTATCGTCTTAGTGCACAATTTGATCAATGTATCATCTCAATGCAAGATTCAATCAATGCACCATCTCAGAGCAATATTTAATCAATGTATCATCTCAGAGTAATATTTAATCAATGTATCATCTCAATGCAAGATTCAATCAATTTATCATCTCAATGCAGGATTATTTCAATAATCAATGTATCACCTGAGAGCAAGATTTAATCAATGTATCATATCAATACAATATTTAATCAATGTATCCTCTAAATGCAAGTTTCAATCAATGCAGAATTTCAGAACAATATTTAATCAATGTATCATCTCAGAGCAATATTTAATCAATGTGTCATCTCAATGCAAGGTTTAATCAATGTATCATCGTAATGCAAAGTGTAAACAATGTATCATCTCAATGCAAGATTCAATCAATTTATCACCTCAATGCAAGATTAAATCAATGTATCATCTTAATGCAATATTTAATCAATGTATCATCTAAATGCAGTGCAATCAATGTATCATCTCAATGCAAGATTCAGTTAATGTATCATCTCAATGCAAGATTTAATCAGTTTATCAACTCAATGCAAGATTAAATCAATATATCATCTTAATGCAAAATTTAATCAATGTATCATCTCAACGCACAATTTAATCAATATATCATCTCAATGCAAGATGTAATCAATGTATCATCTAAATGTAAGGTTTAATCAATGTATCATCTCAATGCAATATTTAATCAATGTATCATCTCAATGCAAAATTTAATCAATGTATCATCTCAACGCACAATTTAATCAATATATCATCTCAATGCAAGATGCAATCAATGTATCATCTAAATGTAAGGTTTAATCAATGTATCACCTCAATGCAATATTTAATCAATGTATCATCTCAATGCAAAATTTAATCAATGTATCATCTCAACGCACAATTTAATCAATGTATCATCTCAATGCAAGATGCAATCAATGTATCATCTCAATGCAAGATTTAATCAATGCACCATCTCAGAGCAATATTTAATCAATGTATCATCTTGATGCATGTTTTAATCAATGTATCATCTCATTGTAAAGTGTAATCAATCTATCATATCGATGCAAGATGTAATCAATATATCATCTTTATGCAATATGCAATCAATGTATCATCTCAATGCAATATACAATTAATGTATAATCTCAATTCAGTATTTATTAAATGTGTCATCTCAATGCAAAGTTTAATCAATGTATCATCTTAAAGTAAGGCTTAAACAATGTACCCTTTCAATGCAATGTCAAAGCAGTGAAATATCCCAATTGTGAATCCCAGCAAAAATCATCCTTGGGCATTCCCAGGTTGCTTGGTAAATCTCTCAGTGCTAGGAAATCCCCTGGATTCCCCAGGGCTTGAGTTCAATGATGACACTCTATCTGACAGGCAGTGATTAATGTGTGCCAGTCTTGCAGGTGGTAAGCATTGCCACTCGTTGTTGGTGACAAGGACTTATTTTTCGGACATCAGTTTTTGACCCAGAAAAAAAAGAGAAAAAGGAGGAGGGAAACAAAGGTTGGAAACAAGTGGAAAACGGGGATAAAGAAGGCCTGCAAAAGCAAGCTAAAGAGACAGGAAACAAAGGGTGGAAGAAAGAGACATGGAGTGGAATCAAGACTGGGAAGTCTTGCAATTCATAAGATGAAGAGGCAGTAAGTGAATGGGGTGGAAAAAAGAGGTATGGGGTGGAATCAAGACCAGATAGCCTTGTTATTCATGAGCTGAAGAGGCAGGCTTGGTATTCGTGAGCCAAAGAGACAGGGAGTCCAGGGAGGAGGTAGAAAGAGGCATGAGATGGAGCAAATAGTGTGGAGCCTTGGTGTCCGGCAACCCTGACATTCAGCAGCGCAGGCCGAGGACACTTGAGAAAAACGTTGGACCACTGCACTTAGGTTTTGGTGGCCCTGCAGGGACGCCAAACAAAAGATGGCTATCACTGCCATGATATTGTTTCTCCTACTCCTCGCATACCACCCAACCCAAAATCTACACACCATGAGAAGGAAGTCACTATAATCAAGACTAACTACTGTAAGTGCCCATGGCGACGAGGACGCTGGCAGGATTTATGCTTGAGCAGACCTCATGCCACCACCTAGGTTTAAAAATCGGGGTTTTATTTCTCAAAATACCCTCCATCCCTTTAACATGCTATTAAGAATTATTAAGAAATGCATGTATTCGATGGCGAACAAGTACCCAATGCGCACTCGGGCTGCCCATCCCCTATCTATGCTTTACTCACAATCTCACACATGGTTTCCAGCTTTAGCATTTCTTATTCAGTACCAATATCGCCCTGTTTCTGCTCCAGGTCTTTCAAAACACCCTTTCTTAACACTGTATTTATTGCTTTATGGCATCGTCAAGATAGCAAAGTTTAGAGTGGACACGCGCCAGCCCCTGCTCTGATGTCATCTCCTGGTGTTCAAAATCACGAGGTGCATTCTATTGCGCTGCTCAGTAATTCATGGGGCTAGTCCAGTACCACGCAGGGCAGTGCATTGCAGTGAGAGGTGTCAGCTACTGACAGAGGGCTGTACTGGGTCTTGGGTACCTGAATGGTTAACATTACCCGGCTGTGCAATGGTTGTATATCGAACCACTGCCAGCTACTTGGGTCATAGTTAACATTCAAACCTTCAATGGGAGCAATAGGAGGACGTCACAGCGATATAGAGTAGAAAAGAGTCATGCTTAAGATCACAGAAAGTGTCCTCAGGCAGTTGGGATAAGATATCATTGATTCCCATTTGCCAAGCCAGCAAATAAGCTCTCTCCTTTGTAGATCTGAGGTTTGGAAGCAAACCTAACTAACAGATCTGTTCCCCAGGCCACAGAAATTATATTATTCTGTGGTGGTAGCGTTTTCTGCATAAATATGGATTTCCCACACTTGTGACATAATCAATGATCTCCTGAATAATTTTCACATTTTAACAAAACAAATGTTTCCAGCTCAAACAGCTTAAAAGTTACTAAAACAGCTACCACACATGTTGTCAAGCAATGGCAGGATTTTTCCCCCCTCGCTTGCTGATAGCTATATTTAGGTGGTAAATGGATATTAATGAGATAAAACATTTGACCATCCAATGTTTCCAGGTGTAACAATGACAAAATAATGAAGTATACCTGCTTCAAATGTGTAGCCTTATGCCGCATTTTAATAGAGCAGTATGGTTTTCTCATAAGAGGCAGGTGTACTCAGAACAGGTATGCAACTCCACAGAACAGGAGATTATGATTAGATTTGAATTAGAATAACCTGAAGACATAGTTTAAATACACAATGATGATTATAAATGAAAGGATAAAAAATTAAAGTTTTAAAAAAGCATTGGAAAAGCAGAGTACAAGCCAAGTGCTACAGCTGGGAGGGTATTGGGGGTGTTTTCCAGAACTGACAAGGCGCACACCTGAGTAACCGCAATGTATCTATTACTATTAAACACAAGAGTCAAGGCAAAAAGGGCGGGCGGTAATCCCTCACAACCGCTCAAGGTTGGACCAAGGAGATCCACACAAATTGCATAAAAACAGCGAAGCCCCTGCACTAGACAAAACAATAATGTTTGGGTGATTTAGAGTTTCGGTGAGATTGGTTGATTGTGCACATCAAGACTTTCAAGGTTAACAGGCCGTTAGTATAATCATGAGAGTTCAAGAGATGTAAAGTTCATTGGTGTTCTCCACCAGTTTAATGTTCCTCTGTACTGGCCAACACGTGTTTCATCGCAGGGAACAGACTGCGAATCTTCAGGGCCTCATAATATATGGACCAGAAATGGTAGTACGGCCAAGCCAGATAAGGGCGAAGAGAGTAGTGCGTAAACCTTGCTCGCGTAGTGGGTAGTTTCTCATTAGTATTCAATGGAAGCCATAACCGGGAGGAGAAGCTGTGTAAGAGGCAGTAGCACTCGAAATGATAAACAGGCGGGTACACCTGAAAGTCCGTAATCCCCCTCCTGTAGTTCCCGGCGCCGTGTTTCAAAGACGGTCTACTACGCGAGCAACGTTTACGCACTACTCTCTTCGCCCTTATCTGGCTTGGCCGTACTACCATTTCTGGTCCATATATTATGAGGCCCTGAAGATTCGCAGTCTGTTCCCTGCGATGAAACACGTGTTGGCTAGTACAGAGGAACATTAAACTGGTGGAGAACACCAATGAACTTTACATCTCTTGAACTCTCATGATTATACTAACGGCCTGTTAACCTTGAAAGTCTTGATGTGCACAATCAACCAATCTCACCGAAACTCTAAATCACCCAAACATTATTGTTTTGTCTAGTGCAGGGGCTTCGCTGTTTTTATAGAAGCCAAGTGCCTTGACACTAAAATGCACTTCTTTTTAGGCAGATATGCACAGGTGATCAAGCATAACGCCAAAAGGGGCCGAGACGGACCACTGAAACGGTGAGGAAGGACGCCATTGAACCATATAGTATGCTCCCAAGTTGACAACAGAAATTCAAGTAAACTATATGGACGGTACACTTGCGGAACCGCTTCACGTTCATATTCATGAAAGAAATTATTGTTTCCATCAACAGCTGGAAACTTAACTCAGGAATAAAATACCTTGCAGCGTAAATCAGCATCTGCCTCTATAACAAAATTAAAATCCGCCCCCACAACCGGGACTCCATGCTGGGTCAAATGCACAGTAACCGCGGAGCAGTTAGGAGCAGCATTGTTAATTGCCACAATAGACACTAATTTAAGGAAAGTAAAAGGTAGCGCAATACCGGGTTAAGAACAAAGAAAACCAAACTTTTAAAATTCAAGCTTGAAAAACCTATAAAATAGCAACTACAGGAGATAAACCCCCTCGCACCACGGATGTCTCCAAAACTGGTGAGAGAGTATTGTAGACAAGCACAAACGCTACTCAGGGGTCTTGTGAATAAGTACCAGACCAAACATTGCTGGTGCCATGTTGCAGGTATTCTGCACATACATAAAACTAGGTGCAGGATTATGGGCCTCGGTGTATAGGGAATGTACCTTCCCAACACCTTAGTACACACAAGAAGAGGACCGACTAGCTATAGTGTCTCACTCACTCTCTTACACACTCACAGAGAAGTAAATGATTAGACACCCCAGAACACAACACTATCGGATTTCTCAGTAATCACGGTAACAAGACACACCTTTTCGCTCCCGGATCTCTCAGGAATCGCTGTAACAAGACACACCTTCTCGTACCTGTCCACAATAAGATATGACTGAGACACGAATATAGTTTAAAAAGTTCATTTTAACTAACGTGCTCTAACATGCAGTATATGTGCCACAACAAGCAGAAAAATGCATAACACAAATATGGTTAGAATTGCAGCTAGGCCATACATCATACAGCGAGATGTCATCTTATGAAGACTATGGAGAAAGGACTATAGTGCCTAACCTCCTTTCCCTTGGTTAGAAGAAGTATTATGATTATATAATAGAAGATCTGTGGGCTTTGTCAGCAGATCCCATACCTCAGACCATAGATGGTAAGTAAGTAAGTAATCTTTATTGTACAGTTAATTAAAACTCACAATTTTAGAACTCAGTTTAAAAAGAATAAAAATAACTTTCAAACTTTAAAATACATAGGTCAGCGTTATCTCGCTTTGTGTGGTAGTGAATAAAATTCATGTTTTCAATTTAGTTTATCGGTGTTATTATGTGAGCCGGAGTCCCAATGGGTTACTCGATTAGGTGCACTGGCTGTCTGCTAGTCTACTTCCTTGTTTTGCTGATGCTTTAGTCTTCCAGCCACTGTATCAAAGTATTTTGAGAGATGGCAGTTTAACTGGGTCTCCTGCGGGTTAAAACACAGTTTGACTGCCTGTCTGCAAGTCCTGATGCTCTTCTGATTTCATCTAGCTCGTAATAAAGCTCGCCTTTTATCCATTAAGCCTGGGCAAATACAAATTATGTGTATTAGATACTCAGATCCTACTCTACAGAGACAACAGGTCTGCTCTTCTTGTCTCCTTTTCCAAGGTGCCAGGTGAGGGAGAATTGGTAAGATACCAAACCGCAGCTTTAAAAAAAAAATAAATTATCTTCTGTTTAATTCCCCTTTTCAAGTAAGCTTGTGGCTTAAGTGCTTTGTAGTCATTCAACACTGTTCAGCCGTGTGCCCTCTTTGCTAGAGTTTCCTTGTCTTCTGTTAAGGAAATCATTTTTGTTACTTTGGTTAAAACCTTTTTAAAAGTCTTATGATCTACTGGCGATTCCCAAAGATTGGTCAGTTCAAGTCTCTCTAGTGGTTCCAACAGATACTCTCTGGCTGGTGACTGCTCTCATTGTAACAGCTCAGTCCAAAGGTGGGCATTTAGGGTCCCTCGATCTTTGTTTTGGATCCTGAGCCAGCATTTTACGTAGGTGCCCCTTCTTTCCACTGTCTGCTTCTGAAGGTCAAATTTAAGGCGTATTTGGGCAGGTGATACATAGTTGGGTAGCTGAAAAATTGATCAATAAGATCTGCTAATCACTTTGTCTAGAATCAACGCGTCTTTTCTGTGTGTTGGTTCGCTCCCATATGTCAGCATGGGCTGTAATTGTGCTCTGATTACTTGTAGGAGGGGGTCAAGTGACAATGGAAAATAACAACCTAGGCGGAAATCTTAAATTGCCTACCCAATGGTCACAGGACAAAGATGGAGAAAAGTGCAGTTTCCAATAAAAATTGTACTATTTTTATATGTACTAAATACATTTTATTTTTAAGCAAAACAATTTAAAAATGCATATATTTCAGTAAAATAGAATTACAATTCATAAACAAGAAATTACAATAAAAAACACATAATATTTTCTTTTTCAGATTACGAAAAGATGATGTGTCTAGTTGTATGTCAACGCGTTTCGGCGTCCAGCGCCTTTATCAAGACAGAAGACACTTTTCTACAGCTGTAAAGAGTTCACAACCGATTTAAGGAGTTGATAATTCTTTATTCTGTTTAGATTCTTTAGAATAATTTAATGAATCACGCAATACTGGCAGCGAATTTCTGCATTCTTGCTTTAGCTTGGTAACTCGATAAACCTGATTTTAAAATAACCAATGTGCCACCGCCTCCACGAGATATGATGAATCGCAATGGGTGAAACGTCTGAACTTTCAGTTGCACCTAATTATTTATCTAATTCCGTTGATATGTACAGTGATTAATTACTTCTCACGTTAGCCCTGTTATTTCGGTCGTCGGGATTTCTTGTTCCCGTCTCAATAAAAAGCCAGCTCGCTAGCACGATTATTCAAGCTGCACTTCTTTAACACCCATAAATAACACCGATAAAATTTAAACACCCACTTGCTCGGTCGTTGTTAGCAGCGAGGCAACGCCGTGTAAATCAAAGTAAGAATAATCCTCTACAGGCTACAACCAAAGAAGAAAAAAACACCGTAGTGAGGCAACGCCTTGAAAGACAAAGCAAAGATAATCTTGTCTATACAGCGTTCGTCAACATCAAGACAACGTTAAAGAAGTGCAGCTTGAATAATCGTGCTAGCGAGCTGGCTTTTTATTGAGACGGGAACAAGAAATCCCGACGACCGAAATAACAGGGCTAACGTGAGAAGTAATTAATCACTGTACATATCAACGGAATTAGATAAATAATTAGGTGCAACTGAAAGTTCAGACGTTTCACCCATTGCGATTCATCATATCTCGTGGAGGCGGTGGCACATTGGTTATTTTAAAATCAGGTTTATCGAGTTACCAAGCTAAAGCAAGAATGCAGAAATTCGCTGCCAGTATTGCGTGATTCATTAAATTATTCTAAAGAATCTAAACAGAATAAAGAATCATCAACTCCTTAAATCGGTTGTGAACTCTTTACAGCTGTAGAAAAGTGTCTTCTGTCTTGATAAAGGCGCTGGACGCCGAAACGCGTTGACATACAACTAGACACATCATCTTTTCGTAATCTGAAAAAGAAAATATTATGTGTTTTTTATTGTAATTTCTTGTTTATGAATTGTAATTCTATTTTACTGAAATATATGCATTTTTAAATTGTTTTGCTTAAAAATAAAATTTATTTAGTACATATAAAAATAGTACAATTTTTATTGGAAACTGCACTTTTCTCCATCTTTGTCCTGTGACCATTGGGTAGGCAATTTAAGATTTCCGCCTAGGTTGTTATTTTCCATTGTCTATTTCCCTGACCTAGGGGTATATGTTTTATTTGTGTAAACAGGGAGCCCTTGTTTGATGCAAGGGAGGGGGTCAAGTGTACAATCTGGCAGAACTTTCTTCAAGGGCTTCATCGCGAGATAGCTCATGGTGCCCTTTCGATGCTGGGTCTCTAATTGAGGTTTAAATGAGCCTCTGCTGTCGAGTAGTACCCCAAGGTACTTGTAGCTTGTTACCTGATCCAGTTTCTGCCCTTCCAAATACCAAGTGTTTTTCCTAGTCTTATTGTAGTTCAGGGTCATGGTTTTTGTTTTTATTAAGTTGATGCTTAGTCCGTTGAGTTGCAAGAATGTGCTGGTAGTATTCAGAAGGTGCTGGAGGCCACTTGGAGTCCGGCTTATTAGGACTAGGTCATCAGCATATAGGGGATTGGACAGCAAGATTTCACCCAGTAGTGGGGCATGTGATTTAGTGTTGTCCAATTCCCCTGGTAGGTCTGCTAAGAAGAGATTAAACAGCATGGGGGCTAGGGCGCACCCTTGTTTCAAGCCTTTGGAGGTGTTAATCCACCTTGAGAGATGAGTCCCATCTCCCAGCTTGATCTTGACCCAGGTGTTGGTGTGAAGTGAGATCAGCTGTTTCAATAGAGGTCTTGGTATCCCCCATTTTTCCAACTTTTGCAATAGTTTGGCCCGATCCACGTGGTCAAGTGCTGTGCTGTAGTCTGTAAAGCATAGAAATTGTGAGTTCTTTGCTGCTTTTGCCACGTCTGCCAACAGGGTTAATGCCATGACATTAGTGGTGGTGCCCTGTCCTCTACAGAATCCTGTTTGATTTGCCGGGATTATTTGTTTTGACAATGCCCAAGATGTCAATTCATCCAGTACTAGGCCGGCATAGTACTTTGCCTCTAAGTCTATTGGGGCGATCAGCCGGTAATTGCAAGGGTTACTCCTGTCTCCCTGCTTGTAGATTGGACTTATGATTGAGTCTTTCCAGGATGCCGGGCTGGTTTCTAACTCTTGAATGCCCATGAAGACTGGTACCAGTGTGTTGCTCCAAAATTCAATGTCATGCTTGAACATTATTGGCGGTATCCCATTTGGACCTGGTGCTCCTTCTGACTTGCCCTTCTGTATTTGTAATTTTATCCGAGTTGCTGATATATTAATGTTATTTTCTTTGCTGTTTGATGTTAATTTTGGGCTTGTATTTTCTGCTCCAACTTCGTCCTTTTGCTTATGCCGTTTCACATCCCATTTGATGTCTTTACTAGCCCCTTGTTCGATCTTTCCTACGTTAATGACCTTCTGTTCCATCTCCATTTACAGTGGGTTCTCTTCAGTTGAGTTTCCCTCTTGGTTTTTATCATTAAAGTGATTGTGCAGGTGATTTGCCCAATCTGCCTCTGTTATGTATGAGCTTATTCCATGGTGACCTGGCCGTTGGAGACTATGAATTGTCCGCCAGAACTTGGCACTGTTTTTTTCAGTTTCAAATCGTACATTATTTTTGCCCAGAATTCGTCGTTCAACTGTCTTTTCTTTTCCCAGATTACCTTTTTTTAGCCTGGCTTTAAATTACGTAACTCCTCTTGCAGGGCTTCGTTTTGTGGTTGTGCTCAAAGTCGTTTTAGAATTTGTTTTATTTTTCATTTGAGTCTTTTTGTCTCTGGAGTGCTTGTCTTTCCTGATATGGGCCCCTGAGAGTTACCTTTGAAGGTCTTTGATTTTGTGGCGTGCTTAGTCCCAAAGGCCTTCGTATACTCCTCCCAGGCTTTAATTGCATTTGTGGCCAAGTTGTCTTGGTGAATTAGTTCCTTCGCACTTGTGGATAATTCTTCGTTCTTGTCTGGTTTGTACCTTATTCGTGTAAAATCCGAGGTGTATTCGGTCCCAGCGCTTACCCTTGTTTCCATAAAGCTCCCTCTGGTTATGCTTAGCATAATTTTTTGCGGTAGATGGCCGCTTTGGTCATTGTCACCCAATCAAAATGATTTGATGATGTCAAACAAAGGGAGAGTTAAAGTGTATAATCTAGATAAGAAGAGATTGTTGTGGAGTGATAAGTTGATGCTGGTGGGGTGTCCTCTTTGAACTGACTGTTCAGCACTCTTAGGTTTAGTTGCTCTAAATCCTTTAGGAGTTGATTTGAGCACCTTGTTTGTTTGTTTGGAAGTGCTTGGGTTGGAATTCCCCAGGCTATATTAAGCTCCTGTGCTAGTTCGTCTTCCAGGGCAGTTTCGAAGAGGAAAAGGTTGAAGTCTCCTGCCAGGATCCAGTTCTCAACTTCTCTCTCTTCTATGATTCTTGCTGTTTCCTTGACCAGTTCTTTTGCGCCTTTCAGTCTGTGCTTTGGGTGTATATATGAATTTATTATAACAAGTGTCTGAACCATCTTTCTGATTTTGATTGTTATTGCTATTGCCTGTATAGCGCTTGGAGCTGTGGTTTTAATCTTCATCTCTTCTGTTGTTCCTATAGTAAGAATTGAAGAAAATATCATCAGACCGCCTGAGCTGTGACCAAAGGTTGAGGTTCTAGTGGCTGGGACTATTTGTGAGTCGTATCCTTCTAGGGCTATCTCGTGCTCTTCCCAGGTTTCTTGAAGTAATATCAGGTCGAATGACCTTAAGTAATTTCATGTTTCCGGATCCTCCAGCTTGTTAGTCAGACCGTTGGCATTCCAGATACATATTCTAAGATTAGACGGAGCAGTATGTGGTGAGGTCTGGGTAGGTATCCCTCTCCAAGTGTGTGTTACCTAAACATATCAAAGTATGAGCTTCCAGCAGCACCTGCGTTAGTATGTTTTGCCTAGGTCTTAGGCCTGACCGGAACAGAATAACAAGGAGCATTGTTTATTGACCTTGCTCACTATGTTCAGACTAAACTCCAGGAACAGATAGAGAACGAACACAACAAACAGTTCTCACGTGAAAGGCATAAACAGAGTCTTGCAAAAATAAAGCTTTGTAGTAACGTACGCAAAAGCTGCATCATGGCTGCAGGGCTCATGCTCACCTAGTAATGTCGACAATGTACCCATCGGCCATGTGACAGGGGAACTAGGATAGACTCTCTGCATCAGCTCAACATCCTGTGATTCTGGGCAACCCACTTAATCTCGATATGCCTATAAACAATATATGTGATCTTGTATAATGTAAGGGGTGCTCATGAAGAGTGTGCCAATACCTTTGGGATTAGTTCACTCTATATAAAAACTGCAAAAAGTATAAAACAAAGCCTTAACATAAGGAAAGACAAATACCTATTTTCCGGCTGATTTTTAAAAAGTTAAATTAGAAAACTGGGATAAATTATGGCTTCCCTACTTCAATTGTGTGATTCTACTCAAATATTTCATTTCACCATATTTTCCATTAAAGTGTATGAAAACCGCTGCAAATACATAAGTTCTCAATACCAGCTGTACAAAAACATATTGTATTTAATATGCTTTAATGTGATGTATTAATGTCAATGATTCACAAAGTAAAGAAATACACTTCTCTTGAATTTTATCATATTTTACATAATGTTTGTTATATGATTTACATACCAAACATATCAGGGCTTGGCTTGAGCACAGGCTTTAAAATCTGAGCCAGACCCTTGGCTCAGCTCTCCCTGTTTAATTTGTTGGCTCGGCCACCTCGAAGCTATTCAATGCAGAGGGTGAAGTGTATTTAAAAAGTATGGATACTACAGTGGGGACGGGGTCAGTGAGCGTGGAAGTGGAATCTAAGGCATGGCTAAAAAGAGCAAAATATTGCGTAACTATTCTGTTGATCTCTCAGCATCAGCTACCTACACATAAAATAATTCACACCTTAACACCAAAATAAACTAATATGCGTAAATGTTGAAACCTCTATTGGCTAATCTGATCACTACATATGATTATGTGTGCAACCAGAGGTCCACAAAATTGATACAAATATACAAATTATACCTAGTACAAAATGTGTTATAACTGCATTAAAAATAGGCATTCCACAGCTTGGCACACCCTTACAATACCTCTCAAAAAGAAAATATCTTCTTATCAGGAAGCTTCAAGTGACTCCATCAATTCACGGGTCTCTACCGGCTCCAGAGCAGCCTTTATGTTTGCTGATTATACATATTTGCATTTCTTTGGGGAAGCAGACACTCTGGCAAGAAGGCTTCTTTCCTTTTAGCTGTCTGCCCCTCCCTCCTACAAGCCTTCTTTCCTTTTAGCTGTCTGCCCCTCCCTCCTACTAGATCAATGTTTTTTGTTGTTTTTTTTGCATTTTCATATAACGTGAGGTCAACCCGAAGGTATTGGAGCGTTTTACACGAGCACCAGTTATATTTCATAAGGACACATTCATTTTTTTTAAGGCACGAAGAGATTAAGGGCCAGATGCATCAAAGGGTTTTGCCCATTCTCTGTCTATGGGAAAATGTGTTGATGCATATGGCTTTAAGTGATTTGCCCAGGAACATAGGAAGTTGAGCCAACACCGAGACTCAAACCTGGCTCCCCAGTTCCAAAGATTGCAGCTCTGGCCAGAACGCCACATACTCTGACTTTTCCCCATGATTACTTTCATTTGCATTTATTTTTTATTTAAGGTGTGTGCGTTATATCTTATAAGCAGTTACATATAAGTGAAAGGCTAAAAAAAATATTTGCAGACTACTTTGTTTTTAGCTTAGACTTTGAGCACGCCCACCCAGTCACTAACTCGAACAAATTGTTGAAAGGCTCACAGTTCCCACACTTTTTTTTATGTATTTTGACGACTGATTAAACGTGAAACTCATTGTCACTTATATAACAACTAAATGTCACTGCAAATTTCTTTGAAGCGTTTGCTCTGCGAACAGACACCAGCACTTCCTATTTCTGGACTAGAGACAGACTGCAGCAGGTTCAAGCATGCGCACTCCCGAATCAAAAGACGCAGAAGTAGAAGCGCAGGGAAATGAAAGAACGGCAAAACCATAAACCAGGGGTACGTCAAAGAACAGGATGACGCGTTTGCTGGTGTAACTCTAGGGTGTATATAGCAGTCATTTTGAAATCACAAAGCTAATAAAAAACAAGTATAAAGAGGGTTCAAAATCGTTTTTATTAAATCATCGTTGTGCTTAATGTCGCCAGAAATTAAAATTAGTATATATGTGCTCGTGTTTTTAATATGCGTGAATAGTTATTACAAATATAGTGTATTATTTTATAGCTTCGGAATAAATATAATTTCCACGAGCTTTAATTGTACCGTTCACAAATGACTTTTTCCTCTTCTTATGCCTCTTGTTAGGAGGTCCTATGGAACGTCAAAAGTTCGCTCGGTTGAACCAGATGGGTGCCCAAATTTCCGCACTACGGGAAACACGTCGGTCAGAAACGTCTGATATGTTAGTCTCATATCTATTTCGCAGTTTTAGGTTACATGCATGTAAAGCCTTCCTTCTACATTTAGGGCCAGAAACCTGTAAAGGCGGCAGCCATCTTGAAGGATAAAACATTCACCCCTGTAATGTGATAATTATAATATTCACGATAAAAAATGAACTAATTTCAAATGAAATAGTTAGAATGAGAATTTTATTATTCAAAAACAGTATCGTAATTTAAAAAATGTTGTCAAACTCGACTGCTGATCAGATCGTTTGTCCTACGTCAGTTTCCATATATTGGGCCGTGCTTCCGCGAGGGCGAGCTCTCGCGAGATCCTCTCCGGGATTTCCCTCCGGCTGCGGTTTCCCTCTGCCTGGGTCCCGGAGACAGCGGCCTTGCCGGTTCCTGGCGGGTGGGAAGACAGCGGGGGGACCCTGTGCAGGAAAAGAGGAAGTCGCCGCATCATACAACTACGTCCCCCTCGCCATTAATTGGCCGCAAAGGCACGCCATCCCAGTGCTGTCACATACCTTCCCTAGAGGGTGTGACCTGGGCGGGCCAGCGAGGACTTCCTTAGAAAGGGGAGAGGCAGCAGCTATTTAGGAAGAGAACACACTGCAACTTGGGGGACATGACGTGACTGGGAGGGTGGGCTGCAGGCCATAGGGTTTATTCGGGGTGAGTGGGATGGGACGGGACAGGCAGAGCATGTGCAGGGTTGCCACAGGTAGCCTTTTCTGGTAAGGTCAGATGCATTAGGCTGGCGGAGTGCCTTGAAAGGGACACATTCGGCTTTGGTCCAAGAAAGATTAAGATTGGTACGGGTGTGGTGCCAGATGGGCCTAGAAGGGGCTAGATTAGGGGTGTAGGCGGCAGCAGGAGGACACTTTAAGGGCAAGGTATAGCGAGAGCGCAGTAGGAGGCCAGTTCTGAGTGACAGCAAGGGTTCATGTGGAGGGATAGGGCCTGAGGGTGGAATACTTGTGATTCTAGGGTGTAAGAGGTAAGGCACAGGGCTTCAGTAGGCGAGAGTAAGCAGCAAAACTGCCTTTTGAGGAGCAGCCTAAGGTGTTTACAAAGGGACACTGCAAGGAGATCACGTTACGTGCTGCACTTTTAAAATACGCGAATGCTATGCAAGTGATGTCATTCGAGTAAGGAAGACGCTCAGTGAAATTCAATTGCTTTGCAAACATTCTCAAGGCGCACATGGTGCAGAAATACTGATAAAGGCCTCTTTGTATCTTGTGTAAAGGAGCACTAGGGATGACCAGGGAATCGGTCCTCTGTGACTCTTGAATTGGGGGACCGCCCCAGTAAGAACAATTAGCTGATTTTATTTAGAAGAAAAGGTCATCGAGCGGCTTGGTGTAGGCGCTCCGCTCCTGCCTCTCCACCTTCATGATGCCGGCCAAACGGAAGCCTATGCTGCCCGCTCTCAATATTGTCCCGACCATCGCAGAAGGGCCGACACCTACCACTGATGGTTCCACCGAGTAAGTGTCTTCTAGTTGTCAGCGGACCACGTCTTCGGCTTGTGTGATCTTTGCAAGAGGGCTATAGAACGAATAGGGGCGTCTTAACCCCAACAAAAGCCAAGTGTTGTCCTCTGTTGCTCACATAGTGCTTCAAAATCCATACCGCTTCCACCCCTCCAAAGCTACCTAATCACTTGTATTTGTTTCTTGTTTTGAAAGACCCATGACCCGCCTCTGATTTGTGAGGATTGCAGTGTCTGTGAAGTGTTGCAATTTGTGAGGTCATTGACACATTTCTTCTGTGTGTTCCTAAAAATGTAAGCTCGTGTTTTTGAAGCATGTCACCGTACATATATGCAATTTATTTACTGTGCTTTCGCCATGTGACCTTTGGCAACTTGTGTGCATTAGCATAAGCTGAAGGAGGATAAACCTTGAAGGTGAATTTTTAAATCCCTTGTTTCAGTTTTGACCTTGCCCGTGTTTTGCCAGCTCAGTTTCAGGCCTGCAAGAGGTTACTTTGTATTTTACAGTGGGAACTTCAAAAGTCTCACCGGATGTTGCCAACTTCTGTTTTAGTGGGTCAGGAGTGGTCTGTGAAGAAGCAAACTGCATATTGTATCAGTCTTAAATAATCCCATGGCTAGACAAAAAATGTTTCTGAATAGTTCACGACTTTGCATGGGCATTCAACCTTGTCTTACACCCCCCCCCCCCCCCCCCCCCCCCCACCACACACACTTTAGGAACAGCTGGTGGCGGTCTTCTGCAAACGTTGACACTTTTGTCCATGGCAAGACTTGATGCTCCTTTGGGGATATTGCATCAACAGGATACTTGTGTCACATAATGTAGTTTGTAATAAGTGTAACAAATGTAGTCTCCAAATACGTTCATCCCTTGTGAACAGGAAGATGGAAGCCTCCCAGAAGATCATGCATGTCACAGTAGTTACAGCTCTCCACTGACCAGCAGTCCTATTGTGGTGGTCTGTTAAAAGTGCCAATATCCAAGGAGTATTGCTGAAACAGTCTGAAAACCAGCTGGCTGTGATAATTCCAGGAGCGCTTTAGTAGTAAAGAGAATTCTTGAAATGTGGTTTGGTGACTTTCGGAGGTGGCGCATTCTTGACTGTGAGCCTTCAAGCATTTTAATGGAAACTGGCATTTAACTGTTGGTAAATTTAGATACATGATTTAATGCTTTAGAATCTTTGTATTTGCTTTCTACATGAAAAGGCACCCTCAGAACTTCAGTAGCATTGAGCACTAACTGTCATTTGGTTTTTTCGTTGGGAACTTCAAACATGGCTCGGCCGTTGCCGCACGCACTGAATATGTTGTAAAGTTGCATCAAGACTACTCTCTCCACTCAAAACGTACTTATGTGTTTGTTTTTTTGGACCGTGCAGATCTCCTTGCATGCTTACTGTTTGGCAAAAAGTAGAAGGGACCTGAATGATGTACCAAAGTGATGTCTTCTGAACACCTACTTGCCCACAAAACCCTTGTTTGCAAACTGAATGCACAACTATTATCCAAATCGGTAACCTCGTCTACGTTATTGGCATTCTGTTTGTATTTTAGGTGACAGGTTCTTATTCGTGTTGTACTTGAAATTCAAGCATTTATTTAATCTTCTATGGATAACTGAATAGAGCATGCAAAGACAGTTTTTGAGGGATCTTGGGCTCCACATTGTACACAATGGTGAGCGATCCCAAAGGTGGTGGTAAGATTGTGGGTTATCCTGGTAAACCCATTTCCCACAAAATGGACAATTCATCCCAAGCAGCATGTAAAATCAGTCCGTTAACAGTCCAGAGTGCAAATGCATCTTACTGCAAAGAGATTAAGATTTCTGAAGAGAAAATGAAATCCGCATTTGGAGATAAAATTAACAGGTTTCTATAAATCATAGGTTACGGTCCACAGCCAGTGGCAAATGCAGTGTAGCTTTTTTTGTACGTTTTGACTTGCAAACAAGATTCCATACGTGGAGTTCTAGATGTCCCTGATTATCTTTGTGTCAAAGAGAGCTGGAAGTAGTAGTTCATTGTGCTCAAGTAGCAGCAAAGGATCTAATGTGCGCAAATTGATTAAATCACAATGGCAGTAAAACAGACACCTGGGTCCTGAGACTGGAGCTTCTTTCAAAAACACAGCTGTCAGTGCTTGTTGCCCAGGTATTTCGCAGACCAGTAGTTCCCTGATAGACTGGGTAAAAATAGTGGCTTTTAGCTGTTCAGTACTCTTGCCTTCAGTTGCACCTTTACGGCAGCATGAGCTTTGCGGTGACTGAGGTCAAATGTACAATTCTAACTCTATGCTCAAGTATTTGGGGATGTGCAACTTTCCTCAAAATAGCCCAGAAGCTTTACTTTCTATTTTACCTTCAGGCCTGTAGCATTGTGGGGAAATTAAATAATTCCACAGATATTTTAAGAAAGGGTTAACATTTTATTTTGCATTGACCTAATTTGAAGCTCATCGCAAAAAAAGACTCGGATTTCCTTTAAATCAATTGAGTTAGTGCGTTTTCCAGCTTATGCTACATCCTGCATTTCAGATTTACATATCCTATGTATGTGGTTTACTCTGACATTAACTCGATGTTGAAGAGATCAGTTCCACCGTATGTCTGAACGCATGCACATCAAGAGTGCAGAACAGGGGCAGATTCGCGAATGAGCTGAGATAAAACCAGCACCTTTATTTCCATCGAGTGCTCTCAAATGAAGTTTCACACCTTGTTTCACACCTTGTTTATTTGGGGTTGAATGGTGCTAAATATAAAAAAAATACACACTTAAGAGCCCATGCCAGATCGATGCTTCCCTTGGGCATTTCGGAGCTTGTTGATAGAAATTATTTTCCTTTGGGAGTTCTTGGAAATGCCATTGATCCTGCTGAGACTGGCTCCATCCTTATTCGTTTGGTTCTCAGTAGCTGCCTTATCAGACACTCAAATTAATCACTGAGGCTCTTCCACAATCTTTCCCTTTTCCCTCCATGGCTGCTTCTATTTACTTTCCAGCCAGATACACTTTGTTTGTATAATCTGCTTCAGCACTTTAACCCCTTCCATGCTGATGACGGCCCCCAGCCGTCATGCACTACGGTGCTCGTGTGCTGATGACGGCTGGGGCAGTCATAAACCCGCCCACTCGCGATTCTGCCGCACAGGCGCAGAATCGTGACCGCATGGGAGGGGCTAAAAAATCACTAGATTCATTTTCAGTGTGATGACTTTTTTCCTAGTTAGTCCCAACTGCTCTCTCTACAGACGAGTTAAACTTAATCTCAAAAGCATCGTATGGGACGGTAAGAGTGGGGTGTGTGGACGGTAAGTTTACGTACCACTCTGCGACTCTTGTGATCATTCTGTGCATGCTCTAAGCTATGGAGATCTAATTCACTTACAAAGATTCAACGGTTAATATGGAGAATAACAACTATTGTGTTAGAATTCGTACAGAAGGTTTAGTAGGCCAATGCAGTAATTTGAAAATGCATACCAGTTTGAATAAACGGGATTAAAGTAGTGTTTTGAAAAGATTCATCTATTGTGCTGTTTTTTGGGACAAATAGACAACTCTTAAAATGGGTGTCCTGCCAACCCCCCCCCCCCCCCTCCCCCCTCCCCCCGGGGATAGTTGGTCATTTCACAGTAGCATGGCATCGGTAAAAACGTTCTAACTACTCCGTCCCCCCCTCTACAGAGCGAATCTAGTGGATCTGCAGAAAAAACTAGAGGAATTGGAGCTTGACGAGCAACAAAAGAAGCGATTGGAAGCTTTCTTGACGCAGAAAGCCAAAGTTGGGGAACTGAAGGATGACGACTTCGACAGGATCTGTGAGTTGGGTGCAGGAAATGGTGGTGTGGTCACCAAAGTGCGGCACAAGCCTTCAGGGCTCATCATGGCACGGAAGGTAAGCTAGTAGTAGCTGCATATGCTGGGTGTATTCTAATGTGCCATCGAAATGTTTTTCAGATGGGTTCTTAGTTCTGTGCACTGCAAGACCCCCTTATCTCTCAATGTTTAGTATATTATCTGAAGTGCTTTGTGAGGATGTGTTCTTCGATCCATTGGTATAATGTTGTGTTTGAGGAGGCTCCTTACTGGAACTCACTAGTGTCATCTTTGTAAAATAAAAAAAATTCTAGTTTTATTGATTTTGGTGATTTAAATTGTAGACCAACCTGACTGTTTAGATTTAAATGTTCTCCTGTTTTGGTTTCACCTACAAAGCAAAGATGAAGTTGTTTGTGCTGACTTTGTTTACATTTGTATTTTTGGAATGTAAAGTGTGAGCTTGATATTTGGGTACTATTTGTTACAGTTCGTAAGCATTTGATTTGTAAACTATATAATGATTTACAGGTCAGATTCATCTACTATGCATGCAGTTCTCCATAATATGTTGTGCGCACAGTCGGAGCTTGTTTTCTCTATGAAGAATTAAAGCACATACATGCGTTTAAGGGGTGATTTGGACGAAAGGATCATGATGGATTTTCTAAAGACCTGCAACAAAAGGGCAGGTTTAATGTCCAATAAAAGTGGAGTTGATCACAAGCTTGGGAATCTTTGGAAACGGAAAATGGATGCTCTCTAATTTTATATGCAGATGTGGACTCCGTCTCTTGGTTGTATTAAGTGCCTACTTCTAGAGGAGCCAGAGTGAGCTTTTGTCTTGTTTAACTGGACTACAACGTATTCTCCAAATTTGTTTTGGAGTTGACCAGTAAATCCCTACCACCTAGTTTAGGTTGGGTATGACAAGTGAAAATATTAGAGTTGAGGTACACGAAGGAACCCACTTTAACTGTCGTTTGAGCCTCTGCTAATCAAAGTTGTGGAGATTTTTCAGATTCTGAAATTAGAGTACTGACCAAAGGCTATGGTGTTACGTGTATAGAGCATTGAGCAGTTTGTAACTTGTAACTTATTCTAAGCTCCCATCGTCAAGTCTACTCCAGTGATAACCTGAGATGTTAGCCTGTCTTCTTGCAACAAGGCCAGGACACACAAAAAGGTTTAGGTTTCTTCTGGATTGCTTTGGTCAGAAAGGACATTTCAGTTGCTTCCTCACTATTAAGTAAAGGGTCAATCCAGAGGGGTACCTGGGTGATGTGCATATGTGATTGACACACCGGTCTCTAACATGGCCTAATGTTCTCTATCTCCATGTGGGATAAGCATAACCATTCAAACGTGAGTTGGGGACACCTTTGGCCAGAGTCGTACAATGTTGTAGAAAGTGACCATATTTAGAAAGATGAGAAGCCCATCAGCAAAATTAATAAACCGCAACCAGAGTATTTTAAATCCTGCGTTCTTGTTGAATGTAGACTGAAAGTGGGCATGAATATGGTTTGATATTAGCAACTCTTGAAGTTTCAAAACCACTTCATTTCTAGAAGAATTTTTTTTTTAACCTGGTCTAGAGTCTGACCCAATTTGAACGTTAGGTAGTCTGATATGTTTAGACTGGTCATAGTCGAAAAGACTATATAGCTGGCTGTTATAGTGGAACTCAAACTCCCCCACCCACACACACAACCCTGCCCCATCTCAACCATCTGTTTTGGCATGAGATATATGCTTTTATTATATATGGCCCAATGGTGAATGATCATAATTGCAGAAACATTCTCAGTAAAAACGTAAATTACCCTTATGGTAAAGAAGTAATTTTTTTCTCATCACTCATCCCCCAAAGTCATTCCAGAATAGATTGCATTCCTGTTGATAATGTCCACGTGACCATTTCAATTAGACATTTTAAAAAGCCACTTAATGAGGCATTGGAATTTGAGCCTGTAAAAATAAAGAGCGTAATCAGACCTCAAAAATGAAAGAAACTTGTTTGAGCCGTGTGAGTGACGCTGCAATCCTACCCAGAGATCTGTCTGATCACTCCCCAGTTGCGGCTACCATAGACCTCCCCACGAAACGACAGCCGTTCCGTTGGCGGATGTCTTCGTGGCACCTACAGCAACCTGAGTATGTGCATCACTTGCGTGAAGCGGTTGATAATTATTTGCGCGATAACCTTGTGGGGGACGTGGACGCAGTAATGGTATGGGAGGCGCTGAACCCCACGATATGGGGAGTTGACATCGCTTGGTGTGCAGCCGCGCGTCGGAAGCATCGGGAGGCCATTACGGCCGCCGCCGCTGCTCGCGTGGAGATATTGGAACAGCGTGGTCGGGATGGGGGTGGTGAGGTTGCGATACGGCAGCTCTTGCAGGCGCAGCAATCCTATGCCTCGGTCCTGCATGATGAGGCCAGACAGGCGTGGCTCGCCACGCGTAGCAGGGTTTATCAATGGGGTGACAAGTCCTGTACGATGCTTCACAGATTGTGCCAGGCCACCTTCCAGCCTCTCACATTGTCCGGTCTCACGGCGGAGGATGGTTCGGTGGTGACGGACCCGGCCCGCCTCGCAGCTAGTTTTGCCCATTACTATGAGGCACAATATGCCCCCCGGGACTCCCTGGAGACTGAGGAGATATCCTCATATCATGATGACCTGCTGCAGCAGGCCGTCTCCGATGACACCAGAACTGCGCTAGAAGTCCCGCTCACGGCTGAGGAACTTGGGGAGGCCCTGGGACAGCTCAATACAGGGAAGGCGCCGGGCCCGAGCGGCTACCCGTGCGAATTCTACAAAAAGTTCCACCTTCAGCTGGGGCCTCAGTACAGGCGCGCGCTTGAGGCAGCACGGGCTCAAGGGGAACTACCGCCCGATTGGCGCCACGCCGAGATCGTGGTCTTTCTGAAACCAGGCAGGGCGCCGGACAGGCACGACTCGTACCGACCCATTTTACTTTCAAACATTGAGGCCAAAATCCTGGCAAAGGCCTTGGCGAACCGCCTGCTGCCCTATATTACGGACCTGGTCCACCCTGACCAAGCCGGGTTCATGCCCCGTAGGGCAACTCGCCACAATATCCGGCGGGCGCAGGCGGCGGTTGATGCCATGGGGTCTCGGGATGAGCAGGCGGCACTCCTACTAGCGGATATGGACAAGGCCTTTGACTCTGTGAGTTGGGCATACTGTTTACACTCCTGGCCCGCCTTAACCTTGGTCCGGTGTTCCTATCGTATCTGAAACTACTGTACACCAACGTCACGGTCTCGGTCCGGGTGGCCGGGGCCACGTCCAGGCGCTTTCGGAGTGGTCGGGGCACCCGGCAGGGCTGCCCACTGTCCCCATACCTGTTCGCCCTTGCGATGGAGCCCCGAGCGTCTCGGGTGCGTGCTGATGCCCAGATACGCGGCTTTGTGTGGAGTGGTGAATTGGTAGATAGAATCGCACTCTATGCGGATGATATCCTCTTCGTTCTCACCGACCTACAACACTCGGGCCCCCGGGTTCTGGAGGTCATGCGCGTCTTTGGCGAGATCTCCGGCTTTCGACTCAACCTTCACAAGTCGACCCTATGGGTGCTGGGTGGCGGGGCCGTGCTTGACCCCTGGGCTGCAGGTCTGCGAGTAGCGACGGATGGGCTGAAGTACCTTGGCGTATTTCTTTCGGAGTCGCGCGCCGTGGCTTGGGATCGTGGCATTCTGCCGGTGTGGGAACGGGTCCAAGCCGATGTCAAGACCTGGTCCAGAATGCCCCTCACTATATTTGGAAGATCGTCCATCTTCAAAATGGTGGCGCTTCCGCGCCTGTTATATCAACTTCAGAACTTCCCTTACCCTTTTGGCCCGCAGTGGTTTCGCCAGGTCAACTCGACGCTGGGTCGTTTCCTGTGGCCTGGTGGAACGGCCAGAGTGGCGTTGAAAACATGCTTCCTGTATACCTATTGCGGGGGCCTAGCCACATCTGATCTCCTATCTTACTACCAGGCTTCCCAACTGCTTGTTCTTAATGAGTGGTGGTACAGTGACAGGGGGGACCCGGCGTATGCATTGGAACGGTCGCTTATGGGCGATAATACACTGCACACCATTCTATACTCAGCCCGTCTGCGTCGTGCACTACCGTCGGTTACCAGAGTGGTGTTCGCTGTGTGGAGACAGGCCCTACGCCGCATGGGCTGGTGGGGCAAGTTGACGGCTGAGACGCCGCTCTGGCACAATGGCCTGCTCCCGGAGCTAGCGGCCCTGGCCGGCTTTGAGGGCTGGGAAGCGATAGGTATCTCGCTGCTGGGCCAGGTCATGTCCGGCACCACCCTTAAATCCTTCGAGGAACTCCGCACGGAGTTCCAAAGCCTCAGTCCCAGTTTTTCCGCTATTTGCAGCTGCGCCATGCCCTCACCCCGAGCATTGCCAACCGGGACTCCCTGCCAGAGTTCAGCCCAGTCGAGGCAAAGGTTTTTATGGGAGACCTGGGGGATAGGAAGGTATCCCGGATATACCAGACGCTGGTCATCCATTGCTCCTCTACGCTGCATTCTCTTCGGGCGGCTTGGGAGGGGGACGTCGGCCCCCTGGATGAGGACGATTGGAGGGAGGCACTAGAATCCCCGCGTGGAACCGCCATTGCTGTACGGCTCCAACTCATCCAATTTAAATACCTGCACCGGGCCTACTACACCTGTGAACGATTGTGGAGAGCTGGGTTGATTGCATCCCCGGAATGTCTGCGCTGTGGGACGGTGCCTGGATCCCTGATACACACTGTGTGGTCGTGTGTCGGCTGTCTGGTTTTTGGAGAGGTGTATGGAATTGTCTATCTGAGGTCCTGGGCTGGGACCTTCCCCGCACCCATCGGCTAGGGTTATTGCACGTTATGGAGGGCATTGGTGGAAACATCTATAAGCGTCATCTGCTGCTTTTGGGGCTTGTTGTTGTCAAACGGGACCTAGCCCGGGCGAAGAAGGCTGTGAGGGCCCCTCCCCTGTCTGCGTGGAAAGCTGGGCTGGACTACTTCATGGGCCTTGAAAGGCCGATCTTTGAGGCGAGGGGCTGCCCACGCAAACACTACAAAATTTGGAAGCGGTGGGCCGACTACCGGGGTCTGTCACTGGATCCCCCAGCGGAGCGAGAAGAGGACATCTGATTGTACGGACATTGTTGGCCCGAATCTGCGACGCTCCTGTCGCACTACACCTACACCCTTTTAACTGTTGCTATATGTACACGTGCGGGGGGGGAGGGTGGGGGGGAGTTTCTGGAAGTTGGGGGGACGGGGGTCGGGGGGTAGGGTGGGTTGGGGGTTTATTCATACTGAGCCTATTCTTGATGCCTGCTTGAACATTTGCTACTCATTTGATTTACTCTACCTGTATTGTTGTGGTGATCTCCGGCCTGTGGGGTGCCACAATTTTATTGCTCGCTTGCTCAATAAAATTGGTTGTGAAAAAAAAAAAATGAAAAACTGAACCACATCTCCATGTAAAAGGCAATGCGCAACTAAAAATGGTGATGGATCTAAAATATGAGGACTGTCCTTTACTAAGAAAACTGCTAGATTTGTGGGTAAGCATGGATAAAGCTAAGAAGTTATGTTACTGGAGTAGAAAAGACCTACCAATTTTCATGAATGCACAGGAAACAGACTGAACGTTTCGGCAATTGAAGATAAATACCATAACGGCTCAGTTTTCCGCTTTTACTGATTTTTAGAAATAAATACAGAAAGAAAACATTCTGTTTTCCAAATGTATTCATTTTTAAATTTCGGCAAAAAAGTTATTTTTTTAATGATTCTAAATGCTACCAGTCATAACGGCCAGGCCAATAGCTGTGCGGACTGACAGGTTTGGAAGTTAAATAGTTAAGCAAGAGAAAGTTTCCTAATGAGGTTGAAACAGCTCTAGATATGCAGAAGGTTGAGACTGTTTCCTTAAAATGGAATCAGTGTTGTAACTGTGGTCGTAAACGTTTTCCTCTTACCGGCCTCTGGTGGTCACATTGTCGCTCCAGCGTGCCTCTTTCATGTTAACCTGTCCCAGTCCACCCCAGTACCCTTGCTGCTCATTGCTGTCTAGTTGATCTTTGAAGGTTTTTGGACGTGATTCACAGAATCCTTTTGTTTTTCTCCTTCTGAATATTTGTCGATTTCTGAGAGTGAAACAGTTAAACTGTAAACCACCTTCAAATAAATCTCCGCTTTCAAGAGCATTTCCTTTTAGTTTGTGTGTATCAGTTCTGTGACAGCCAGGTCATGTTTACTTTGTGTTCAGGTCAGAACAACGTGGTGTACAGCGTGCCCCAATGTTTTTTTTTTTTTTTGGCCATGTGGTAAATATAGCTATCCTTAAAATATAAAAATGTTGCATGCATGCAATCGGCATAATCAAAAGATTAGCCAGCTTGTCACAACAACCAGAAGTGTACGTTCTTGGCACTATTTCAGTTGTTGGCTAACCCTAGTCATGTTGATGTTTTTCTCTGTTCCACTATCCACCCATCAATGTATCCTTATACTCTTGCCATAATGACCTCTCTCCCTTTCATCTTCCCAGTTGATTCATTTGGAGATTAAGCCAGCCATCCGGAATCAGATTATTCGGGAACTGCAAGTGCTGCATGAGTGTAACTCTCCATACATTGTGGGTTTCTACGGTGCCTTCTACAGCGATGGAGAGATTAGCATTTGTATGGAACACATGGTAAGTCTGATCAGTGTTCACGCGGTGTCTCTTGGGATGGAGGGGAGAGGCCAATTTTCATATTTTACAGCCAATATTCTTGCGGGGATTCTGCTCATAAACAGAACTGTGCACAGAGACCCAGGACCTCAGTGAATTTGGTGTACCAAAAAACTCACCTCAGTACCTAGAACCCCGAACAGACTAGCATCAGTGTCACATTAGCTTTCCGTCCTATAGCGAAGC